>NC_044306.2:127792916-128400952 GCF_007474595.2 Lynx canadensis
TCTTGGTTTTAGCTCAGGTCATGATCAAACAGTTTGTGAGTTTAAGTCCCGCACTGGGAGAACTGACAGTGAAAAGGCCACTTGGGATTTTCTCTCTCCTTCTCTCTCTGCCCCTCCCTGCCTCTCTCTCTCTCTCTCTCAAAATAAATAAACTTAAATTTAAAAAGAAATTAAAATATTTTAAAAACCAGTTTGAATCTCTTCTGAGTTTTAAATATTTATTTGAAGAACTGTTTACAGTTGCGTACCTACTACATGTCTGGCCCTGGGTCAAGCATTTAAGACACCAGGCTGAGTAAGGGCATGATCATAGGTCCAAACACTTAGGAACATGCACTTTCCTTTCAGAGCAAGAGCTGAGGAACTATCTTCCTAACACTCTTAATGTTTAGAATTACTGATCTGAAAGGCAAAGAATCTCTATGGATGTAGCTCTGTTCCTTAGAGAATTCCCTGGGCTTATGCTTTAGACTCAGCGGGTCCCACAGTTAAGCAAGAATGGAGCCACTGAGAAAAAAAGTAAATTTTTAATTGAAATTAACCTGGAACTTCCTGATGCTTATAGGCATCATAGAAGAATTCTGCAGGATATATAGTCAATAGCACTCCTGCCTTCTGGCTGATGAGATGTCATCTTCATTCATTTATTTGAAACCTTTTTATTCATTTATTTACGTACTGGGCAATGTGCTGGGCAATGGAGTTACAAGCAAACTAGGGACACACCATTTCTGCCCCTGTAGAGCTTATGCACATCTAGCTGGGAAGATAGACAAGGGAGCAGCAAGTACAATACAGCATTGTGACTGCTGTGGGAACAGAGGAACAGGGTGTCTAGCTCAGCCTCCAGAGTGGTGGTGGTGAGCACCCAGCAAAGGGCTGTCTTGAGGAATTAACAGTTGAACAAAGACCTATAAAAACACATTGGGAAGGTGTGGGGGCCGAGGAGAATGGGAGAAACTGTCCCATGCAAACAGAAGAGGGAATGGTCTCTGGGAAGGACTGAAGACGAGAAATTCATGAATCAAGAAAAAGAAAGATCTGTTTGCCTGGACCTCAGGGAGTGAGGCTGGAGACAGAATCAGGGATTCGTAATTTATGTGAAGAGTTCGGACTTTTTCCTTGGTGCAGTGCAGAGCCCCCAAAATAGAGTGAGCAGTGCAAAGACTTTAAACAATCAATATAATAATAATTAAAAAAAAAACAAAAAAGGAAAAAGAGAGGTGGCAGAGAAACACTATAGAGAATGTGGCAATAATCCGGGTGAGAGATTTTTGAAGGGAGAGCTGTAGTGTAGCAGCAGTGGGCTTTAAGTGAAAGTTAAGTGAACTGTTCAGGAGTTAGTGCAGGAAGAATTTAATACCACTCATGTGATGAATGAGGGAGAGGGAAGAATCAAGGACTTCCAGATTTCTAGATGGAGTAATTGGGTAAGTAGCCTTGTCATTCTCTGCTATAAGAGGGATACAGGAGAGAAAGGGCTTATGAAGTTGGTTTGGAAATACTGAGCTTGAAGTACTTCTGGAATCTACTAGAAATATGAGCTGGACTAGAGCTATCAGTGGTCAGCAAGCAATGAGAATGGGCACATGAGCTTACTTAGAAACAGTGTGCATAGGGAGAAGGAAGAAAAAGGCCTGAACTACAACAAGATATAAAGCACATGTAAATGCAGAGGAGCCTAAAATTGAGTTTCAGGAGGGTGAGAGAACGAGAAAGTGAACCATGAAAGTTCAGGATTATGGAGGCCAGCAGCAGAGTTTTAAAAGGAGGAAGTAATACTCAGCATCCAGTGTTCTGAGGGGCCAAAAAAGACGAGTATGAGTATTTAAACGTGTTCATTAGATTAAGACATAGAATATTTTGTTGATTTGCCAACCACATATATAATTTCTGTATTTTATGTTAGGGGCAGCAACTTTCTTGCTGCTTTACTGCTGTGATGTTCTAAGTACTGTGGTAGGCACTTTAGATATATTAGTTTATATGATTGTCACAGTATCCCTATGATCCGGTATTATGTCAATTTTACACACATGGAAGTCAAGCTTATTTGAGCCACAGATCCTGATTATTATCATTATTTTTTAGTAGAGGAAGAGAGTGATAGCAAGGCAGAGGGGCAGAGGGAGAGAGAGAGAATCTTAGGCAGGCTCCATCCTAAGAGCCCCCAATGCGGGGCTCTATCCCATGACCCTGGGATCGTGATCTGAACCTAAATCCAGAGTTGGACGCTCAACCGACAGAGCCACCAGGGTGTTCTGAGCCATAGATACTCACTCTTAGATGCAGGTTTGCTTTTTCTCTTCTATACCACACTGCCTCATGGGAGTTCTGGCCTAATCCTTGAGGATATAGAGTCACATCATAGAGGTTGGCCCTGATCTCTTTTGAGTCAAGTTTGTGCCAGCACATGGTTCCCACCTTATAACCCAGTTTTGACTTTCATGTTATCATTCTTTATTCAAGTTTTGTCTTGGAAGTCTGCCTAGAGCAGGGTTTCTAAACAGCACTATTATTAAAATTTTGAGTCAGAAAATTATTTGTTTTGGGGGGCTATCCAGTGCATTGTGGGAAATTGAGTAGCATCCCTGGCTTCTACCCTCTAGGTGCCATTTGCACACTCTAGCCCCAAACAGTGAGGATAAAAAATGTCTTCACAAGTTGCCAAATGTCTCTGGGGGGCAAAATGGCTCCCAATTGGGAACCACTAGCCTAGAGCCACACCCATTTAAGACTGGTGCTTTGCCTTAGTCTTACTAGCCTTTTCTCTCTTTCTCTCCCATGCCACTAAAGAAACTGGAATCCAGTTCCTAACCACTGGGCAAGTTTTATAATGCCCCTATCCAATCACCACTGGCCTCTGATTTAGATGCTACATAGCTTTCTCCTGGATATACTGCCATCTGCCTACAGGGTCCCATCTGCCTACAGGGAAAAGTGTGTTACACCATCTGAAACCTCCCACCTGGTGGCCTTTGCCTTCTCTGTGTTTACTCCAGCCTGTAGCTCAACTGTATTTCTTCATTCCTACAGCCGAGGGTCTGCCTCCGTAAAATCTACTTTAAGGTCTAAATACCTCCTTTCCATCTCTTCTACTATAGTTAACCAGGTAGTTGCTGTCCATATTCCAAGATATGAGCCTTTGTAACACTAATAATGACACAAAAGCATGTTTAAGAGGGAGGGTATAGCAGCCCTTAAGGCAATTTCCAAAGCATCTCTACTTTCCTTTAAAAAATCATATTATAGATTCAGCATCCATCAGTTAGTTCAAATCCCCTTCCAAAGTTTATTTTCTGTATTATCCCTTGGGGCAATGTATCAGGTAAAGTCGTACTTCATTTAATATTTAATATGCATTAAAGTGCCTTTTTTCAAATTCTAGAGTTGCATACTAGTTTTAGAATTAAGGACTTTGTTAAGTGAGATAATGTCTTTCTCATACTCAGACCTGTACTTCTAATCTTAATTACCACCGTCATACTTGGGTTTTCTTTTTTTATAGTTATTCAAAAGCATCTTTCTCTTCTTGGTTATTTCAGTTCCTATGAGTTTAGTACTCTCCTATTTTATGCTTGCTTTAGGCTTGGCAAACAAAATTGCATGAAGTGTTCCAAATCAACCAGGGTTTTGCTTTATCTTGTTTTTATTATGAGTAAAGTGATATTTTCTATTAACAAACATTATTTTGATTCTTATTCTGAATATTGGACTATATCAGGCAATTTTATTTAAAAGTGAAATGGGGCACCTGAGTGGCCCAGTTGGTTAAGTGTCCAACTTTGGCTCAGGTCATGATTTCGTGGTTCATGAGTTTGAGACCTGCTTTGGGCTCTTTGCTGTCAGCACGGAGTCTGCTTTGGCTCCTCTGTCCCCCTCTCTCTCTGCCCCTCCCTGCTCTCTCTCTCTCTTTCAAATATAAACTTAAAAAAAAATAAAAATGAGACAAAACAGTTTCTTTAGTGAAATATTCAGTTGCTCTAGTCAATGATAGTTTATGTCAAATTTCCTCTTCTATCACTATATCAAGTGATTTATGTTGCTAATTTACACAATGAGCCAACTGTACCTATATGTCCCATATCTATATGTATGTATTTCTAAAATAAAGATTCATCACCCAGTTATAGCCTGTAAGAAGATTATGTCATCATTATTAGGCCTGGTCTCTTTTGAAAAGGTATTATTGTGGGTGTCAGCCATCCAGGAAAACTAAAGTAGAATTGAGATAGGCAGGTGAGGGAATCCTACTGAACGTTCTCGATGTTTCACTCTCTCTCCTTTTTTTTTTTTTTTTTAATTTTCAGGAATACTATTTTTTTAAAATTCTTTTAATGTTCATTTTTGAGAGAGAGAGAGAGAGAGACATAGCACGAGCAGGGGACAGGTAGAGGGAGACAGAATCCGAAGCAGGCTCCAGGCTCTGAGCCGTCAACACAGAGCCCGACACGGGGCTAGAACTCACGAACTCACCATGAGATCATCACCTGAGCTGAAGTCCGACGCTCAACCGATTGAGCCACCCAGGTGCTCTGAGGTTTTCCTCTCTTAAGCCTAGGTGTGATGAATCTAAGAACACTAAGGAGAATTCCTGCATAGTAGGAGTTGAGAGTATAAATAATACTAGTTATAATCATCATTCTTATGAGTGAGGCAAATAAGAAATGTATTTAATTTAATCTTCACAGCAATCATACGATGCAGGTGGGCACTATATTATTATCTCTACTTTGCAGCTGGAGCCCCTGAGACAGAGTGTAAGTAATATGTCCAAAGTCACTCAGGGAGTAAGTGGAGGCCTGGTCTATAAATTCAGTCCTGCTTAGATGAAAAATCCTCATTCAAAGCCAATATAGTCCTAGAAGTTTCTGCAATAGTAGTAAGCTAGGAGTGAGACAGGAACCATATTAGAACAGTTCTTCAGAATACTATCCAAGAGAAATACAGCACAAATCACATGTGTAATTTAACATTTTCCAGTAACAACTATAGAAATAGAATTTTAAAAAACAAATAAAAATAGTTTCAATGGTATATTTTAAACTTACCTACTATGTCAAAAATATCATGTTAATATGTAATCAATATAAAATTATTGATGAGGTATTTTACATTCTTTTTGTGAAATACAGCATACAATTTATACTTGCAGTAACATTTCAACTGGGACTATTTCAAGTGCTTAGTAGTCACTTGTAGCTAATGGCTACTGTATTAGATAGCATGGCTCAAAAGATTTCAAAACTGGTTTTGTGTAATTTTTATTTTATTTTATTTTATTTTATTTTATTTTATTTTTTATTAAAAATTTTTTTTAATTTTTTCAGGGCCCGAACTCACAAACTGTGAGATCATGACCTGAGCCGAAGCCGGACGCTCAACCGACTGAGCCACTCAGGCGCCCCTGGGTAATTTATATTTTAAAGATTACCTTGTATTGTACCATTTTATCTCACTTTGAAGATTTTTCTAGCCTTGAGTAATTTCATGTTTGGATGATCCAGCTTTGTCTCAATCATGTTGTGAGGAATGAGTAACCCCTCTACCTCTACTAGTGGCCCTCATAATGGGGGCAGGTGAAATGAGGTAGGAATTCCCAAGGGAAAGGTGAAATCAAGGGACAAAAATCAATATTTGAGATCTAGCTTCTCCTCCTCCATCCTGGAATTTTCTTAGAAGTTAGTGATGGCCTTAAATTTGATATAACGGTGGAATTTGAGCACTTGTGATATTCAGCATATTAGTCTTTCACCTTCCTTTTTTGCTAATATCTTTTTATTTAGCTGGTGAATTTGCAAACAAGTTGCTTGCTAGAAAGTGTAGACATAGCCTGATGATTAATCTGGTGAGTGAATTGATGCTAGACATGCAAAGGTATAGGAAGAAACCAACTCCTAACTCCATTGCTACCCAATAGTCTCTTCTATTTAGAATTTCTAGACCACTGTAGTTTAAACCCAAACTAAAATGAAGAGATTAATAACAGATAACTGGGAAAGAAAACCAGCCTCCCATCGCTGCTGAAACGACTTATGAGCAAGAACTGGTTCACAAAATAGATAACCCAGTGTGCTACTAAAACACAAAGAAACTAGATATTTATAATGAAGAGCTTGAGTAAGGGGTACTTTTACCAGTAAGATATTTCAGAACAGTTATGACGCAATCATGGGAAAAATAAGTAAAATAGGTCTACATTTGAGGGCTCCTGAGGCGATCAAGACTGGTATTATGACTTGGAGACCAATGAGAAGCACTGCAAAGACAGCCTAATCAACCAAAGAGAACCTAATCACATAAAGCAAGTATGATCTAATAATTAGGCACACATTGGACTTTGTGCCTTATACCAAAGAAGCTAACAACTTGAATTTGGAGCCCCATCTTTTCACTCTTTCTTCAACAGACTTGAAAATGGAAAGGAGTTGGTTATAAAGTGATAAAGTTACTCACTCATTCTCTTTACTGTCAGCAGGCAACCTTATCTAAGACCAAAGCAGATGTTAATCTGGGAAGCAGTTCAGCTTCATTTCTAAGCATGTAAGGTGTTCTGTTCAAATTTCCCTAATTTGTTACGATGCGTATCACCGAGACTAGGTCCTGAACAAAACCACAGCAATAACCGAAAGGACAATGGGAAATGCAAGTGGAGATCAGAGACATTTGTCCTTTATCAGAGTGCACAGGACTGCTCTCCCTGCCTCCTCCCCCAGTGGAGGAGTGTGAAAAGACTGTGAAGCCCAAGGAAATAGATACAGATATTAAGTCTTTTCAAATAGGTTGATAACTGGAATCTAGTCCAGTTCCTATTACTGAGGGTTTTTTTTTTAATTTTTAATCATCATTTGGGAAATTTAAGCATAGCTTCCTTGAAACTTAGAAGATTTTCCAGAGAAGAAAGAAAAAATGGTGAGCTCTGAATGAAAGCTTCTTCCTTCTCTTTACTGCCTTTATTTCTTCAAATAAAGAAGACTACAATGGAAGATTTTTACGGATATGCCTCCTAATAACGTTTCTAAGAAAATCATAAGGGTTTTTTTTACAACCATTAAAACTTATTTTAAAATTATATTTAACAATGTCAGGCTAGTTTCTAAGTTCTTTGAACAACAGCTTTTTGCCTAGACTATTAGACATCTCATAGGAAAAATATTTTGCGTCTATTGAAGAAGGAACTTGATTTTGCCTGGATAATTCATCCCTTGCCCTGGGCAGACAGCAAAAGGGGTAAGCTCTCCATATGTTGAACAACATTCCACAATGGCATAAGCACACAGACAGGTTTTGTGGTTGTTACTACTTGTTCCTATGTCAGATAGGGACATTTTCATTTCTCAAGACTTCCCTGAATTTTTTCCTTTTCTATGCAGATTTTACTGATCTATAGCAACATACCAACACCATTTTAGTAGGATTTAACTAGTACCTATAAAGACATGGTGGGGCGCCTGGGTGGCGCAGTCGGTTAAGCATCCGACTTCAGCCAGGTCACGATCTCGCGGTCCGTGAGTTCGAGCCCCGCGTCGGGCTCTGGGCTGATGGTTCAGAACCTGGAGCCTGTTTCCGATTCTGTGTCTCCCTCTCTCTCTGCTCCTCCCCCGTTCATGCGCTGTCTCTCTCTGTCCCAAAAATAAATAAACGTTAAAAAAAAAAAAAAATTAAAAAAAAAAAAAAAAAAAAAGACATGGAATCCCTTTCCATCTACCCACACGGTCTTTTTAAAAAAAAAAATCTTTCAAATGGTACTGCATCTAAGGTTCTGTGAGAGCCTTACTTTATTTTTTTCTTAAGCAATTTACTCATTTATTTTTTAGGTAAACTCTATACCAATGTGGGGCTCGAACTCATGACTCGACGATCAGGAGTGGCATACTCTACCAACTAAGCCAGCCAGGTGCCCCTCTGAGATCCTTATTTTATTTTATTTTATTATTTAAAAAAAATTTTTTTAATGTTTATTTATTTTTGAGACAGAGAGAGACAGAGCATGAATGGGGGAGGGTCAGAGAGAGAGGGTGGCACAGAATCTGAAGCAGGCTCCAGGCTCTGAGCTGTCAGCACAGAGCCCGACACAGGGCTCGAACTCACAGACCATGAGATCATGACCTGAGCTGAAGTCGGACGCTTAACCGACTGAGCCACCCAGGCGCCCCTGAGATCCTTATTTTAATCAGCCAACCCAGGTGCATCAAATATCACAGTCGCGTCATTAAATAAACCTCTGTGTTTAAATAGTATACATTCTCCCTTATACTATGTGAATTGCCAGATGACCTGAACACTAGTATACTCCAAAATCATCTCATTAATCTGCTTCCTAGACAGAAATTCTTATTGTTAAATCCTTTATTTCACTTAGCCTAAATGGGTAGAGATGTTGTCTACATGATGCTACTATGTAAAGGGAAACATAGCCCGTATATAAGATAGAGTAGACAAAATTCTGCTCAAATATATCAGTTTATCTTTGATCTCTCTTGTGTAACATAATGGTGAGTGTTGTGGGGTGTGAAACCTGTGCTATCTTTGTGCCAAACTAATCATCCGATCTTCCATACTTTGTAAGAAACAGCTAGTTTTCTAAATAGAAGCTAAAAGGCAGAAAGATCGCCATGCCCATTTCCCTACTGAATATCTGATCCTACTGAAATCAAAGAATCAGAGGACTGGGGGGTTATTAGTCCACCTGCATGCCAACCCACCTTTCAGCTTTTCTGAGGAGATGAGAAATAGCAATATTTGTATATACAGTCTTTCAAAGGCAAACTTCTGACAGCTACTCATGTATAGTAAACTCTCCTGGTGGGAAAAGCTTTCCTACTTCCTAATTAAGCTTACTTCCTAATTAAGCTACTTTCTAATTAAGCTTACTGTAACAAATATCCTGAAGAGAATGATAGAGAAGTTAAGACCCATGGGGAAAATATTCCATACAAGAAAGACCAATTAAAATATTTCCTTGATGGCAACATAACCCAGAATTTGTTTAAACTGAGTAATGAAAAGTTCACATATTTTCAGATTAGCATATGCTTGAATATAATCTGTAACAGTGACATCTGGTGGCTTTTATTATAATGCCGTGGCATCTTTTGCACAGAGCCCTGCCATAATTAAATAGAATTCTAACATAACTCTGTGCTTTAAGCAAGACAAAATAAACAGATACATATTAGCTTTTACCAAAGCATTCCTCATAAACTTCGGTGCAACAAAATGTTAAATATTTTCGCAAGTTCACAAGTTTGAAACTTTCAGAGAAGAGGATATAAATTAATGTTTTAACCTTAAATGTTTTAGTCACACTACCATGAACTTGCTGGTTTTAAATTTATGTATATTTAACTTTCATTCATTTTCCTTGTGTTGATGGAGTACAGGCTCAGATTGGCATACTCTTTCATAGTTGCTTCCAACACCAGCCTGTCACTCATGGAAGCTAAAACCCCAGGCTGTCTGGAATAAATTTAATTCATCGCCCTCTTAAGCTCCACCAGGGCTAAATAGAGAGGGAAGGGTGAATAGGTGAATCTCAATCTTTCTCTCGGGGTGTTAAATGTTAATGATGACCTTGATTTGTCCATGTGCACTCCTCCCCTCCCCCAATTCCTGAAGTCTAGCAACCTATACCTTGAAAAACTTTCTAAACACAATGAAAAACTAGGAGAATATATGCCGGCAAGGAAGATTCTTTAAAAAATTATGTTTTAGCTCCATGGAGTTTTTCAATACAATCCTTCAATTTGCACTTTTTTTCACCAGTTGAAAAGCAATCAAGAAAGTGATCTTTCGCAATTCCCGTCTCTTAAACTTCTTTTGACAGTCGGGTCTCTTTGTATATGCTGGCTGATGCAGAATTTCTATGCCGAGGGTCTATCATAAAGGGACTTTTAGCCTGTATTTTCTGTAAATTAGGCACTCATAATTTACATTAGGTAATCTGGCTTAATTTGCACTGTTGAGTCTGGAGAAGAAATGTGGTTCGAGCAGCAGTATTTGCACTTGTGTGTGCAGGTTGAAAGTGATCTAAGCATCAAGTCAATTGTAATATGCTCTGTTTAAACATATAATGAGCAAAGCCATTGGCTCAACTCAATAAGCTGCAATTTCTGCTTTCTTCCTTTCTGTCAGGGCATGTTATTTGTGGCACATAGCAGCACTTATCAAGAGAAATACCTTATTAGAGAGTTAGAGAAACAAACTATATTTAAGCAAGATTTTCTTCAAGTCACCATATTGCATTAACAATACACTGTTTCCACAAAATAAAATTGTGAATATACCCAGGCCAAAAAAAAAAAAAAAAAATAGATACAGATTCCGTTTTGTAAATAGGCCACGCTGTAGAGCTAACAATTCAAAGAATAAATAGATGCTAATATGTCAATTTTATTACCTCTTAATCCTTCATGGGGTAAAGAATTCTTTTTCCAAGTATATCTAGTGTGAAATAATGGATCACGATTAGTATCAGTCTGCACTTTATGACTGTGTCAGTTCCCATATGAAGTTGAAAGTTCCTCCATAAAGTTTTCCAGTCTGGTGAACCATCTAAATACTGAAAACTGTCAAATTGCTAATTCCATGTTTCCACCAACCACCAGAATGTAGTAACTATTATTTGACTGGATGTCTAGTAGACATCTTAAACTTAACGTGCCCAAAGAGTTTCCGACTTCCCTCCAAAGCATCTTCTCCCACAATGTTAACCATCCGAACAAATGGCACCTTTGTTCCTCTAGAAGCTCACTCTAAAATATATTGAGTCATCTCTGACTCCTTTCCTTCTCTCACACTCCATATCTGTTCCAATCTATCAGTGAATCTGTTAGTTTTATTCCATCCAAATATATCCCGATTCAGTCATTTCTTGCCACTGCACTATCTTTGTCGACACCACTATTTTCATTTGTTTGATGATTCCACTCTTTACCCTACTTTTTATTATTCCAGCCTCCAGAAGAATCTTTTTAAATTTTTTAATGTTTATTTATTTCTGAGAGAGAGAGAGAGAGAGAGAGAGAGAGAGAACGAGTGGGGGAGGGGCAGAGAGAGAGGGAGACACAGAATCCAAAGCAGGCTCCAGCCTCTGAACTGTCAGCACAGAGCCTGACCGGGGCCTTGAACTCATGGACCACGAGATCATGGCCTGAGCCAAAGCCAGACGCTTAACGTACCGAGCCACCCAGGAACCCCTAGAAGAATCCTTTTAAATCTAAGTTATATCATGTCATCTGTTTGCTCAGACTTTTCCAAAAGATTCATTTCTCCTGCAGAGTAAATTCTTATAGTTGCTTAAAGTTACACTTTTTTCACTGGTTAAAAAGGAATCAGGAAACCGATCTCTGGCAATTCCTACCTCCTAACCTTCTTTGACAGTCGGGTCTCTTTGTAAATGTTGGCTGATGCCCTAGATAGTCTGGTTCCTTCTCTACTTCCTTTATCTCCCATTATAGTCTCCTTTGCTGAAGGCTCCAACAACCTGGTCTTCTTGCTTTTAGTAGACTACATCACATCTGTTGCTTTCGGACCTCTTCACTTTCTGCTCCCTCTGTCTAGAACATCCTTTACCCAGGTAACTTCTTTGCTGGCTTTCTCATTTCTTTCAGGGTTTTGTTGAAATGTCACCATCTCGGCGAGGTTTCCCCTACCTACCGTGTATGAGATTATCTTCCTCTTTTTGTTCTCATGTTCCCTATCTTCCTTCTCTGGTATTTTCCTCCATTTGTCACCAACTGACATTATATATATTTACTTATGTATTCATTTATTATTTGCTAATGTCCACCTCTTTCCCGGAGTAAAAATTCCATGCAGAGACTGATGTCTGTTTTGTTCGCTGCTGTAATCCCACCACAAAGAACAGTGAGTGCCTAGAACATAATGAAAACTTTATAAAATGTTTATTCAGTGTATGAATGGATTGTTTATCTGTAGCTGCATCTTGTATACACATTTCCTCAAAGCAAAGAACTTTCACTCAGGCTAACTGGAACATACTGGCATCATACCACAAAACATGATGTTTCTAATTAATCTACCCTAAAAAGCTGTTGTTGGTATCAAAACTACTAAATTCACTATACTAAACTTCTTTAGGAATTGAAGACAAGCCTCATGCATCTCCACCAGGGAAAAGCTTGGCAGAGAGAGCTTTTCTCTGCTACACTTAGCATCATGGAGAGTAGCTTAGAGGCTGGGGTTGGAGTCATCCTAAGGTTTGCCGTAGATGCTGTCTGTGAGATGGTTTGGGCTTTCTTGCCATACAGTGATTGGGTTCCCGGGGTGATTATTCCCCAGAGAGAAGCTCAGCTAGAAACCATGTCACTTCGGTAAATCAGCCTTGAAAATCACACAGCGTCACTTTTGCTACCTTCTGTTTGTCAAGACCACCACAAAAGCCTGCCTGAGTTTACGACAAGGAGAACAAGATTCTACCTCCTGATGGGGAAGTGGCAAGATTCTGCAAGAGTAGGTGAGATGAGAAATATTGCTACAGTCATTTTGGAAAATGCAACCTGCCATAGCCACTATAGGGTATTTGAGGTGATTTGAGCTCTGCATTGACTAAAATGATATTTTATTTTATTTTTAAATTTTTTTTGACGTTTTATTTATTTTTGAGACAGAGAGAGACAGAGCATGAACGGGGGAGGGGCAGAGAAAGAGGGAGACACAGAATCGGAAGCAGGCTCCAGGCTCTGAGCCATCAGCCCAGAGCCCGACGCGGGGCTCGAACTCGCGGTGCTCGAACTCACCGACCGCGAGATCGTGACCTGAGCTGAAGTCGGACGCTTAACCGACTGAACCACCCAGGCGCCCCGATATTTTATTGATAAAGCTCATGGTAAAGATCTAGGATTTCCATGTTGGCTCTCAAATGATCCATGTATTGCTATCATACAGAGGGTAGTGTAGTAGTTTTAAAATACGTCCACAAATCTTTTACAATTTTCCTATCAAGAAGTGGCCACTTCTTTCCTTGGATCTGGCCGGGACTTACAGATTCCATTGTAAGCAATACAGTGCAGCAGAAGCAGCATTGTGTGGATTCCAGCTTTTACCTTCGTCACTGGTGTTTGGTACCATGTGCTGCTGTGTAATGAGTCCAACTATCCTTAGACCTCCATACTGTGAGGAAGCCCAGACCATGTGCAAGAGGCCAGCTGTGGGTGTCCTGGTTGACAGTGTAACTGAGATCCCAGTTGACAGTCAGCATCCAGTGCCAGGCATGAGATGAGAGTGAGGCACGTTAGATGTCCAGTCCAGGTGGCCTTGAAAACTGCAGCCCCACCCACATCTGACTGCAACCACCACGAGAGACCCCAAGTGAGAACAGGCTAGCTAAATGTTTCCAGAGTCCCTGACCCACAAATGAGCTAAATAAAATGGCTGCTTACACCACTAAATTCGGGCATAATTTGTTATTTATCAAATGTAACCGAACAGGTAGATATAATCACCAAGAGGGTCTAATTTTGATTGGAGAGCTAAAATTTTAATCTTCAATTCTACATTTGCTATATAAAACAGAGGTTGGTTTCAAGAGTCAAACCCTTTATTATTTCTTTGCAATGAAGTAATTTTAAGAGTAGAGTGAAAAACTCTTTAAATTCTTGACTCATCAATCCTAATCCTTTTGCAAGATTGAGAACATGCTCATGTGAGGATGCTCTTAAGTAGGTTTTACTCAAGTCGCTTTATAATCTATAAAGAATATCACCAAAATGGATTGAGTTCATTATTGTAAAGTTAATTGCTTAATAGTTTACCTGTTTTATTATAACAGATCTATGTGACTCTTAAGTTATTATTACTTTCCTGTAAATGTACACCTTGTTATAGTATTTTACCACATTTTTTTATATGGAAAGTCAACCTTCTTTTAGATCTTTAAAAAATTAGCATGTTAGTAGTTGTTAATGAGCTTTTAAAAATGACATTCCTCACACATGAAAGCCACAGTGAAATACATCTTGCAGTTAGAGGACTATTGGAGGGGCAGATTGAAAATAGTGAGACAGATAATTCAAGAAGAAAATGAAAGTAAGAATTATTTCAAAAAGTTGATCTGGTTCTTTCTGCTGATGAAGGTTTACAAAAAAATCATAGTAGCAACATACATATTTCCTCTTCTTTGTTGTTTCCCATTCAGAGCGGTAGTGCTATAACTCTACAAAATTATGTTTTTCCAAGTACGGACTAAGCTTTAACTACTTCACTTTTTTCTTGATAGAACAGAAACAAAGGGTGTGACTGGAGAATACTGTAATTAAGAGAACGCCTTGCTCCTGGTGTGCTTGCGAATCCTCCTGCATTCTAAGAATTATGGTTTAGGTGTGTCTAGAGCAAATGTCAGTTGTTACAGTTATTAAAAATATAATCAGGCATATAGTGATCCACCTTTCTGCAAACAGGAAGACAACTCTATATTTTGGTCAAAAATACGGTAGCACTATTAGACTCAAGAAAGGGCAACGCTCAAACTTTGTCTCTTTTTATTTTACTGTTTTTGACTTTTCACATATGAATATCCTTGAGCCTTCCCCAACAACTTTCTGTTTTGGCTTTCAGACATGACATACAGCTTTTTTGAGAACTTTGAGATCATTTCGTTACCTCTGGGACATAGCTAAGATGGTTTACAATTTCAAGCAGCTTCGAATCTCAATCATGTGTGTCTGTGTGTGTGCCTGCACGCGCACGCCTGCCTGTGTGGGTAAATAATACGCATGCCAGGCAGCATAAAACATTCACTGCAGAAAGGTCCTGAATCTGGTTTGGCAAATCAGGATGCCACTGGGTACGAGGTTTTACTTACACGAGCGGCAGCTGTTCTTGTGACTAACGTTAAACACACTGGCTAAGTATATTCTGAAGCCAGTGATAAACAAGTGTCTCAAAGATACATCCATACAACAGCACATGGTTAGTCTTTTATGCACTACAATGGGTGTCCCACATCAGCTTTCTTCTTCTTCAGGTTTCCTGCAGCCCCCCTGACTGTCCCTGTCACCCAGTGCCAGATGGGAAGTGAGAGCTTAGCTGATCCACCTCTTTGTGGTGGAAACCCCCAGAGCTTCAGCTCCAGGCTACAGGTTACCGAAGCCGTCATGAAAAATTCAGAGCTGATATTAACAAGTCTGCTGAAAGTAAAGCGCGTGTCACATTATCCACCCTGCCTTTCAGTTAATACTAAAGCTACTGTCGCCAAAAGAAGAAATGCATACTCGCTGTGTTCCTGTTCAAAACTATTTGGGTTGTACTACGTAGATTCAGAACTAAGAAGAAAGATGTTGTGAAAAATAGGAGAGAAAGATCAGACACTTGAGTCACCCAGGTTCCTAGAGAATGACCGTGGAGTAGAATAGCGAGTTGGAAGCAAGTGGCCTCCTAATATTTGGAATGAAATATGGAAATATTTTACTGAAGTTCCAATTCTGTACCTTCATGAAATAAATGTTTATGATTGTTTTATACGCATGTTGCTTCCACATTTATCCACTAATAAATGCTTTTTATAAGTTATTTAAAAAAGACTTAAAACTCTGTAGAAAAAATTATGAGATATCAAAAAAATTAATGACCAGTTATAATTTATTGAGTTCTTGCTATGTTCCAAGCATGTTCTAAGCACTTTTGCATATTACCTCATGTTACCTCATGCTTCTCACAGGCCAGTAAGGTAGGTACTATTTATTATTAATATCAGTTTATATATCAGGAAACTGAGGCCCTGGAAGGTTAAGTGACTTGCTCCTGGTCGTGTAGTAAGTGGCAGATTAAAACCCAGCTCGTCTCTCTCCAGATCCTGTATATTTTCTCACTACTGTATTGTTACTGCTTATTCATTATATTTCAAAGAACACAGAGAAATTCAAAGGATATTATAACACTCTACTCCCTTCCCAAATCAATAGAGATTTGATGAGTTAAAAAATAATAAACAAAAAATAACAATAATAAACAACCTCTTACAGATGAAGGTGAAGTTTTCTTTGACAACAACCTCAGTCCTGTTATCCTGGAATCTTCCCCAGAGGCAACTATTATGAGTTTGGTGTGTATTTTAAAATATAATTTTATGTGAAAAAATATATATAGTATGATATCACTCTGTAAATATATTTCTATAGCTTCCTTTTTTTTCTCAACCTTTGTTTTTTGGAATCTATTTATATTAAATATAACACTTTAAAAGAAAGCCTAGAGGACCATGTGAGTTTGTGAGAACTTAATGGGGAGGGAAAAAAAAAAAAAAAAAAAACAGCGATAACCCAGCCATAGGCTACAGTACATATATTACCTCATGAGCTGAATGGGATTTAATGGGAGCACATAGGAGGTCTTAGCATGAATGCAATGATTTAGTAGCTAGACATACACATCAACCAACTGTCAACTCCCTTTGATTCCCATTCCCCATTCTAATGAAATGAGGGAGCCATACCTCATCAGAAACTTTAAAGAAAATACATCAAATCTCTTTACAATCAAGACATTTCAGGTTTTTTTCTTTCATCTCAAAATATACTCATTTATGTTGCTGTCAGATCATAAAGTCATCTCTGAAATTTCATCAGTGTTAAAAATGTCTCTCAGCTCTACTGTTGGGAGCATATACAATTTAACAAAGTGAAACTAAGTTACTGTGAAACTTTAATAGTGAAGTTTCCAAATAGCTGAGAATGTAGGCAAGTTTCCACTTTCTTTCCAACAGAAAGAAGCTAACCTGTGTCAAGGAAATAATATTAAGTGAGACGACTATACATGATTTGGTTACAACCCAAATCTCTTAGTTATCTAAGCAAAAGCTATTTAGCTGTGAAATCCTGGAGCATTATCTGGGACTCTTCAATTTTAGTCTAAACCTATCACTGCTCTAAAACAGTCTTTAAAGAAGGAGGGGAGAGATGGGTAAGCACCGTGATTAAAAATAGCAATAGATAACATGGTTACTATTCTTTAGCACATTTGAATTTTATAAGTGTAAACGAGTGGTGTAACGCGAGTGAACTATACTATGTTATGAAATATTTCACCAGAAAACCAGCATAAGCTTTATTTTGGCTAGTTATTGCCGTTTATTCAAAATTCACCACTTGAAGACCAAGAATAAGATCCATCTGTATGAACAGTGGAGTTTCACATATATTTAACTACAGTCCAATTTTAACCTCAAAACAAAAAATAGCTGTAATATATTTAAGTTTAAGAGGATAATTACAAAAGCCAATAATGTGATAATGCATTAAGAGGATAATAATGCATTATGCAAACAGATTGCTCGGTAGTCGTAAATCTTGCCGTAGTTTGCCAAAAATCAAATAAGCAATGATACCAAAATTCCAATTAAGTGAAAAAATTCTTATATTGTTTTATTGTCATTGTGTGAAATTTTGCCTCATTTATTTGTCCACATTTGTACTTTATGATAGTGTCCCAGTATGCAATGGTCATTAAAGTACAATCTAAAACTCTAATAAGTAACTGGAAAAACAGAACCTCTTCTTTTTTTTCTCTTATCTTGTGAACAGTGTCAGTCACTCTAATAGTGAGAAAAGTTGTCAGGGTAGTCATTTTAAATATCCCTTGAAAATACGTTAGGTAGAATGTAACTTCTTATCTCTAAATCTGTTAGCTTGATGCTCCTGGACAATGTCTAACTTCTGGGGGCGGGAGTTAACTTAAAAAACATAACTCCCACTTCTAGGACTTAACACTTGATGATCATCTAATCCCTATCTAGTACTATATATGATAGGCATTGTTTTATCTTTCTTTTTATGACAACCAACACAAGGACTTTTTTCTTTTTAAAGTTTTATTTTTAAGTGATCTCTATACACAACATGGAGTTCAAGAGTCACCCTGAGATCAAGAGTCGCATGCTCCATTGACTGAACCAGCCAGGTGCCCCAAGGAATTTTGTTTTATTTATGAGTTTAATTGCTCAGATGACTTCTATTCCCTTTGAGCTTTCAATATGCTCACTTATTCTACTAGAAGGTAAGTCACCTGAGGACAACATAGAACAGTGCTTCTCTTGCACAGAGTAAGTGCTCAGTAAATTTTTAGATCTCAGGAAATCATATTGATTTGATATAGAATTTAAATTTATAGTTTACATTATCTTTTCATTTTAAATCAACACTAATAGCGATGTAATTTTCAAATCAAAATTTCTGTAATTGGTTTCCAGACCTTGGAGTTTTTCTAGCTTTCACATAACCAGCTTAGAATAGATAGGCAATGTTGACAGTTTTATACAATAAATAACAAATCTTGATCTTAATCAGTTCTTCCTCAGAATCTGGGTTTGCAAATATCACTTCTTATGACCCTCGTGGCAGTTCCATGAAGAACAGGAGAAAACTTGCTTCTTTTCAGGTGGAAAAGTGAATCACAGAGAAGTTTCGTCACCTGTTTAATATGACACATTCAATCCCCAAGGGCCTATATCTTCTGTTTTCCTATATAGATTTAATTTCAAAATATTTTAGTCCTTATTCATATAATAGAGCTGGATGACATCTCCAGCATACATAAAAATGGGAACTGAAGAGAAATGTGGTCTTATTTAAGATAGAGTTTATTATCAGTACAACAGCCAGATCTCTGTTACTAAAATAAACTGTTGAAATAGTTATCTGGATAAACAATATAATTCTTAATTTTTTTTTTTTTTTCTGAGAAGGCAGCTTTTTACTATAATCCTTAAGCTTTGGAAGTGACCTTTGGAGATAAGAACCTAAATCTTGTGTCAACATGTTTGCAACTTGAAGTGTAGTTTTGTGGAGGAAAAGGTAGATTAGAATCCAAAGCAGAGTAAAATGAAACAGTAATCTGTTTTGAAACAGTTTGACATTGAGAGGCAAGGCTCAAATCAGGTTTTCTGATGTCACTTCATTTCAACAGAAGATGAAAACAAACATGTTACTTTACAAATCTAGCCCCATATTCTCACACATGCCATCAATCAAAACTTACACGTAAACAGGATCGTATTATCCTATGGTTCGTTGTCAGAACCCTGGTAGAAGAAGACTATAGTAACAGAATTCACAGAAAATTGAACAAGATTTCTACAATGTAGGAAATTCTTGTCCAGCTTTGTAAACAATAACCTAGTTAGTTTAAAAAAAGAATGTAGATTCTTTTTTTAAACTAACTAGGTTTATACATATATATATATGTGTGTATATATATATATATATATATACACACAACCTGATATACATGAACACAAAAATACCTAATGTGAAGAACTTGATGAAAAATATTGGTGCTGTCTTCACTATTTTATAGAACTACATTCATAGAAATATTTTTAAAATACATTTTAGTGACAGAATTCGTGAAAGAGATTGCTATTTTTGTTCTCGTGAAAAGATGATCTGAAAAAAAAAAGTTTCCTTTTGAAGTTTTTCACTTTTAACTCCAATAATCTTACGGCGTTTTTCCTTTAGACTATATGTCCAGTCTTTTAAAAAGCATTTAAAATATTACCTTAGAATAATCTCCTTGAATCAAGACTATTGAGTCTAAATGCAGTGGATGTCAAGTGCACCTGGGTGACTCAATTGGAGAGTGTCTGGCTTCAGCTCAGATCATGATCTCACGGTTTGTGGGTTTGAGCCCTACATCAGACTCTGTGATGACAACTTGGAGCCTAGAGCCTGCTTCAGATTCTGTCTCCCTCTCTCTCTGCCCCTCCCCTGTTCTTGCTCTCTCTCTCTCAAAGATGAATAAACATTTAAAAAAATTAAATAAATAAATGTAATGGATGTGTCACAAAAGGTTATTAAACTTTTATTTTTCTAAAAATTTCCATGATTCATCTCACATTCTGTTGTCAAATGTTGACACAATTATCTTAATGACACAAATTAATAATTCACTGACTTGTAAATTTAATTTGAGTTTGTGATGACTATAAATGACACCTATTTTTTCCCTCAATTTGCTAAGTCTTTATTTCCTTATGACCCATTTTTGTTAACTCTGTGATCCTTACAACTTTTATACTTCTTTATTTTTTACTGAAAAAATAATTGAGGGAGGAGCTATAGAACTTTCTTTCCCAGTTTTACTTTCTTTCCCAGTTTACTGCTAGAAACACCACTCTTACCTTCTTGCATTGTAAGTCTACAGTCCTGAAGATAACATACAAGTTTGGGGGAGGAAAAAAACAAATGGATGGGGGCACCTGGGTGGTTCAGTCAGTTAAGTGTCTGACTCTTGATTTCGTCTCAGAACATGATCTCATGGTTTGTGAGATTGAGTCCCTGCACTAACTGAGCAGAGCCTGCTTGGGGTTCTCTCTCTCCCTCTCTCTCTGCCCCTCCCCTGGTTATGTTCCCTCTCTCTCTCTCTCTATCTCTCAAAAATAAATAAATAAACTTAAAAAAAAAAAAACCAAATGGATAAATGAAAGTAAAATCAGGTTAATATTCTAGTTGATGCTTTCTTTTATCTTCTTAAAAATTTGATTATGTATTTCCTATAAAATTAGTATTTCATTTTTCTCTTTTCTTCAAAAAGGAATATAACTACAGCAATAAAATATGCCTCATTGTGCATTTACTTATTTCACTTTTCAAATTATCCCAGAATACAAATACGAAAATGAGCATGTTAAAAATAAATAAAATATTAGCAGCTTAAAACTAACAGCTTCCAGTAATTTTAAAATACTTTGTGCTATTTGAGAAGACAAAATAGAATACATAGCCATATATAAATTATATATATATATATATATATATATATATATATATATATAATTTATGCACGGAATTAAAAAAAATTCTACAATTCAAACTGTGGATTCCTTGGTGTTTTAAACAATCTTTTATCATCTCCACAGTCACTGGTGCATATGTTTATTTAGTAAATATTGGCTAAATGGAGAAATGTATGAGTTAAAATTTAATCTTCAAGGAAACATTTCAGAAAGAAATTGTTCTTTATTAATTGCAAAGTAAGTAATAATTCAAGGAAATATATGTCCCTGCTTTGATGAAACCTTTGTAGAATGCAACTGTTTGGAAACCTCTATGGGTGTGGGGATTCTAAGGGTTTATTTTTTTTTATTAATTCAGTAATAGCCCCAGTATTTTCTCTTTGCTTGGTTAAAGTTGGAAAGAATGTCCTTTTACCATAAAGAATACTGCTTTCCGACAGGGTGGTAGGACTTGCTATACTTCTATGCTAGAATAGTCCAATGCTAATGTCTTGACTTTCCAGCTACCAGGCTTAGAGAATTCTGAGAAGATGATGGAGGTTACTTTGCAAGCCTTTAGAATTAAAATATTAGAAAGACGAGCCAGACAGCAACCAGTTCCATCTGCCAACAAGCTTTCTGATCTTGAAATTTCTTCATATATTTCCGAATTTTGTTTTCAGTCTCATTTCAAGAAAAAGTGTTTTTTTTTTTTAATTGTTGTTGGGGGGGGTTCTTTGGACAAGGCACTCTATTCTGTTTCATTGATTTGTCTATTCCTATGCCAGAGCTACACTGCTTTATTTATTCTAGTTTGTATTTTAATATTTGGTAGGACTAGTTTCTTCTCCTTACTCACTAAAGGATCTGTAAGAAAAAGAGTAAATTGCTCAAACTTCATTTTGGTTGACTTTAGGATGGATTTATAGGGGGTCAAATTACAACCAGAGAAAACTAGTTAGAATGTTACTTCAGTAATCTAAGTGAGAGATGTTAGGCTAGAGTCAAAGCAGAGATGCTTAGGAATAGGAGTTTAATAAGAAATAACCAAAATCAGCAGGATTTGATAATTGATTAAATGATGGGATTTTTCATCACCTGAAATAGAGAATACAGAGTCAGGTTGTGTAGGTGGTGGAGTAAGTAAAGATGTGTTTGGTTTGAACATATTGAACTTGTAGTGCCTTTGTGAAAAAAAAAATGAGATGATCTTGTCCACCAGACAGTTGGAACTATGTCTAAAATTTTAGGAGAGTGTTGGGCTGGAAATAGGGATTTGGGGGCCAATAGAATAATTGCAGCTATGCTATCACCTAGAAGTCTATAAAGACTGAAAACAAGAAGGGTCCAAGCATGAAACCTTGAAGAATGCTATGAATAAAGAGATTGTTAGAGATAAAGATCCAACAAAGGTGACATGGTGGGAGTGAACAGAGAGGTGCAGAGATCACATAAATATGAGCTACCATGGGAACCAGCAGTTGCAGGAAATAGCAGTGTCAAGTGATGGTGTTCAAAAGTATCAAATGCAATAATGAGAGAGTTGAAATGTTCTTTGGATTTGGCATTGGTAAGATAGTAAGACTCTAGTGACAATAGAGTTCTGGGGACTGAAGCCAAATTACAGTGGGTTGCAAGTGAATGATTTTGTTGAGAAAGTTGAAAAGAGACTTATAGACTACTCTTTGAGGAATTGGAATGAGAAGAGAAGAGCAATGAAGAGTAACAAAAAGTGAATTCTGGGTAAAGTGAGCATGATGGTTGAAACTTGATTGTAGACTAAAGCAGGGGGGAGAGAGAAGGGATAATTGGTGGAAATAAATCTGGCTGCAGTAGGAAGGGATGAAATTAAGTTATCAGTGAAAGGTGGACTTTGAAAGATCTTCTGTGAATTGAAGAAGGATAGGTATGAGGATAGATATGTTTCCAGGGAAAATGTCAGAAAGTTCACAGACAGAATCAATTTTCTCAGAGGAGTGGGAGTAAAGATAATGTACTGAGAATGAATAGGATATGGGATGAGTTAGGGCTTAGAAAGTTGTTGAGATAAATGATAAAAAGCTATTTAAAGGTGAATGAAAAGGTTGATTGGCAACATTAGGAGCCATGAATAGTTAGTAGTTTAAATTAAGAAACAAATTAGCTGAGTAAGCACAGTTAAAAATAAAAATCCCCCAAAGATCAATGTGACTAGTGGAACAATATTTTTCACGATCAAACAGAAGTTTCCAACCATGCAGGGATGGATAAGAGGCTAAGAAGGGACTGAAAGACTAGAAGGAAATGGTAAGAGCAAAGGACTTTCATTGTAAAGGTTTTTCATCATATAAAAGCAGGCAGTGGGTATAAAGAGATAGCAAGTTGAGATTTGGGAGTTTCAAATGTTTGAGGAAAAGCAGGGTTGACAAGATTCAGGATTAGTACTGGAAATGAGTGAAAATTAAGGTTATTGACATTAGGAAGATCCGGCCACTACCTGGGTGTTTAGATGGGTCATTAACATAGGTATATAAATCTTGATAATCATTTGCTTAAAATTATACATCTGGTAGGTCCCAGTGTTAGGATTCCAACTGAGGCCATCTGGTGCCAGACCTTTCGATTTTAAACCACTCTAGATCATGAAATTTTACAAAGGAATGATGTAGTAATATTATGATATGGGCAAAGGAAAAACACCTCCTGGTCCTGTTGCTCGTAAAAGATGAGAAGATGAGCTATTGCCACTAGAGAAGGATGCGGTATTAGACATGCCCTCCATGCAGTTATATTCCTGGTAAGTAATTCTGCAAAAGTATTGTAAAACAATGGAATTTTAATCTACAATGGAAAGAGAGTCAGAAGAAGGTTTTGAAACGAGTTCGAAAGAGGGATTTAACCGTTACAAGAAAACCTAGGGTAGACCATGCTACTTTGCTTTCCCATGAAGTTACAAAAGGGGAAAAAGAAAAAGAACGACAGAATGGAGAGAATGGGGAATGGAGAGGGCAGAAAGGCAGCTGCAAGGAGGAAGGGAAAACAAGGCACATTAAGTTGTGTGCTGTCCACAGGATTAAGGGTTTAAAATAAACCAAAACACAAAGGTACTTTATTTACCTGAATATTATGAACAACTTTTTCTCCTACCCCTGAGCTGTCAGAGCATATCCAAGAACTCTTTTCTTCTTGGCTCTTGATTAGCTGGTATACCACCTCGAAAACATTGGTGGGCCAATAAGTAATGCACGATTCAGACCTTTGGGATTTTGCATATAGTATGTCATAAGTACTCAGTAACATTTGTTGAATCTGAATCTGAAGACCATCTGATTTAACTCTTTGCTTATTCCTTTTTTTTTAGGGGAACTGGAATAGGAGGTGAGAGGGTGATAATGGGGAAGGGGATAGGAAGTTAAGAAAAGTAGGGAAAGTGAAAGGGAAGGTTGCAGCTGAATGTGACTGACTTCCACCTGACTTTGAAGCATTCCACCTCTACCTGAAGCCTGGAACAATTAGACTCAAAGAAAACACCTACAAATAAAGACTGAATGATCCAATATAATCTCATTCAGCATAATATTCCTTAGGTGAAAATGCTGATTTTCAGAAAGAGAATGGGAATTTGTTTCCTATACCCAGTTGAAGGTCCATTTACTTGAGATACAGAGGAAGCATGGAGGTGCAGTGCTAAGAAAGTACCGCATGCTTCTAGAAAGTCCATGATGTGACCTCTCTATCCTCTTCTTTTCTCTTACAGAGTTCCTTTGGAGCTATTGTCCTCCGGTGCTTCTGGGAACAGGAGTCCTCTCTATTATGAGGGAGCTATCCCATGAAATTTAGGTGGAGTAGACTTCTCCCCAGAAAGGTGGGTATGTGGTTCAGCTTGGCTAATCAGAGCCACCCATTCCCTTGGCCACAGGGATTGGTTCAACAGTCAAGTAATCTAAGAAGAGCCACTCAAGACCTTCCAGGACTTTGCTGAGAAAGCAGGATCTTCTTTTCTCTGGAGTTGCTAATTTAAGAATATAACTCTGGAGCTGCCAGTGGTCATTTAGAGAATGGAAAATATTTTAGAGAGGTAAAAAAAAAAGAAGTGAAGCAAAAATATGGAGAGACAGAAACGACACTAGGAAAGAGAAGCATGGCTCTGATGAATTCTAAATTCATGTGACTCTGATGAATTCATGGCTCTGATGAATTCATTCATGTGACTACCAGAGAGATTGATATCCCCCTATAGGCAAAAAGATGTTAGCAATGATTTAAGGAAGTTTGGTGACAGAAAAGCACCGTACTGTGGTCTTTCCACCTTTTATTTTTCTAGAAAATTACTGTATTGTTAATTGTGAAGATAGGTAGAAATATGAGACAGAAAAAACAGACCAGTTCAGTGACCAAAGCAATTTTCCCTGCAATAAATAATAATGGTATAGACTGTGGTATTGACAATTATGCTAAACACAGTTAAGACTACATTTGTGATATAATTAATAGGGTTTTGGTGATGTAATAAACATTAAATTTGAGGGAGAGGGAACAATCAAGGATCACTCACAATTTTGTAGCTTAGGACATTTATAAACATGTAAACCATTAACAGAGATCGGTGATAGAAGAAGTCAAAAAGGCTTTGAAGGGAGGTGAGGGCAAATAGTGAGGTCTTGGAAGCATAATGAAAGCATCATGGGTCTGAGGCTTAGGAGTAAGGCTGGGATGGAATTACAGAAGTAGGAGTTATCAGCATATGGATGGCCAGTAGAATCACTGATATAAATGAGAATGTCCAGGGAGAATGGACTGCATAAGAAGAGAAGATTGACAGGGGAATGAGAAGTTGCTAGGAGGATGCTGAACATCAAGGAGAGAGTGTTAGTTACCTGGAAACCTAGAAAGAGAATTTCAATAGCTGTTGGGAGGTCAAGAAATTTAAGAATTAAACAGTATCCATTGATTTGTCACTGAGATTGTTACCCTAACGTAAATGTAAGCTTTCAGTGCGGTGATAGGGTGAAGTCAAATTGCATTGGGTGCAGTGAATTAGAGATGGAGGGAAGTTAAAGAGTATAGACTCTTCAGACTTAGGTCTGGAGGAAAACCACAGTAGTATAGAGAGGATAATAAGAATGTGGAACATGTGTGTGGGTGTGTGTGTAGTTCTGTTTTGTTTTTGTCTATTTTTTTAGTTTTTAAGATGTGAAGGGAGGAGATAATAATGGATCAATCAATCTCTGAAAAATTGAGATGAGATCCAGAACACAGGTAGGAAGATTCTTAAATTCGTTTATTCTTAATTGTTTCCCTAACCACATTTAATTTTCTTCTCCTAATGTTTTTGTTAATGTGGCTGGGCTACTATCTAGTTTTAACTTCTAAAGATAAGTAATTTTTAAAAGATATTTTCAAGAAAATCCAATTTTTTAAACTTTTTTAAACATTTATTTTTGAGAAAGAGAGAAAGAGAGAGCGAGAGAAAGCATGAGCAGGGGAGGGGCTGAGAGAGAGAGAGGAAGACACAAAACCTGAAGCAGACTCCAGGCTCCGAGCTGTCAGCACAGAGCCCCATGCAGGGCTTAAACTCACAGACTGCGAGATCATGACCTGAACTGAAGTCAGATGCTTAACCAACTGAACGACCCAGGTGCCCCAAGAAAATCCAATTTTTTAATGGCAGTTTTCTAGCTTTTAGACCTGACTATAGTAGATAAAAAAAAAAAAAAAAAAAAAAGAATTATATACATTGCCAAACACCCTAGCTCAGATTCACATGCCCACAACCATATAGTTTTAGTGAAACTGTAAGCAACGATTATGGCATATCATTTTAAACACTGGATTATAGGTTCTTTGCAATATATTTATATTTTCATTAATGTTTCACTTATATTTTACATGTCTTTTAAAATCATACCTTTCACCCAGGAGTTTTAGTAGCCTCCATCTTTAATCTCAAGATTTGAGTTTTAATTTATTTTTATCATCCTTGGCCATTTTGGGTTTTGCAATTAAACCTATACAGAATCAAGGTGCTTCATTCCTGAAATCTATGGTAGACATTTAGTTCTATTTATAGGAATATGTTTTGTTAGGCTTCATAGACCAGCTGGGATCTCAAGCAAAATCTGTCTTTGTTCCTAATCCCTTTGCTTAAAAATTTCCTTTCAGTTTAATTTTCAGCAAATTTATTTGAATGATACATATGTTTTTTGCTTCAGATATAATACATATTATGGATAATATATGTAATATATAATGGAACCATACATATAATATATATCATGCAATGAATAGTGTATGAAGTAATCTTGGTCTATATAATATAAGAATATATTATTCTTGACATTTCCTTTAAATAGAAATGGAACTTATCTTCGTAGCAATTTAAGTATTGAATCACAATACACTGATTTATAATGACAGTACATTAAATTTTATTGTTTAAAATTGACATAAATTTAAGAAAAAGGAAATTAATATTAACATGTATACATATCTTTAAAGACAGTTTGCACAGATCACATGTGTTCAGTTGATTTTATTAACTAACCTAAAGTAACTGCTGCACTTTGTTGATGTTCAAAAAAGTCAACAGGTGCTCCTTTAAAGTTTACCTACTGATATAAATACAAATAATGTTTTGCTGCTGGCATAAACCCACAAGATATAATACAGATATGGTAAATTTATGTCAAATGATAGTCACATAGACCACTGGCTGAAAAAGAAAGACAACCCCAAACTGAAACTGATGTCTGCTGAAATAATCTTATCTAAATTGCAGAAACAAAGATTAGTTTACAGTGTTCACTTTACATAAGAAGTTGAGGTCATCCCTAATCTAACCAACAATGAAAGAGCTCTTGACGGAGGGTGTGCTTTGTTTCTAGTCTCCTTCCTTCTCCCTTGGTGCCTGGACACGTAAGACATCATTATTATTAAGAAAGAAAAGCATAGGTCATTTAATGTCCAAGAACTGAAATGATGGTAAGCACCAGAGGGACTTCCTTAAAGTTTTCCTGATGTGGTTGTTGTTTAGTCTCAGAATAGTTCCTATGGGGACAGGATTCAACGGGAGCACACATGGTTATAAAATTGAGGAAGAAACTAAATGCTTTTGTAATCATGCTCTTAAAAGTGCAAAAACACCACATAATGACATTTTCTTGTAATAAACAAGAAATATGAGGAGATTGGATTCAAAATACACATGAGAACTCTGGAGCAACTTGGACCAGTGATCTTAAAATCCAAGAGTTGTCTTTGTTCTTTAATTGACTCCTTCACGGATGAGGGGAAGCTCAGTCTCTCATCCCTGCTGTTTGACACCTCCGTGAGCTTTTGTGCCTTTTAGCAACGTTCTTACAACGCTGGCAGGAAAACTGAGCAACACTCGGTTAAAGAAGAAGAAACTAAATTCTGCATCCCCTCTCCCACAGATCGGCAATGGATGCATACACAATGAATGTGGCTTGGGGTCTAAATCAATGATGCGGTTTCCAATTAATATCCCTCGCTCTTAATATTGATCTTCACAGAACAACAGAAGAAGCTGCCTTTCCTTTATTTCAGTCCTTTCGTTTCAGGGTGGGTTCAGGGGAGGGATTTGCAGAAACAGCAGGAAAAAAGACAGGCAATGATGTAGTTTTGCCTTACAGTAAAGACCAGGCGGCCTAGAGCTTTAGGGTTTCATTTGCATGTAGCCTTATTATCCTTGACCACCCTTAACAACTTGCTTGTCCTCTCCTTGCCCTAATCTCCTGTTGGTCTCCAGTGTAAAATGGACCTACAGCCCATGGTTCTGATAAGGAAGGATTTAACTTAAGCCCTTTAAAGATGAGTAGGACTATATTATTTTTAAGCACTATAAACTTCTGGTGAGGAATAAAAAGGTTTCCATCTCAAAGAAATCATTTTACACGTAAGAAAAGATTCCTCTTTGATTGTAAGACTACATATAACTAAAATAAATATAGTGCTTTACAGTTTACAAAGTATTTTTACATACATAATCATGTTTAATTTTTTAAAAATACCATTGTAACCTAGTTAAAGCTAATATTATTATCCCGGTTTAACAGAAGAGAAAAACTGAAGTCCAGAGAGATTAAGTAACCAGCGAGAGATCATTCAGTTGATGAATATGTAGCGTGAATTTAGGGATTCAAACCAGACCTCTATCTCCAGATCAGTGCTCTTTGACTAAATTATATCTCCTAAAATGGTCGACTTCATCCCATTTTAATTAAAATGATCTCTCTTAATTCACATGATTCTTTTTTGTCCACAATTTGAAAACATAGCAGCTCCTTCAAGAGAAACAAATCTCTAGTCTACATTTTACAAAGAGATTCTCATGTGGAGCTTTATACTGGGAACACCGAAGGATGCAGTAAACTATATCCTCAACAGCAATAGTGTAACGGAGGAATTAAATTCAAACTGTTAAGGCAAAGAGAAAATTTATTGGCTGAAGTAGGCAAACTGTGTATAGTTTACGAATGTCTGGAACTGAAGATTGGAATGTCAGAATTACCCTCTCTCTCTTTCCATCTCCCTCTACCTTTTTCCATATATGTCTCTGCATTTCTCTACCCGTTGGCTTCATTATCTGAGACTGATATCTTCTCATACAAGGGGCATAGCCACCCACAGCTTTGAAGCTCACATCCTTACATACTCTTTTCTGTGAGGAAGAAGAACTCCAAGCAAAACTCATTACCCTATTTTTACAAGGTGGAGAAGAATCACGATTTGGGTTCTTCTTCTGGCTTTTTCCATGCACCAGTCTCTGAGATACATCACCATGAGAGGGCATTTAACTACTGTCATTAGTTTGGTTTGAGTCAGGTGCTCACCTCTGGACCAGTAATTAAACTCAGGAGATGGAGTAGTAAAAAACCATGGCAATTCCTATTTTAATCATGGGGTTCCTAATGGATGAGGGAAGCAGAATAGAAGTTTCCCTTCTCCTCCAATGGAAGAAAGAATTATGGGTAAAGGAAACAATGTATGTTCCACTACAAGCCTTAAGAGTATTCCCAAAGGTTTTGTTTTTCTTGGCTAACTTTTTAAGCTTTACTTTCTTTAGTTTAGGGAACACATAGTTGTTAGTTAATTTCACGCCTTTTATTGTTCCCAGAAAGATCTAGGGGCATACCACAGATAACTTACCCTCAGAAAATAGTATATCCTGAACCGGAAGCTAGTTTACTTTAGTAGGTAAAAGAATGGACTCTACAATGAAACTGTCCAGGTTCAAATCCTGACTCCATCACTTGCCAGCTATATGGTGTCAGGCAAGTTACTTATCCTCTCAGTGCATCAGTCATCTCTCCTGGGAGGTGGAGAAATTTGGTAGAACCTTCTCAGAGGATTGTGGTGAGGATTATGTGAGATTATACCACCAAGTTGTTAGAACAATGGGACACAGAAAATGCTTAATAAATACTCACTGCTGCTATTATTATTAGAAAGAAAGAGTTAAAGCCACAACTTCTTCTTTGGGGCAGAATTTGGCATTGATGGATCTCTTGCCTTTTCGGAGATGCAAAGCTTTCTGAGCTGTGATATCTAAGGCCCAGAACCATTCTGAGAAGATGTAAACTTGAAAATCTTACTGTGTACTCAAATCTCCACTTTGTCCCTAATATCATTAGGTGGTTAAATTTTAACAAAGTTAAGGGAGACAGAAGAAATACAATTCTAATCTCAGCCTCAGGTGGTATATGGATTGATTATATGCATATTAGTTTTTGGTCATTTTTTCGTCTTAAAAAAACACATATTCCCTACTGGCTGCTTCCGTGAAGCACTGTCCAGGTGTCCTCAGTTAGTAGGCTGTCTGGCCTCCGGCCTCACTTCTCAATAAAATAAATGTAGACTATCAGTAATCAACTTCAAATACGGTTTCAATCCTATTATTAAACTCAAAATCCAGTAGTTCATTTCAATAACTCATTTCATAACAATAAAATGGCTGCCCATGACCTATAGCATATGTCAACAATCAAGCAATAATAGCCAATACACCTGCTTTCATTTTCAAGTGTTTCTGAATTCTATTTGTCAGATAAACACATTTGCTTCTTCTACTATCAATACTCTTGCCTCTACCTCTGCTCCACACCTCTAGGAGATATTGATATTTAAAATATTTACATTATGTACCAAGTACAGTCCTCAGCGTTTCACGTACAATATTTCCCCTGAATCTCACTGTAACTCCATGAAGTAAGCATTGTTTTTCCCCATTTTATGGAGGCTCAGAAAGGTTAAGTGACTTTGTAAAAGTCATAGTAACTGGAAATCCAGAACGCAGAACACATCTGCTTGTTCCTAAAGACCGTGCTGTATGGATGCACATGTCTGATTACATGAAAGACACACATATCATATTTGCAAGTGATATAAAACTAGGTGGTCTGGATAATCTATTGACGGCTAAATGAAAAACTTTTAGGTTGCAACGGAGGGCTGAAACTAATGGGTGTAATAAAGTGGGCCTAAATGGAAGTCCTACACTGATATATATTTTTTTAAAAACCAATTTCATGTGAATAAGGTATAGAAGACCTGTTTCTTAGCCATACAGTATGTTTCTTAAAAATGTTCTGACCATTTGATCTGTCTGAAAGATCAATTTAAATCAACAATGTAACTAAGAACTTAAGAAAGCCGGTGTAAATATTGACTACTTTAATGGCATATTACTTAGGTCAATAAAGTCAACAAAGGAAAACTCCATTGTGCCAGGCAGAATTATGAGTAATTCTGGGCACTCCACTTTAAGAAGAACATTGACAAATTAAGATTCATACAAAGAGTACAGTAAGGAGTTGAGAAACAATGTCAAATGAGAGATAATTCAGCAAACTGGGACTTGTTGGTCCAGGGAAGAGAAGACTGGTGAAGAAAGGATGCAGAAGAGATGTTTGACAGGTGTCTTTAAACCCCTGTACTTTGTATTATTTCCCAGAACAGAAAAAAAAATCTGATAGGCACAAATTATAGTAGAGTATTTCAACCCATTATGATCAACATACTCATTTGCTCAACAGGCAAAAGAGATGCCACATAAAATAATGAATTTTGTTTGTTTGTTTTTCACAACATGTGTTGAAAAGGGAAGTCTGGATGGAGATTTTAAAGGATTCTCTCAAAAGTGATTATTGAAAATCCACCAGAAGATTGTCTCATCCCAGGAAATTGAACCAAATGATTTCTAAATTGCCTTCCCAACTTTAAGGCAGTGTAAATTTTTTTTCTTTCTTGCCTGATTATATTTTCCCCCTGATAAATTCTACTACAAATGTTATACTCATTCCTCAACCTTATTCAACATTCCTTTTCTGCACTGAAATTGCATGAAACAGTAGTATTTCTGTAGAATTGTTAAGCTGAGTCAACCAGGACTCCTACACTCTTATCACTCATTCATTCCCATCAGTGTCTCTAAGTTTTCTTTTATAATTTCAACCCCTAGGTGTACTACTCATTCAAAATGTAATTTGTTGTGCATGCTTCCGTAACTTGGCTTGAAAAAGATTTGAGAATGAGTGTTAAATTATAAACTTTAAAGTTTCAGGAAACAACTGATCGCTCATATTAATGTTTTTCTGCATTTGCTTTTATCATCCCTTGACTGTTAAAAAATAAGTTTGTGGGGAGTAATGGTTTCATTTTTTTAAAAAACCCAGCGATTTATGAAATGCATTTTATTCATCTTAAATTTTTTATGAATAAAAGCCATTCATGTATACACCATGGAAATACTCCAAGATAATCCCAAGTTTTTAGAAAATATTTACCCGTGTACATATTCCTCTCAGATTTGTTTTGCTAGTTAAATAGAAAATATGTCCTCTTGAAAAGTTCTTCCACAAGTTTTTCTTAGAAATTCTTGCCTATTTTGAGGTTAGGATTTGTAATGGATGAAAATGTTTACGTAGTGAGGGGCAGTTAGTTTCTAATGAACCACGTCTTTTCCATGGAAAACATAGAGTGGAGCCATTTTGAGTACTTCTGGAAGCTGGAGGTTAATGTTTAAAATAACTAAAGAGAAGGTGGAGCTTTTTTTCCAAAGCCATAAAAAAGAATAATCGCGATGACACATCACAGTATGCATTTTATACTGTTGAATGATGGCAGCTTCACTTTTGGCTCCCTGCCCCAGAGGCCTAGCACACCCAGGGAGCATTGTAAAAGCTGCCTAACACACACCCTGGCGTGCGTGTGCCCACTTTTACAGCCAGCAATAATTTTAAAGGAACATACAGTACCTACTGGGAAGTTTTTTCAGAAGATAAGATGTAAATCAATGAGTACAAACCCTTTGTATACTAGTATAATATTATTACTAACAAGTGAATAAATCGCAGTTTTGTTTGGAAATGCTTAACCATATAGTAATTATACACCATCTCAGACCCTTTATTGAAATATTTAGACTCTAAAGCATTTTCTGATAATGACAAGATCATAAATACTTGTCTTAAAAATGGCTGTCTACTATTTTTCAGTCTAAAGTCATTCAATTGCTGCACGCAGTACCACATTTTCATAATAAGAATGATTAAGTTGCTCTTTCAAATGTATGTTATACCACTTACAGTAGAATTGCTAAAACTTCTTACTGTTAATATTTTTCCCCATCAAGGAAGGTGCTATCAAACATGCTAAAATCCTTAAGTTATATCAAAATAAATAATCCTTTAAATTCTAGCAGTAATTTTGGCATTTGATTTGACTTCATTAGACAAGAAATCTGATGATCTTAGACAATTTTTATTCCTTAGCAACTGGGTGAACCATCTACAACACTCATAAGAATTAACCATCCCTCAGGGTTCATCCAGGCTTTTTGAAGGCCTACATATGTACAGTCGGCATATGAGTTTGTGAATTGCCTCTTTAAAAACGTAAATGCAAAATCAGATATGAAGGTAAATCATCAAGCTTTTTAAAAATCACAGCAAATTACTGGAGACTTGGAGATTTAGCCTATTGTCTTCTAAGATATCCTTAGCTGATTTATCAGAACAGTTTATATAGAAATGCTTCCTGATTGCAAACTAGATTTCTTTCCCCACCTGGAACTCTTCACAACTTCCAGCAACTCCATGTGCTCAAGGGACTGTGCAAGTGAGGGCCTTGAAATTTAAGCTTCCCTGGTTTCATGGTAAACTTGACTTTGCTGTCCATATGTAACATTGGTAGAAACAAGTGGTAAGAAGCATTGTTTCCCACCCTGCCCTCTTCAAAGTTAATATTGCTAGGTTCAACTTAAGACTGTGAAGAAGAGTTGGATCAAGGTTAAGAGCTCCCTTTTAGATGGAAACTATTAAAATGTTTTTATTTTATAATCTTAACTATTTCACTGCCTTGCATTCTATCACCTGGATGAGATTAACAGGCAGAGATGGAAGTAATGCGCCTGTTCAAGGGTTCTGACTTTGAAGCAGAATATGAAGTAGGAATCTTAAAAACACTTTTATTCTCAGCTCTCTACAGCCAACACGTTCATGTATAATTTCATAATTACAATAACACAATACACAACAATAGTGGTTTGTAATTCCTGTCAACAAATCCTCTAGGAAACCAATTGCCATTTTGATGCTACAGACACATAAATAAGAGATTAGGGGAGTCTGGGTGGCTCAGTCAGTTAAGCATCCAACTCTTGATTTCAGCTCAGGTCATGGTCTCATGGTTCGTGGGATGGAGCTCCGCATTAGTCTCTGTGCTGATGGTGTGGAAACTGATTAGAATTCCCTCTCTCTCCCTCTCTCCCTGCCCCTCCTGCTCTCACATGTGCTCTCCCTCCCTCTCTCTCAAAATAAATAAATAAACATTTTTTTAAAAAGAGAAGAAATTAAACCTCTGTAAGGATTTTAATGAGATAGACTCACGGGACTGAAGCCCACCCTAAGGTATCATATGATTTAGCTCTTTACTACTGGGCATGTTTGGGGGCGGTTCAATACTGGTTCATAGGAGTACAGGAAGTGAAAGTGTGTAGGGCCTTGTTCCATTGTAGTACCTTTAGGTTTACTCTGAGGAAACAACAACAACAACGAACAAACTCATTAGCGGATTTTGAGCAGAGGGGTGGCATGGTCTGACTTATGTTTCAAAAAGGATCATTCTGCTAGTATGTTGCCAATAGACTATAGGAGACAAGGGCATGGCCAGGGAGAGGTTATTACTGTAATTCAGCCAAGAGATGATTGCAAGTGGTTGTATTCCAGATATATTTTGAAAGTAGAGCAAATAGGATTTGTTTGATGAGTAGTGTGTGAAATGTGAAAGAAAAAGAAGAGTTACAGACTGCATATACAGAACGTTTAGGCAGGGGCAATCAGGAAGTCTGTTTTTTGACATGTTAACTTTGAGATGCCTATTGGTTATCCAAATGAAGATATCAAGTAGAAAGTTCTATGGAGGAGGCCAGGGTTTGGGAGGAAGTCCCGACTGGAGGTATCAGACACCAAGTCATGTAATTGGAGGAACTGGCACACTCTGATGTTTAGAAATCAGGTAGATAATTAGGAATGAACAAAGAAGATTGAAATAGCATTTCCAATAAGGTAGGAGGAAAAGTAGAAGAATGAGTATTGAACAAGTAAGGGCGGCATGATTTGACCCCTCCCCCACATTAATCTTGAAAAGCATCTATTGGTGGGGGGGGGGGGATATAGAGGAAGATGCAGCAGGTTCCCTTCACACTCTGGACAATGCACAGGGACCTAAGAGACCTGACTGTTGTATTCCAGCTAATGAATCCCACCCTTTGGTCTGTAGCTCTGAAAAGCTGCACAACTAGAGAAACTTCAGATGTTCCCTGATGTAATCCAAGCCTGTAGTTCCATTTATAAAATGGGGCAAGGGCCCTCTGCTCTTTTCTGGGTGCCAGTAACCTGGAAGAGTTCTCAAGGAGAAAAGAAGTAACAGGCCACATGGAAATGGAAGGAAGGCAGCAACTATGAGGTACCATAAGAAAAAAGAAGCAAAAACAAATGTGTGTGTTTGTGTGTGTTTGTTTCCTGTGTTCTCTTCTGCTCAAATTTCAGAAGCAAGAACAGAAGCTTTCCATTCCCAGACCCCCAAAATATATTTGGGAGTTCTATTGTCCATCCCTCACTCCAGCACCTCTGGTATCTTTCAACAATGGATACTATCTTATCATATTGTTGTTATTCTGTTAATTCCTGAGTATTACATACCAGCCCACTAGCTAAGCACTTCTCATATACAATATTGCTTCCATTTAATCCTTGCAACTGCCTTAGGAAATAGGTTCTGTTAACTTTCTTCAGTTTTTTTTATAGGGAAATTAGGATTAGAGAGAATGTCTCCCCTAAATCACAGTGATAATTTATGGAGGAAACCCAACAAGGTTTTTCTGACTGTACAATTTTCTTTCCTAACCACTATGTTCTATGTTGCTTTTCCTGTTACTACTTTTTCATACCCAGCACTAAGGATAGTATTTGGTTGTTCAGTGGATCTGAGTAGTTGACTATATCATCTAAATTCACCAAATAGCTATAGAAATTTCTATTTGCTTTAATATGGTTCAGAAATACTAGTGTCATCACCCTTTATTTTATAGAGTTTGGGTAACTCTTAATACTAAATATTCCATATGAAAACTTTTCTGATTATAAATGTTTTCTGTAAACCAAATTTAGCTCAGATGATCAATATTTCTTTCAAAGCAAATGACAACACTGTTGTGATATATATATATATATATATATATATGTTATACTTTTCAATCTTTTATATCAAAGGTAGAAAAGAATGCATAAGGATTAGATTAATATTGGATATTTTCAGTTACTTATCATGAAAATTTTGTTTGAGTGCGTTATTTCTCCAATAAAAGAGAGCCAGGAAAGTGTTGATCAATAAGTTGTAAAATAGATTTTAAAAAACAGAGAAAATCTTAATCTGATTTTACGTTATATTTTAAGTGAATACAAAATAACTCTACAAGGAAACTTATGATTTTGTGAATTTTTCCTAAGAACACGTGGAAATTTATTAAAGACTTTCCTGTTTTTTTCCTCAGGCTGAAAATACCAATTCAATTAAATTTAAAAATTTAATAGTTAAAAAAATAATTTTTGGCTTTGTACTCTCCACTCAATTTTTCTGTGAACCTAAAACTGCTCTAAAATCTAAAGTCTATTAATTCTTTGAAAACACACAATTTTGGAATATTTTTAGAATATATTTTAACTTAGAGCTCAGTTGATATTAAGTTGTCTCAAGGTCTAGCTTTGTGGTTCTCAACCCTATCTATCTGAATATTAGAACTCTTGGGGAGCATTAAAGATATAAGTACACTGACTCTGTAAATATACAAGTATAAATTTAGATGGGTGAATTTTATAATATGTGAGTTATATCTCAATAAAGGTGTTTTTAAAAAATGTTGGTGCCCAGTTCTCACTCTAGACTAATTAAATCTGAGTTATTTGAGGAAAGGACAAGGCAGGTGATTCTAATGTGCAACCAGGGGCTGAAACTACTGCTTTAGCTTGTCCTATTTAGTTAAAAATAGTTGTTGGCATTCTTCATTTTAAGGATTTATTCTGGCAAATGAAGTGTTTAAAAGCAAAATAGTTTCAATATCCAATTTTGTTCAGGTTGATTGATTATAAATCTTCAAGACTGAGGCTATACGCATAAAATTCTTTGGAAATAACAGAAAGCAACTTAGTTGCTTTTGACTCACTCCAATGTGATATAGGAATATGCTCATTTCAGACTAAATCAAAGGCAGAATTCTGGAGGAATTATATTCAGAAACAGAGATCCCTCTTCTGGAGAGGGGATGGGGGTGATGGCAATAGTTATTTATGCTGCTGTGTGGAGTATCAGCAAAACCTACCAGAAGGGTCTGGACTTGACTGGTAAGTGAAACTTCTCTGTAGACGTAAATGGCACAGATTTTCAGCAACGCAGCATAAGCCCCCTGATCATTATGTTAAGAATGTGGCAGATTATGTCCTTGACAGGAATTACAGCTGGAAAAGGAAGAGTCCTGTAGTGGAGTATGTTGTTTGCAGATCTCTTCTCCTTTTCTTCTTTTATGGCATCACCTGCCCTGCCAAGAGGCCTACTGTCTGTAGGAGATACCCAGTAAGACAGGACTTACCTCTAAAATAACCTGCTCAGGTCTACCCTTAGTTAGTGTTCCAGCTCTGGACTACTGTCCATATTAAAGTCCGTCATGAGGTTTACAGAGTGAACACTGGCTGTCTCACCTACGTTCAACTCTTCCCACAGTGGCAGAGATGGGCTCTAAGACTTAAGCCATTCAAGGTAATATCATTCCTCTTGACACAGTGATTTGGTCAAGGGTAAGTATGTATGTCCTGATTTAGTACAATCAGAGTAGAGTTTAAGACTTCTGTTTTATTATTCAAGGAAAAAATATTTCTTTCTCCCTCTGGATATGAATGAAGAGGCATATAGGACATCAACTACTAAAAGCTATATTGTCTGCATTAGAGAAGCCAAGCTGAGAGCAAAGTCAACCCATGGTGGTGGACAGAGCAGAGCTGAGAAAATTGCAGAGGACAGATGAAGAGTTCTGATAATATTGTGAAAATTTGGATCAAACCGGGCCCGCACCCTCACTGATGGTCCCAGAGCTTCTCTGTTAGGTGAGCTGATAAGTTTCTTTAGTTATTATTCACTCTGAGGGAGACTTTCTGTTCCTTGCATACATACAAAAACGTCTTAACTGATTTGGCTATTATAAGTGGAACTTCTTTTAATTAGTAAACTCCAAAAAAAATGGAATTAAGAATCAGTATAATATTTTGGCTTAATAGCAACCTTCTTAGGGTATTTGAATTTAAATAGGGAAATGCCTAGAACCAAAGTAGTTCATTTAACAAATAACAAATTTGTGTTTCCACTATTAGGGTTGAGAGGTCTTCTCAAATAAAAACACTCCCAAAGAGGACCATCTGGCCTCTATTTTGTGTCCAGCAGAATCTGCCTTTCTTTTGAGGACTGTTTCTGTTTCTTCTACAGTCGTGCCTACTCCTTCAACTACCACCATTACCCTGATCATCACCAAATAAGTCTCTCAGTCTCTGTCTCTCTGTCTCTCTCTCAAGATATGTTCACTTGTCTCTCTCTCCTTATTGTATTTCTCCTTTTTATTCTGATCCTCACTGTTGCTCCAAGAACCAGTTGTCTTTTTAACTCTGGAATGTCATCCTTCAGGACACTAAATAACTAATAAGTAAATCCAAGTAAGTATTCTAGCGGCTAGATGGGTTTTCCCAGCTTATACATTAATTTTTAACCATGCCCCAAGATCTTCTTTGTTTAATCTGAAGATTGTGCTTTTTTTTTTACATTTTTAAAAAAAGTTTATTTATTTATTTTTGAGAGAGAGAGAGAGAGAGAGAGAGAGAGAATCCCAAGCAGGCTCCACGCTATCACCTTGGACCATGACACGGGACCCAACACAGGGTCCAACACAGAGCCAAATGTGGGGTCGACATGGCTTAAACCCATGAACCATGAGATCATGAACAGAGCCAAAATCAAGAGTCGGATGCTTAACTGACTGAGCCACCCAGGCACTCCTAAGGATTATTCTTAACGGTGGCATCTTGGTGAGAGAAAGGAACAAGAGAACAATGGGGAAGTTTTGGGGAGATCCTCAGACCAACCTGAAGAAGCTGAAAAGACCAGGATACTGGACTAGGAAATTCTGGGTGAATGGAAGTGGAACACAGTTAGGAGGGAATTTGGTACTCAAGTGTGTGTAGGTGGGATGATGAAAGGAGAGAGTGTGTATTTCTAAATTGAGTAGGGGAACAGAGAGAGTTTTGCTCACTGGGGAAGAGGGTAGGAAAGCTGTTTATTATCATGGTATCAGAAAATCAGCATTCAGACTCAAACTTTACAGAAATTCAACCAAAGTTTGATCATAATTTTTGCATCTGAATATGACATGAAAAGGTAGAACAAAAGCCACGTAAAAATTAGGGTGCTAGCAGAAGCCATTACTAGGTGTGATTGATCAAAAGTGACTATTAAAACAAATTTAGAATGGGTAGACTATTACTAATTTTTATCTTTCAAGTTTTCCATCCTTGACTCTTTCTTTGCATGGACATATCTCTTTTCTCTGCCAGACACTAGAATGAGAGTTTTATCTTTATGCTTTTTATGATGATTTTTTTTTAAAACTGTTTAGAATCATTCTATGGAAGGGCCACATCCTTGAGAACACCTGCCCTTGCTGTTAACCGATTATTATTAAGCAAGAGCAAATGACATGAAGTCAGTTACAATAAAGTGTAAATAAAAAAGTTTATGGCAGGGTGTGTACAGCAAAAGAAAAAGAAAAAAAAAAAGAAAAGAAAAGAAATTAATCAGCCAGGAAAAGTGAGGACAGGTCCAAAAGTCATCTTTTCCTTCACTTAAATACCTCATTAGGTACCTTGATTAAAAATTGTGTTTATATTTTTAAAAAATGTGTTCATATTTAAAAATTTTTAATTTGTTGGGATTATCAATGATTAACTGTTGTGTGACTTCTAGTGAACCAATTACATTCACCTCCAAAATAAAATGTGTTTACTAATATAATGAGCTTTTCTCCATAAGGAATTTGAACAGTAAATATCAGACCAGAATATTTTAAAATTCTTTTTAAATTTTTTGACATTTTTATTTATTTTTGAGAGACAGAGCACAATCAGGGTAGGGGCTGAGAGGGAGACAGACAATCCGAAGCAGGCTCTAGGCTCTGAGCTGTCAGCACAGAGCCTGACGCGAGACTCAAACTCACAAACCGAGAGATCACAACCTGAGCCGAAGTCGGATGCTTAACTGACTGAGCCACTCAGGCACCCCAACACAGAATATTTTAAATTCTTAAGATATTGTGCAGTTTGCAGTTGGAAATTTTTCCAAGGACATGGACAATTCAATTTTCTGCATTCACCTTAATCAATATTTTTGTTTAATTGAGAACCAGAGTTATCCTAAGAATTAGCACAAGCAACAGAATTATTCTTTGGCCCTTTTCTTAACATTTTTGGCACCCTTTCTCATATGGCCTGACTTTCTCTGAGAATTTAGGAGACATCTTAGAATTGGAGGAAGGATTCCACTCAATTGCAATGAAACCATGTTTATTAAGCACTTACTAAGTGCCAGTCAGTATGCTCGGTGTTGCTGAGGGTACAAATAAACAATATATTTCTTATCATTGACAGTGTCATTGGGTGGTTATGGTGTGGTTAGATCCACCACAATCTATTATTTACCACCACCTATCCTAAATAAGCACCCAATCTAAGGAAAAGCACTGTATCTAGTATTTTTAAGCACCCTCTACTCACATGCCCTCTTCGGAGCACTCCATCTCCACCTCTCACTCTTAACAAGATTGCACCTCTAAGCCTCTCTATCTTGGCTTTGTACTCAAGAAACCTAGAGTCTGGTAAGGGACAAAAAGCAAATATGCGCGTGCGTGCACACACACACACACACACACACTCCTCAAAATCTTTGATAGGAAGGAATATAATACAGAAAGTGCCTTTCCACCTTTCTCATTTTCTAACTACCATCTGGAAGCCTTTCTTCTGAACTTCCCCTTTCTTTTCTACATCCTTTTAAATCATAGCATTCTTGGCAAAATCCACTTTCTTAGAGCTTGTGTGTTAAATCACAACGGGATATGTTTTGGTTCATTTATTATTAAAACCCAGAATCTTCCAATTGATGTCAACCTCAAGATTAATAATTATAATGTTCGACATTTTGACTCCATTCTTTTTTTTTCTCTCACAGGATCTTACATGTAACAATTAAGTCATCGTACATGACTTATAATTTCTCTTTAGTATCCATAGTATAAAATTTTGAACCGCCAAAATGAGCTGAACTCCATCTCTCCCCATTTACTTTCTCTAGTAGAAATTTTATTTTTCTAGAATCACAATGACTAATTTTTAAAGTGTCTTTTTAGGGGCACCTGGGTGGCTCAGTCGATTGAGTGTCCGGCTTCAGCTCAGGTCATGATCTCACAGCTCGTGAGTTCCAGCCTCGCGTCAGGCCCTGGGCTGACGGCTCAGAGCCTGGAACCTGCTTCTGCTTCTGTGTCTCCCTCTCTTTCTTCCCCTAGCCCACTCACACTCTGTCTCTGTCTCTCTCAAAAATAAATAAACTTTAAAAAAATAAATAAAGTATCTTTTTAATTTTATTTTTAAATGAACAAACAGTAAGACTGATTTTTTTTTTTTTTTGGTGTGCATTTCTGTGAGTTTTAACACTTGCATGAACTCATGTAACTATTCCCACAATCAGCATACAGAATGATTCCATCACAGTCATTATTTTTAATTGTTTATTTTCTTATTGTTGGGTCTTGAGAGTTCCTTGTGTATTTGTACAAATATGCCCTACTGGATATAAGATTTGCAAGCATTTTCTTCCAGGTGTTACTTTGTTCTTTTCATTCTCTTAACAGTATCTTTTGCAGGGCAAAACTTTTAATTTTGAATAATTCCAATTTATTAATTTGAAATTTATCAATTTCTTTGGGTCATGCTTTTGGTGTTGATTCTATGAATACTTTGTCTAACTCCAGGACATGATGATTTTCTACTATGTTTTTCTTTAAAACTTTTATAGCTTTATGTGTTACATGTATATCTCCAATTCGTTTTGAGTTAGTTTTGACATATGATGCATAGCTTAGGTTAAGGTGCTTCTTTTGTTTTGTCCAAATGAATGTCCAGTTGTTCTGACATGTTGAAGAGACCACCTTTTCTCAATTGGATTAACTTTGCATTTCAGTACAAATCAATAAACTTTAACTGTGTGTGCTTATTTCTGGGGGCTATATATTTTTTGCCAAAACCACAATTTACTGACTAATGTAACATTATAACAATTCTTAAAATTGGGTTGTATTGGAATTTTGTTCTATTTAAAAAAAATTGTTTTGGCTATCCAAATTCTTTTGACTTTTTATATAGATGTAGAATTAGTTTCTCTATATCTACTAAAACTCTTGCTTGGATTTCAACTGGTAATGTGCTAGATCTACATCGATTTGTGGAAAAGTGACATAGTAATTGGATTGAGGCCTGTATGTTAGTATCATGGATTACATTGATTGATTTTCAAGTACTGAATGAGGCTTGAATTCCCAGGACAACATTCCCTTGAGTAATGTATTGTTCTTTATAACTGTTTATGAGTTTGATATGTTAACATGTTGATTATTTTTCTGTCTATATTCATGAAGGATATTAGTCTGTAGCTTTATTTTCTGGTACTGTCTTTGGTGTTGGCATCAGGGTAATGGTAGATATGATCTATTCTGATGACTATGCCTTGTGCATTTGAGAAAAAGATTTAATCTACTTTTGTTGGGTTGGACATTCTATGAAAGTTAATTAGATACACTTGGTTAATACTTCTACATTTCTATTCTTACTGTTTTATTTTCTATTCTATCAATTATTGAGAAAGGAATGTTGAAGTTTCTATGTGTAATTGCAAATTTGTATATTTTGCCTTTCAGTTTTATCAGTTGTGGCTTTATATACTTTGAAGTTCTGATGTTAAGTGTATACGTATTTAGGATGTTTAAAATGTCTTCCTGTAAATTTACTTTTATTATTATTATCATGTAATTCACTCTTGATCCATAGCAATTTTCCTTGCTTTGTAGTCAACTGTGTCTCATATTAATGTAGCCACTCAAGCTTTCTTTTGATTCATGTTTGCATGGTGTATCTTCTTCCATTCTTATAGATTTAACTTCCCAACATCATCATATTTAAGATAGGTTCTTACAGATAGCATACAGTTAAACTTAAAAAAAATCATTCCAACAACCTTATTAATTTCTCTTTTTGAACTATTTATATTTAATGAGATTACTGATAAGTTTGGCATTGGGTCCAGCATTTTACTATGTTTCTTTTTATGACCTCTGCATTTTCTTCATCTGTTTCCCCTGTGTTGCTTTCTTTGGATTATTTGAATATTTTTTATTACTCCAATTTTTCTATTTAGTTTTAACTGTCTCTTTGTATAGCTTTTTTTTTTTTTTACAAAAGGTTGCTGTAACATTCTTAGAATTATACTACTGTATGTTTGTTTTACCAATTCAAAGAATGTAGAAAACTTCTATGAGGCCTTACTTCTCCCATCCATGTTGTACTTGCGAAATGTATCACTTCTACATACATTGAAAATCCAATCAAGACAATGTTTTCTGAAAGCAGTAATTTTTGCTTCTGACAGGCATACATATTTGAAAGAACTTAGAGGTGAAGAATTATCTATTATATTAATCCAGCTTTACCATTTCTGTTATTCTTCCTTCATTCCTAATGTTTCAGATTTCCCTCATATCGTTTTCCTTTTGAGAACTTTCTTTTGGCATTTTTTAGAGCAAGTCTATGATGATAAATTCTATTATTTTTTCTTCATATTAAAATGTGTTTATTTTTCTTTTATTCCTAAAAAAATAGTTTCACTAAATGCAGAACTCTGGATTGATAGTCCTTTTCCTTTAGCACTTTGAAGATTCTACTTCTTTCTGACTTCCATGGTTTCTGGTAATAAACCCTGTCATGCAAATCATTGTTACCTTAGAGGTGATGTATTGTTCTTCTCTGGTTGCTTCTTGGGCTTTTTCTTTGTCTTATTGTTCAGCATTTTGATTATGATGCATCTGGGTATTGAATTCTTTAAAATTATCATGTTTGGAGTTCACTGAGCTTCTAGAATCTGTACATTTATGTCCTTTGCCAAATCAAGTTTCGGCCATCATTTCTTCAAATTGTTGTGCTCCATGCTCTTTCTCATTTCATTTGAGGGCACTGATGACACAAAATTTAAACCTTTTGGTATTGTTTTATAGGCCCCGAGGCCTTGTTCATTTTTTTTTATAAACTTTTTTTTTTTTTTTTTTGGTCTCTGTTGTTTAGGATAATTTTTATTGATCCATTTTTTTAAGTTTACTTATTTTATTCTGTTATCTCGATTTTGCTGTTAGCCTGTTTAGTGAATATTTTTTTTCGGGTTATTGACTATTTTAAATCTGTGATTATATTTTGTTTTTTATGTCTAGTATTTCTTTGCTGAGATTTCTCATTCATTTTAAGAGTGTTCTCTCTTACTTCTTGAAGCAAGGTTATAATAGTTTCTTTGCAGTATTCATTAGTTAATTGCAACATCTGTAACATCAGAGCACTGTTGACTGTCTTTTCCCCTGTGAATTGACATTTTTCTGATTCTTTATATGACAAGTAAGTTTTAATTGTATCCTGAATTGAATCGTAGGCTGACTGTGGGTTTTCTTAAATCTTAAGAAGAAAGTTGATATTTGTTTGTTTGTTTGTTTGTTTGTTTCAACAGGCAATCACCAGTTTAGGTGGAGCCTTCAAGTTCTGATTGGTTCCATGTGGTCAGTGGTCCAAATGTCATTTAGTTTTCCAAGTGTTTATAGTACTTTTAAGATCAGTAGTACCATGTGAATGCCACCCAGTGGCCAGTCTGGGACCTAGGCAATGGTCTACCTTGTAACTCCATTGTCAAAGCCTGTGGTATGCTATTGAGAGTCAATTTATGCTTGAATAGCTCTTAGGCTAGCCCAGGAGAACATGAACAACTTTATGGGTTGAATTTCCTGATTTTCCTCTTCACCATGATTTCCTTCAACATCTTATGGCTCCCATGGCCTTCTTTCCTGATCCTTTGTACAGGAAACTAGGGCCTTAGTTTCCTTTGTCTGCCATGTTCATCTCACGATTGTGTCTGCATATATTGCCAAGCAACAGGAGGACAGAGAAAATGGAAAAGCAATGGGGATTAACTCCACACTCTTGGTACCATAGCTTTCTCAATGTATAAAGGGATTCCCTTCCCTCAGAGTTTTAGGTGCCTCCCAGGCCACTACCACCATCTGGGGCTAGGGCAGAAGAGACATTTTTATTTTTTTTTTAATCAGATAGCTCAGTGAATGTCTAAGGAGCCATATGTTAGGAAAACTCTGATATGGCAAAGTAAAATGTCAAGCATCATCTTAGGACACTCTGGACCAATTTTTTTTTTTTTTTTTTTAAGAAAGACAGTGTGTGTGTGTGCATGGAAGAGTATGAGAGAGGAGCAGAAAGAGAGGGAGACAGAGAAGGAGGGAGAATCTTAAGCAGCCTCCATGCTCAGTGCTGAGCCCCATGTGGGTTTCAAGCTCATGACCCTGGGATCATAACCTGAGCCGAAATCAAGAGTTGAACACTCATCCAACTGAGCCACCCAGGCACTCCTGGGTCAATGTTTTCTGTAACTCCAAGGAAATATATCCCTACCATTTAATTTAGTTACTTCCAAGTAAGTTCACTTTAAAGAGTTAAGTCATAAAATATTACTTATATTAGCTTAATTCGTGTTAGTCCTAATTCCCAGAAATCCAAAGTATACTTTCATAAAGAATACTTTTCACCTGTAAAGTACATTGCCATTTGTGATTTCCTCTCACAAACTATGATGTAGTTAGTGCTATACTCCAAATAGTCCTGGTTCTCTTCCATGGTAGGTTTGTACTTCCTGACCTCTCTATGGTTGGATGAGGCCTTGTGAATAATTCTGACCAATGAATTACAAGCAGAAGTAATATGTGTCAGTTCCAAGAAGATGATATAATTGCCTCTGCATCCCACTTTTCCTCTGCATCTGGTCTGTAACAATATTGAAGATGATGGCTATGGTGCCATTCTGGGGCCCTAAGGGATCACAAGCTAAGCCCCAGCTGGCCTGTTACAGTTTCAAATCATGAGCAAGTGATAAACTTTTCCTTGCTTAGGTCACTGAGATTTTGGCTGTTTGCTACTGCAGCATAACCTGGCCTAACCTGACTGATCTTTGTATGTTAGCATGTATGATTCTTATGTGTTAAGAATTCTCTCTCTCTCTCTCTCTAATATATACATATATTATGTATGTATGTATATATATATGTATATATATATTTATATAATAGACAGTTATATACACATGGAATTATATATATATATAATCATATATATGATCTTATATGATTCTCACAACAACCTCTGAGGTAGGAAGCTCAGGTTTGATTGTTCACTCTTCTTTTATAGAATAAGGATACTGAGGCTCAGACAGGTAAATACTTTGCCGTAGGTACAGAGAATAAGTGAGAAAACTAGAAATGAAACTTAGACTTCTTGACTTCACATCTCCTCTTTTAAAAAAATATAACTCTAAACACAGAATTTTCTACATCTAAGTCTGGACGGAAGCATTTTCAAAGTTGAAATATTATGCATCATAATTTATATTTTAAAATATCATGAGTCACCAGCAATATTTCATGTTATTCCACATCTGTGATAATTTGCCTAGGTCTTTTAATTGATCAAAGAAGCTATGAGATGGAGAATACAGGAAGGTGAGAAACATAACTTCTTGAAGTACATACTTTGAAATAAGGCTATGTTTGCATAAATGTTCAAAGTAGTGTTTATGCATACAAAGTAGAGCCTTGATAACAGAAAGGTTGCATTCATAATGTACCCTAATGACCGTCTTACATTGTGAAGCTCATTCTCTTGAATGGGGAAACTGTACGAGTTCACCTCTTTCAGGAAAATATATCTGAAGATATTTCTCAAAGTAAGGCAAGTACAATGGTTTACACTGAGGTAAACTGCTTATAAAACAACACTATCAACAATAAAAACCTTACCTACTATCTAGGATTTGGTGTATGAACAGAACCAAAAAAAATTTTCAGACCTGAATCTTTCAGTAATCCTTGTCTCTGAAAGCCTACACCCTGTAAAACTATTCTGGAGCAATTATTAACCACACAATGAGCCTGCAAGACAGCAGATGCTAGGCTCCCCTTTCCCTCCCTTTTTACCTCCTCAATCAAACATATTTGTAGAGTATATATTTATCTACTTAAAAAAAAAGAAGAAAAAAAAAACCCTGTTACCTCCCTTCTAAAAGGAAGTAAGCAGGACTTCTCCACATAGGCTATAAAAATATTGACAGTAGATAATGGGCCTGTATAAGATACTGGTGGGAAATGAGTTAATAATCACAGGATCGAACTGCAGGGAGCTTCAGATGCTGCCTAAATACCAGAATGGCAATGAATACTGTTTTTGTTAATAACTAGCTGGTGACAGAAAGCTCTTTCAACCTTGCTTTACTGGAATTGGAAAACACAATACCAGAGAGATATACAGTAATAAGATATACCTATCTTATTTATATCCATGAATTAATTTTTCACAAATATAAGAAAGAAATAAGCGTCCTCTGTATGAGGAAAAAAGGGGCCAGCTCACTACATTTTTCTAAATTAAAATGTGATTAGAGGTAATTAGAATTATTGGAGGATAAAACCCTCTTTCTAAACACTGCAGGAAAGTAAACTAATTTTGCCAAACAATATTACCTAATTTAATATCAAGAGAATTTTCTCCTTCAAAAATGTTTCTATAGTTCAGTATTCTTATAAGCCTTAGATGTCAGACCTTTTCATAAACCTAAGAAGTTTACATATAGCCTAAGAAGACCAACATGATTAAAGTACCAGAATTTAGGAAGAGCGAGGGAAGTTCTATAACATAGTTCATATATATGCGCATTTCCTTAGAAACTGAACTTACAAAGGAGTCAACTGCACTCTGAAAATAACAGTTTTATCCTTCTCCCAAAGCATAAATCTTTACTGCCCTTCTATATAAACCAAACTGAAAAGATAGGATGCATCATTTTCTGTAATGATTAACCCCCTATTTGCCAGCTGTTCAGGTGAACACCTCTAGACTCTAGCAGACAATAGGCAACCACAAGTCCTACAGGTGTAAATCCCTTCTGCAAGTTAGCAATAGCAATCTCTCCCTCCTTCCTTCTCCTTCCTCTCTTTCTCTCTCTGATTTCTACAAGTATTATTATTTTAACCAGGTGTCCCATCCATTCATAGTTTTTAACTTATGGGGTAAATGTTGAAATAATTTGAAGTTTCTGCTATCTGTGAATCATACAACCATCAGTTAGGGATGAAACCAGTTTATTGTTGAAGAATTCAGGAGGACCCACTGAAAGGACCAATTACTTTTAAACTTCAGGACACAGTTCTGAATGGTTCATTTCATTTCCTCCATTGTTCCTTGCAAACCAGGTTACAAACATGAAGGCCAAAATTATTCCCCTTGAAGACAGCATCTCTGGGAGAATTTCATTTATTGCCTAGATGAAAAGAAACTGAAAAGGATACACGATGAAAAGAAACAGAAAGAACTAAGGATTGATTTTAGAGAGAAAGTATCCCTAACTTTAGTGCTCAGTGGCTATTTGGTGCCCAAAGCAGAAACCCACTGGGTTGCAGTCAAAGTGAACTTAGAAAAGGTATTCCTTGAAGCCCAGCGAGTCTCACAGGCTGTAGGAGGGATCCCTCTGAGAGAAGACGTTTGGCTGAGCTCTGATGCTAACAATAATGGGAGTATGAAATGAAGGTTACTATAGCAAGAGGCCTGCCTGAGGAAGAATTCTGACCGAAAAAGAAATAGAGATCTCTGACTCTTGATCAAACAGATGGGCTGATGCTGACCTGCATCAGTGATCCCTGAGTTGATTAACCGAGATTAGGAGGCGAAAGTCGACAGAGCAGCCACCGAAACGCTGCTGGGTAGTTTTGTCAAGAGGGAGAGGGGAGGGGGAAAAAAGAATACAGGAGAAAAAAAAAAAAAAAAACAACCCTTCAGTTCACTGTGACAGGAGATCCGGTTTGCCCAGCTCTCCAAAGCTCACCCGAACCTCCTGGCCTTTTCCACTTCCTGCCAGAGTTAAGGGGCCTTGCCCACCGTTGCTCCCACAGGAGATGCTGCAGGGTTTTTGATCTTTCCCAGATATTAATTTGCACCAGCCCCTGCCTGGGCCGCGGGGAGGAAGGTGCTGCCTTGCCTCCTACCCAGTGAAATGGCTGTTCAGCTCTTGTCCTGACTGGGTAAGGCCAGAGGTGAATAGGGAAGACAAGAGAAATGGAGACAGCCGAGGTTAGAGCCATGTTGGTTCAAGGGCAAAAACGCAGAATAAAACCACCAGCTAAGAAGAATCAATATTGCAAAACAAAGATCAGGGGCATTGGGGAAGAATACAGGGGGGAAGGGTACAAGGGATGTCATAAGGACAGGGGGGAAATGACAGGGAAGCAGAAAGTCAAGGAAGAGAATGAGAAGCAGATGAGAGCTTCCCAAAAAGGAAGGAAGGCTCGAAGAAGGGAATTGTGTGCTGGAAACCGCAGGTAGTGAGAAAGCAGGGAAGGAGGTTGGAATCACAAGTCTGCCTTCCAGGGACGGTGTGGTGTGACCTAAGTGGTCAAAGTGTCCTCAGGTCTTGGGTCCTGGAGGAAAGCAGCTTCTTAACACTGGCTTAAGGGCATTTACTGTTCCAGATAAACTCTGGAAAGTCACACTGGAGGTCTCTGAGGGGATACAAAAGTGAGTAAGACCTTGCCCTGACTCCAGGGGTTCACCGGAAAGCTCCAGACATAGTTACAAAGTCACTTGTTAGGGTCATTGGAGCACAGAGAAGGGAGTGCTTACCTCTGCCTGGGAGTTCAGGGCTTAGGAAAACAGTTAAAGGACAGGAAGAACCTGTTAGAAAAGCCTTGTAGGAGTTTTCAAGACAAAGAGAAAAGTTCTGGTGTTGGCTCCAAAGAGTCTATCTAATTTAAGGAGATGGAGACAAAGAGTTCTGTGGCCACACAGAGCACACACTGGTCTAGTGGACCTTGATTCTCACTTCTCTCTTCATGGGCAGTAGCTGCCTACCATTGGGACAATAACAGAGTCAAATTAGATGGGGGTTCAGCAATTCCCAGTGCAATATGCAGACCTTTGCACAAAGTCCCATGAGAAAATAAAAAGATGAGTCTTCACTAGGCCTTGGAGGGTGGGGGAGGTGAACTTAGAGGTGAAAGCGGAATTTCGAGGACAACCGTAAGTGAACAAGATTAATGATTTTTTTTTCTTTATTTTCCAGGAGTATGAGGATAGGGAGGGGTCCGTCAAGGGAGACCTAAGTATAAAATGCCTGGCACCTGGAAGAGTGCTGCAGAGACCCTCCCAAAGGGACCCTACTAAGTTACTCCTCCCATTCTATAGCTTCAGAGAAGCATTAGTCTCCCTCTTTGGCTGAGTTATCATGCCTCCAATGCCCCTAAGCCCTTCCAGTCCCTGGACATATGAGAAAACATTGAAACAAAGCCAGTGCCCTTGGTCTAAGTGGATCACACCTTCCTTTGTTGATAGCAAAATGAACATGAGGAACAGGGAAGGCACATGTAATAAAATATTGGGAAAGTAGCCTCCTAGCCTACAGTAAACTCTCAGGTCATTTTCAGAGTAAGGCTATTTAGGAAGGTGCCTATATCACAGCTTGGCATTCCCTTTGTAGAAGTAGGAGCCATATAGTGTGTGTGGGAGGGAGTTTGGCCAGGTGGGTCATGTCAGTACCATAATGCAGGACATGTTAGGAAACAGTCTGGGTTTAGGTCTTGGCAAAAAGGGCTCTTAACTAAATCATTAGGAGTTGTCCTGGTATGCAGATGGGGAGAAGGAGCAATGGGGAATACATACCCTGTGGTAAAATATGACATGACAACAAGTACAAAGCTTATCCCTCGGTCTTGAAATATGGCCTATGTAATGAACATAGAGGGTATTATGCTAAGTGAAATGAGTCAGACAGAGAAAGACATACCATTTAAGTTCACTTTTACGCAGAATCTAAAAAACAAAACAAACAAATAAACAAAAAGCAGCACCAGACCTATAAATACAAAGAACTGGGGCACCTAGGTGGCTCAGTTGGTTAAGCATCCAACTCTTGATTTCAGCTCAGGTCATGATCTCACTGTTCTTGAGATGGAGCCCCATGTCCAGCTCTGTGCTGACAGTGAGGAGCCTGCTTGGAATTCTCTCTCTCTGACCACCCCCCCCCCTTCAAACTAAATAAACATTAAAAAAATACATGCAGAGGACAAACTGATGGTTTCTGCTGGGGAGGGGAGTAGGGGGATGGGCAAAATGGGCTTCCAGTTATGGAGTGAATAAATCATGTGGATTGAATAAAAGGTACAGCATAGGGAATATAGTCAAAAGTATTGTAATAGCATTGTATGGTGACAGGTGATAGCTATCGTTGTGGTGAGTGTAGTATAACCTTTCGAGTTGTTGAATCACTATGTTTTACACTCGAAACTAATGTAACATTGTGTGTCAACTATACTCGAATACATAAATAGACAAACAGACCTGTGCATCTCAGTCAGTTAAGCTTCAGACTTCAGCTCAGGTCATGATCTCACTGTTTGTGAGTTCTCCAGGGGCTCTGTGCTGACAGCCAAGAGCCTGCTTGGGATCTTCTGACTCCCTCTCTGTGATCCTCCCCCACTCACACTGGCTCTCCCTCTCAAAATGAAATACACATTAAAAAAATGAAAACAAACAAAATGTGGCCTGTGTAGTTGCTTGCGAACTCTCCTTTTTTGATTAGAATCATGTTCTGCTTTTCAAATATCCTCTACTTCCCACTTAACTCCTTGTGGACTTGAAAGCATCTAAGTTACAAGTAACACAGAAGGGACTGCCTTACATTAATGAATACATGAATAAGTGTTATAAAATGGACTACTGACTCACAGTAGGCAAAGAGCAGAACTTTTCAAAACATTTTTTTTTTTTTTGAACATTGAACTACTCAGTGGTAAATGTTTACTTGGAGGAAGGTTTAAGGGAAAAAAGCCAATAGCTCAGATGACCAAGTGAATAAAAAATGTATGTTATCACTGAAAGAATCCACAGTTACAAATGTACGAGGTGAATTTACTTCTCCCTCAAAGAGGAACCATACAAAGTATAGCCTAATTTCCTTACCATCCTTACAAGCATAGATATACCAACAATTCTGGGAAATGACCTGCTTTCGGGCCATTACTCTTCAGGACATACTTTCATACAACATTATAAAATATAGCGTCATTCCCTAAGCTACATGTGTTATTTAGTATTGGGGTGGATTTTTTTTTTTTTTTACATGAGAGCAGAAACAAATGTCTATATAGAATAAGAGACACTCATGTCCGGTATCGGTTGAATTAGAGGAGCAAAGCTGGCACTCTAAATGAAAATTATTCTCACTAGCTGTCTCCTAAATCTATCACCTGGAAATGGAGCCTGATCCATGGCCATCTTCAGAGAATTATCCCTCACTCTGGGGCAAATGTATAATAGGAGAGTTCAGGAATCTCTGTCACCCACAACTCTGAGCAAGAACAAGAGGAGAAGGGGTAAGGTGATTGGCGAAAATATGCACCTGAGGCAGGTGACGTGTAGTGGAAAGAACATCGACCTCAGACTCAGAGCAGACCTGGGTTTCTGTGGTGCTCAAGCTACATTACCTTAGGCAGGTGATTGAACCTCTCCCAACACCTCAGTTTCTTCAGTATGAAATAATCACTACACTCTCAAAACTTTTTTTTTTTTCAACGTTTATTTATTTTTGGGACAGAGAGAGACAGAGCATGAACGGGGGAGGGGCAGAGAGAGAGGGAGACACAGAATGGGAAACAGGCTCCAGGCTCCGAGCCATCAGCCCAGAGCCTGACGCGGGGCTCGAACTCACGGACCGCGAGATCGTGACCTGGCTGAAGTCGGACGCTTAACCGACTGCGCCACCCAGGCGCCCCCACTCTCAAAACTTTTAAGAAACAAAATGAAGGGGGCACCTGGGTGGCTCCATCGGTTAAGCATCTGACTTTGGCTCAGGTCATGATCTCACGGTTCCTGGGTTTGAGCCCCACATCGGGCTCTGCACTGACAGCTGTGGAGTCTGCTCAGGATTTTGTCTCTCTCTCTCTCTGCCCCCCCACCAAGATAAAATTAAAAAAAGAAAAAGAAAATGAAGTTATCCTCTGAGTTCAAAAGAAAGAGGTGGGACTATGGTTGACTTGAAGTTTAGCATTGAAGGGTTCAAACCACTCGGAATCTCTACTATTTTTGAGAGGAATAATGAAGTCTATGAGCAGAGTACCCTTGGAACTATGGATGAAACAATTTGATGGCAAACATAAGACTACAAGGCTGGTTGTCCCATTTGTAGCAAAGATGACACTCTCACCTGGGACACAAAACTTCTTTGCCATGTTTTGCTGAGATTCCACCAAGTTGTGTAAGGGCGGGGGCTCTCTTGTATTTCTGTGTATCTCTCACGGTGGTTAACCCCAGTGCCATTCTGCCATCGCTACCCACTGATTGCCCATTCGCTGATCAAGAGAAGAGGGAGATGGGAGATTATGAAAGAGAGTTGGTGGGGCAAGAGTTTGGAAGGAATAAAAGAATTAATCACCAAAGGAAGTCATGCTGCTTCATGGGATTATCGTTTCTAACTCATAAAAGTTGCTTTCTCTGTATTTTCTGATTATCAACACAAGGGAACAACTACTCCTTCAGTCAGGTTATTTATAGGTGGCTGACCTTTCTGTTGAAGTCCATGACCCTCTAAATGCTTCATGCTTGGGTTATTACAGTGGGGTGACTTACCCTACCTATCTTAAACTAAGGGCATCCTGACAACCTGATTCTGCCCTCTCTTCTTTTTAGAGTTTGTGTAGCCCGAGAAGATTCCTGTTCCCTGCTTTTCTCAAGTTCTCACTGGTTATGATGTTGGCTTCTCTTACTGAGCCAGAGGTAAAGGTCTTGGTGCCTTCTAAAGGCTGTCCTTGTGCCTCCAAAGGTAGCTGGTATAACTTTAGAGTTGAGAGACCTCAGGCCTGGAGCATAATGTCCCAGACACCCATAGCCTGAAAGCAACCACAAGTTCATGGGATCGAGGAAGTGAAGTTATCTGCTACTCTTTTCTTGGAAAAGTGACTGAATACTATACAAGAAGGCAAAAGGGGATTACAGTTATTATCCCCTGCTTTTTGAAAATCCACATCAGGACACTTCTTTTATGAAAGATCTACATTAGTACCTGTTTCTGCTAACCAAAGGCAATCCGAAGAGGATTTTCACATTTACCAGCTACTGTGGAGGCAGCAGCACCCCCAGCAGTGATATGACGTCACCAAGCTCCTTCCCCAGGGACCACACTCAGCATGTCAGCATCAAGGTGCTATAGCTCGCAACTGTACCTGTGAGCACCTGTGCTTTAGCTCCATTTATTTTGTGCATCCTAAAGTATCCGAAGAGACTGAGAAAGGTTCTTTTGGGAGTCTGGGAGTGTTCCAACACTTTCCCATGTAAATTATTAATTTATTAATTATTTAATTTAATAATTTGTTATTAATTGCTTCTCTGCTTTGTGCCATTTGGCTGATGAAAGTTTTCATAGGAATGCACTACTTTCAAATGGCAGGGGAAACCTGTATTGGCCAGTATCCACTTTCGCAGGCAATCTCAAGGAGATGTCTAACAGGGACTCCTTTAGGTCAATGCTTTCATAGTATAGTCCTTGGCTCCATTTGTATCAGATTCATCTGGGAATGCTGTATGCAGATTCCTGGCATTTTTTCTTTGACCTAATGAATCAATATCTCTTGGGTTATATGAACATTTAAAGAAAAAAATATTGAACATTGTTATCAGGTTGTTTCCAGAAGCAGATACATGCTATTAAAAATGAAAAGAACTGACCTTCTGCCTTCTTGGTCAACTGGTGGCCCTGTGTTTTCAGATTTCCCCTAGCCTTGTGGCCTTTAAGATATAAAGTCCACAATATTGCCTACTCCTTCCTCAAGTGCTGCCTCACCCCTGTCTCAGGCTGAGGATCCCTCCCAATCCCAGCACCCTAGTGTTAAGAGTTTGTAGGAGCAGGAAGGTAGGAAGGATTGTGAGGAACCATTTCCAGAAGAGACAAATAAGAACCATCTCCAATGGCCCAAAAAGAGGAATGACATGTATTGGTTTGAGAAGTCCCATGACAGCCATCTCAGATCCTAGTTACCACCTTCCTTCTCCATCCTGACAGTGGCTGGGCCTGGTAAATTGGCTGGCCATCAGAACATCATTTATTTTATCAGATCTCTTAACTATTCAATCAGAGTTGTCTTTTTAAAAATATTCGTATCGGAGAGCATCTTGTTTTTCATCCCTATGGAGGAAAATTCTGGTACCTCTGAGAAAAAGCCTGAATTTGTAGCAGGGCCTGGCCTCTCTGCAGATTAAGCAGCAAAAGCCCATTGTATTTGCTTGTCTGTCCTGGACCAGAGAAGGCAGGACTGAAATAGGAAGAGAAACCCTGGGAGGCAGAGAGGCCCAAAATCTTTGTACAAAAATGCGTAACCCTGCTTTTCTTAAAGAGCTAAAGGAAGGGAAAGCCATATCCCTGTGTCTCAGCCCTGAAATGTGAGAGACAAGGCACGTGCCCTCGATTCAATTGAAGTTTGAATTCTAAGAACTGTAACAACATCCAAATATACAGAGCTTATAAAATATTATAGACTGAGGGAGGGGCTGATGGCTAGAAAATGTGGACTGATCTTCCGCCACGGGCGCCGGGCCCGGTAGTCGCCCGGGTCGGCTGGGAGCGCGTTTGCAGGGCCCGTTGCGCGCTGAGGATGCGCTTGCTTCTCAGTCCTGGTTCACTGCCTCAGGTGCCTCAGCCCCCAGTCCAACTTTTCCTGGACAACCCCGCAGCTCTCCCGCCGCCGCCGCCTCCAGCTTCCCCTCCCCTTGGCATTGCTTGGCTTTTACTTTGCGCAGTTTCTTTTCTTGGCGGGCTGGTTGCTGGGAGGTGCAGTGGGCAGTGGCGGCTCCCGCTGCGAAGCTGGGGGAGGAGAGGGGCCCCGGCCAGCCACGGAAGGCGGCGAGAGTCGCTCGCTTCTGTGAGTTCTGCCGGTGGGGGGCCGAGGAAGGCTGTCGACCAGGAGAAGGCCGAGGTTGAGGAGGCCGGGGAGGGGTGATGATGGTGTTAAATGTGGCCGCGCAGCTCCCCGGGGAGCTGCCTGAAAGGAGAGTGCGCTCACCAGCTGACAGCGCGTGCTCCGCTCCAGACGCTCCGCACCGCGGCCAGGAGCCTCTGCCAGCCCCTCTATTGTCAACCGTTCTCTAATTAAGAAACACTCACATTACGGCAAACCACCCCCACGCTTCTTGGTTCCTGTCCTTTTCTTTATCTTCCCCCGACTACTCTCCTCCCCTGCCTCTCCCCTGCGTCCCGGGATTTAACCCATTCTCCGCTCCGTTCGCCTGTTCTTGTTAGAGGCCTAGAGGAAGGGAAGCTACCTCAGAGGTTGGCTTCTGGGACTCTGCTCAGCCCAGGAGTGAGGGTGTCTGGTCAGAGTCGAGTCCAAAACAGCGAGGAAACTTAAACTTTTATTGCATGCCCACCAGCCCCTTCTCCCCCAACCGCCCACCCCTTCTCACAAAACCAATGGCGAATAATTTAACTACTAGAGGACATCTTCAACTTTCACCAGTACTTGCCGGTTTTTCCTGATTGCAATTGACAAGTCGAGATTGCAATTGACAAGTGTGTCTGCTACGTTCGTTTCCAGTTCTATCTGCGGTTTGAAGCTGCCAACGCCAAGTTGATCATCTCTTCTTGAACTTTCAAATGAGCAGAGGAGAGAAATAATCCCAAGATATCCTTTGATAAAAGATCGCTTACTTCGTTCAGGTTTCAATCTCTAAAATCAATTGAAAGGCCTAATGAAAGCATTGGTCCTGCATTAGTTAAGATTAAGGAAACCTACCCCCCCCTTTTCTTCTTGTTACGCTGGACCCCCAGTTAACAGTGTCCCGTAGAGAACATATTTAAACTTGCCAGTTGCCAAAAATAATCTTTCTTCAGCTTTCTGTGAAATCAAGTAAGTTTCCCCAAGGGTGGCGAGCCAAAACCCTTCACGAATAAAAGTGGTGGGACAGAAGAAGGCAAAGAGGGGGTATAAAACAAGCCACTTAAAGCACATAAAACTCTAGAAAGCACCAAGCAGTGTTGCAAAAGACTAACCCGATTTATCTATCTTCATTACTTTAAGAAATGCTGCCTCTTTGTTTGTTTGGGTGATATTAAGCATGCTTAACTTGCACACATAGTTGATTCCTTTGCTAGTATCTTGGATACTTGGATCTGACTTTGGAAGGTAGAAGCTAATTGCTAATAATGGAGAGAAAGGAACCAGTCAGCATGGCAGGAGTGGTCTGGCATATGGGGAATGAGCGCTCAGAAATACTCAATATTCAAGTTTCCAAAATATTAATGAGATTATAGCAACCTGCAGCTATATGTTACAGCTTGTTAATGGAGTGTAAGAGAGCGAGCTGCCAAACGTTTGTTATGCAAACTCCATAGCAGAACCCTAAAATGGAAATGTGATTGTACATCTCTTTCAAAGAAATGCCAGCATAAAAAGAAAGAAAGAGATAGAATGAAGGAAAGAAAAAAGGCCAAAGTCCTCATTTGAACTTTGAGCACTTAATTTACACAAAGTGATTTGGCTTTTTGTGCACTTGATGAGTTAGAAGAATACATCCTCACTTTTCAATCAGTGTGATATAGAATTTCCAATCTAAAATTGTCTTGTGGCTGTTTTCTCTTGAGGAGAAATGTAAAGTGACTTTCTTGAATGAAATTGGCATCATCCCTAATTCAGACACAATGCCCCTAGCATTTAAAAGTCCAAATATCTATTTTTGTGGTACAAGACTAAACCCTCAACATTTGCATAGCTGTTAACTCCTTTCCACGGATTTTCTTAGAGGAAAAAAAAAATCTGTGGGTACATTGACCTAGTGGATGGGAGTCGTAAGATCCAGTTCTGAATATTGACACTTCATGACTGTGTAATTTTGGGGCAAGTTAGGGGCAGTGGTTTTTTCATATATAAAAGGTGGGAAGGAAGATACTCTTGATGACATTTCTGTTTTGAAATTTCTATAAGACCATGAAAATGAAAATAATAACTTTGGAAGGTTTTTCTTTTCCTGGTTAACACAAAATGAACATAGATGGTTTTGAAAAATGAAATAAAGATCACTTTCTTTGAGAAAAAAGACTCACAACTTTAATTTTTCTCCATCCTGCCCTTACACTACTCAGATTCATAACAGGTAAAAGAATTCTAGGTCATCTTCTCTCTCTCTGTCTCTGTCTCTCTCTCTTTCTCTCTCTCTCTCCCTCTACACATGTACACAAACATACCAAGCCACATAACTGAAACTATGTGTGCACTCATCCTGCAAAGTTGCTGTGTGTCCCTGCCTGTTGAGTTTGCTTTTTGAGAGCGAAGTGGAAATGTGTTAGAAGCAATCGCTTGATTTATTCAGCAGCCTGAAGATTCCTGATGTTTATCGTGAGCACGGCAAACTCGGGGGTGCAAAAGGTTATCTAAGGGACAGGTGCATTGTTTCTGCCCCTGGAAAGTGTCGGGAGCTGCCGCTCACCTCTCAAAGAGCTGGCGGAGGCTCTCCGCTTCCCTGAAGCTTCGGCTTCAGCTGAAAGCCATTGAAACCCAGGTAGTCAGTCAAAAGCTGGTTCCACATCTCCCTCCCCAAGACCAGAACTGCGCTCCTTCGCGCATTACTCTTCCTGCGAAACTAGTTTGTGGCGTTCTCCTCTTTTCAAGGTGGTGGGGGGAGATGATGATGCGGGACCGATTAAATTAGCCTCTCTGGCTCTCCTTCTCCAATACCCGCTTTCTTGTTCTCACAATTTGTTACCCTAATGAAGACACAAAATCTAAAGGATTTGGCTTAAAATCAACTTTCTCAAATTCAGCGATGTTTATCCAGTGGAACGTCGCCCAATCTTTAGTAAATAGTTCTACTCTCACGTTTGCCGAATACATTTTTAAAATTCGTCTTTCTACCACCTCCGCACACGCACTATATTAGCTTTGTCAAAATCTTTGATCCTGACACCCAGAATAGGCTTTTCCGTAGCGAGGACCCTGAGGTGAGAGTGAGCGTACTGTTTAGTTTCTGCACCTGACTCAGAAATATAAACACTTCTACAGAGGAACTGATTCAGAAAGACAAAATAAAACCAAACACTATCTTCTTTAGTGGAATAAGCAGAATTGTTTGGGAAAAGCGTAGAGGGCAACAATTTCCTAGGACAGCTGAAAGCTTTTCACTTTTGAATCAAAGAACCCTATCCCCTTTCCCCTGAAGCTTTCCCTCCCCTCCCCACCATTTTGTCCTCTCTACTCCTCACCTTCTACACACCGTATTACCACCCACCCCCCCCCCAATCAAAGGAAACAGAGGGAGGGAGGAGAGGGGAGAAGGGCTGGGGAGGGAGAAATTGGGGAAGTTTGCACTGTGTTTTTGACCTATGGGAAAAGTTTTCAACTCGGCTAAAGTTTTTATGAAGTGGAAATAGGTTATTATGGTAGAGTACTGATGAGATCTTAGGCGACCTGAAGCAGGTGCCTCCCCTTGCAGAGGTGGTTGGGGCCAGGAGTGAGGAAGACTGGAAAGATCCTGGCTATCCAAGAGGCAAAAGGGTTGCAAATTTGGGGAAAAATTTTACCTTACAATTTAATTGCTGACTTGATCACTTTTCTATGTAGGGTTTCTGGTACTACTTGAAGCGCAATGTCTATAACAGAATTTTCCTTCAAAACTCTAGATTCGCATTTAATAGACTAAGTCTTCAAGATCATTTAAAAACTTTTTAATGTTTACATCAGAACGGAATAAGTGACAAGTAAAGGTTATTTTCACGTTTATTTTTAACATTTGCAAAAGAAAATACATAAAACAATGGCAGTTGGCTTTGCTAAATTAAAATAAAATGATCTCGAGTAGAAAACGTAAAAAAATGAATCAAGATAAGTAGAAATGGTAGCAAACAATCAATAATAAATAAGTTTTCTAACATTAACAAAGCAAAATATAATTGACCAAATGCTTTGACACTACTGGATTTTTTTTTAATTTTAATTTTTTAAACAAACATTTGCAAAGAGCTTAAAGGATTATAAGTGGCCGTGTCTAAAACAACAACAACAACAACACAAAACTGGTCTGCAATTGGCAGCTGAGTTTGTCCTGGAGCCGCGGCAGGAGCGGCTGATAAAGTGCGTGCGCCGTTTCCTAAAAGACGCCAACATTATCGCGATCCGATATACATACTGGGTATGTTTATACAATATATAAACCTAAGCGTTCCCTGTTTTCTAACCGTTCCATAGCCACAAGTTATTCACTTTGGAGCCATCAACTTTGCGTTTCATGATGTATTTTGAGACGACACTTCGGAATACTAACTCTCCCACACGTGAGTGCGGGCAACACACAGGGATGGATGCCCAGGGCATAAAATAAATTAAAACACAAACCAGCGACAGAGAAGAAAATGCGACGTTTTAGCAGCGTATTGGCAGCAGGGAACTAGAATAATGATGCCATATTTGGGTACATACAATTATACCTCATCTATCTACAGGGGGAGCGGAAGGTGGGAGAAAAGAACACAGCTTTAACACCAAGTTTCCATCAAACAATGTGGACCCGAGGAAGTTTGGAATAGCGGCGGCTTTTGCAAACCATCAAATATAGCTGCCATATGAAGCCAAGTCGTTGCTAAACAACGACCATCGCAGAGCAAAAATTAAAAGGGTGCGGGGATCTTTAACGGCGGGGCTTCCCGCGCATTGGGAAAGGGCGATTTTGTTTCTGTCTCAGTTTTCAGGGTTCCTGTCAGCTTCCTAACTTGCCTCATCTGAGTCACTGTAATGGGAATGGGGGGAAAACTCCCCGTCGCTTCTGTGGGACCGGGGCGAAGTTTTGCTACTTTCCTCCTGCACTGGCTGCAGGATGCCCCCGGGCAGCGAAGGCGACAGGTTCTTTTGCGCCATCATCGCCGTCAGGGCGCTGTCCTCGAAAGTCGAGAAGTGCAGAGCGTCCAGCTGCACCGAATATCCTCCCGCGGAGGCCGGGGCGGAAAAGCGAGTCCGGCAGTTTCCGGGCGCGGTCGGCCGGGGGCCCCCTCCCGAGGCGGGCTGGGCCCCCGCAGCGGTCGCGGTGCCCGCGCCGCCCTCGTAGGGGGCGGCGGCGCGAAGATGGTGATGGTCGCTCTTGCAAGACGCTGGCGGCGGCGGTGGCTGCTCTCCGCCGCTGGGTGTTTGTAGCAGCTCGGACAAGGCGTTGATGTAGATCTGGGCCATCTGCAGGGTCTCATACTTGGACAGCTTCTTGTCGTTGTTGAAGGACGGGATAACATTGCGCAGCTGGTCGAAGGCGTGGTTCAGCCCGTGCATCCTGCGTCGCTCCCTGGCGTTGGCCGCCAGCCGCCTTTGCTTCTGCACCCCATTCACCTGTTTGCTGGAAGGGGCGCGCTGGCGGCTGCAGCTCAGATCGTCTACCACCACCCCGCCTTTCAGCTTGCACAGCTGTTCCCGCACTTTCACTGGCCCGGGACTCTTGCTGCTGCCGCCGCCGCCGCCGCCGCCGCCGCCGCCGCTCCTCCTCACGAGCTCCCCCCGGCTGTCCGCCTCCTCCCGGGGCGCCGCAGCCTCGGAGGCACCCAGCTCCGGGGAATGCAGCAAGTACTGGGCGGCGCGTGCCGTACAGATGCCCTGCAAAGTAGGAGCCAGCCAGGCGCGTGGGTCGGTGCTGTCCAGGAGGGACAGCTCGGCCGGGTACACGGGATGCTCTCTTGCCTGCAGGGTCGCAGGTGGCTGCGGCAGCGGCGGCTGCGGCAGGTGGTGCGGCTGGGGATGGCGATGGTGGTCCCCCAACTCCTTCACTTCAGCCCACTCCTCTGCGTGCAGCAGGCGGGACATTGCACTTCAGAGAGTCGGAGGCGCAGGGTCGGAGGAGGTACTGGCAAACCAGCCCAACGGCAACAAAAACCCTTCCTGGGTCTCTACTGCAATGTCTTATTTTTTTCCCCTCCTCGACCCTCCCCCACCCACACGGAGATCACACACCAGGTCGCGTGCAACGAACCTTCTCCGGTTGCTGAAGGCGCTGCGCCCCTTTAAAAAGCGGCACGCGCCACTGTGTCTCCCCTCCACCCCCCGCTCCTCTCCCAGCCCCCTCCTCGCGCCGGTCGCGTGTCTGCTCAGCCAATGGAGGGCGCCGGCAGGCGCGTGCGAGCAGCCAATCAAAGAGTTTTTACACCCGGAGAAAAGTTCCTACGTACCGAGGACTCAGGCGCCCGCTCGAGGTTGTAGTCCCCCCCGCCCCATTCTTCTACCCTCTTTTAAGTTACTCAAATTCATATGTTAATTGAGGTCTGTAATTCGACTCCGGTGTTGTGTCACCGCTCCAAAAGCGGGGGTGCGTGAGCGGACGCGGAGCGCACTCTGGGCTGCAGCCCGAGCCAGGCTGGACGCGCCGGGCGCTAGGAGGGCAGCCGCCTGCCCTTTGCTGCCTCCAAGCTAGGACCGCAGCTTCCACCGTGTGTACCCAAACATTTACAGCCTCTTACGTAGATCATACCGTATGTATGTATATTTAAATCTTTCACAATACATGTTCATAGATATATAATTGCATAGATATGATTGCTGAGACCCATCATTTAGAGTCAATGTTGGAATGAAAAAAAAAAACACATCAAATCCATAACTGTCTCACAATACGCTTCTTAATTTTCATCTGTCGCTTCAGATCGACTTTATGTAATCTGGCAAAGTAGTGGTACAGTAATAGAATGCACAAAACTCCAGATCCCCTAATCCTCTCGGTCCCCTTTTCCCAGCACCCTGCGGCCAACTAGGGTTGTAATCTGCAGAAAACTCTGCTGAGTGGTTGTAGGGCAGGGATATTTTATAGTTTCAACGCCCACAGAGGGACTCCTCACGAAATGCGGAGGCAGGGGAGAGTGTCCAAAGAAAAGTGAAAGGCGCCTGCGTTCTCTGCAATTCGGAACCCTTTCAAGGTACAGAAGCCCGGAGTCAACCTACCCTTCTGCTTCAGGAGCCCTGGGTTTAATACTGCACATGGCTTCCCCGGCAAACACTCAGAAAACCACAGCCTGACCCACTTCACGCCCTCCTACGTTTAATTCGAGGGGCTCTCCGCAACATCCCCTATCCTCAACCCCAACCCCACCATCACCGCCGCCACCCAGAGAGCTAACCCCGGGGAGGTCCTGGGCGGGTCTGGGACTCCGTCTCCCAGGTGAGCTCCTTCCACCCGCCGGTTAGCCCCGGCCTCTGGAGTTCACAAGGAAAAGCCAATCAGAAACTCCCTGATCCTGGATCCGCCCCGGCGTGTGCCTCACGCGCCACACCTCGGGGCGCTTTCCTGCAGGGTCCTTGGGGCGCAGTGGTGGGACGCTACCAGCGGGTGCTAGTGCTGCTTTCTTCCTTAGCGATGGCTGTCATTGCGAAGGAGTTTCATCCTCTAGAAAACATGGTGGGAGAAAGAGAAAAAAGAAAGGCACCAGAGAGAGCTCCCTGGAACCTGTTTTTTGCAGTGCTGAAAGTTGTACTTGCTAGTATTCACAGGGACTTCACAGATCTAACCTACGATTTAGACCTCTTTGGACAGAAGAACTTCTGGGACTGGACTGGATTAATTCACACTAATGCACACACACACACACACACGCACGCACGCACTGCATTCTGCTTACATTTTCTATACTTTATACCACATACTGTATTCCACCCTTCTATGCCTTATATATCTTTGTGAAGATTATTTATATCTGTATCTATCCCCATAAAGGTAAAGATAGAATAGAGTGCTAATTCCTTGTTTTTCCTTCAACCTTGTCTATTTGCTGGTGTGTAGGGATAGTCCTGGGCCTTCTGACCTTCAAAGCCAGAATGGTCAGAGCTGGTTTCTTATGTAAATGTTTAGGTTCTGCCAAAATAAATAAGCTAAATAAGGTATGCAGAAATAAAAGCAAAAACAGAAAGACCCAAACTTAATCTGAAAACTGTTGATGAGAATAAAGAAAAAGTGAAAAGGAAAAGTCATCTAGCATCATTTTTTGGGGAGAAAATTATCTAAGTTTTGGTGATTGGATTACTACCGGGACCAACTAATGATGTTTTTTTTCTATAAATAGTGCTACTATGTAAAATGTGCCACTTCAAAAACATAATTGCTAATAGCTGTGGGTGCCAAAATACAACTTTGAGAAAAATAATTAACCATCTTCTATGTATGTATGGTAGTGTAAGCAGCTAGAGCCTGAAAGTTTCACTTATTAATATTGCATTTTATTTCTCACAACTGTATTGGCTGACAGTTACTCCTTCCACATAATGTCACTGCCCAATATGTAGGATACCCCAGTTTTCCTTGGGCATGCGTCATCCAGACTTTCAGTCTGCGCTTTCAATTTGACTGCATGTTGCCAAATATTCATTTTCCTCTGAACTTAAACAATTTTATGGGCTGTAGCCAAATATTTGTTGGATACATGGAATATTGATCCTGATCTACTAGCTTTATAAATGATTATTAGCAATATTACTTCTTTGAGGCTAGCTTCAATTTTTAGGTTTGTATATCAGAGTGGCCCAATAATGTGAGGGACAGTAAGATTTTTTTTTTAATACTTTGTGGTGAAATACATTCTTTTGTGCTTAGAGTAAACAGAAAACTATTTTCTTTCCCATCCCTCCTCTTTCTTTCTCTTCTATTGGGTGGGGCTGAGGAAGGTAGGTATCTGAGCTGGGGAAGGGAACACAGGGCCCAGTGCATGGGAGCTGGAGCCTCAGTTGTGTGAGCAGTGTGCCCCCGCAAAGGGTGTGTGGCATATGATGTTAATCATCAGGTAAGGTGAGTGTCTGTAGGGGCTGGATGGTAGCACAGCAGCAGAATGTAGAGAATGGTGGTTTAGGCAGAAAGAGGAGGGCTTCTGGGTGCATGGATAGCTGGATTAGTGACATAAGGAAGGATTAATGAAAAAAGTCAATATGTGAGGACAGAGTAAGGTGTCTCACTGTCACAGGAAGGAGTTTCAAGTATAGAAATGCAGAAAGCTGTACTGTTAGATTCAAATTGAAAATTTGCATATGAGTGTATGGCTTTCATTATGCATAAATAGATGATATTGAAATAAGCAGATATAAATGTGAGGGGTGTGTGTGTGTGTACCAACAAACATATATTCTCTACTTCTCTTCATTTTCAGGGCTTGAGATCAGTAGTGAGCATATCTAGTTCTCAGATTTTAGTTTTCAAATAAGAGTGTCCACTAACAAGAACCAGACTTCTTGGGAGAATGGGCTGATTCCAAGAATGGGGCAGAAAAAATACAAGATGAATATAAAACATCTTGTGTCAGAAATAAGGAAGTGCTCAAAGTATATGGAGTCATGTCAAAAGACCACAGAAGCCTGCTTGAAGAGGCTTCCACTGACAAAATATAGGGCTACTTGAGCATCAAAGTATGTAATGATAGCAACAGATTATCTACTATTGAGAAATAAAGGAATCTATGAATCCTTAGTAATATAACAGAATAAATGAATACATTGAAGTTTTGATGAATACTTAGTCACAAAATATGTGTTGATTACAAATGAAAGAAGATTGACTCTACTACCGTGGAGAACTATGGCAGACACCAACTTAATCAAGTATCAAAGTTAATACCACCAATAGGTAAATCAAATTTGTGTGCCATTTGTTATGATATTCCTGCCAAAGATGCATATCCTGAATCCAAGTAAGAGAGAATATCAAACCAATCCAAACTGAGATACTGTCTAGAAAATAGCCAGTCTATAATTTTTAAGAATATCAGGGCACCTGGGTGGCTCAATCTGTTAAGCTTCTGACTCTTGATTTCGGCTCAGATCATGATCTCCCGGATCGGATGGTGGGATCGAGCCCCGCAGCAGGCTCCTGTGCAGAGCCTGCTTAGGATTCTCTCTCTCCCTCTCTCTCTGCTCCCCACCCCCTTTCTGTCTCTCTCAAAATAAATAAGTAAACTTTAAAGTAAAAAAAGCATCAAGGCCATGAAAAGCAAAATGTCCCAGGAACTATGCTAGACTAGAGGAAAATAGAGATGTGGTAATAAATCTGATGCCTGATTCTGTGCTGTCTTCTTTTCTAATAAAGAGCGTCATTGGGATAACTGAGAAAACTTGAATAGTGTGTGAGAAATAGATAGTAGCCATGTTAACTTCCTGATTTTTGATGGTTTTGTTATGGTTGTGTAAAAGAAGAGAAGGTTCTCCTTTTTAGGGAGTACTCACTAAAGTATTTGGGGTTAACGGAGCAGCTTACTCCCCAGTGGCTTAGTAAAAAAGCTCCTTTGCACTATGCTTGCAACTCTCTTTTTTTTTTCTTTCTTCTGCAACTCTCTTGAAAGTTTGAGTTTGTCTCTAATAAAAAGTAAAAAAAAAAAGCAAAATTAATATGTATATTTTCTTTGTTCTTGTCTAGAGTTACTAATTCATGTCAATCCAAGCATTATACCACAGTGCATTGAGGCCTGTAGTTATTGCTGATGTGCAAGTCAAATTGTGCTCTGCCTAGCCACAGCACAGTGTGTTTCTAATGGGTTTGAAAATTCTTAGGTTTTAATGACTGTTCCATTCTCAAGAACTCAAAGGATAGTTCTTAAGAGGTGCCAAAAATTGAATATTACTTGAAACCCATTTTCTTACAGGTTATTTAAAATAAAAATATTCTAGTCGTGATGAATTCTCCTAAGCAGTGTTCTGATTAGCTTACAAACATTAAAAAAAAAAAAAAAAGATTCAATCAAGCAAACAAAAATCCCCAAAATGTATTGTTTTCACCATTGGCTGGCATCTTACCTTAATAATTGGCAATTATGGGAAAGAATTAAGCATTTATCCAGTCATTCTGATATGAATGGTATATTAGAATAATCAAATAGTCTTATGTTAGTTCATCAGGAAAATTTCTTTTCAAAATACTTCCATCTGATAAAGGTAGAAAAAATGGAAACAATTTTAAAAATCAGTGATTTGAAACTCCTACTAAAAATTTCTATGCAGGTGGGGCTCCTGGGTGGCTCAGTCAGTTAAGCGTCTGACTTCAGCCTAAGTTATGAATTTGCCACTCCAGGGTTCGAGCCCTGCACCAGGCTCTGTGCTGACAGCTCAGAGCCTAGAGCCTGTTTCGGATTCTGTGTCTCCCTCTCTCTCTGCCCCTTCCCCACTCACACTCTGTCTGTCTCTCTCAAAAATAAACATTAAAACAAATTTAAAAAATTTTCTATGTAGGCAATCATTAACAATGAAGGAACAATGAGATCAAGGTTTGTTGGGGAATTTTACAATAGAGGGATCCATTTGTCAACGCTTGAACTCAGTCATCAATCTTAGTGGCATCATTTAGAGTAGAAGATGCTAATATTATGTGTTTCCTGGTTTTTCATGAATTATGAAGTACACAGACCTCTATGAAGTATTCTTTAAAAAGGAAAAAGAAGAATCTGAATTTAATTAAACCTTTAAGATAACTTCCTGTTTACAGGAAATATGGGGGATACCATATCAAGTTAAATGACATCACAAGAATGCGAAAAGCCAAACCCCCATCATTTAACATTCTATAGAACAAATGCTCAGTTTCAACAAATGTGTGATATGAAGAAAGAAGGAGGGAGGTAAAGAAGGATTGCCCTTGACTAAGATAGTCTTTTTCTTCAATATTCATTTACTTATTTTGAGACAGTGAGTGAGTGGGGAAGGGGTAGAGCCTGATGATGAGCTTGACCCCAGGAACCGTGAGATCATGACCTGAGCAGAAATCGAGTCGGATGCTTAACAGACTGAGCCACCCAGGCGCTCCAATTACGATAGTCTTAAGAATATAGCGTCAAAAGCAATGTGTAGACCTTGTTTGGATTCAGATTCAACAGTAAAAGGACTATAGATGAAACATGAATTTGAACTCAGTATTATGTGATACCAATGAGTTATTTTAATTTTTTTCTAGGTCTGATAAAGGCAGTGTGGATATCTAAGAAGCTATCTATGCCTTCAGAGACACACATAGGTGCACATAAGATGAAATAACATGAGGTCCATGATTTCCTTTAAAGTATTTCATCGTAACATCAATACTATGAAAAAGAAATAGTGAAGTGAATGTAGAAAAATCTTAATAATTGATGGATACAGGTGATATAAAGATTCATTAGACTATTAGCTCTACTTGCACATGATAATTTTTACAATAAAGACTTTTTAAATATCCAGTGGCTTCTCACTATGTATTATATCTGAGCCACATAGCTTTAAAATCCCAGTTATCTGGCCCTAACCTATGTTCTAGACTGAGATTTCATTATTCCTTTTGCACTATGTTTATCAAACTCTATTTTAAGGATCATCTATCTGCATGAGAATCACTTGGGATATTTATTTAAAAGGTATGTTCCTGGGCCCCTGTCATATATACCAAATCAACTTTGTCAAGGGGACCTAGGACTTGTATTTAGATAAGCACTTCAAGGGATTCTTAGACATGTCCCACTTTGAGAATTATTTTTCTAGAAGTTTTCCTGTGTTCTATTCAGCTATTTTATATTCCTCAGAACACGTATTGTAATTTCTGTCACCACAAATACAATAATCCCAGACTAAAGTGTAACCTAAGGTTCAAAGTCTAGATCAGATGCCATCTCCTCTAGGAATTCTTCCCTTGTCATCTCTAGGACCAATGTTTGTCCTCCAGCAAGGAAGTGAAAACATGGTGTCTTTGGTTCACTTCACTAGCAGCTTGTTAGAGAAGTTCAAAGAAGTTTCAAAGTTGCAACTTTGAAATGAATTTTTACCTGAGGTTCATTGACCATCAGGAACTGTCAATTCCTCCATAATTTTACAATATCTGCATTAGTTCTCTATTGCTGTATAATAAATTCCCCAAAACTTAGTGGCTTAAACAATAGACATTTATTATATCACAGTTTGTGGGCAAGAGATTCTGATGCTGCTTAGCTGGGTGGTTCTGGCTCAAGGTCTCTCCTGAGGTTTTAGTCAAGATATCAGCTCAGGCTCTAATCTGAAGGTTTGAGTGGGACTAGAGGATCCACCTCCCAGATAGTACATTCACTTGGCTGGAAAGGTAGCACTGGCTGTTGGCAGGGGGCCTCAGTTTCTTGCCATGTGGGTTTCTCCATAGGGCTAAGTGTCCTCTGACACATGAACAACTTGCTTATGTCAGAGGGAGTGATTCAAGGTAGAGAGATTCAGGTTGCACTATGTTCCAGATCTCTATTCCAAAGGCACGCTGTGTCATTTCTAGAATATTCTAGTTATTAGAGGTGAATTACTAAGTCAAGACCACATAAGAAGAGAGCAATTAAGCCCTAAATTGAAGGGCTTAATCAAAGAATCAAAGAATTTGTGAGTATATGTTAAAACCACCATATTCCTCTGTTTCATGTTAATTTCTTTGTATCCTTTTGCAAAATTTAATTCCTCACGATTTAACTGAGAGGGGGGAGATATTTTGGTAAAGTGGGAAAATGCAGCAGAATGCTCTAGAAGGGTTAGCAATTTAGCAAATTACAAGCAAGGAGAAATTTCATACTTTCTGTTTCTGCAGCAATTTCAATGGCATGCATTTCAAAATTGTATTTGTGAGTCAACCATTTAGACTTTCCACAGAAACCATATTATGATGAGTATTTTGCATTGTATTTCTTTTTTCACATTTTTGCGATATATCTTTTCATGTCAGTCATACTTGTGAATTTGTTTTTGATTTATATAAGTATATCCTGGGCATGTCTTTAGGGACAGTGGTGCACTGGTAAATATATAACATTAGGCTTTCGGAAAAAAAAATGCATGCTTGTATACCTATATAAGTTTATTGTAAATTTTCTTGATATAAAGAATGTGTAACACACAGTTTATAAATAATAATAAAATATTCAATATTCTTTATTGCAAACTCTATAGTCACTGATTCTCACAGAATGCTTTCACTGATTGTTGCCGTTTTTGTACACATAACTAACCAGTGGTTTCATTTGATGAAAAAAATAGAGTTATCACATGAATGGTGGTTGGTATTTTTAATTTACTGTTAATGAATAAGATAAAATGAAACAACAATGAGGATGTGTGTTGGAAACACTTGAGAGTTAATTATGTGAGCAACTTCTTTGTTGAATAGAATAATAATTTTCAAATATTGTAAGAATATGTGCTCATTTTTTGTATTATTCATAATGTAATGGGTATACACACTGACAAACTTTTAAGCTTAATCTGCATTATTAACATTTCACTATCACTTTATTAGGTCTAGAAATCAATAAATCAATAAAAAAAAACCTTGACTTGGGCATTTACCAATTTCTATTGGTGTAAATACTCCTGTTGCTAACTCAAATGAACATTTTTCTTCACCATATCTTTTTTTAAATTTTATTTTTTATTTCTTAAATTTACATCCAAATTAGTTAGCATATGGTGCAACAGTGATTTCAGGAGTAGATTCCTTAGTGCCCGCCCCTTGCCCATTTAGCCCATCCCCCCCTCCCACAACCCCTCCAACAACCCCCAGTTTGTTCTCCATATTTATGAGCCTCTTCTGTTTTTTTTTTTAATTTTTTTTTCAACATTTATTTATTTTTGGGACAGAGAGAGACAGAGCATGAACGGGGGAGGGGCAGAGAGAGAGGGAGACACAGAATCGGAAACAGGCTCCAGGCTCCGAGCCATCAGCCCAGAGCCTGACGCGGGGCTCGAACTCACGGACCGGAGATCGTGACCAGGCTGAAGTCGGACGCTTAACCGACTGCACCACCCAGGCGCCCTGAGCCTCTTCTGTTTTGTCCCCCTCCCTGTTTTTATATTATTTTTGTTTCCCTTCCCTTATGTTCATCTGTTTTGTCTCTTCAAGTTCTCCTATGAGTGAAGTCATATGATATTTGTCTTTCTCAGACTGATTAATTTCACGTAGCATAATACCCTCCAGTTCCATCCACATAGTTGCAATCTTCACCATATCTTAATTGATTTCCTCTTCAACCTTCGACAGAGTCAAAAATATTTTTTTTTTCAAAACTTTATTTTCTCTTGATTTGGGGACCCCATATTCTTCTCTTTTGTTTCACCCTACTCAGGTTATTCTTTCTTTTAAAAATTTTTTTTAAACATTTATTTATTTTTGAGAGACAGAGAGACAGAGCATGAGTGGGGGTGGGGCAGAGAGAAAGGGAGACACAGAATCCGAAGCATCCTCCAGGTTCTGAGCTGTCAGCACAGAGCCCAATGTGGGGCTCAAACTCATGAACCTGAACCGTGAGATCATGACTTGAGCCAAAGTCAAATGCTTAACCGAATAAGCCACCCAGGCGCCCCAGGTTGTTCTTTCTTATTCTTTTAAGGAGGCTTTCTCCTCTAATTGGCTTGGTACTATGTTCACCTTTCCCCCTTACTATCCCCCTTACATATCCCCCTTACATCGATATACTATCTATGTGCCAATCATAGCAAGGTCTTCTGTGAAGTCCGGCTCTTTTTCAATGGTGTTCGCTGCTCTTAAAATAAGCACAAAAATCAACAACCAACACTAATTTGGGGATCAGAGAATGATTCCTAAGGAAGTAAGACCTGCACGTTGAATAGGAGGCAGCTAAGGAAGGAGAACGGACAAACAGCTATGATAGCAACAACAGCAACAAAGAATCCTTGAACAGAGACTGCAAGGTCCCTCTTTCTGTGGTCCCTCCCTATCTCTCCTGCTTCACCCCTCCCACTCACTTATGGTGTTATAGCCACATAGGTCTTTTCTTTGCTCATATGTATCAAACATTTCCCCAATCTGCCTTTGCACACATTGCCTGCTACACTCTTCCTTACCTGGCACCTCTTTGTCTAGCTACTTCCTGTTCCACATCCAGGTCTTACTCTCTTACGGAAGCATTACCTGACCCCCCAGAATTCCCTGTTTTATACTTTTATGGTGCCTTATATTTGTTTACTTTAGTATTGAAAATCATTATCAGATGATTGTTTGTGTGATTGTTTATTTGATGTTTACCTTTCCTCTGTCAGCCTCCACTCCTGCTGGTGAGGTTCTTCTGTTCAAGGGCCCATTGTGCAAGCACTGGGGCAGTTGAGGAGAGAAGCTGGCTAATTTCCAATGGATGAGTCATTTTTACTACCTGGTTGTTTAGTGCCTCTTCTCTGGTAGATTGTCTGTGGTGGGCTTTGTAATGGGAAATAAAGATCTGGATACTTTGCGTTCACTCCTACTGGTCTATCTACATGATTCTTCCTCATATCCCCTTGTCTCTACTCTTCCAGTCTCCCTCCCTACAGGTCCCTGATTAACCAGCCGCTGCCCAGGAATCAATGTGTATTCTTACCACGCACCATTTCTTTCTTCATAGAAAGCTGATGGTAAAGTGAACTGCACAAGATTTCTTCTCAACACTGTCTTTCAGAGCCTTCTCTCAGATGGGCTGTAATGCAACAGTGCCCTATTTTCAGCTTGCAGACATATCGAATCACCTTGTCTATGAATCAGGCCTCAGTTTTTCCTTCTCTGTTAGCTGTTCATTTTTTGTTAGCTCACTAAAGGTGAAGCATTGGTGTAGGTAAGTAATGTAAGGGTCTGGGACACATGTTTATATAACTTACTTATATTCTCTGGACCTGATTGGATCTGATCCAGAATGTACTATCTCCACAGTATGATAGATTGCTATTGTGAATCCCCCCACCCCGCCACCCCACTTACGACTTGGTATGACGTCCAGATCAAGGTGAATAAGTCCAGTTGTATAGTTACTTAATATCCCTTGGTTGAGAGTCCAGTCTCTACAAAGGTCCAGTAATTTTCCAGGATCTGCTTTTATGGTGAATAGTTCTCTGCTACAAATGGCATAGCCTTGCATCAAGTCTTAGGGGTCTGTGTTGTGACTCTTCTATTTGGGTTTGCAATAGACTCTAAATGGCAACCTTGTGTTTCATAAATACCTCTAGCACCATGGGATCTGCTGAATCATATGATCTAAGGGACAAGGATGCTCATTCCACAGCTTAAATGTGCTGAAAGCCTCACTCAAAACTAGTTGCTACACAAGTCAACTGATAAGTCAGAGCTGTGTTCCTAAATGTGGTGTGTGCTTTCTCCAAAATCCAAAGAGGACTATCAGGCATTATGCTTTTCCTAATGGCAAAAGGTGCAAGAAGTAATATAACTCTAAAATCATCATCAATTTGGCAGGATTGTGGATATTTGCAGGGTTAATCTCCTATCCCCTGGACCACATATGCTTCAAAAGGGAAATTAAAAAAAAAAAATGTTTATTTTTCGAGAGAGACAGAGAGGCAGAGAAAGAGGGAGAGAGAATCCCAAGCAGTCTCTGCACTGTTAGTGCAGAGCCCGATGTGGGGCTTGATCTCAGGAACTGTGAGATCATGACCTGAGCCGAAACCAAGAGTCGGATACTTAACTGACTGAGCCACCCAGGTGCCCCAAAGGGATGTTTTTTATAAACCCACTTTCTGCTTTCCAGATCCAATTAAAATGATGTCATCAGTAGAAGGATCACTATGATGTTCTGTAAAAGGTCCAAATAAGCAAGGTTCCTTTATCACTAGAATATTAACATTATCTTTGGTTAAGATATTGAATGTACCATTATTCATTGCAAGTAAATGTGAACTGCTTCTAATCATCCTTCCTGGTAAATTCACTAGATCAGTAGCTGCATAATAAGTGCAGCAATAGACCAGTAGCTGACATCAGGGCCACCACTTGGTTGGGATCTCAGTAGTCTAGTGTCATCTGCCATGATCCATCTGATTTTTGCAGGTGTCAGACTGATAGATGGAGACGACTCTTCCTGCAACCTTCAGCATGATAGTAAATATCTGTAGTTCCATTCAGTATGTGGCATTTTTCTGATTTACTGTCTTGGAGGGGGTGCATTTTCAGAGGCTTTCACTTGGCTTCTCCTGCCACTATGGCTTTTAATCCAAGGTTTAGAGAGTAAATGTGAGCTTTCTACCAGCTGCTGATCACATCCATCTAAACTGTGCACTTAGAGACTGGAGAAAGACCACAGCATTTGCACCCACCGCACTCCTGTTGGATGCACTTGGGTGGGATTCTATTTATCACCTGGACTTCATATGCTCTCACTGTAACAAACATCTATGATGGCATTTTGGTTCTCTTATTATCAGTGTCAGCTCATAACCTGTATCCAACACAACCTTTAATATTCTGTGTGTTTTCTTTCCCAGGTCTAACTAGTTCAGTCCATTTGCAAAAGGATTGGAGGAGTCCTCAGGGGGATCGAGTAACCCTTTCCATTGACTAGCTCAAACTTGCTCAAGTGTAGAAACTAGGAAAAGATTAGTGAATTTTTGTTTTGATGTCAAATATCAATCTTTGGTCTACCTACTTTTTGGTCTTCTCTATTTATATAGGTCAAAAAATACCCTTGTTAGCTACCTGTATTCACTTCCTATGGCTATTATAACAAATGTTATGGTCAGGGTTATCCACGGAAAAATAACTACTAGGAGATCCTCTCTATATATTTATGTATTTTAAGGAATTGGCTCATGAGAGTGTGAGGGCTGGCAAGTCTGAACTCCTTAGAACAGGCTAGCATCTTGGTAACTCAGGTGGGAGTCAATGCTGCAGGCTTGATGTGGAATTACTTCTTCTTTGGGGAGCAACAATTTTGCTCTTCAGGCCTCCAACTAATTGGTTGAGGCCTCCCTACATTATTGAGGGTAATCTCTTTTACTTAAAGTATTATAAACTGTAGGTATTAACCACATCTACAAAATACCTTCAGAGCAACATCTAGATTAGTGTTTGAATAACTGGGTACTATAGCCTAGGCCAAGTTGATACAAAGAACTAACCATCACAACAAATTACTACAAACACAATGACTCTGAACCAAACAAATGTATACCTTAGACTTGTAGGGATAAAGGTTTGAACTAAGTTTCACTGAGCCCAAATCAAGATGTCGGTAAGGCCATGCTCTTTCTTGAGCCTCTAAGGGAGAATGTGTTTCTTGCCTTTTCCAGCTTCTAAAGGCTGCCTGAACATCTTGGCTCATGACTCTTTTCTCCATCTTCAAAGCCAGCACCACAGCATCTTTAAATCTCTCTGACCTCTGTTTCTGTTGTCACATCCCCGTCTCTGACTCTGCCTCCTGCCTCCTTTACCTTACAAAGATTCTTGTGATTATACTGGGCACACCCAGATAATCCAGGATAATTGCCCCATCTCAAGATTCTTAATCACATTGCAAGTCACTTTTGCCATGTAAGGTAACATGTTCACAAGTTCCAGAGGATTAAGATGTGGGCATCTTTGGGGCGCCTGGGTGGCGCAGTCGGTTAAGCGTCCGATTTCAGCCAGGTCACGATCTCGCGGTCCGTGAGTTCGAGCCCCGCGTCGGGCTCTGGGCTGATGGCTCAGAGCCTGGAGCCTGTTTCCGATTCTGTGTCTCCCACTCTCTCTGCCCCTCCCCCGTTCATGCTCTGTCTCTCTCTGTCCCAAAAATAAATAAACGTTGAAAAAAAATTTTTTTAAAATAAAAAAAAAGATGTGGGCATCTTTGAGGGAGAGTTTATTTAGCCTACCACATTACCCATCTATTGTGCACTGGGAGACTGTGGTATATTAGCTATTGCCACAGATCCCTGTCAGAGTCCCTGATTTCCATTCTGGCTCTACTTTCCGATATAGTAATTACATTCACCTTGCTGTTGACGTTTAAGCGATACCACCTGGCCTCTACTATTCGCGTCCTATCATTCCATTCTCACTGATGAACTGATTCTGTGGCAGCTTTCCTGACTGTACACCCGACTTAAAAAGAAGAGATTCACTGAATTTTGTCAACAATGCCAGTGTCCTCACATTAGCACTTTCCTTTTTGATTTAGTGAAAAGAGTTTCTTTTGGGCAGCGCTGAGAAACATAGCCAGTGGATTCTCTTGTCTTAGGCGTTAAGTCCATTCAAGCATATGCGCCTCTAAAACTTTGATAAAACTGTTCTGGCATTTCCACCTCATTTACTATAGGTCAGTGATTTTCTCAAGTTTAAGAAATTCATCCCAGCATAATATTTGGATTTCTAGAATGTTAAACCCTGAATTATGGAAGTCCCCCTAGGTATTGCAGTACTTTTGGTGAATACTTCCTTTGCCTCCATAAAAGGAACAGTGCTTCCCCAAGTAGGCCATGCTGAAACTTGACCCTAGCTTTATGCCTACAAACTGTGAGAAAGGTGGGGGCAAATCTTGGATGAAGGCAAGTATTATCTTGTGATGCATCTTAGCATAGTGAATTTGCCAGGGCTATGTAGTAAGCCTTCTCTGCAATTCTGCTACTCTCAGAATCAGGCCCGATTTTCAGCCTGTACTGCCCTCTGGCTGCAGTTAAGGCGGGTGTCATAGATGTTTTCTGGACTGTATATTATGTCTAAGTTGGTGGTTGGCTGACTTGAGCCCACCATTTTCTTTCAGTGGTATATCTAGGGTACTTCACAACGACCTACCACATCTGCAGTCTTTTATGACAACCACTGCTGCCATATCTCTTCAATGGTAGAGATATAGCATAAACCTAACTTATCCTCTTCCTCCTGCATGCTGGATGGAAGAGACTTTTAGTATTAGTGACCCTACAACTTGGCAGGGGTCATCAAAACCCACTTATCTTTGTTACTCTCTGGCAGGGGAGTGATCCAGTCCCAGAAATCCATCTCAGGCTGTACTTCCTAGACCACTTTCGGTCTGAATTATTTTAGTTTGGGTGCTCCCAGAAATAGATGTTTAGACAAGGATTCAGGATATGGTAGAATGAGTATTTGCCTTTAAATTGTTTGTTAAGTTGTACATAACTATATGAGTATATTTTATGTATTTGATGGTGTACATGCTATATTTCTCAATTATTTTTTTAAAAATCTCTCCTTGTACTACATAAAAAAAATCCAGATGGATTAAAAGTTAAATATAAAACCATTAAATTATAAACACATCTGAAGATGACAAAAGTAAGCGTTTTACTTATATCAGGCTAAGTAAGGGCTTTGTATGCATAAAAGCACGGAAATATGTAATAATTCAACAATTAATTTAAAATCAATAATACTTTTTAATAATTAAAGAGTTTCACAAACCATAGTACATAAAAACTAAAAGAACCCTTTCCATGTACAAAAATCATAAAAGTTAAAAGTAAATGACAAACTGGAAAAAATATTCACAACAAATTTTACACACAGTAAGTTAATAGACATAATATAAAAAGGAACTATTAAAATTGATAAGAAAATGACTAGTTCCTGATAGAAAAACAGCCAAAAGATAAGAGCAGGTAATTCATGAAGGAGTAGTAAAAATGGTCCATAAAGATGAAAAACGTATTCAACCAGGAAATGCAAATTAAATCAGTAAGAAAGTTCCACTTAATTATTTCAGATCAAATACGCAGATGCCCTCCTCAAACATTATTAATATGGCAAAAAAAAGGACACAAAAGGCATAAACCCACAGAACAAAGCGAATAGCTAAAGAGATCATAACAAATGAGAGACGTCAACAACTTTTCACAAAATGGAAACAGATGGACAAGTGATCACTGACTTAGCAGAACTGAGAAGGCCTGCACCTTAGTCTGCAGGGAAAACCAAGAAGAGACGCGTAGCTGCTGGCCTCCCCAGGTATCTCTGAAGGCAGTGGTGAGGGAGGGGTTCATGGAGGAGAGAGAGACTGCATGTTGCTATTGGCATGCCTGCAGTTTGGGGCGGTGCTATATTTCTAAGGCTCCTTTATCACCTCTTTACATTCTTAATTGAATTCTTGTCCCTTGTAGAGTAGTAAATAGCAATGACCTCTTCACTTACTGTTGTGGAAGCTTCCAAAAAATATTTTCATCTGTACTGCTGTTAATTGGTACAATTTTTGTATTTGTTATAAAGACAGAACGAATAAATCTCAGAACGCCTCTTTAAATGGAAGTTTCTGAGTAATGATTCTGACCATCAATTCAATTTAGGATAACATAATACCAGCTCTCCTGGATATTCTGTGGGAAAAAGAAAACTTTCCTGAATTTATTCAATGTGTATGTATTAAACGTTCTCCCTGTGTACGACACAACACAACACCGAAGTCAAGATATGGCTCTTGGAGAAACCTGCAACAGCTTCTCAATTCTCTTAGGCTGAAGACTGAGTTCCTTGGGGTGGCCTCAAAGACTGCCTAGTTTGGTTCCCACCCCACTTTATAACTCAACTCCTACCCTTCTTACCTTTTTTTTCAGGGCTCCAAACCCTTGGACCTGCTGTGGGTTCTCTCAGCCATTGACATTTCCGTTCTCAGATGAGCTTTCTCTCACTGAAGAACCATTGCTGGTCTCTGTCTGAAATGTTCTTTACTCTCTACCTCTAGTCCCCAAACTTCTACTCACTGTTCTTGCTTTTGCTTGAGATTCTTATTTCTTCCAGTAAGCCTTCTAAACTAGTTCAGGGCTCTTTGTCATACACTCTTACTGTATTTTATTCCTTTCCTTCAGGGAATTGATCTCAGTTGGTAATTACACTGGTGATTCATTGTTATGATTATTTATTTAATATCATTCTCTGACCCCAGAGTGTGAACTCCATGATTTTGCCACTATGTTAGGTACATTGCTTAACACAGTGTCTGGAACATGAATAGTTCTAAATCAACATAAATCAAAAGGGAGAATGCTTTCAAGCAGTTTAACTTTGTTTTATTAGTTCCATCAAAGAACGGTTTAGATGCTGCCGCATTTTGATCTAGTAAAAAAGTAATACTCTCTGTGTAGATTTTCATCTCGCAGGAATTTAGTTTTGTTCATGGGTAGTAGAAGATAGGAGATTTGGGATTATATTTATACTGGGGGTAATAGAAGGTATTACATTTTCCTGACATAATTTACATCTGTTCAGTTTAAAATAAATTTCATTAAGTAGAGAATCACTGCTTATTTGGCCTGGTTATTCTAGGCTTAGAATATTGCTGGCAATTATCAGTATCTGCTTCATATATTAACAGGTATTCTGTTTACTGTGAAATTTCTTAATAAATTCTGGACTCTATAAAGACCATAAAAAGACTCAATATAGAAGAATTAAACTCACACAAAAGATAAGAACCAATTGCAATTTACTAGGCAGTCGGGTTAAGCATAACTGTATACACAGCATTTCGGAACGGACACACAACTATGCTCCTCTGTTAGCAATTTCCAGTCTCTCCTGTTATGGGGGTCTGTTCCTCCTGGTACCATTCAGATTATCTTCTTTATTCTTAACCCAAGGGCTGTAATCCACGGATTGCCTTTGTTTCCACATTGATTCATGATTTACCAGGTTCAGTAAGAACATTCACTTAAAATCAGTTCCTTGTTGCCAGTAGTAGTAGAGAGTTCTTAGTCTGTTTCAAAGTGTGCTGAGTTCAGTCTTTAATTACAGAAACTTCCCCACTGTCCCCACTGTTGTGTGTTACTGGCTCGGTTCCATGTACTGCTGTAACTTCTAATGTGAGTTCTCTGAAAAGGCTGGCACTCCTGCCGGCCGTGGGGAGTGGCTGGTCTCTGCAACCAGCTACCTCTTGCTGCAAAACGCTGCCTGCATTATTCTTTTCTACCCTGCATGTCTGTCTTTCACTCTGCAGTCTCTGTCCTGATGTGGCAGTGGGAGAGTTGATTGCCTGTGACTTTTGAAAGAGAGGTACAATTTGCAGATTAAGGTTAAGCCATGTGCCAGTATCAAACATCTCTTTGGCTACCCCTTGCCTGGCATTTCACTGTAACTGTTTCTAGCTCACTTACATCTAATCTATGTTAGAATGTCCTTTCCCTCTTAGCCTTGGCCATGCAAGGGCAGACAAATTATTAATTAAACTAATTCATTTTTATTACCAGTTTTTTAATCACCAAAGAAGGAATTAGAATTCAACCAGGGAGGTTATTTATTGAGAGTTTTTTTTATTGATAAAATAATTTATCAAAGATTTATGAAAAAATTTAAAATCTCTGAAAAAGAAAATTGTATCAGCCAAGACAGTAAAAGGTATGTCTGTGGGTAAGGAAAGTAGTCTGTTTTGGGCTGGCTATGTAGGTGACATCAGTGATACTGAGGATTTTACGTCTGAAAAACTAGGATGTAATATTGCAACTCACAGGAAAGGCTGTCGTAAGACAGACATGTGTGGCTGAGGTGACTTCTCTTGCCCAGCTGTGTTCGTCCTGATACTTACTCCAACATCTTAATCTGCTTCCCAATTTGGATCTGTCTATTCTTCTTTCTCAACTACCATGACCTGGAGATCATCTTATTTCATATGCTTGGTCTGCCATTTCAGCAACAGCTTTTCTTCTTGGCTTGGGCCTCTCTTTGCTGGGTCCTTTGGCTCAGTGCCTCTGACCTTGGGTGGCTGGGACTCTGAGTCTCTCTGGCTTCCTTCCCACAACAAGTAGTGATTGTAAACTAGAAGACACCGTTTTAATTTTAAAAAGTTAGAAATATTGAAAATGAAAATTGAATATAATAGCCTTAAAAAAAGATTTGGGGATTTCTCAGCTCACTGAGTTGGTATATTAGATCAGCTATTCTGACTTAGAGCAAGGAGGAAATTGTGAATTATTTTTCATCACATTTAAAAATATTTTGAAAACTGATATAAACATCGAATCAACATTTTCCCTGTAATCCTCTTCCTTTGCTCCAGGAAACTGAAGCATGGATTATAGTTGAAATTTTATATTTTAAGCTTAAGATCTTACTCCAGAGCTTCTGGGATGCCAATACTGTCTGATCTTTTGGTACATTGGCATCATTCTCTTCACTCAGGAGATCTAGTATAAAAACTTTATGCTATTCCTGGAGGCACATGCTAATATGTTCTTAGTTTTGGAGAAGCTGGTATATTCTAAGTAGAAGGCAAAAATAAATTTTCTTTTCCTAAAGAAGTTATGGGTATCCATGACTCCATAGGTATTCTATTTAAACTTCTACCCAGGACTGAAACAGAGTCAGCATTCCAGCCTGGGATAGACTGTTCCAGTGAGACTGAACTCAGATTCGATCAGCCAATCCAGAATCAATTTTGAATCGCTAGAAACAGAAGGTCAGGCTTGGGCTTGACTATGAGGGTAGCATAGGAAATGTGGGTGGGATTCTTCATTGGTGTGTGTGTGTGTGTGTGTGTGTGTGTGTAAGAGGAACATATAAGACTTGCAAGCCAGGAATACATCTCAGCACAAATCTATTGGACAGACAGGGAACAGACAAGACAAAATCAGAAAGGCAAGAGCCAGGCTGGCTTGAGGGAAAATCTGTGCTTAAAGAAGAAATGTGTCACCAAATCTTTGCTTTAAATGAATGACAAGGAGTTTTTCTTTCCAGCCCAACAACAATAGGTCAGGCAGTAAGGATGTTTGTATTTGTTTAATCAGATCAGTGTCTCCTTTAACCAAGTTTTCTTACTCTACCTTGGGAGGCATGTTCCCCACTGGAGTAGCTGGTGATTTCTTTGGCAGCTAGAGCCCAGGTGATTCCCTGAACTTTTGTTGTCTGGTTATTTCTTTGGGGCCAAGAGTAGGTTCTCTATAGTGGGTTCTGGGGAAAGCCTTCCATCAAGAGGGCTGACTGGTATCTGGGTCCAATCATGTGTTAATGGTGGAATGTCTGTCTATATAGCAGTAGGGCCCTGGCTTTGGTCCTGTGGCTTCTATACTTGTCATCTTGTGAGGCATCAGAATTACCATACTGAAACCAGATATCTAGGAGGGCATGTAATTCATCTTCTTTGTACCATTCACTTGCATGGGGTGGATGGTGTAATAGTACATCCTTATGGTAAATTATAGTATTGTATTTGGTGGGAAGAAGGAAGAATCCATGAAAAATGGGGTGATCAAAAATAGCAGTTTACAAAGTGCTTTCACATACATTTTCACTTGATTCTCACAACAACCCTGTGAGGTAGGTATCGTATATGATGTTTTTATTTTTATTTTGCAGAGAAAGACACCAAAGACCAAAGAGTTTAAGTGATTTGCCCACAGGCATAATAAGTGCCAGGACCCAAACTTAAAGCCACGTTTTCCAACTTCACAGCCTGATTCTACCCAAGAGTGGCTACAATGAGGGCTACCAGTTTGATGACATGATGGGAAGGCGCTTAGTAAGTGAGCATCTAACTTGTTTAAAAGTCAGATGGTTTAGAAATAATACATTAGTAACCAGAATACATAGGATCACCACTCGCAGGAGGTCCCCTGGGCACTTGTGCCTATTGGCTTGAATCTTAGTAGTTGCTTTGGCATATTAGAAGATCATCTGTGAGTCAGCCTGGGCAACTAGGCGATCCTTGGGTAGTCAAAGAACAGAGATGAGGGAATTCTCATGGCCATCATTACAATGCTATAGCACTCATTATGCTGTTTAATTTTATGACATACCCATTGGAATGTAAACTTCCATTTACATGGGCACATGACAGGTCCTCAATAAAAACTGGTTGAATTCATGAGGGGTGGGGGTGTTTTATGGGATGCTTCCACATTTTACTTGTACAAAATTGATTTGCATGGAAGAGGTATTATAGATGAATATGGAACTGAGTATAGGGATTACTCTGTTATTTTGGTGGTAGGTAGTATACACAGGCACTGCTATTTTCAAGGGTGTAATCTCATGATCCAAGTGATCTTTATCTACAAAGACAAATTTATTAGATGTGGCTTCAAACTGGAGGCTCTACCTTAGACAGGGATCCATGTGGAATGCAGGTATTTGATGCCCACTGGAGGTGAAGGCAATGTCCCTTGGCATGGAGAAAAGTGAATCGTTGGGGCAAATGTGAAGACAATGCTGTTTTAGTAATAGGGAGAGAGCTCTGTGATAAAATTCTCCAGATATGGTTCATCACAATCACCAATGTTTCAGTAGGGATGGAAGAGGCCTCTGTCTTTTTCTGGTTCAATTCTGCCAAGGCACATTCTCCTAGGTCCTCCGCATCTTCCTGAACACTCGGCCGTCAGAAGTCCCAAGACCCACAGTTGAGAGTGCGGTGAATCTTAAACAGGTAGAAGCTGGAGGACACAGCTGCCATGGTATGGACCTGGACCTCAGTGTGAGTGCTCCTGACCAGGACACATAGGTAAGACATCCACTCCATAGAAGCATTCCTCCAAGGCTAATGGGCTGGTTTGGGCAAGACCCATGACCTTTGGTTGAAAGGGGCAATCCTGTTGTTGCTCTTCTACAAGTGGATTACAGCAAAGGTTTTTGGGTGTCACAGCCTGGTGAGTTCAACTTAATTGAACTGGATAAGAATTTTTAACTTAGGATATAGTACATCAGCTCACCAGTTTTGAGTTTTCAGGATCTGTTGGGTCCTGAAATTGGTAGATGGGAAAGCGATTGGCAGCTGTGGTTCTGGCAGATGTTATGGATCATCCAGAGGACCTCCCAGTTGTGATGATTGGTGCAGGCCATGACCGGATGCCTGGCTTCTCCAAGTATTGGTGCCAAGTTTCAAGCATGGCCTTAATGGCCAAGCATTCCTTCTTTCAGATGTTGTAGTTTCATTTTGCAGGGATGAAGCCTGTGGGGAAATAAAGCATAAGGTCACATCAAGCTTGATTTCAGACAAGATTTGGCATTCCATGGTTCTACCACTACTTACAAGGCACTGGCTCCACTTTAAAGGTCCACTGTAAACAGAGTGGAGCATGATTACAGCCATTGCAAACCTCCTATGTTGGGCTTCGTGCATTTTCTGGACTCCAGGCAGCCATCAGAAAGCAGGGCATACTGACTGCTGGTTCACTACAACTGTTTAAGGGAAGGCCTTGGAGTTCAGCCAGGTCTGGATTAGGATAAATTGGTAGTTTACACTGGATAGGACCTTGGGTATCTTCCCCAGAAGACAAAGTGAAAGAGAAAGAGAAGACTCACACAGAGTCAAAGTTGGTGAGGATATACCATTCCATGTAACATTCTGCAACCTGTTTCCTTAGATCTTGACTTTTCGTTATCAGTTTCAGACCATTTGTAAGCTTTTACAACTAATAGAGATAGTAATATAAATCCTATTAAAGTTGTAATCACTAGTCAGAATTGATATTGTCAAATAAATTTAGCCCACCTATTTAAATATGTGCTCTTTTTCTTTTTTAAGTTGAAGTATAGTTGACATACAATGTTATATTAGTTTTAGGGTACAACATAGTGATTTAACAAGTTTAAGTATCATGCCATGCTCACCATGAGTGTAGCTAACATCTGTCACCTCACAATGCTATTGTGCTATTACAATGCTATTGTATAATGCTATTACAATACCACTGACTATATTCCCTATGTTGTACCTTTCATCCCCATGACTTATTCATTCCATAACTGAGATATTCCAAATCTCTCACTCCCCATCACCTACTTTGCCCATCCCTCCACCCCATCCCTTCTGCCACCATTAGTTTGTTCTCTGTATTTATGGGTCTGGCTCTATGTTTTGTTTCTTTGTACATTTAAAACCATTTTTTAGACTGAACATATAAGTGAAATCATATAATATTTGTCTTTCTCTGTCTGACTTATTTCATTTAGTGTAATACCCTCTAGGTCCATCCATGTCATTATAAATGGCAAGATATTCTTTTCTATGGCTGAATAATATTCCACTGTGGCTTTTCTATGACTGAATAATATATATTCATCTATTAATGATTCAATATGTGCTCTTAAATAAGGAACTTTGTTCCTTCTTGAAACCTAAGGGTAGACCTCATAATTCAATCGTTAAATAACAGAATCATAAAAATTTAAATCAATAGCAGGATCCTTGAACCTAGGCACAAATCATGATTTTTAACTTTGGCCAGCTTCTGAAGGTGTGATCCTTGCCTCTATGACCTTGTTAGAACTTATGCCCAGATTTTATGTTTATCAAAATCTTTGCTAATGTTACAGAACTTAGAGAAACCTAAATGTTTTTCATTGTGCTAGTGGACTGATAGTGCTTACCAGTTAATTAAATTAAATAACCAGTTTATTTCAGTTATGCAAATGGTTTGACCTAAAAATAGAAATCAGCTCCATAGGCTTAACACACAACCGAATTCCTCAAAGTGAGCCCCGTGAACACTAATTTCAGGAAACGGGTTTTGTCATTAAGTGCATTTGGGAAACACTGCTTAATATTTACTGTTCTTGACTTAAATTATACAAGCTTTAAAGCTCTGGGAAGTAAATAATCTTGCGGTAAATAATCTTATTTAATTATTTTAACTCAGTATTTCCCCAAAATTTCAACATGAGTTAAGTTTTTGAGTAATATTTATTAGCATCTTGTGGAACTAATGCTACATAGCATAGATTTTAGGAAATTTTGGGCTAGAAAAAAATGTGAAAAAAAATACTCATTAAAAAATACACATTTCTCATGAAAAATAAGTGAACCAATTACTAGTTATTTATTACTATAGTTGTCTTAGAATTAAGTTAGGTTGTTTGGAAAATAAGAAATGCACTTGTATATAAAACATGAATTCTGCCTTTAATAGGCTTGTATCTTAGGGAAACGTTTGTCACATAGAAAGCAGTATTCAACACCTGAAGATTCCATATAACCAACCACTAAGTTAAATAATGCAGACTTATAGTAGCTCCAGAGAAAAAGATCAAGTATTGGAACAATGAAGGAAGATATCATCGGGAGGTAGGACTGTTTTTATGGGGATGGCCAGAATTTTGATAAGTTGAGGGCATTTTTAATCAAGGGCAAAAATACACAAACTTTTAGGTCCCTATGATTCCCAGTAATAGTGTGGCAAATAATACTTTGTTATATATATATATATATATATATATATATATATATATATATAAAGTTTATTTATTTTGAGAGAGAGGGAGTATGCACGTGCATGAGTGGGGGAGGGGCAGAGAGAGAGAGGGAGAGAGAGAATCCCAAGCAGCCTCCACGCTGTCAGCACGGAGCCGGTGGTGGGGCTTAATCTCAAGAACCACGAGATCACAATTTAAGCTGAAATCAAGAGTGAGAAGATTAACCAACTGAGCCACTGAAGCACCCCAATGCTTTGTTATGTTGTAATCATTTCATTCCCACCTATGGACAGAATGTTGCAGTATAGTTTTCTTTTCTTTGTCCTTCTACTTCTTTAGAGTTCTTCTTACCTGGTATATTATGAGTTGTTTAATTGTCCAGTGTCTGTGATAGTCTCATTGATGGCAGGGAGACTACTTTATTTAATTTTACATTCTTGGAAACTAATACCTTTGCATCCCTTGCATTTGGTCCATGGTAGGCCCTCAATAAATATTTGTTGACTATGTGAGGGAATCAATGAAAAAAACTATATGGCAGAAAATTGTCTACAGCAAACTGATTTTTCCATCAGGGAATAATAAATAGATTGAGCAGGATCAGAGTGTGTAGGTTCTTGTAGGCAGAGGAGTAGGAAAGAGGAAATCAGTACAGATTTTTAACAACAGTAGCACTGCTGAAAGCATTACGCCTGAAAACTCAAACTGGCAGGACATACAGGTTGGAATGAAGGAAAAATGGACTAGGGGATCCATAGAAAGTATCCTTAGAGCAGTCTAGTTATGAGGAGATAAGGGTCTGGAACCAAAGCACTAAGAATGTAAGGGAAAAGGCACACATGCCAAGCAAATGCATCTCTGGAGTTGGTTGCTAGGAAGAATCAAGAAGCACTAGTCAAAGATTATTTTGTAAATGTAACACTAGTTAAAATTTATTGAATCCCCGTTAGAGGTTGCATCAGGCACTTTGGTTTAATTTCTAATTCAATCTCATTTATTCTCCACAACAATTGTATCAGGTAAGAACTACTATTATCTTTATTGTACTGATAGGGAACTAGATTAGAGAAGTTGAGAAATGTGTTTAAAGTCATAGCAGCCCCACCTCAGAGCCTACGTTCCTAGTCCCGGCCACCTCTGGAGATGACTGTTCTTTAGACAGTTAGACACATTAGTAGCAGAAGAGAGATTGCTTTTGGGTATTTGAATTTTGAGGTGATCATAAAAGGTATCGTTGGAAAGATTAACATTATGTCTCCAAGAGCTTGGGCCTTGGCTTAATAAATGATCAGCTTTTTAAATAGTCTGTTAATGTATTGTTTAAAATACAGCCCCATTGGGGAGCCTGGGTGGCTCAGTCGGTTAAGCGTCCGAGTTCGGCTCAGGTCACCATCTCGCGGTCCGTGAGTTCGAGTCCCGCCTCGGGCTCTGGGCTGATGGCCCGGAGCCTGGAGCCTGCTTCCAATTCTGTGTCTCCCTCTCTCTCTGCCCCTCCCCCGTTCATGCTCTGTCTCTCTCTGCCTCAAAAATAAATAAACGTTAAAAAAAAATTAAAAAAAATATACAGCCCCATCAGTCATGTAGCAAAGGGTTTCTCTCAGAAAGGACAGGATACTGTAGGAAACCAGTAAATGCTTTCTGAGGGACACCAAGACAGTGCCATGGAAAAGTTACCCAAGGCAAGTTGCTGCCTGCTAAGAACACCATAACACCCAGGGTCAAGACTGACTGAACTTCAGGCTTGTAAAGCCTGCAGTTAGAGTGAATTATTTGACCTGCAGAATTCAGAGGGCGCTGCAAAAGCTGTGATATGCTTTTCTTCTTTTTTTCTTTCACCAATTCACTGAGGCTCTAGGGGTGTTCAGCCCGGAAACATCACACACAGCTACCGGGATTTGGCTGTGATGTGGTGGACGTAAGAGTTTTATGTAGTTTGTGTTTTTAATCTTTAAGAAAGTTGCAAGTCTTCTGACTGGGTTTCCATTGTTGCATATACACCTTGTGGTGGGTTACATGTTAATCACAAAGTATGCAAAAAAAAAAAAAAAATGAACCACATAAACTCGCAGGGTGAATTCGTGTGATACATTTGAAAAGGGGCTGATTTTGAAGGCAGAAAAAAACGGAGTCCAGGACTATTAACATTCAGAACTGTGACTTAGGTTCTATTTTTTTCTTTATCATGTTTCTTTGTTTCTCCCTCTTGCTGTCTCCCAGAATGGACTTTCTGGATAATTCATTGTAGAAATGAAATTGAGATCACATAATTTTATTTTATTATTACTGATGTATCAGAGTGGAGCGTGACTGCCTAAACTTTTAATGTTTAGAATTCAGTTTATTTGCTTAAGAAAATGAAAAAAAGCTGGAACTGAGAAAGAGCCTGTAAATGAGTTTGAAATGTCACTTTAGTTAAGGCCTTACGATGCTGCTGTGCATAAACGGGACGGCCACAGGGATTTTACCTTTTCCTTCCAGACTGCTAACTGAAACCCTTTGTTCAAGCAATGCCATCCGAGCGGCGCTTGGCACAGTCCTCTAAGAAAACCTGACACACTCACCTAGACGTGTTTATGACCTTTTGCAAAAATCTTTTTTTTTAGTTCAGTTTTTGTGTTGAATACCAATTAAAAAATGCAACATGTGAGAATTATCTTATATTGGCAATATATCAGTAGTCTGGGACATAAAAGTAATGTTAACACAGTCAAGTAGAAGTTAGAAAATCTCAGGTAAGCAACAAAATGAAATAAATATCATAATATTGGTAGGTGCACACTATAAGTTGATCTGTGTTAGGAAATCAATACCAGCACGTTAGATTACAGCTTCTTATGCACTGGAAACAATCTCGATCCTACTATTTTTTTTTAAATTAAAAAAAAATTAAGGTTTTTTAATGTTTTATTTATTTTTGAGAGAAAGAGAGAGACAGAGTGTGAGTGGGGGAGGGGCAGAGAGAGAGAGACACAGAATCCGAAGCAGGCTGCAGGCTCCACGCACAGAGCCTGATGCGGGGTTCGAACTCACGAACCATGAGATCATGACCTAAGCTGAAGTTGAACGCTTAACTGACTGAGCCACCCAGGTGCCCCAGAAGTTTTAAATGTGCCTCTTATGTAATATTTTTAAATCTTTCTAATAAGAATAGTTTTTTGATAGCATTTTTTCTCTATTTTTTTTTGCAAGTTTATCTTTTTCTATTCACTGTTAATTTACTTACCTCTAAACCACCAATTTAAAAGCCATTTTCCATTACATGACTACAGTGAAAGCAGACCTGACATTACACTTTCTAGCTCTAGATAAATTGTGCAGACGTTAAAGAACACAATCCCACTGGGATAGTAAAATTCGTTTTTAAGGGATTTATTAATTGGGATATACTTTTAAACAACACAGAGAGTCAGAATTTGGGAGCAGTAGTTTCAAAGATGAAATTAGCATGGGCTTAGAAAATATTTCCTTATTTTTCAGTTTTTGGACCATTTATATTTTAATTATGTTTTTTACTTATCATACAGAATGTATCGGTTGCAGAGACTTTGATCATGAGCTCTGACCCTGAAAACTAAACATGGAAGAAATACTGCAAGCAGAAATGGGAAATCTCACATGCTTTACAACAAGCACAGAAAGTACAATATAAATACGGTAGCAAAGATGTTAAAGCAATGCACAATTAGAAGATTTTGATACAAACACTATTGATTTATTAAATGAAAAACCGTGCTAAATGTATTTACTTAGGACTTTGGTAATTTGTGTTTTTAAACATTGTCTTTTCGGTTCTTGTGAGGTAACAGTGATACCTCATGAAATCTGTTCCTTTTTATGTACAACATGCTCGCTCTCTCTCTCTCTCTCTCTCACACACACACACACACACACACACAGACTCACTCATTCACACATAGAGTCAAAGTCAATGGCAGTGGGTGGTTTATGTCAGGGCTGGGTTTGACGCCCCTCTCTCAGAATAAGATAAATGTAAGTGATGAAGAGCTCCTGGGGTTGGTTGAACTCATTTTGTATTCAACACTCTGCCTGGCCCCTTTCTCATCTCTTTCTCCCTCTCTTTGTATGTTCAAGCCTACTTGAGTTTCTTTTTTCTTTTGTAGAACTTGGTTCTTTTGATGTGTTTCAGGGCACGCCCTGTGGCAAAGAGAACTTCCCAGGAATCGGAAACATAAGCACACAGGTCTGAAGCAGCTACTGTGTGAGAGCCAGAAATATTCAGGCCCAGGAGCTGTGTTTTCTCTCTCCAAAACAGGATCAGAACAGATAAGAGCAGGGGCAAACACGCAATAGATTCTACATATATTATTCTAAAAGGACGTTTGCTATAAAATTTAATAATGAGGTAGGCATTTGGTGAGATTTTTAACCTGAATGGAGCTTGTGATAGTAATTTAACCAGAGATATGTTTCTATGCATTTATGTATTTGTTAGTTTAACCAAATTTCTTCTATAATTTATAAATTCGTTTGTTTCCATTTCACTGCTGTTATGGCATCAGCATAGCTGAGATTTTCAATGGTACGTAGTCCTAGCCATTAAAAAATGAGGTGAGAAAGTGCAGTGCTTTAACTTTCTATTTACTTATTTATGAAGTTGGAGGAAATGCTGCTGTAAGTATTGTCAGACTAGTGTTAGAAGGCACGATCTATAGTATTAATAGAAGGTCTAGATAGAAGGAGGAGTTAATTTTTTATACCCCATATCAGTATTTCTATTTTCATAAATTAAAAATATTTAATAAAGTGGTGTTATGTCTTATTTAAAATATCTCTGTTTACTCACATATTATACTTTATGTGGCAAATCTTTCAGGACTATGTCACTGAATTAGAACTTGGAACTGAAAATAAAAAAAAAACAGAAAATAAGGAAAAACAGTGCAGTTTACGTTTACATATATACAAACTTACCACTTTAAGATGATCAGATAATAGTTAAATTCAACTTTTACCCAAGTATCTAAAAGAAACCTTTTGTTTCTAAAACCTAACAGCTGGAAAAGCATAGTAACTACAAATGTAGTACCAATCTGGTTTGATTGATTTAGTGAACTAATCTGTATTAATTAGGTATATAATTTACTTTGGCATTAATGAGTTCCCACTCATGTATACACTCATATATATGAGTATATATATAGTACATATGCTATATATAGTATATGAGTATATATATAGTGTGTATATATATATATTGCTATGCCTACTGAAAAATAATATGCTACTAGCTGAATAATCTAGGGAAAAAATGGAAATTTAATAAGCAAATGGTTGATCACTCTCAGTTAAGTTCAATTCAGTTTAGTAAGTGTATTGAGCACTATTTATGTGTTTGTGCTAATATTACCTATTAACTCCTAGGAAAATAACTAGTGGTGTCATTTAATCCATTCAGCATTTTCCAACATATTTTATGCTCAGATAACAAGTCCACCAGCTAATCGCTCTAGTTCTTTTTACCTTTGGCCTCTATATCCACAGCTTAAAACAAAGAGAGAAAATAATTTCAGATATAATTCAATTATTCAAATATTGGCCAAATACATGTTTTTAACAATAATACAAGAGGGTTGTTTTAACAAATTGGGAATAACTATAAAATAACTTTTATAACTACAAGGTCTCTTGGGCTTCTACCAAACATATCTGAGTTACTATTTATGAATATTTGTGTAAATATCTGTATGTCAGATATGAAAAATTTCTTTGATAATAGAAAAGGCTTGGGATTTACAATACTCATTTAAATGTTATCTAGAAAGTTTAATGGGTCCGTTTTACTTAAACAAAAACTGTATCTTTAATACAACTATAAGAATACAAAAGAAGGACTTTTATCTTTCTGATGCAATGCAAACTGATCCTATTTTTGTCTTTAATGTTACACAGCATTTCTAGATACTGAATGCTTCTAAATTATCTGATCCTAAATTTGATAAGCTATGGATGTGTGTATTAGACATTGCAATGCTTTCCAGCTTTAGGCAGTGGCTGCTTGCAAAGGGTCCTATCATGTTCTCATCCCGTTTATAAACATCAGTGAAAGCCACAGTTCTGAAGGAGCAATGCACACAGGGCTTCCCAGCTTACACAGGATTGCTGCTGTCACACTGCATTGCACCAATTGTCACCTCATATACTTTAATGGCACTAGAAATCTGGTCTTGCTATGGTTACAGTTCTTTTCCCACTTTCCCTTCTTTTCTGTAGAGGTGTTATCTTTGACCCACAAAATGACATTGCAATGTGGCATGCCTAGTATCAGACTAACATATACTCTTTGTATTAATTCAAACCCAAGGAATACACGTGCTTCTAAAAATGTGCAAAATTGAAGAGAAATCTAGCCTTTTAAAATAGATTGATGAGTTCTAGACCTAGTAATGCTTCCATTTATTTGACTAATCACTAAAATAAGATCTCCTCAGTGTCTCACTGAAAAGTATTACAGCCATGTTTAGAGAAACCGTTTGGGAAAACAGACACCTCTGAATTTTTTCAAATATTTTTCTTTTTAAACAAAAACGAAATATAGCAATTCTATTAGAAATTAGCTGACTGAATTCAATCAGATTTTAAATTAAACTTTTTATTACATAATGAGTAAAGGGGTATGTACTTGAAATATGACATCCACCTAAATAACATTAATTGTTACTTTTGTTGATTAAATTCTCCAGCTAGTCACATAGTCTCCGTTTCACTACAGGAATTGTGAAATGATTCAATTATTCAAAATTTTAGTTACCAGTTAGCTTCCAATATTTGTATTTATTTTAAAAATAGATAGTTGCTTGGCTCAATTTAATATTTTTTGTTCTTTTGTTTCTGGCTCTTCCTCTCTTCCCTATATACGTGGATATGATCTAAATATTTTTCTAAAAGAACAATGGGCTGGTATTTTGTACAGATTCCCTTAAGTTCACTATCAATTTTTAGGGATTATAGGGGTCATGTATTCCAAATTTTTCATTTTACAAAGGAGGCAGACTTGGAGAGTTTACATGACTTTTATCACTCAGCTCTAGTAGCATAGTACGTCCTCAATAAAGTTGTGTTGACTAAAAAATCAATGTGGAGTTACATAAATACAATATCACAGTACTTACAATATTGCATTGCAATGACTTGTGTATAATAATAAGCTTTCATAAACACTCATAGCCACAACATCACCATGAGGCAAGAATCATTACTAGAATCTGTTAATTGTAGCAATTATTTAATGGGTAAGATAACTGAAGTTCAAGATCAGTGAATGGTTTTCCCAGGATCAGACAGCTAAGCAGTTGAAGAGCTTAGATTTGAACTCCCATTTTCTGATTCCTGAGCTTTGGTGAGTAATCACTATCCATACTGCCTATAACAGCTTTTCTCTCTCTTGCCTTTCTCCATTCTCAGATCAGAGGCAGGAATTGGTGCTATTTATCTTTGTAAGCCCAGGATACTTGGATGATAAAGAGCCCTCAATAAATGACTGAAAACAAATAAGCCTAACTGGTCCAACTTTCTTCTATACCAACACCCCATTCACATATATTCTATATATTCAGAGGGTAGGAGGTGGCATTTGAGAAGGTGGAGGAAGACTATTATCTTAAAGGTACAGAAAGGCTTCAAACCATTTAAACTAGCAAAACTGAGTCTATGCTGTCAGTATCACATTTAAGAACAATTCTGCTACGTGAGTAATTCAGCTTAATGAGCACAGAATTTGTTAGCAGTTCCACGTGGTACATAAGTACTTAGGAGTATGTGCCCGATGCATAGTCCATGAACTCACAGGTGATTTAAATTTGACTTGGGGAATTCAGTCACAGTCACTAGGGAGGTTCTCCTCCACCTCCCCCACATGTGCATGCCCTCAAACCAAGTTTGGGCCATGGTCCTGGGTCTTGAAACACAAGCCACCATCTCTAGAGGCTCGTCTAATCATGGGTCCACATTGGTTTCTAATGAGATGTCCCAGGGTGAAGGGAGAAGCCCTTCCAAGTTTAAAGGCTTTGCTGCTTTTCCTTGGATTTTGGAAGTTAGATTATTTGGAGAGGCTGGAGTCCTGCACTACAAGTCTCCTCACAGGGTCTCCTTTCACTGACAGCTCCCTTTCCCCTAAGCCATTCTCCTTACTTAATGCTTCCGTAGTAACTCTCTGGTGTTTCTGCATCTCCAGATCTTCTAACATCATCTCTGAAAAACTTAAGTTTGTACCAAAGGCAGGAAAAACACGTGCCAGCTCTGCTTTCCACTTGGCAACACCTCACCCCCACCTCAGTCAAAGAAACACAAAGCCTGGTTCTGTGTTTGGAGTAGGAGGGAGGGAAAACTGTAGAAAACAGAACATAAATTCGCGTTTCAAAAATATCCTACCACAGATGCTTTTTGAATTAATGTCTGAATGGTTCTGAACACAGTCACCATGATGAAATTATAATTGTTAGTTTGTAGGGGACTTCCTTTTTGTCTTTCCAAGGGCAAACGTGCCTTGGCACCTCCCCACCAATAACTGTTGAGGCATTTCTCGGCGGGGCCCCCAGAAAGGCAGCTCACAGCTCGAACATATCACAAATTCTCTGTCCTGGAGGAACTAAATCAGAGCTTCTAGAAAAAGAAGTTTTATTTTAAAATATGCATTAGAAGTAGGAATTTCTTTGTTATAAAAAAAATCTCAAAAAGTATGTATGTACTTTGACATATAAGTGGAAATATAACAATATTATGATAAAACAGTGAATTTGAATAGCGACACAATACCCTTTGGGAAGTGCATTCCCACAAAGGTCCATTCTTTTGCCCTGCAAGTCTCAGATCAAATATTACTGCCCCAAGGAGGCCTTTTCTGACCACTCTATCTCCTACTTTATTTCCTTCACAACTGTGTCACTTTCTGTAATTAGCTCTTGTGCAAAGCAGAGTTCTAAGATGGCCTTCAAAGTTCCCACATGCTGTTATGTGAGTTCTGTCTAATCCTCTCCCCCTGAGTGTGGGCAGGACCTGTGAATATGATGGAGTATGACTCATGTGATTAGGTTAACTCTGAGTTAGTCGAAAGTCAGGTGATCTGGTTGAGCCTGAGCTAATCGGAAGTTCTAATAGGGACTGGGCCCTGAGATTGGAAGAGTGAGGGCCAGAGAGATTGGAAGCTCAAGACAGCCTCTGGAAATGGCCAAGTGGAAAGGAGCTGTGAGTGGTCCTTGACCAACCGGATGTCAGCAGAAAAGGGGCTTCCGACCTACAGCCACAAGGAATAACTCCATTATTTCAACAACAGGTGATCTTGGAAGAGAGGTCCCGTGGCTCCAGAAAGGGGTGCAGCTCAGCCAAGAGCTTTATTCCAGCCTTGCGGGACCCTGAGCAGAGAACCAACTTGGGTCCCTCAACTCTTCCTCCTCAAATTCAGCTTGTAAAGTCAAAGCAATCTACACACAGTTTTCACACAAACTACTTGCCATTAATATACTTGCTCTTACTGGGTGTTGTATGGAAACCAATTTGACAATAAATTTCATATATTGAAAAAAAATATACTTGCTCTTAAGACTCAACTGACTGCATCATACACATATTCCTGTGTAAAGCATATTATTTTTATATTTCAGTGTTAATAGTATTTATAGGAATCAAGAAGAAGCCTGTACTTACCCACCTGGTTGTAAGAATGATAATAAAAATAAAATATTATGTTAAAGAAATACAGCAATTTTAATTTAAAAAAATATATCAAGCACCAAAAGTAAATTTGAAATGTTATATTATTATGGATTTATTGAGACTTATTTAATTAAATAAGTGTCAAGTTTAAGTTTAAATTGTAGGAAGATGTCGGTTACCAAAATGTATACTATCAGCTTTTAGTTTATTTTTTGTCTTTTGTCATTTTACACATAATTGAAACCTGTCATTAAGGTAAAAATTAAGTGAATTGTATATGGCTTCCTATTGATAAGTATTGTATATTTTATTTTTTTTAAATTTTTTTTTTTCAACGTTTATTTATTTTTGGGACAGAGAGAGACAGAGCATGAACGGGGGAGGGGCAGAGAGAGAGGGAGACACAGCATGGGAAACAGGCTCCAGGCTCTGAGCCATCAGCCCAGAGCCCGACGCGGGGCTCGAACTCACGGACCGCGAGATCGTGACCTGGCTGAAGTCGGACGCTTAACCGACTGCGCCACCCAGGCGCCCCAAGTATTGTATATTTTACACACACACATAATCTTTTCCTTCACGATGCTTCTATAAATCTTTTAGCCTTATGATTTCCCCTAAAGTGTTTTTTCTTAAAAAATTTCTCTTAGGTTTTGAATTGTTCCATGGTTTACAGACATCCTACCATTTACTAAGGCAATAGCATCTATGAAAAGAAAAAAAGTTATTTTTATGATCCTATCCAAAATAAACAGGATTAAATATATCATAACGATTTGTAATTCTGATCATTATTTTCTTAAATCTTTCTATCTCTATGCTAACCATATCAAATATGAAAAGCGTTACTAATATTTTAAAGTAAAAATGAAATTTGGTTATCAGTTCTGAGGTACTAGGCCATTGGAATTTGTTTTCTAAAGTAAATAAGACGGTAATAAGAATTAAGAATTGTAGAGGAGTGCTTAAAGATGGTGAATTGGGCATGTGAGAATTATTAGCTCTTCTCATCTTCCTCTACCAAGTCTTCCATTCTTGAAGAATATCCTAGTAGAACAACAGATGCCAGGAATTGGAGGAAGGGAGGGGGCTGGAGAGAAAAATAAAAGAAGCTGGCCAGGCACAATTTAAATCCTGAGGGCATGTGGCCATGTTACTTAATTTGAGCTGCATTATGCAAAACAAAACAAAAATTATCTGCAAGTTGGCAAAGCCTGCTGAAAGTGCAACACAAGGAAGAAACCAAGTTAGCACACAGCAGATTTAAGACATGCTCGCTGAGGTGCTTTGAAGAAAGCAAGCCGCACGACCCCCATCCTCAAGCATAAATAAACTCCAAACAGACTCATTTGCCATGAAGGATGAAATGTGGAGGTGCCGTGGCGCCTGGGTCTCTGCCTCTCCATGGCTCCTTTCCCCAAGTCGTTCTGGTGGGTTTTGTGTCCCAAAGTTGTCCCTATGCAAACAACAGGTTGAATATTGTAGGTGTGGGTTATTAAAGTGTCCCTGGGACAATGGCAGTCTGTGTCCCATTTGTAACGCTTGGATTATTCTTTGGAAAGTGCACACAAAATGTGACATGATGTTGGCTTCCAACATTATTCAGTCTGCATAGCAGCAAATCCTGCCCTGTCTCCCTGGAAATAAAACTCCACAGACATATCACTGCCATCTAAAAAGGAACCTCTCAGTTATGCTCAGAATTACAGACACCCTGATAGAATTTCTGTTAGGAGTTTGATTTTATATTTTGAAAAGCATTTATGATGGAAACAAATTATGTTCTATCGTCTTGTTCAGTCTCCCCAAAGAAAATCTGCAATCAGGTGAATCATATACATGTACACATCTATATAGGCTATAGATGGGAAAAATAAGAAAGCCTTTATCTTTCAGAGAGCATTTCACATTACTGTAGATAACTCACAACTAACTAGTCCAGGGCAACAGACAGGATTCTTAACATTATCCCTCTTCTCATCTCATTTTTACCCCTTTTGATTTTAAAAGCTCTAAAGGAGAGTGCCAAGAGGTAAAAACTGGCTGAGAAAGGCACGTAGAGAAGTCAGGCTGTTCCTTACATTTCCTTTCCTTTTCCCTACATCCTTGGAGCTTCTGAAGCTTTGAAACTCAGCCTCACCTCATGGTTTATCAGAAAACTCTCAACGTAGGTGTCTTGTGCACAAAAGGACTAAGTGACATTGTGGAATTCAGGTAGATGTTTTCTCAATCACTTGGTTTTAAGTGCATCTTGATATTAGAATTTTAGAAGACAATTAGAACTAGGACTATAGAAATAGAAAAAGCATGTTCAATTATAGACAACCATCGATGATGGTTGGAATTCCCATAGAACCAAGTTGGAAACCAACTGCCCACGTAGGAAGAATTGGAAGTTGCCTAACAAAATAGAATTGGGGCGGTGGGGGCGGGGTGGGGGGAGTCAGGGCATTATTCCAGAGCAAGAGCTTTTAGATTATAAGTCAATGTCTTTATCTTCATGATAAGAATCCAGTTATTTCCAATGTAGTTTTCTTTTTTTGATTTTTTTTTTTTTTTTGTCTCATAGGGAAGTAAGCCATCATCAACGCAGGTTCGGAATGTCTTCCCTCAAATTCTATGGTATAGATACTTCCTTCTAGTAATTTTGCATGAGTCCATTCAGACACCAAAATGAGTGGAATGCTCAGTCTTTGGTCTAGAACCATCGCCCATTTTCCTCATTTATTGCCTTTCTGTAGGTAAATTTCATAAATTTTAAGCTATAGAGTAAATATGTGTTTAAAATACTGCTTTAATCTTTTTTGGCATACTGGATATCAACCTAAGGCTTCGTTTGGAAAAGAACACTGTTTCCATTGAAGAAACAGGTTAAAAGAGTCATTACAGAGGACTGGCAGCTAAATCGCTTGTAGATGCATCTACCTGCTTCCCAAGTTACCTAGAACAGTGGGAAAATCTGTGAGATCTGAAGTTCCATGCTTTAAAGGGCCTGCGTGGAGCAGAAGCTGTAGCAGGTGGGCAGAAAAATAGGTGGTACCTCCAGCTGGGGCATCGTGACTGCCATGAATCCTTCCCTCCACTCCCAGCTCATTCATTAAGATAACATGGGTAACACTGAGACTGCACCTTGGTCACAAAGGCCCTTGTTATACAGACTTTGAAATTGCCTGTTGCCTTTTCTGGATGTGTCTTTTTTCTTGAGCTTCATTTTCCACCCATTATATGTCTGTTTGGACCTGGCATTCTTACAGTTGCATTGGTTTATGTTATTCTGATGTTCACTTTAATCAGAATCCAAAGTAGGGTAGAAGGGGTATGGTAGGGTTACCCAGCATGATTTTTGTTTAGGGTGGGCCCAGGGTAAAAGAAGAATATTGATAGCAATGTGGACGGGGAAGAAAATGGCCCAATTCATAATTTTGCATAAGCCAACTCAAATTTCAATTTTCATCTTTGGGGTATAAATGAGATGAAACCAGACTTTCAAGAAGAAGGTGGTTTAATGAGGTCCACAGAGGAAGAGAGGATAATTAGAGGCATCACCAGATTAACCTCATAACATCACTTTCCGGAGAAGCAAGCATTCCCACCAATTGTTGAGAGAGTTTAAGAAAAGGACAGTAAACCTGAATTTACTTTTGCTGAGAAAAGCCTGTAAAAACTTTTTTACCCTCAAGATTTGGGCAGTGGGTTGGGGTTAGGAAATGTCATAGGACTTTATATATAAATTATGAATATCTGAAAATAATGTGGACGAACTATAATCATTTATTATTTTTATTTCCATAAACTAAAAAAAAAACAACAACAATGACACGAAATGCCACAACCTCTCAATTTTTTAGAAAGCATACTAAGTCATTTGTATGTATAGGTTTTAGATATGTCCTTGCAAAGAGAGTAAACATTAAAATAACCAAAAGGATTTAAATGGTGGGCTTGCGTACCACTGAAGAGAAGCATAAGGTACTTATAAAGTAATATCTTTTTCAAAAGAGGGCTTGACTCTTTTCACAGAATACTATATATTCTTATATATACATAGATTTATATATAGATTCTATATATATAGATTCTTTACATATAGATTCTTATATATAGATTTATCATATATGTATACTATATATATACTATATACTATATTTCTATACTCTTATAGAAACCTGGAAATCAGAGCTAAAATCTCAACGAATGGTACCACAACGCCACCATCTGGCTTTGTAAAAGACAGCAGGGAGTTACAATGTAATAGAGGAGGAAAACTGTCTGTTTTCTCTTCCCTAGAGAGAGATTGGAGAAAAGAAAATAAGGGACACGCCTCAGCCCTTGTATTTCTCTCAGCCCTGTAGTCTTGCATCTGTCACTAGGTCAGCTAACATCAAATGTCTGTGGTGTCAGAAACTGCCCCATCTCTTTTTCTGTTGCTATTTTAATTTGAAGAATGAACACATTTTTAGTGGAGAAAACCTTAAAAAAATGAAATCTCTTTAATGTTAGCAGTCTTTTCAGTTTTTTGGACATAAAAGAGAAAGCCTTTTTAAATTAACATTAAAATACTGTATATTTCATGTTAGTTTGTTGAGCTTCTATAAACAGGCTTACCTCACTCACTGTTTTCACCTTGCCTTTGGGTATGATTGTTTCATAATGTTGCTGAAGCTGCTTTGCATTTTTTGTTATTTATTGATTGATTCTTTGCATTCTTTTTTAAAAAGTTAATTTATTTTGAGAGAGAGAGTACAGGGGAGGGGTAGAGAGTGAGGGGTAGAGACAATCTCAAGCAGGCTCCGTGATGTCAGCACAGAGTGCAATGTGGGCCTTGATCTCAGGAACCATGAGATCATGACCTGAGCCCAAATCAAGAGTTGAACGCTTAATCGACTGAGCCACGCAGGCGCCCCCCAAAACTACTCTTAAACTGATCTTATTGGAATTTCTTCTTTCAAATATAGTAGAATATGTCCCATATTATCCAAATGGGGATAGAAAAACATGGGGCCATGTAGGATATTTTACTACAATTTCAGTCAATGTTTTAGGAAGAAGAAATGTGACACTAAAAATATCATAAAACGTACTTTTTTGGTGCTGAATTGGAAAATTGATTTTGACTAAGATCATGTTGGGGTCACTGGCTAAGTTCCTTTCAGTATAATGGATACGGTGTAGCATTAGCTGAATATCAGGCTAACTAGTCAATGAAGTGAAGTCATAACTGGACCATTAACAATTTCTTTATTTAAAGAAAACCTACTTGTTAGTTGGTGTGGTGCTTGGGCATTATCTTCAATATTTCTAAGCATTTTTACATATAGCTGCGGCATTAATATTTTTCCTTATTTCCCATTAAATTTCAGAATAGCTAATTTAGATAAAATTCAAAAGTTTAAGAATAGCAATTAAAAATAATTTCTATGGTTGTTTACTGAAAATCTGAATCATGAAAAACGTTAGGTCATCTATCTAGTATTTATATTTGTTGATTTGGACTTTTGCCAGCATACTAATTATCCATGTTTAAGCTATTAGTTTGGGTAGTATAAATATAAAGAAGAGAAAGATTGTGAGGAGAAAAAAAGTTATTTCTCTGTTCCTTGAGGATGCAGTTACAGGATAAACATAAAAAAATGATTTGTTCTTCCATCCTGTGGTCAAGGAACAGTTCAATTCAGACTTGAGGGGTAAGCCTGTTTCTACCGAGAGCCACCACACGAGGGCGGAGGTGCTGATCGCTTTTCAACAGAACTGTGAGAAAACAAGTTTTAGATTTCCTTTGTTTTATATAAATACACTGATATTGATTTAAATAATGAAGTAAATATTTTCCTAAAAGAATATTTTCTGGTAGAATTGAGTTGTGATATTTTTATTATATCTAATTGGAGACCACTAGATCAATTATCCTTGAATATACATTAGATCGTAAAACTTCGCTGCTCAAAACTTCTATTGCTGGTTGAATAGCTTTCCATCTTCTTATCCTGAGGCTTTTCTCTTCTTATCCTGAGACTTCAATTCTGAATGTTCTGGCTAAACCCAGCTTCTGCATTTTCAGTGTGCTGCTGAATATACCCACCTGGATATTTCACCTTCATTTCAAATACGGTATTTCTGAAACTAAATATCATCTTTCAGTCCACCTAAAAAATAACTTCCCTGAGTCTACTGTTCCCCTCCCCCAGGTATCCAGCCTAGAATCTGCGTTGTGATGTTTGAGTGTTCCTTCTCTTTCTATAGCTAAGCCAGCATTAGTAGACATGTGCACGTATTTTCCATTTTAACTTGACCTCACCATAACCATGACCTTGTTAATCTCATGACATTCAATTATTCCACAAGTAAAATTCAGTGACCGTCCACATGCCAGATACTGTTTTAGGCACTGAGGAAAGAGCAATAAACAAAAACCCTGGCCTAATTTGCTTGTGTTATGGTAGAAACAGAAAGACAATAACAAGAAAGTAAATTACATAGTATAAGGTGACATGTGCTATGAAAGATATTTGGGCCCTGTAAGGGAAGACGGGAGGTGTTGGGGGAAGGAGTCATAACTCTAAATAGGATGGTTTGGGTAGGACTCGCTGACCCTGGATTTCGACCTTATAATTCCTTTTAATGTTGTGCTTTAGACAGAACCTTGTTTATCATCCTTGATCCAAGCAATCCCCAAATTCTGTGGGTTTTCTCAGAAAATCAGTGTGTTTTCCTTTTCATTTCAGTTACTTTTTGTCTTGGTTAGCCTGTTGTTTATGTTGAGATTGTTACAAAGCTTCCGAACTTGACACCGTGCCTCTATGGCAGTCAGGTCAGATGCTTATCAGGCTGTTTTGATGTGGTCATGAGATAAACCAACAGTATAGGGATGGAGGTGACAAGTGCCACTTCTACGTCTAGTACGTTAAAACTCCCACAATCGTCTACTTTCTCCCCCTTCTTCACGTGCCATCCAGATACCGAAGACCTATGGGAGGACTCCAAGGTCCTGGGGCCTGAGTCTCTAGATGGAAGGAAACTGGGTCCTAAATCATGGCATGGAGGATGACCTTCTGCTTGCCTTTGAACTTTGTGTGAGTGAAAAACGATCTATAATATTAAGTCATTAAAATTTGGGGGGGAGCATATTTTTACAGCAAGTAGCATTATATACCCTAATTCATATAGCCTCCTTCTATCTTCCTATATTACTGAGATGCCCCACGAAAATTAACTTTTTTTCAGTACTACTTTGAATGGCCACTCTGCTGTTTATTCATACTTATGTCAAATCTGCAACTGTGGTTAAATCCAACTCTCTCTGTCTTCCTGTAATTAAGCAGAAGCTGCTGGCAATAGTTGAAAAAAATTACAGTTGTACAGGCCAGGCCACGGCCTCCAACCTCAGCTGAGTCCGCAAAGCTGTGCTGCAGTTAACTGTGTTGCTCTCATCAGCTCTCCCATTCTTTACTCTTTCAAAATCTCTGATGCTGGACCCTCACCAGTGCTTTACTTTCTCCATTTTACAGAAAACAGAACCCGACGGAGCCCTTACTGAACATCCTGCTATTGAACCTAGAAATTTACTTGTATACACATGTCTCCTTTTGCCCTTCCCCGCACTTACAATAAAATATGTATCCTTTCTCCTTTTGAAAACTAATAGTGTCCTCGATCTCATTTCTTTTCATCTTTTGAATACCTTTCTTGCTACTATACTCTCAGCATCGCTCTCACTACCAGTACCTTCTTGTTGTATTTAAATGTGCTCAAGTCTCTCCCATCTTGGAAACAAACACCCTTCCTGGATCCCATTCTGTCCTCCAGGTGCAGATCCTTTTTCCTCCTCTCTTTCATCACCACGTTCCTTGGAAGAACAGTGCACAAGCCCTTCCACTTATTCTTTCCCCAACTATGGTCTGGCTTCTGTCTCCACCAATTCTCCTCCGCATTGTTCTTGCCAAGATCTGGAAGACGTTCATGTTGCTAAATCTAATGGGCATTTGCCAATACTGACCACTCTCTCTTGAAATACTCTTCCCTTGACTTCTAACACTACTCCCCCCTAAAGTTTTCTTCCTCATTCTCTTTTGGCCAGTATCCTCTTCCATCCTTTGATTAAGTTTTGATCTTTCACAGGGTTCTGTACCCAGATCTTATTTCTGCCAAATAGACCCCTTCTTCCTTGCATGACTTTATTATCTCTCATGATTTCACTTATGCTTAGAACTTCCAAAAAGACTTCAAGCCCAGACTTAGACCCCATTCCTGCCAAAACTCTCCCTAGAATCTTTCCACACCCTTCTTTCTTTGCTGCTACTACCAGTGACTAGGACTTGATTGCCACACGAGGCTCCTAACTGGTCTTCCTCTCTCAGATCTTGCCCTATTCCAAAACTTTCTCCTCGGGCAGCTAGAATGATACTTTAAAATAAAAATATGGCAGGTCACTACTTCACCCTAAACTTGTCAGTGGCTACCTAGTGATGCCTGGAACTTTATTCCTTAAAAATACAAATTCTTTAACGTGGTTTATGGAGCATTTTTAGGACTGCTTTTTACCTGTTCATTTTATTCTCTTAATAGTCTCTGTTCCCTGTAAGTTCCGACATGGTGTGACTTCTTTCAGTTCCTGGAACAATTCTTGCCCTCTGGCTTCAGGTCTTTGCATGTACTGCTTGCTCCTATTTCTTTTGCCTGGCTGACTCTCACTTATACCTCAGGTCTAGCTTGGAATCCCAGCTAGGGAGCTCTTCCTATCCCTGTTCTGTGTTGCAAATCACTTTGTATTTCCATTACTGTAACACTTACCACAATTTATTGTCATTGCCTGTTAAATTGTCTGTCTTCCCCAGTAGACTGTAAACACTATCATATTACTAATATTCACAGCTGTTCAAAAATGGAATCGACTATAAAAGGGATGACACTCAAACACTAGGTAGGTGGTTGGATTTGATTTTTATAGTTTTGTCATCTTATGTTCTTACTGCTCTTCATGGGCCATATGTTGCCACCAAATTATTTGATTTTTCTCAAATGTGCTTTTGCTTTCCTTCTCTGTGATTTTGGATCATATCTTTCCCTTTGCCTAAAAATGTTTTCTCCTCTACTCTGTATCTTTGGAAATTATACTCCTTGTTCAACACAGTTCCCACACTGTCTTCTCCACAAAGACGTTTTATCACCCTGGTGAGGCAAGGTCTTGCCTTTCTCTGAATTCTCAAACACTATCGATTGTTATGTAAAAGCACTTATATGTCACTTAAAATCACTGTGTTTCAATAAAAGGATACTTGGAAGAGTATCACCTCTGCCTTCAATGCCTCTAATATGTTGGATTACTTTTACAGAACACATCATGGTTTGCCTTACGTTGTAGTTATACGTACACACAGCATCTCTTCTATCATAACTGAGATCTTGCATGTTTACGTGTTCTGCAATGCCTAGCATCTTGGCGTATATATGTATACCCTCAAAATATAGTTGTTAAATGCGTCAACCAACTGGTTCTTCTGCCTTATCTTCTATCTGTCTCCATAAGACCTTCTATTCCAAGCCAAATAGCCTTATTCCTGTTCCAAAACATGTCAATTATATTTTACCATTTCCTCTTTGCACATAGCTTTTATAGTCCACATTCATATTTCTAATGGTCAAAATCCTACCCCCTTGGCTCCAATATTGCTTTCTGTGAAGGCTGCCAAAGAGATTCTTGACTAAGGTGCTTGGCCATTTGTTAGCGGACCCTAGAAATGTTATGGGGAAAAAAAATTGTGGAGTGACCTGACTTGAGAAGTAATTTAGTAAGATTACCTGGTAAGCTGTTTAGGAGGGACGTGGGCTGGAAAAGAGTGAAGCTTGTAATGTTTTCCCACAGAGGCTAACATGTGCTTAAACTTGTCCAGTAGCAGTAAGGCTGGAAAATGGGGGTCAGGTAGTAGAGCATTATGTAAGGTGACTCAGTAGGGCTTTGTTTTTCTAATGTTTCCATTAGCGGGGTGCTAAGAAGAGGAGAAGAAGACAGAGAGGTCGCTGACATCATTAGCAGAGGTAAAGAACACAGGAGGGTCGGCAGGTTTGCCAGCAAACTGCTGGTCTTTGTGCAGTGTTTGCTACAGAAGGTAATCTGGCAGGGTATCAGAATCTGTTTATGTTTTCTAAGCTACTATGATGCATGCATCATTTATATTCATCTTTTATGAATATTTTATTTACTACTTGTAGTTTCTGCGTCAAAAATATACTCAGCTAGTGAGTACCAGTTGGCTTTTGTGGCTCCCAATAGTGTTCAAAGCCTCTTGCGGCAGTGAAGGGCTCTAAAAGGGCCTTTCACTCCCATCTCTCTTTGATGCCAGGAGCAGCCTGTGGTGGTAGAAAGGGCATGAGTTTCTGAGTTAGACAGATGTGGGTTTGAATTCTGTTTTGGTCACTTATTATTTTTTTTTAAGTTTATTTATTTACTTTTGGGAGAGAGAGAGGGAGAGAGAGAGAGAGAGCACAGGCAGGGGAGGGGCAGAGGAAGGGAGACACAGAATGTGAAGCAGGTTTCAGCACTGACAGCTCAGAGCCTGACGACGGGCTCAAACTCACTAACCATGAGATCATGACCCGAGCTGAAGCTGGTACACTTAACCTACTGAGCTACCCAGGTGCCTCAGTCACTATTCGTATGACCTTGGCCAAATGACTTAACTTTCTGGAGACTTCCGTTCTGTTCTGTTTTCAAACTGTTCAATTAGTATCAGTAATAGCAAATTTATAGAAATATTATGAGAATCAAGTGAAATATATAGACAGTACCTAGCACTGTCCCTGGCATATGGTCAGCGTGCCCTCCTTCTGCATGGTTGCTATATTTAGGAGAACATAAATACTGGCTTGCAAAGGACAAGAATTGAGGCAGAAATTGGCAACGTACATCTTCAGGTGAGAATGGATTGAAGTCTCTACACCTGAAATAATTGTAGCTGAGGATATATGCCATGTGGTTTATTAAATGTAATTCAGAAACATGTGACTCTGCAAATTATCTTGGAATTCTTTCATTGTGTAGATACTCAATACAATGTGTGTGTACAATTTGGGAGCTGTCTCTTTTATAGGGAAAGAAAGATTAGTTTTGTGTTTGTGAATGTGTGACTCGTGGTTTGTATTTTAAAAGTGAGATTCTGGGGCAAGAATAAGTTGCAAGGGATTATATTTCCAAGCAATTTGAAAAGCAAGTTTTATCAAAGTTATTCTAAATTCATAAAGGTACCTGCTGCCCATTTCTTGTTTTGTATTTGATATATGACACTTTTTCCTTAGAATTGGGAAATCATCTTTGACCTTTTAAAGGTGAGCCATTATCATGACCTCAGTGTTGAGGGACAGTTAAAGCTGACAGACAACATCCATAACAAAATCCAAGTAGTCTTTTTGTTGGCCTGCTTGGTGACAGCTTACCTCCTAAACTCTCAGAGGATAAGAGTGATGATGATGCGTCTTTCAGACCTACCTTTTTGTTCTCTTACAGTACTCTCAACTGTGGTTGAGTGGATGATTTCTGAACTCTCAAGATGATATAGACTCAGAACTAAAAGCACACAGCAATTACAAGAACCAAACACATTAGTTCCACAGGTATTTGATTTGACTTATAGTTCCAAGTATACTGGCTTTCACATACCAGGTGTTTGTAATGATTGGGCTAATTTTAGTTTATTCCTTTTACAAGACAAGTCCATATTTAAACTATTTTTCTTTTGGATTTCTATTCCGTTGTCTTCTGCTCCATGGTCATTTTAGCAGACATAATACAAGGGGGGCTGTGCTTTAGTTTATTCTCTCCTTTAAGGACATTGGAGATACTGGATGTATTTCAATCCCCAGTTGTGCGATTTGAATCCCTACCGCAGTATCACAGGAGAGTTTGGTCATTTCTGAGTATGTACTGTGTGGGAAACATGATAAACCGCATGTGAGAAAAAGGCATGAGGCTTGTTCTGTAGCATTTTAAAGAACTAGTAGGGAGCAACTTTCAGCACAATACAAAGACCAACTGTAAGGAAGAATAATCGGACAGTCAATTAAAATTGTTGAATGCTTTAACGGACTGTCTCAGAAAATGTCCAAGTTGAGGTTGCGGTCATCTGTAAGAACCTGTTACTTGGAGGGTAAGGGAAATTGTTACTAGAAGTGAGATATATGAAGACAAAAGTGGAGCTGCTCTAACTGAAGCCCAGTGAGCCTCACCTCCTCTGGACAGCATTTGCATAAATCCCGAGGAAAACCCTTTGGAATCTGGGGAGCATAGTTTCAGGGTCAAGGACTCTAGATAACCCCTCCCTCATCTGTTAAGAATCCCTCACTTAGACTCCTCATGAAGGGAAATAAACAATTCTCAATTCTGTACTCTCTTCTTCTTAACCCTTTATTTTTAAGAAAAAATAAAGAATAAAACAAAATAGTCTTCTGACTTTAGAACGTTTTGGTTAAATTATATCTATCTTTCTAGCATCTGAATTTGAAAAAACAGTCATACTTGGTTTATTTTTCTGTTTTACAGTCTATAGTCAGTTAATCTTCAGGTTCTCTTGATTCTCCCTTCAAATACATCTACCATCGGTATCATTTTTTTCTTTTTTGGGCTATCACAGAAGTTCAGCTCCTGCCTGAATTATTGCACAAGCCTTTTAATTGTCTTCTTTTCCACTCCATTCTATGAATTACTACCGGCTTGAGCTTTTTGAACAACGCTTTTAAGATTATATTTAAGATTATGTCTCCATACATTCCATGGTTCTGAGCCTCTGTGAACACCAGTCCTGCTTCAATCTCTCTCTGATGGTTCAAGGGCTGAAATCCAAATGGAGGCATGGCCAGCAACTGGCACTCCATTCCACTCTCTCATAGCATTCAAAATTGTGGTAAATATTTTTAGGCCCATGGGAGGTTGGAAAAGTGGCAGCCCTTCTGATCCCGAGTTTGATTAACATCTGGCTTTATAATCAATCTGCTGGATCCAGTGAGAGACACTCTGCTTTGCTCAAACCACTCCAATGATTTCTGGTTTCTTACAGTGTCCTGTAAAGCCTTATCAGTTGGATCCCTGTGTTACTCTCCTGAGCCCTCTCTCTCTCACCCCTAATTCTGATCCATCCACATTGATATTCCTGCTGTTCTTCAAACATGCCCAGCACCCTCCTGCCTGAGAGCCCTGGTACTAGTGGTTTTCAAAGTCTGGAGTGTTCTTTCTCCAGACAGCAACATGGCTAACTCCCTCCCTCTCTTTAAGGCTTCATTCAAATGTCAACTCATCCTGTGAGATGTCTCATGGCCATCTTATTTAAAATAGCAAATGCCCACTCTCACTTTAGCCTTCCCACTCCTTCATTTTGTCTTTCTCTACAATAATTATTTAATAGATTATATGCCTCACTTATTTATCCTGTTTATTGTTTGTCCTCCAAGTGATTGCAAACTTCATGAGGGCAGGGAGTCTTGTCTGCTGGTGTGTTTCCAGCACCTAGAATGGTGTGTTGCAGTAGCAGGACCTGGGTGAACGAACGTATGTTGAATACAAGAATGAAGGAAGGAATGAATGAACAGGATATAGTGCAGTCTCTTGAGCCCAGACTACAGGCTTTGCACAGGCTCACTTGAGCTTTACTACCTGCTACTTCCTGACACGCAGCCCATATTCCAGACATCGTGGGCTACTGCTCCTCTCAACACTCTTACCCATCCTTGTGCCTTTGGTTGCACTGTACCCTCCACTTGGAAGCCCTTTTGCATTCCCCTGACCTTTCCATATTCTCTGTGATTAGGCTAAATTTCCACTTACCCTGGCAAACCATCCCATCCCACTCAGCATTCTTCTTCTCTTCTCGTAGAATATTTTCTCTACTGACTAACTTCACAATGAAATATATTCTATATTGTGATATAATTTATATTCTTGTCTTCTGACATTATTTAAACTATGAATTTGTGTCTAACCCTTCAAATGTTTCTATTTTTTTCTCCAACTTTGGAAGCTTTTTGAGGAAAGGCCAGATGTAAATGAATACAACTGTTCATGGACAGAATTCCAGACCGGGGGCTCACCATGTCTCAAGGAGGATCAATATCTCAGCACCCTGGGACCACCGTTGGTTTGGGAGTGGACCTTGGCATGCCAGTTAGGAAATCTCTGTCCTAGGGTGCCTTGCTCATAGTAGGTGCTCGCAAAGTGTTAGTCAGTGGACCAGTTGATCTTGTGATTGTTTTGTTCTTAATAATCTCTGCAGCCTCAATGAAGTTTATGTATATATGTACTAATATTAGTTTTTTTTTTAAAAAGAGACACATAATCATTATTATAGAGTAAGAATTAAAAACTTCATTTTATGATGATGAGCAAGAAAGAATTAATTATAATATATTAATTGTTGGTGATTGAGCTATATTATAGGACTTAACATGTTAATTGGACACACCAAAAACTCTGGAGGTTACACACATGAGGAGTGATTGTATACACTTATTGCTCAGTTTACAGACAGTTTTACCATGACATTTCCATGGGGAAATCTGAGTGAGTGAACAATAAGTTTTAAATGGTTACTCATGCAGAAGTGAGGCTGGGAGTCCCCATTACATGTATATCTTGCTGCTCTGCTTAGTTATTTTTTATTTTTATTTTTAATATGTTCATTTGGTAAGAAGTACTGTACTATTTTTTTTTTCAACGTTTATTTATTTTTGGGACAGAGAGAGACAGAGCATGAACGGGGGAGGGGCAGAGAGAGAGGGAGACACAGAATCAGAAACAGGCTCCAGGCTCCGAGCCATCAGCCCAGAGCCTGACGCGGGGCTCGAACTCCCGGACCGCGAGACCGTGACCTGGCTGAAGTCAGACGCTTAACCGACTGCGCCACCCAGGCGCCCCAAGAAGTACTGTACTATTAAAAAAGAATATATGTGAATGAGAGCTCTGTATTTGATATCTAATGTCAATTATGTCAACTAGATATACGACACAACTATAATCCATCTAGCAACTAATGCCCAAAGCTCTCCTTAACATCGCTTATGCAAGTACTTCAACATATTAGGTATTCAATAACCCTTTCTAGAATGATAAAGTCAAATTAGATGAGCTGGATATGTGATACTTCTATTTTCAACTCCATTTTAGTGTGTTTTTATTTCTCAAAACAAATCTTATAGCCAACTTTTATAAACAGATATTAATAGAGGGCTAGAATTCATTTGAAAGTCAACTTCAATATAATTTTGGAGAGGAATTAAATATTAACTGTAAGTATAAAGTCGACATAGGTACCCTTTGCTCCAGGAAGTGGCTCATCCTGAAAAGTTTTATATAACTTAAATTTTTGCAAGTTGAATCTTATTTATAATACATTAGAGGAACTAATTCTCAAAATCTCCCATCATGAATCTTTTGTGTAGTGAACAAGCAAGCTGTAGTTTGTCTTTTGTTTTTCAATACTGATGTCCCATTTTTAAAAATTAAAAATAGCCACAGATGTAGGCTAAAAATTCCTAAAAAGTTTTAGTAGCACCAATTTAAAAATGAGATATAACAATCTGAAAAATTAAAGTGTGCTTTCTACTCATATTTCAAAACTTTTGGCAAGCTAAATATTTATTAAAAGCACTGTTTATGGAAAACCAAACTGATCATTTTCCACTTGTTTTTGTGCAAAAAAAAAAAATAAAATAAAAGCACTGTTTTCCTTCCTTCTCTAGTTCTGATGTTGTATCATTTTTTGATTTTGTGACATATGTTTCTCCTTCTAAAGCAGCTGTTAGAAAAGCTCAATTAGTTTTTAATTAATGAGAATTAATGTCATCATGAAGATTGTGTGAATTTTCTCTCATCGCAGATAGTTTGAGCCTTTTGAAATATGCTACCAGATTTGAGGTGGGAACCTGTAGGGTTTCTCCAGAGGGAAACCAGACCCTCCTTCCTCACAAAGGCTAGACAGCCATGCCTACAGCATAAGGGAAGTCATGATGTGTCCAAATAGCACAACCAGTTTTTTTTTCCTCCACTCTGAAGAAAGTCTAAGAAATGTGCAAAATTAGTCAAAAGGTGACACTTGGTCCTAAATTGGATGTAATAACAAGTCAAGGAAGAGTTTTAGATCAGGAAAAACATTTCTGAAATTTGAACAATTTTTGCTTTGTTACTAATATTATATGGAAACAAAACAAATGAGAACTACTGAAACAAGAGAAATTTGGAAAATTCAGGTGAGAAAACAAGAGTGCTGCTCCTACAGTCTGTTTCTATCCTCATGGTCAGGTGAATCATGTGGTATAATTGTTCTCTGCCTCCTTGGAGCTCTACAAATGGGGCAAAACCTGAAGTTTCTACTCTTCTGGAAGTGTAAGTTGGAGGCTGTTGTCATGGTTGGACATCCTGCAAAACCTTACGTATTCATCGGTTCATAGGTCACACTATATCCGGTGTCTTAGATGACAGGAAGGGTGGCTAGGGATCTTAGTTGCAGTATAAATGTAAGTTTATAGAAATTGAGAAGTAGCCTGGATAGGACTCACTGTGTAATCCCTTTGAAGCACACTTAAACACTTAAAAGCTCTATGCAGGGATAGAAAATGAGTTTTGTGGTCTGTATCATTCTGACATGGACACCAGAGGGTAGGAGTCAGTCTCTGGATGGCATGCGGGTGGGAGATAATTTAATAGTTTGCCTGTAGCTTATGGTAATTTTCACATTTCTGGAAATTTGGCTTCATAGTCTGGCCTCTTGGGTCTTCTTTGTGGAGATGATCTGAATCTAAGAAGATAGATTCTATTAGCCTATGAGAACTACCAGGATGGATTGCCCCAGTCAATTGGAATGGTCAAAGTCCAAAGAGGACTGTACTGGCTTGGGGTGACTCATTCTGCCACCTCAGAAAGTCTGTATCTTGCATGTTGATGTGGGACAAGGAAAGGAGCTGGGCGGTAGAACACATCCAGACCCATTTTGAGACATATATATTCATGTGAGCCATGTGCAATTGCTTAGCACGGTGCCTTTCACATAACAGGTTTTCAGCAAACACTAATAGTATTGAATTAAATCTATCAAATATAAGAAAATTTATTTCTAATTTTTCAATGGCAGGTAAGTGGTTTCCACCCAAGGGATCTCATACAGTCCTTCATGAGAGGGCATTTACTAAAATTTGTTGAAATGGTAACTATGGTCATACTTGCTAGCCATTTATTAACATCTGGTCACAAAGACTGGAAACAGGATTTGTTTTTAGAAATAAAAACTTCTAGAAGGAAGTCAATTTTTAGTGAGGCCATTGTATTTTATCAATTATCATGAGATGTGTGCATAAGGATAACACGTACGTTTACCTGTACAAAAGTTCTTAGCTCTGCCTTATTTACTATACTCATAATCCAGAATGTGTTTTTCCACTCCAAATGTCTGATTATAAAGTAGTAATAATTTGTTATCCAATTTTGTGGCTTGTAAGGTATTATGTAGGGTAAATGGATCTTCTCATCTTTTTTTTTTCTTTTTAATTGATGAAGCAAAGTACCATTCAGCAAAGTCTATTTTTAAAAGTATTTATTCAGTTGACAACCAATCCCAAATTAAAAGAGATGAAAAATAACATAATTAAGAAAACAACAAATTGCCTGTAGCTTGATATGTATGAGAGAAGAAAGGAGGTCTTACAATTTTCTAATGTTTCATTGACCCAAAACCTGTGCATAAATTCTGAGGTGGTTGAAAGTGACAACCGGTTCTTTTAATGATTCACCAAAGGAAAAAAAAAATCAACATCTGAAAAGAATAAAATTATGTGGATATAAGGTATTTGTCTTGTTTTGAAATAGCAAGGTTGTTGTAAGTGGTGCGAACCAAGCAAACAATGGGGTAAATGAAGTACCACTGGACAGAAGCTGGGTCTGGCATGAATTCAGCCTCAAGCTATGACCTTGGGGAAGTAGCCTGAGGTGTTCACTTTCCCATCTGTAAAAGGAGCAGTGATTCAGGTGTTCTAAGTGGCCCCAGGCAGGAGGGAAAGTTCCTAGAGATTTGCATCCTAGGCTTGAGCAGAGGACTCCTTGGAGGCATTGTCTCTGAGCCGTCCCTGAACTTACAACCCATGATGACCTGTGGCTATAACTGAAGCATGGCAGAGTTAAATAATAAGACCCAATATTAAGCCTTAGATTTGTCAAACCTTTGGGCAAGTCACAGCTTCTCAGCATCTTATATTGCGAAACCAGAGAGTCTAGCTCTGTATAGTTCCTCATAATCCCAACATCAAAAAAAATCACTTTTAATAGAAATTTAGAGCAGCAAAGATTTTGGTCTAATTAGATATGTTTTCAGATATATATTCATTGAGTGAGTTAAATGCTAGACAAAAATATTGTTGTTCAAATGAGGAAAATAACACTGTATTAGAAATAATCTTGGAGTCAATTTTCAAATTAATAGATTCAGCACGATGAATATTTCCCTAACAGCAAAGCAATTATTAATACATAAATTCTAAGTTTAATAATTACCCTGTCTTTTCTCTCTCTCTCTCTCTCTTTCTTTCTTTTTCCTTCTTTTTCTCTATTTTCTTTCTTTCTTTCTTTCTCCTTCTTTTTCTTTCTTTCTTTCCTTTCATGTGACAAACCATCATCCTGCTATTATTATAATGGTTACGTTGTTTACATGGCCCAGGATAAATCTCTCCCCAAAACGTGCTCACAGAGACATCACAAATAGAAATATATGTGAAGAAAAACAAATATACTGTCTGTTCAAATTGTCTCAAATAGCAGAAAGGCAGTCCTTTATCGGTTTAGGACATCACATAGTGTTGTTTCTAGAGAGCCATTCATTTTGGCATAGTACTGGTAGTAAAGCTTAACGTGTTTTATGCTTGAATTAACTCAAGATAAGTGTTTAGAAAACTTCAGGTTGATCTGTGAGAGAGCAGGCATTTTCTAATCTTATAGTTAAGACTTCAATGGTATGAGAGCAAGTTTAGAAAACGTTTTTATTAGACAAATTATTTAGACAAATTATACACAGAAAGCTCTGCCACTCATAACCGAGGCCTCCAAAAAGTGTCTTGTGTATTTGTATAATAGGCAATACATCAAAATAGGCCTATTTTAAATATTGTACATGGTTAACAGTTTGTCGATAGCTAAAAATCACTGCAACATCTGGTATGCCCCTATATAGCTTGTTGTAAAGTATCATTTTGTTTTGTTTTGTTTTCAAATCAGAGTTGGGAATGAGATCATGAACGTTACAAGGGAAAACAAGTTGTGCATGCACTTAGGTACTTGTCACCCTGGAAACAAAATGGTTTTTGCATGATAAGAAATTTTTCTGCCTTACACAGTAGACAATATTTGAAGATTTAGTACAAAAACAGTGACAGTACAAGATGCTCCCCAGAACAGAATTAGCATCAAAATATAATATACCTTAAGAATATACCTTTTAATTTCTCCTAAAGCAAATCACATAGGTTGGTTCCTATATCAATCCTAGCTACGGAATGAATTAGATTAAAATAAGTGTATGGCTGCGTAAAAACACAGGATAAGTTCTTGCTTCCTACTTACCACATTTTAATGTAAGGATTACAAACAAAGTTCATTCTATAGTTCTAACAGGTAAGAATGCTACTTTAAAAGGGTTGTGCACAAAGAGGCACTGTTTTTGCTGTCATCCTTCTATACACTTGGCACTAATGTAAAAAATACATAACTCCTCCAAATAGAACTGAATAAAAAGGGGGGTTAAGTCGAGAGCCCGGTATGGTCATTATATTTTCTTCTTTAGGATAATGTAGGACAGTAATTAAGGCCACATCAATATTTCTTAAGGGCTCCCACCTCTCCCCAACTACAGTTGTATTGATTGGCTTTCTGCTTTGGAAGAGGATTTATTAACCTTCGATGATCTACGTTTAAACTCTTATAGAGCTCTATGTGCTGCTGTGGACGTGGTCCAGCTAATAGCATTTTCCATTGAGATAATTAATTAAAAGTAAAATTATCAAGGTTAGCTTTATACACTGCTGAATAACAAATGCAAAACCTATTCAAATGAGTTACATCTAGGAACAAATAGTAAATCGCCCTGGATGTTTTAATAACAAAAGTATAAAATATTCTCTGTTGGCAAACAATGCGAGTCAGAATAACATTAAAGCAACCTGCCTTTTCTAACTGAAAAGACCCCCTGCACTATACATAGTTCCTGTATACAATACTGTTTTTTTTTTCAAACTAAAGCTTTATTAAATGAATTGCAATAGCAATGGCCGCCCTTTAATATATATACACATTATATAGGTGCATATATATGTATATATATATGAGATACTAATTTATTTAACACAATAGAGGCTTCTGCCATATGATAAAGTGTACTGTACATAAGAAAAAACTTGTAATACTGTACAATCACATAAAGGTCATATGCACTGTTGCAGTGCGAGAGTAGTTTTAACTGTAGTCTTGACTGGCATATTAATGGCTTTTTTTGTAATCCTACAAAATTGCATTCTCATATTATGTGGCCTGAATGGTCTTTAAGTTATTTTATAAACACTGCAGGGGTTGCCTTTGGTCCACAGTTAAAGGACACTCAACAGCAGTGGAGCATTGTATGGATGCAGCAGAAGAATGTAAAAAGACTGAAGTTATTGCAATTATATTTTTAAAAATAGAGAAATGTTACGTAAGAGGCCTTTATGTGAAATTAATCCTGCATATGCTTTTAGTATACTCAGTGCACATTTCCTATACTTGAAGTACAGTATATGAAAAGCGGACTAATAGGATCCTAGTATACTATATTCTGGGGGAACAAGTTGAGTAATGAAAAAAAGTGGAGGGAAATGTACAGAAAGAGAGGACAAAGGAGAAAGAAATAGAAGAGAGAGAAGAGGGAGAAGGTGGCGAGAAAGAACTATAATTGTTACTAATAATCCTGATTTTTCTCAAAAAATAATGTTACATCCATGTTAGTCCCACAATATTACAGTCGCTCCTTGCAAAGGGAGTCCTACAAAAGAAACAGTGAAGAGATTCTGTTTGATGCTCATATGGAGGTGCCTCGGTCTGGATCATTACCCAGATTGAGCCCCAGGGTAGGAGTTGGTTGATAAGGAATAGATGACATTGTTTTTATAGGACTCCTGAAAAAGCCCCCGTTAGGTGCCCTGTGCCTAAAAGGGCCAGTTCGGTGCTCAGGCACGTTGCCAAAAGCGAAACCAGAGGCAGCTTTAGCTGATAGTGTGCGGCTAAGAGTCTGGATCTGCTCTGGGATAAAGGTTGTTGTGGTAATATGAGTGTTCCTGAAATCACTGATTTGCTCCAGTGCTTGTCGTGTTGGCAAAGTGTCAATGTCCAGAGGGGTCAAGTCAATTGACGAGGTGGAAAACTGTTTATGGGGGCTGTCGTCATCTGTGCACAAGCTATTTACACGTCTATGGAGGTGCTCCAGGTCAATTTCCTTGTCATCCTGGAGATGAAGAAAAAGAAGATAAGGTTCTCATCAGTACTAGCTTCCATGGTTAAAAAAAAAAAAAAAAAAAAAAAGTAGTTCAGCAAACATGATATGTAATTAACTGAACTTCGGGGTTTATTCATTTAACATATATCTATTGAGCACCTAATATGAGCCAGGCATTGTGCTAGATTCTGGGGGTACAAATATGACTCTGAGATAAGGTTACCTATCATAAATCTTTTTCTTTCATTGGAAGTTCTATAAATGTCACATGCAACTACAAAACTATGGGAACAGTAGATGGGTGATTGCATTCTATAAGATCAGGGACAGACCCAGGCAAAATACAAATAAGAAGTATGGTTTTCACAACTCACTTCCCCACCACACCTCTTCTTTCCACATGCTTCCTCCTTTTTCAGGGTGTCTTATTTCAAGCTGGATTTTTGTTCTTTTCCACTATTCACTCCTAATCTTAACTTTCCTTTCTTGGAGCTAAGTGATACGATACGCTAGTTCAAACTAAAGTGTTAGTGACTGTTAACATGTTATTTCTCTTTAGGCCAGAGAGATGTGAGATTATTTAGAAAGAGCAACATTCAACACAAAAGAATCAATTTCTCGATTCATACCACGCTCAAGCTATCTAGCACCTGAATGAGGCAATATTGTGAGGTCAGTGAGACCTTTAGAGACACCTTCAAGTCATGAGGTGTGAATGACAGCTTTGGTTTTGGGCCAAGTTTTTGCTAAATGGCCTCTAGATCAAAGATGCTTTGAGCTAACCTAATGGAGTCTTAGTAAGAAGGTACTTAATAAGAAAAAGGAAGTAAAAATCTCATTATTTCTGATGTTGAAAGCAATTCATAAATCCTTTAGGATTTTCGCTAAAAGTGAGCATTAAAGCCCAATGTTTGAAAAATAAAACTGGCAAGAAAAAAAAATTGTCTTTTATCAGTCTTGTTTATAGCCAAGTTCAATAAATTAATTTCGTGAGGGTTTAAAAATACCTATTAATCATAAGAAGAGAAAATATTTGTTCATAGATCTGGATTAGCTGTCATGAGTTAGAATGGAGTATGTATTTTTTTCATTGTGCTATTATAGTGCTCCTCAGTGAAAAATATTTTGATGTGCATCACTGTTTTTCCTTCTCCTTTCTCATTTCAAAATCCAATAAAAATATCTATTAATGCAATATTATCACTGAGACTTTAGAGGGTTGGAGATATAATTTTATGGTTCCCACAGCAACTATAATGTAGTCATCCATCAACAGATATAATAATGCAAAAATTTAATATTATATATAGTAATTCAAAATATAAGGAGCTTGGGGAGTCCTTAATTTCCAGATTTTTGAGAATATGAAATCTCAGCTATAATGTTGCATTAATGTGGTCTTTTGCATTGAATCAATGTCAATAGAGATACCAGAAGCTTATTCCATAAAGAAAACACTACAATAAAACCTGATTAATTTTTAGTTCATATTCCACTAACTGAGAACGTATGATCATTTGGATAGGTAGGAAGCTAAGTTTTATCTTTGGTAAGTCAAGCTTTTCCTTATAAATGGTGCTGATCAATTTTGCCTATAAAGTGGTAGAAAGGAATTCTCAGACTACTTTAGAAAAAAATCTGTTTGAAAGAATACACTAACATGTAAACATTCATATGCAAATTGGAAGTCATTTTTATTTGTGCATTAAAGCAGATCTTCTCAAGATTCGCTCTAACCATCAATTAGTCAAAGTCTAGTTACAGAAAGTTTAAAAATGTCCTTTGAAACTATCCAGCAAATCAAACCATGCAGCAAACTCAGGTTATTTTTCATTTCAATTTGTGAAACTTTAGTGAATATAATTTCATTATTTAAAAATTTTTCACCTTTTACATCCAGTGGAAATATGATAAATTAATCAAGCAATTTATTTTAACTTCCTAGTTTCTCTGATCATTTATAAATTCCATAATTTTTGATTTAAACAAGGCACATGCCACTTTCAAAGAGATACTGTGTATAACTCTGCAATTATTCTTTCAGATCTCTGAAAAAATTTTAATTTTATTTTATTAAAAATTTAATTCTAGGTGATCCACAAAATGGATTTATTAAGCTTAGAGCCATCAAAGAGTTAAAAGCATATGATCATTTCTATAGGTCTATATACAGACAGAGAGAAGGAGTCACTGGTGGTGAAGAGACAAATTACGATTATTTTGCTGTGGCGCTGTATTTCTTACGCTGAATCTTAGAGACACAAGTAATTTACCTATAAGTTCCACAACCTATTGAGATAAAATGTTAAGCATCTTTGTGAACTGGCCAAGGGAATCACAACCTTTAAGAAAATCACTGAATTAAAGTCTATCTTGAGATTTGGCAGAATGTTAAAGCCTTTCATGGCACATGAAATTGTCAGTCTTTCAAACACTAAGCCTCCTTTTCATTTATCTGGGATGTCCTAAAACGGAAATTGGTATTGGCATCACCACTTTTTATATTTCATAAATTTATTTTCAATATTCAAAGAAAGAAGAAATAAGGACCGCCCCCAACCCATTACCCTCTCCCTGGTGATTAATCCTGCCTGGAAAGACAACCTGCTTGTTGGCTCAACTTAGTGCTGAAGCTCTCAGTCAAGTACCTCTTTTGATGGGACCCGGGAGCCTTTCCTCTTGTTCCACCACGTCTCCAGCATAGCTATAAAGCAGGAGAGGACAATTCCAGCAGCCAGGATACAAAAAACTCCTGCAAAGCTCTTTATGTCCAGGGCGCCTCCTTTCTGCTTTGTGTCCACTGAGGAATACAGGTCACACTGGCCATTCTTTGGCCACCATTTGTGCTTCAGGATGTCCATGTCACCATTCTGCTGAAGCTCCAGGATCCTTGGGGTAAAGAGCACAGTCATGTGTTACTGCAGACATGGTTATTGCTTCGGTCCACAACACATCCATTTATAACCCCACCTCTAAAGGATGGTGGTTGTCAAGGGGAAATGAATGTATAGAATAGCCTGCAGAAGGAACGTCAGGACACTGAAAACGTTATTGCTTTGATTTTATAGACCGAGTTGGGCCACAGGCGTTCCTCTCTCCCCTCTCTCCCCTCCCTTCCTCTCCCCAACCTTCTTCTTTTTTTGGTTTTATTCTATAAGTCTAAATATTCCCCTCCTGCTTTGTTGCAATGTGTTTTTACAATTACATTTCAGAGGCACTGTTTTTATGTGGTTTCAAGCTGCTGCAGTTCTGTGTCCCTTCCCTACATGCAGAATGACGCTTTGGATCTTAATGCTTTTATGAAGAACGTTTTGCTGCTTAGAGCAAGATGCTGGCATAATGTCGCCCGGCATATGCTACACACAAAGAAATTCAATTAAAAAGTCTTCTATTATTTAACACAGTGTGGGAGAAAGCCTTGGGACAAGTTTGAAGTTGATAAAATACATCATTTTTGGGTTTTCACACAACTGATGTAGTTTCCCTTTCAATGCCAAAGGGGAAAATAATCTTACCTTGGAGAACAAGAAGAAAAGATGACCAGAGGCTTTTAGAAGTAGTTAAATTCAGATAAGAAATACCCTTCTTCGTCTTCCCCCCCCCCCCCCCCCCCCAGAATCTGGGGCTAGCTGCAAACACTGAGGCTTTTTTTCAAGTGTGATTTTCATAGAGGTTTTATTCTCATTTCCAAATACTCTTGCCTACCTCTGGCCTTTCTCCAACTGTGTCCCCTCTCACAGGGTGAGAATGGTCAGGGCCAAGGCCATGAGCTGGTCGAGCGTGTGTACCATCCTCACGGTTGCTAGATTTCCCACCCAAACAGTTCAGAGTGCTTCTCCAGGAGCTGGGAAGGTTTGTCCCAATATTTCCTCCTGAGAGCGAATCTCATAGCCACAAGGGTATCATCGGTCTATAGAGTGGTGTTTAGAGAGTGTGGACTGAGTTTGGATGTACAAACTCAGGGTTATATACCTTTGTGTGGGCGATCCTTCACTGTGCAGGACAGAGCTGGAGGTGGAAGAGAGGGGGCCAGGGACCAACTCCCTGGGCCACTGGGTCAGTGTAGTATAACTAGCTAGCCACAAACTAGAAATTCAAACCTGGCCTCCTAAGGGCCATGGAGGTGTATTTATCAAGGTAAGAGGATTGAACATATTTTATCTAAGCATTTTTAGCTCAATTTATAATTTTTATATAGTTAGCCTTAGGATATGTGGACCTAAATAGTACTCTTGCCTTGGGTCTTGGTCATTTGGGGAAAGACATCTTAAAACTTTAAAGAGAAAAATGATGTCTGTCTGGAAGGAGTAAATGCTCTTTTGGTGACACATTGCCTTTTTATTGGTTTCATGTCATCCAGGGGTTTTTAAGAATGAGCTAAAAGATAATGGTTGGGGTGGAGTCAACATTCCACTCGAGTCAAACAAGAGTAAAACCAGTCCGAAGGGCTGTGATGGAGACATGGTCTTATCATTCACCTTTGGCTGTTCCCATAGCCTCACCCCCAGCACCCCCAGGTGACACTCCAGGATCGACACTGCTCTGGAGTTTCCTTCACAACCTGGACTTCTCCTTTTTTATGATACTGATCTGTCTAAAGGTCTGTTGCTTCAGGGTGTTGCTCAAAAAGTGCAGTTAATTTGATTCATTGAATTTACTAAAATGATTGTGAATACTAATGGATTACATTTTCATCCTTATTCTTCCCTCTTTTCAGAGTCATTTGTATTTTCCAGACTCTACAAATGTGTTCTATGGGACACTAGTACCTAGAGGGGTTTCTGCAAGAAAAGGGTTCTGTGGTCACTAACTTTGAGAAACACCCTCTCAGCAACTTACAGAGAAGTCAGTCTATTAAAGGTTCTAGGAAGACCCGTAGAAAAGAAAACTTGAATGATTTTGTTTAATTTAGCATTTCCCAAAGTTCTCTGACTTTCCTTCTTTTTTTCCTCATTGTATTCTTCCCTAATAATATATATTAATAATTTGTGGAGCTAGAGTTTTACGGAATACACTTGAGAAACAGTGCTTTCACCCAAAGAAACAACTACTCATGGGAACTGGTAGCATTGTGTGAGGTATCACACACATCTGCAATGACAGCATCAAATTTGCTTGCTTGGCCTATCCACAAAATACATTCAAATAATGTTGGCAAACCCATTAGCTATTTGCCTACCTAAAGATGCTAGGTAGTCAAACACCATTGAATACTTTGAGGGAAAAATTTAGTCATCTCTAACAAAAATATTCTTAACTTTGACATTAGAGGTATCTGTAGATACCTTCCTATTCATCTATCTCTTCAGTAAGTATTTAAAGAATGATCTCACACCAGGTATTTCTTTGGGTCAAAATTTATATTAAACCACAACTGCACATTCAGCCAGAATGGCCTGAACAACATTGTGATATTGTTTCTTTTCAATGCCCTCAATTCATGTTAATTTATCTTTTCATGCAGTCACATGTTCATTCGGGAACCAATGATTGCCTACTCTTTCTCCTCAGTGGTATCTTTATCACAACGTGTCCTTATTATTTGCACACCTAAAAAATAATTTGGTTTTAAACATAATCATTGAAGTATACATGAAGTATACTCTATGACACCCATTTTGGTGGTAATGGGGCAAAAGGCCTTAAATCCAAAGAATGTGTTTAATTATAGAACTTTTAGGTTCAGCAAGCTGGGTGGTAAGGATTACCGTGGGCAAAGAGTGAGCAGACTCCTCTACTTGCCTTCAAGGATGATCACACCACAAAGATCTCTTTATCTGGTTGATACCAGGAAGCACAGGTAACTGAGGCATTTCATGGACACCCCGTTTTGGGGGATAGACAGAACGACTGGATAATAGGACCCCTCAGTTAAGCCCACAACAGATTCTAGGATTATAGGCTGGCATGGAATAGAAATGTTGGGAAGGAAGGAAAGTGTTTTCTAAGCTCAGGGTTCTGCCATAAATTCTTGCTACATAATCTGATGCTCCTGGAAATTCCATTAGAAAAGTGTAACTATACCTTTCTTTTTGTTATTTAACAAAAGTCCATTTAAGGATTAAAGAAAGTTTAGCAAAATCTAATGCATTGCCTTAAAGACAAATTGGATGAGCCCGTTAATAAATGAGGAATATATATATATATATATATATAATATTCAAAGGCACTGGCATCTTTAAATGAAACTTGAATCACACATAAAGGAAAGTTTTGTATTTAATTATAATTAGCATTGATGTGTGTGTGTGTGTGTGTGTGTGTGTGTGTGTATGGGTGTGTATAACAATGCAAGAATCTAGCTGCACAATCCTTAACATGTTCAGATCTTTAGTCCCACGGAATAATTGTTTTTGTTGTATTTGTAATTTCCACAAGATGGCAGTCTTTGCTCACAGACAGCAATGTGTTCTTGTCATTCTAGTTAATTGGTGGGTTTGAAAGGTGTCAAGTATAAACTTAAACTATTAGAAAGAAAGTTGGATAATAGACCATGATGAACAACTGGATAAGTAAAACCTCTTCTTGGGAGTGTAGTCCAAAAAATTCCTGCCATTTTTACCCCAGAGTGATGAGAGCAGTACTTCGCACTTTTGAGAGTTGTTATGGTGAAAACTCATGAAGCCATAAACAAAAGCATTTTGCTTGTTGTTTGGCACTTAGTAGGCTACCACAACTCAAATGCTAGAATTATTATTATCCGCATGTGTGACAGCCATTCTTTCTTTGGACCTGTTCCGGTACATATTTCTTAATGGAGAGTTATATTCCCAGATGAATCAGTGAATGATTGATTCACTGACAAGAACATTGCATTCCTTTCTTTTGTCCAAAAGTATTAAAACATTTGTCATCCCCTTGAACAGAAAAATTTTAGCAGTCCATAAAACCGAGCTTCAACTTGAAAATGGTTAATAGATCAATTCTGCATGCACTGAGTTCTTTATTGGTATAAATGAGCAAATTTCAGGAGACATGAGTGGGGAAGCAGAAGATTCTTCTTTCATATTCAAATAAAAATATTCAACAAATTCGAGGTGTTCATCTTGAAAAGCTTTTTACTTACTTTGAAGATACAACAGCCTCATTTGTGTGTGAGAATTACACTAATTATTGATCACTTACAATTCTTAATCACTGCTCTAGAAATTGATTTTCAAATTATTTATAATGAAACAGGTTGCTGAAAGATGAATGCAAATTTCTGATCTCACGTAAGTAGCTTTGATTTTGCCTTTGAATACCATAGCAGTCTGTGGATTCCTTTCTAATTTTCTTACCCGTGGGTAAATTCCTGCTGAGCTGTACAAAGATACTGGTTATCTGAGAAAAAGGACACCTGACTTTTCAGTTGTTTCTGCTGGGAACAAATTTAGAGGTCATCAGAGAGTTTAAAAAATTAAGTGCAGGAATTTTGATTTCAGGCCATATGTGTGTGCTCTGACTGGCATATCCAATACCAGTCTTTGAACATAAGAGTTGTGAAAACGAATTTTATCAACTTCCTGCGAACTAGGCATCAGTCGTTTTTATTTTCTTATTCTCCTCCTGTGATTCTTCTTGCAATTAGAATTTTCTCCCTACGTTCATAGATGCATAAACTACTAGAACAGAAGTGAGAGAGGACATCATCTATTCTCTTCACTTCCCCCTCCACTCACTCTATGGAGGAGAAACTGAGTCACTTAGAACAACAATTCCCCCAAATTATCACACTCAACACACAAAAAACCAATTTATATAGCACACTGGAGTAGCCTGAGATGAAAGGTAGGGGGACATGCCTTGTCTGTTTTGAGGGCTGAAGGGATCAATATTTTAGCAATATTCTAGTACATCATCTAAGATACACCAATTGGGAAGCACTGTTGTAGAGATGGGATGACTTTTTTTTTGTGACTAACATAGAGTAAATTGTTGAGTGAGGGCTACAATTCAGGTCTGTCTTCCAGCACATTTCCCCCTACACAGCCTCTGATATGTAACTATTTAGAGAAGAACGCTGTCAGTTTCAGAGATTTGTTAGACCTTAAGTAAAATTGTCACCAATAGGTTTCTTCTAAATCTATTGAAAATGTAGCTTTTCTCCAGAACTTCATCGATCTTCCTCAGGAGGAGTAGGCCTGCTGAGCAGTGGGAACAAAACTAAAATTAGCTCAATATGATTTAAAATTTAATCTGATCTAATAAGTTAACATGACTCTAGCTTTAGCTCAATTTACTTGAGAGAATTACTCAATCCTTCCGTTTCCTCCCCTTTTCCTTGCTTTTTTCCAAGATGGCATCAGGGTTTTTAAAGAATGACATTATATCCCTTACATTGGAGGCTTGGGAGGAGGGAGCTGCTGGCTTCTTGTTGGTCCTTGGCTTTGCTCTGGCAGCAATCCTTTTAGGTATGATGGGCCTGGGTTCAGTCCTTAGATATGAACTGGTGACGACTGGTGAAGCGGGCAGAGGCTTTAAGTCCGCCAATGTTGGCTAACGTCTTTCTTAGTTCCTTTAAGGCATGTGGGCTCCTCTCTGCTGACTCAGCCTCTGGGGTGCTATACACCTTTCTCAGCTTCTGCCATTTTGTTCATGCAGCCCCTAACTATTCTTTAGCTTTCAGATAGCATTGTCATCTTGTCATCTTGTCACTTCACTGTGGAGGGCTCCAAAGGTGCTCCATGTGCTCTAACTCAACATTCACACCACGTGGGAGCAAGAGAGGCCTGGGAATAAAGACCTAACCCTTGTTTTTTCCTGACCGCAGCTCTGGCTTTTCCCACCACCCGAGGTCTCCTCTGCTGGTGAAGAGCTTGGTAGGCCCCATGACTCCTGTCAGAGACTCTAAGGTAAGGAACCCTCTACCCCCTGTGGGCATGCATTCCGGTCCAGCTAACGCCCCTTCACCTGCCCATCTCCTGCCCCCTGCCCCGTGCTGGAAACTTCTGGCTAGAGGAGGTATAGCTTTCCTTTTCTCTTCTGGATATCCCTCTTATACCCAGGGTCTTCAGACTTCTTGGCCTGTCATAGTGGAAGGGAATTGAAGCTACATAATGACAGAAAATCTATGATCTGAGACCTCCAGCTGGCATTTCTTCAATCTGAAGTGTTGAGGCAATGTGACACTAGAAGTTGGTGAGGGTGAAAAACATCATTTTAATATCTTAAAAACATTGATCTGACCTGTTTGTTATATGCTTATGCGCTGTATGTAACCAAAATTTAAAAAAGATATGTAGGATAGAGTCTCATTACTTATTAATGTTTAATGTCACTTAACACTGAGAAAGAAATTTGGGAATAACTGAACAGAAGTATTTTTGACACTGAGCGGATCTATTTTGGCCCAGAGTACCCACATTATTAAATTCATTTGCTGGGTTCTCACGAAAATGTCTCTCCATGGTTACTGAGAAAGAATTAATAATAGCATGCACACGATTTTCAGAAAAATGTCAGCTCAATACGTTTTTCATTCATTTGTCCTTTCTTTCATTCTGGGCTGAAGAAATGCTGGTAAACTTGGATTGAAGCAAAAGCATTTCTCAAAGATTCAGGTTTACTATTCAATTAAGTGTAGTGGTGCTCTGACTGGCATATCCAATACCAGTCTTTGAACATCAGAGTTGTGAAAACGAATTTTATCAACTTCCTGCGAACTGGGCATCAGTCGTTTTTTATTTTCTTAAGCAAAATGTCTTAATGTCTGGTTAGTAGCATTAGATACAACAGATATTTCTTGATAACATGTAATACCTCAGTAATACCAAATAACTGAAGACAGACTATTAGAAGCTATTTCCTTTGTTTAAATTGGACTTTTAACTAATTAATTCTTCCAGTTAGTTGAGCCAGACGCCGTTGTTTCGATCCGGTCCACTAACATTATCTACCATCTCACATAGATGAATATGGCATTTCAAATAAGCTTATAAATATCATTCTTTAGGCCAGAGGACCTTTTTATAAAGGTTTAGGCAATAACAAACCTTTTTGTTAAGGGCCAGACACTGTTGCAACCATGTGACTCTGCCTTTATAGTTACCAAAACAGGCCTGAGCCAGCTTTGGCCTGTTGGCTGTAGTTGCTGATGTGTGGAGCCCCATAGCAAAAACTCTATGAAGTCAACAAATTTCCATTTCATTGACAAAGATATTGAAGTTCAGAGGGCTTAAATGACTTGGCCGAAGTCACATCATGAGAAAGCATCAGAGTCTGTTTTAAAACCAAAGATTTTGACTGTCATACCAGTGCTTTTGACCATGTATTAATAATATATAATAATTAATATGTAGTAATGCCTGTTGTTAATATGTGTGTGCCTTTAAGTGAGTACAGAGATGAATTTGAGGTAATACTCTATATTCATGATGGCACTATAATAGTTCAAGTGAGTTTTGGATTTCCTTGGTTTTCTGATTATCCTGGAATAGACATCTGGAACCTATACCCCGAGACTGGGACCACCCATGTTACAAATGAATGACTGCCTTGATTATTTGAGATCAGATTGTATTTGTCTTCTGAGGTCTGTATTTGCTGAATCGTTTTCTAGGCAATGGAGGCTTTATCTTGAGATAAAAGGGAGGTGAACAAATATTATACTAAGAGAATTTCAGGCAGTGACTATGATTTACTGAGAATGGGTAACACAATAGATTGAAGCAGAAAAGGCAGGTTTGTTTTAATCAAAATATATGAAAATGGTTTCTAACAACCTGTGACTGGAAGTACTATAAACTAACGAGAAGTTTTTCAGGGTTGGTAGAAATTACTATGGACGATTTATGGGCATGACAGCATGTTGGTACTGGAAGGGGTCTGGGAGATGAGATCATATTTGATTCCTGCTTAGTGATGTGGAGTGACTTGCCTGGCTCCCCACCACAGGGCGCAATCAACAGACCTGGACTTAATTATACATTCAGTTATTATTGAGGACTGCTGTATGTCATAGACCTGCATGAAAAAGACGAGTTTCCTGCATGGCTTCAAACCTGGTCTCTCACTTTCAAATTTAAAGGAAAGACAATTCAGTAACATCTTTAATTGGTCACATCTGCTTTTCTTATTAAGAAAACAGTGTCCATCCTTGTGTAGTAAGTAATGTCTTCTTAAGGCACCCATTTTTCTGTGTAGGGGAAATAAGCTGTAAACTTTCTCCAGACAATCTATTTTCCACAGGAATAGCAATAGTAAAGGCATGTATAATGCTGCAAAGTTCATGAAGCACTTATCAAAAACATTACATATCATGTGATTTACTGCTTAAAATAATTTCGTGAGGGAGGAATTATATTGATTGATTGATTGGATGACTGATTGATCACACCCCTCTCCTTATTCCTATAAGAGGCTTAAGAGGGCTGATGTTATTAAATTCTCATTTTAAAGCTGAGGAGATTGAGGCTAAGAGGTGAAGTGAAATTTCCCAAGGTCACAAGGCTGGTGATTGATCTGGCCAGCTCTCAAACCAGGTCTTTTGGCTTCTGCTCTTTTTTTTTTTTTTTTTGAATACATTGTCAAGATCTTTATTATCCTCCCCAAAACCCCCCATGATAATGGAAGCTGCCTCCTTATTTCCCGCTGCTTTATTAACTGAGGATTTGATGACTCAAGTTCCTTGGCTAACACATATTCCATTGTATCCATTTACAAACATTACACTTTGTGTTACACATCCTGATGTCTCCAGAGAGCCACATGAATATCGCATGAGTTCATTAATCTCTGTGCGATTAGAATAAACGTCAGATGAATTCATTCTCATGAGGCACTCAGGGGACTTTGCCAATGTTATCAAAACAAGGCAGTGTGTTCAAAATAAGGAAGTGGTGTTTCAAAACCTTATCCTTACTCAGTGTATGTCAACCTATTGTGAAGTTTCAATCTATGTGATGCAAACTTCCATAGTTATCCTAATGAAAATTTTCCTTAGAGTTTAAACAGTAGCCCATAAAAGGTAAATATTTATTTATTAGATAACACTTAACTATTTTGAAAAATGTGTGACACTTAAAACAATTTTTATGTTCCAAGTTTGATGACAGTTTTTGTTGGCTCTAAGAATCGTTATACTTTACAGATATGTCATTCTTTGAAGATGAACCTGAAAGCTGCAGTGAATGGTACCCAATCAGATCAGTCCTTCTAGGTCAGAGTCAGCCTCTTGCACCACAGTCTCGCTTTGCCTCAGGGGGCAAAATCAACCTCTTTCACAGAGAAGCAATTGCTTGAAAAATCAAATTAGCAACATGATGGATCTCAAGACTTTGGTGACTAGTGAACTTTAATTATTATATATTTTATGTGTTTATGCTGGCAGTAAAAGTCAAGCACTCATTATAGAAATGGCAGACATGATCTTTCATAAAATGAGTGCTGGGCGGCAAATGAAGAGATAATCAGGATAATGAAGGCAAGCCAGAAAGATGCTGGAGAGTTGAAAAGACCCTGACAATGGCTCCCACTGAGATGGAGGGCATAATTGCAATTGGAAAGAGAACACTTTTGGTGATCTTTAAAAATGTCAGCTTCATCCTTAAGCTCAGTGTGATATTTGGGTTATAGGGTAAAGGGGAAAAATTCTTTCATTCTGCAGTGAGAAACTGGCAGTGACCATCTGGGCTTACAGTCACCCTTCAAACAATACAAGATCTTCTCGTGCAGACCTTTCAAATGCATGTTTATGAAAAAGGGTCATAAAGTCAAACTTACTTCGCTTAGCATGTTATATGCATTTTATGATTTTAATATCTTTGAGTCTGACAACTAAACCTTAAAATAAGTGGGATCTTGAAGTGTGTACTATGTGTAAATGGATAATGATTGTGATATGTATCTTTGGCACAGCGTTAGGAGACAGAAGATTATGGAGAAGGAAACTTTTGAATGCAAATATATTCTCATGAACATCTGCATAAACACTGAAGTTTTCATAAGTTGACTAACAGTTTAAATATGTGGAAGGAATTTATTATTTCTAAAAGCTGCTACAGTAGTAGGTACTTCACAATGAGAATTCTTTCATAATGCAAACATCTTCTAGATTAGAGGATGTATATTGATACATGTTTTAAAAAAAACCCTCCAGGTATACTTATACTAAAGATGGTGGACAAATTCGGTGTAATTATTTAAAATTCTCAAGCAAGAGTTAGATCATTTGATAATAGTACAACTTTATGAAAACAATTTTACTTTGCTTAACCCATATTTTCATAGATGGTCAGTGTAAAGTACTTTAAAAGTTATATTCTAACTTTTTAGGTATATTGCATTATATTTAGTATTATTCCACTTCTGCTGGAAAAGTGTTTCAAAAAATTTCTGAGGTGCAGAGAGAGAGAGAGAGAGAGAGAGAGAACCCCAAGCAGACTCTGCCCTGTCAGTGCAGAGCCTGATGCGGGACTCGAACTTAAGATCCATGAGATCATGACCTGAACCAAAGTCAGACATTTAACTGACCGAACCCCTAAGGTGCCCCTCAAATTTTTTAATATAGATGGTAACATAACGTAAACTTTCCTTGAAGTGACTAGAATCATTCAAAAACAGAGTTTCATTTTAGACATTTTAAAAAGTGAATTCAACTTTCTAACTTCTTTCTATTATGAATCTGAACATGCTATATTTCTCTCTCCTTAAAAAAATTTTTTTTTAACATTTTCATTCGTTTTTGAGAGGCAGAGCATGAGCAGGTGAGGGGCCAAGAAAGAGGCAGAGCCCAGCGTGGGGCTCGAACCCACCAGCTGTGAGATCACGACCTGAGCCTAAGTCAGATGCTTAACCGACTGAGCCACCCAGGTGCCCCTGAACAAGCTATGTTTCTATAAATGGGGGGAAAAACCCAAATGGTCTCTTGGACGATTATCTGCAATTACGTTACTGTGTAATTCTACTGCAGTGTGATGATGTGTTCTGCCAGGGGCCGTGCAATGAAAGGCGCAAAGGGTCACCAAACCTTGGATTTGGAACGATGGACAGTTTAGGAAAGGTTTTTGGTGTAAGTGTTGACATAGTTGCCTCCTAATGAAACTTACCTTCTGGATTCTTGATTTTAGACTTGTGGCCTCAGCACTGTGTGAACTAAATGTCTGTGGTTTAGGCCACCCAGGCTGCGGTACCGTGTTATAGCAGCCCGAGCTGATGGATATACACGGACTGCGAAACACAGAGCACAGCAGCAAGTGTCGTGGTTTGCGTATAGCTGTCATTTAGGAGTCATTTTCCTGTTCAGTACTTTTCCAAACCTGGAATGTCTCTTCTGAATGTCTTCTTTCTCCCTCTGGATCATGTTTGGGATAGAACTGGTCTTAGACTCAGAACCTGCAGAATTTATGCTTCTTCTCTTCCTTACCAGTATTTAGGATGTTCTTAAAAACTAGGATGCATACAAATATAACATCTTTCTTTTTAGGATGTCACTTTATAATTTGCAAAGCATTTTATTGTCATTGTCTTGTTTTTATTACACAGTCCACAAATTAAACCAAGAATCCTTTACTTTATCATTTACTTTAATAAGCAAAGTCTTCATTTATAAACTTCATTAATTTAACTCCTGTCATGTGAAATTTCTATAGTTGGCATGTTACAGCCATATAAAAACTTTTTCTAATAAAAATTAATTATGCAAACGAGAATGTGGGAGAGATGTTTAAACTACTTAAGAAATGAAATTGTTTCCAAACACTTCACATATGATAACCTGATACAATAACCTACTTGAAGTAAACTGATTACGAATCATTATTTAACACAAGATCTCCAATGCTAATAGTTAGCATTGGATTATGAATGCTAATAGTTAGCTTTACTTTCATTGGTAGGACCCAATCTTCATTAAAAGTGTAATATTGTCAGATGCGTAGCATTCGTGTTTAGGCTAATACCAAACACCCACTCTTTGGGCATATGTTAATAAGTAGGAACATAAGGTTTAAATAGAGTACCTGGATTCCTTAAGTAGTTAAAAGAATAGGTCTCACTTGGCAATGAAATATTGGCTGTCTTTTTTTTTTTTTTATGAGGCAGCAAACTGAGGTACTCTGACATAAATGATTATTTATAAAAAATGACATAATGTGGTATAAAGTAGCAGTGAGACTTATCTAATTCCATGCAGAAAAGATAATTGATGTGTTACTGCTGTACTTCACAATTTAGTTTTCCCACGCATGGGAGATATGCTGGGAATTAGTCTATTCCATCTTCTTAATGAGACTTATCTATTACTTCAGATAATGTATCTATTTTCTTCAACCAGCAGGACTAACTGCTTACTGGAGTGAAGTTTTCAACAATTATTAGAAAGGAACTTTACCAATAGACATAAAGGGGAATAGTTTATCTTTCCATGTATCTATGTGTTGAGATAAAATGAACTGGTACGGCCATGCTGCTGTTATGAAGGGGATGTTGACTCCCATAGTTCCTGTGCAAGCTCATGCAAGCTGCTTGCTATTTTCTATGATAATAGCAATAGCTATATGCACGGCAATGTTTACTTACTTGATGATATGGTGGGAGGCTTCAATAACTCGAGAAAAGGCTTGATAAAAATTGAGTGTCATTCAGCCCTGATAACAATTGTCAGAGGGACTGAGTGGCTAGTTTCTTTATTCAGAAATAGGTCTGATGATACCATATACGTTTACGTACCAAACGGAGGCATTTGCAAAGCCTGCTATTTCTCTGCTTTACCCCAAACCTGACATAATCAGCATTTCAAATCTGTTCCAAATCTTGATAAATTAGAAATACAAGCAATCTAGCTAAGTGATCAGATATATTTATAAGAGCCTTGATGAATAATTGTAGGAGAGCAATTTGCCCATGTTTAGATAGCCAGTTATATTTTTCAGTAACTGAATTGTCCAAAATATTGGTAAACTATGAAGAATCTTTACCTTGTATACGGTGGTAAACAATAGTGGACACTGTGCTCTATTTGTTTCTAGGTGAGTAAAAAAGGATGAAACCCTCTAATAAAAGTAGCACTGAAGTAAAACTCAAGTTTTACTTGAGTTGCTTCCAGTAATGGCATATTCCATACACAATAATTAGGCACACTACCTTAACAATAAGGGTCATGTAAGAAATAGATCCGCCTTATAGCAAGAGTAACATTCCCCATGTTCGCTTACTTTCTAGAAGAGACTACAATCTAGGATACTATAGTGAATGTGCTTTGAAGTGATATTCCTTTAGTTGTAATGAAAAAAAAAAAAAAAGGACTTATGCTCTTATCCAGTTCTTGCAGTGCGGCATGACTTGCAACATGAATCAGAGGAAATTAAAATATAAGGATTGCTTCTAGATTCTTTGTCATGTTAAGCATCAAATTATTTCTCAGTGAGTCTCAGTGATGGTCCACAGAGCTCTGGAGATCCCCAGGATATTTCATATGCAAGAATTGGTCTGGGGCACCTGGTTCAGTCGGTTAAGCGTCCAACTTTGGTTCAGGTCATGATCTCACGGCTCGTGAGTTCAAGCCACGCATCAGGCTCTGTGCTGACAGCTCTGGGCCTGGAGCCTACATTGGATTCTGTGTCTGTGTCTGTCTCTACTTCTCCCCTGCTCACACTGTCTCTGTCTCTTTCTCAAAAATAAACATTAAAAAAATAAAAAAAAAAAAAGAATCGATCTAAGACATATGAACAGGATATGCTGGAACTGGGGTGAACATCTCTGGTGGAGTGTGCAACAAAAAAGAGAGAGGGTGGTACTGTGTAATGCCAATAATCACAGCCTGAGAACAGTGGACAGAGTTCCTAAGTTTCTGAATTTTTTAACTTTTTAACATTTGGATTCCCTTTTCCTTTAGTTCTAGGCAGTGGATGTCTGGAGCCATGCAGCTGGGAAACATGGCAAACAAGGTCAATAGAGATCATATCTAGTAATTGATGACAGGGCCACTTAAGTCCTAGCAGCCCCTACTGAGAATCAAAGGCAACTATTCGGTTTCTCTTCCATCATCTTCTCTTACCCTATGTTACTCTTACCACTTTCACTTATTATAAATCAAGATATGATCCATATAGGAAATTAAGGACACAAAGGGTCAAAGGCACAACCCCAACATCTTAGGTGTTTTAGTGAGCAAAATATAGATGATGTGAATTCCACTTACTCACAAAACTATTTGCAAGTATGTGGGTGGATGGAAGGCATTGACATAATAAATGATGATCAAAGAGAAGTCAAAGAATGACGGTGAGGTACAGATAAGGGGAAATAGTTTAAGGATTGAGGTTTTTGGAAGGGGAGAGTATAGCAGTTAAGAATGTGAATATAGAGTTAGACAAACTTGGGTGGAATCCTCATGGCATTACTTCCTGAGTCTGTAGTGACAAAGGAACATGACCTTCTGAGCTTCATTTTTTTCTAATCCATGAAATGGGATCATACTGATTTTCAATTGTAGCATGCCTTCAAAGAGCTCAGCATGATATCTGACTTACATGAGGTTCTCAGTACCAGGTAGCTATTATAATCATTATAAAGATTAATGTGGTGCATCCATGATGAGATGGTAGAGTCCATTTGCTTACAGGTTTCCAGTTTCTCTTTTCAGAACTAAATACGGACATAGACATGGGCTAAGTCCAAACCCATGATGCTGCCTAAGGGAAAATGTCCATTCTGATAGTTTAGTCAAGAAAATAGAGTGTTAGACTGTGGAGTATTGAGACTGTGGTGGTGGTGGTGGGGGGAAGCAGACAGCTGTGAAAAGCCTAGGAAAACATCATGAAGCTTTTAGGAGGCCATGCCAGGGGCCAGAAGCCTTATGAAGACAGCAGAACAGCCTCCATTTCAGTGTCATCATTTACTATCTTCTTAACCATGACCTCTCACTGACCTGGATTTACTTTGAGGGACAGAATACGATTTGGGGTGAGGACACTACATTTCAATAGAGCTAGCTCCTTCTCCAGATTTCTTGTCAAGTTGAGACTGAGAAGGCCACCGAAGGACCTGTCACTGTACAGCAAATTCACAGCTGCCCAGGAAGCAACACAGTCAATCACTGTCTTTCCCATGAAGGCTGCAATCAATAATGCCACAGGAGCATTTCCCCCCGAGAACCAATAACTGCCTGGAACTGTGGGAGCCCCATTACAACCCTGAGAATGTGATGTGGAAAAATGAGACAAATAAAATAGTTTACTCACCAAAAAGAAAAATGCAAGAAAAGCAACACCAACATAAGTTTAATTATGAAGTCTTATTCTCACCGTAGGGGAGTTCCTATGTTCAGAACCAGCCACAGATCAAACAAGAGCACAATGGGTAGATTTGTTGTTATTTATGAGAGTCTGACTCCTAGACATTTCATGAGATCAAATTTTAAATTTTGTATCAGGCAGAGGAAACAAGGGTGTCAGCTGGTACCCAGAATTTACCTTCGTTGATTTTGTTACGAATAACATTAAAAATTTTCTTTTACTGATAGTATCAGTGCATTTTCAATTATATGAACTTTTGGGGACTTGAGAATGACCTGAACTCAGGTATAAACTGGACTTGGAAATTCCAGCAAGAACTACTGATTGCAGCATAATGGACCCTCAGTTTAAGTCACCTCTAGTTTATCCGTGTAACACATCACCATAGCAACTCTTCTGATGTTCTCTACGGTTCCCAACTTTTGCACTGTACTTCCGCCTGTCTCATTCTTAGCAGAGGATCTTATTTCCTACTTTACTGAGAAGATTAAGCCACTGGGTAGAAACTCCCTTATGTCTTTTAAATGACATCATTCTTTCTTTTATCCTAATTCTTGCAAAAACCGTGCCCACTCCTGGTCAAAATTAGCTTTTAACAGAAAGCCTTTATCCTCAACTATATGTAACTATTCCAGGGACTTCCCCACTCGAGTGGTTATCAGCATCACTTGCGTTTCCTTGGCTATAAACCAGAGATTCTGACTTACTAGTTCAGAATCCTCTCCCCCAGGGGATCCTAATAATCAAGCTGGTTTGGTGAAACTATAGATATCTATCTTTAAACTCTCTCCAGGAATTCACTTATAGTTTTGTAATAACTGTTTTGTTCCTTCACCAAAGTGATTGGTTTGACCTCTTCCAAAGGATTGGGAGCTCCTAGGGTCAGGGAATGTTGTCTTAGGGATCTATGTGTGCTCTGCGGTACTTACCATAGTAGTTTGCTCATAGGGTGACATCAATGTGCAGAAGGTGGAGCTTAGGAAAGGAAACTAATATGTGCTCACTAGGTGGCAGTAGGGAGTAACAATACCTAATAGTTTCTGACATTTATTGAGCACCTACCTATCTTTTCACCTGTATTAACTCACTTTCGGTGATTCACTTACGTAATTCTCAAAACCACTCTGTGACTTTACTCATTTTATCTCCTTTTTAAAAATATATTTAAAAACTCGGGAACAGAGAAGTGAAGTAGTTTGTGTAAGATCATATGGCTAAAGAGTATTGTTTTTTGGTTTGTTTTATTTTTGGCAGGGAGAGGGAGAACAGAAAGCCTAGACAAATAGAGCATTGCAGAGATTCATGAAAGAAACATTACTTAGTTCTGGAGAAGGAGGGTGAGATCACTTTGTGAAAGTGATCAAAGAAAGTGTTACAAAGGAGGCAGCTGTTCGAATCGAGGCTTTGAGATATAGACCCAGAGTGCACAGCCGTTTCAGGAAAAGGAATAGTACGCATGGGTGTGTGGTGGTGGTCGGATAGAAGCTTCGGGGTGCCTCGAAGCCCCTCGTCATCTGAAGGAAGCTCAGTGTCGTACCTGTCTCCTCCCTATATACTCAATTCCAAGGGTGAGAAGGACAGAGAGTTGATGGACAGGCCAGTTCTATGAAGCATGGAGAGGAATTGTGGTAGTTTTCCCATCAGTCACTGAACTTTCATTTTCCCCTCGAAAATCATCCCAACCACATTTCTCCCTCCTTCCTAACCCATACCTTATTTTGCAAATGATCATTTCCCTTGTATCTTGCAACTTTGATAAGCTGTCTTTTAACTGAACTTTCTAAAAGCCCTTGTGTCTTAGAGGATACTAGTACATTTTGAACACCAAAACTTAAACTTACAACAAAACTGAAAACAATTTTTAAAGTTTACCAATCTCTCTGTCTCTGGTTTTGTCTCTGTCTCTCTCTGTCTCACACACACACACACACACACACACACACAGTGAAGGAAGAATAACAGTTTGGCACCACCAACCCCTTGCCCATCCAATTTACCTGACCTACTTAATAGAATGAAAAAAATCACCAAGACAAAAGTAATACTTTCTGTTGAAACCAAATGTGACTACAGCTGAAGTATACCTGTACCCATCCAATTGTTGCTCTGCTTTACTCAACATTTATGACTTGGCAAGAATTCTGACAACCACAATGAAATATGAAGATACAACACATTTATCACGATGATCTATGTTTCCTTTTGGCCTTATCTTTAACATGAAAAAAAAAGCAAGAAAAGTAATTCAGTGCTCCTCCTGCCTGTGTCCTTATCTCCATCAGCTTCCTCGTCATGTTAGACCTTGCAAGTAGGGCGGATCATTTGGCACGCATTAAAGTTGTTTTTTAGGGTTAAAAATAATAGAAATGGAAAAACTCTAGGGCATTTTGATGGGAGTATGCTTGCTATCTTATGTACATGCCTTTAAACAAAATCCTGGTTTAGATTCCTATAATCATTTGGTGCCCTTAGACGTTTTTCTCACTAGTGGAAGTGGCTCCGGACTCCCTTTCAGGGATAAGTTCCAACTAATTAGTCCTGGCCTCCTCCAAACTCTCCTAGGAGTCATCTGAATGATGCAGAGAGGTTCTTGTTCCAAAATTCTATCCTGCCTTTAGTCTGTAGAGTCTTATGGAATTTTTCTGGGTAAAAAACAAACAAACAAAACAAAACCAAAACCCCAAATCCCTATATTCTACAGGTGTTACTGTTCACAGGGGTAATTTACATTAAAAAAAATCACACACAAATTAACTGTTGACCACACTTACAACTTATGGGGTTTTCAGAATGACTGTCCATCCTACTTTATATGTAGATATTTACCAAGTTCTTAGATGACCACTTACTCTTGGACCCACACAGCATCTCTATACAATGTCTCAACTCAGTTAGACTTCAGAATACACTCAAAACCTTTTTAGGTGAAATTTTGATTAATTTTATAGATCATGTTTTCTTGATGATAAGTAAATAATGTGTTTTTGGATTTAACACTTTTTATACTTATTAATCTTTCTAAACACTAATCAAAAATGTCCTTGATTTGGTAGGCATCACACACCCAAGGAAACCTACTAACCCCAAAACCAATATAGCCAGTCTTTTCTTTTGGGTAGAGAAGGTTTCCTCTGCAGCTTAAAAAAAACGTACTTACCTCATGGTGACATTGTGAGAATGAAGACATCCTAATTTTTTGAGTGTCTTTAAGATAAATGATTTCAAATACCAGAGAGTATTTAATTAATTAATTTTGCCCTTGATAATCTAACAAATTAGCTTTTATAATTAGTATGCTATTTCTCTGAATGACTCAAAACATTTTACATATAATACTTGACTTGACAAACAAATAGGTACTGCAGTGTTTTTTGTATATAAGGTGATTAGTCTTTATAAAAAGAATAAACCTGCATCATAGGGTGATTACTTACTTTTTCCAAAGTGCCTTCTATGGCATAAGAAACAATTATTGCTCAACAAACAATTATTGAGCAGTTACTATATGCCGGGCAGTCAGCTGGTGCTGAGAACAAATTTCAAGCCATAGGAGATGATCCTTTTCCTCACCAGTGAGGCACACCGGCATTAATGAAATAATCACATGAATGTAATATTACAGCTAAGAGAAGAGCTATACTGTGGAGTCTATAATAATGAGACTTGATTCATCCAGAAAATGACAGGGGTCAGAAGGGGATACATATATGCTTTGGAAGAGCTTTCCAAGTCTTTAAAAATGAATTGTCCTTTTTAAAATTAAAATTAAAATTAAAATTTATTATTATTATTGTTATTTTCAGAGAGAGAGAGCAAGCATGAGTGGGATGGGGGCAGAGACAGAGGATAGGGAATTACAAGCAGGCTCTATGCTGTCAGCACAGAGCCAGATGCAGGGCTCGACTCACAAACTGTGAGATCATGACCTGAGCCAAGATCAAGAGTCTGACACTTAACTGACTGAGCCACCCAGGCGCCCCAAAAATGAATTGCTTTTATCGTGAAACTAAACAAAGCAGAATGGAAGAAGAAAGTTACTTATAGACAGGCATTTTTTGACTTTGTATTAAGTTACATGTGCTTCAGTGGTTTTATTTATTTATTTATTTATTTATTTATTTATTTATTTTTAGGGTGAGAGAGAGAGAGAGAGAGAGTTGAGGAGGAAAAGAGAGAGAGAGGTAGAGAGAGAGAATCCCAAATAGACTCTGTGCTGTCAGTGCAAAGCCCAGTGATGTGGGGTGGCCTCAAACTCATGAAAACCATAACATCATGACTTGAGCCAAAATCAGGAGTTGGACGCTTAACCAGCTGAACTACTCAGGCACCCCAAATTACATTTACTTTAAAACAATTCCTTTCAAATTTGTTTCAGTGGAGTAAGAGGACAGCAAGTGTTATGATCAGTTCTAATGGATGTCATGCCACTGTTTTTTTTTTTTTTCAAAGTATTATGTATCTTTTGCTAGATGTAGTTTGAGATGGAATACACTCTAATCTTATGTACTATGCATACATACACGCAAACAAGGTAAGAGTGAAGAATGTTCTCTTTCATCTCCTTGTAAAAAAATCTGTGACTTTTTGTCAATACTTGCAAACACTTGCTTCTATTGAAGAGAATTGTATTTTGGGGGAAAGTTTCAAGTGAGAAACAGAGTTGACCAATTAGAATAATCACAATGAACATAACCACCAGAGCTACAAGTCCATTTTAATGACTAGACTAAGCAAATGAAATAGCCACACTGTGTTACAGAAGAGGTCTGAAAAAAATGTTCTTTTAAAATGACACATTGCAGAGGCGCCTGGGTGGCTCAGTCGGTTAAGCAGCCGACTTAGGCCTAGGTCACGATCTCGAGGTCCGTGAGTTCGAGCCCTGCGTCGGGCTATGCGCTGACAGCTCAGAGCCTGGAGCCTGTTTCAGATTCTGTGTCTCCCTCTCTCTGACTCTCCCCCGTTCATGCTCTGTCTCTCTCTGTCTCAAAAATAAATAAACGTTAAAAAAAAATAAAATGACACATTGCAGGGGCACCTGTGTGGCTCAGTTGGTTAAGTGACCGACTTGGGCTCTGGCCATGATATCACAGTTCATGAGTTCGAGCCCCCGTGTCAGGCTCAGTGCTGGCTGATGGCTCAGAGCCTGGAGACTGCTTTGGATTTTGTGTGTGTGTCTCTCTCTTTCTGCCCCTCCCCTGCTAGCACTCCATCTCTCTCTGTCTCTTAAAAATAAATAAAAAATGTTGGGGAAAAAAAAAAGAATTCAGCCTTCTTTGGGGAATTAAAAAAAAAAATGGCATGTTGCTGGGCGGGGAGGGGGTGGAGGGTAGATTAGGCAAGATAACAGAGCAGCATGGAAGTTCTTAGCTTGTCTCATTCCTGAAATGCAGCTAGATCAGCACCAAACCATTTTGCACACCTAGAAAATTGACCTGAGGATTAACACAACAATCTGCATAACTTGAGCCACAGAATTTGGCAGGTATACTGTGCGGAGAAGTCAAGTGACACATTGCAATATACTATAGTGATTGGCTTAAATCACTACCACAGTAGGCATGACTACCAAAATGTTTTGGATCTTTTTTTTTTTTCATTCAATATTTCATACTTTGTCACATCTTGGTAGTCCTGTTGAGACCAAATCCACGAGTGACAACATGCCCTGAAATAATTATTCCTGAGAAAGAGTGCAACCCGAATGTTCAACAGAAGTTCAAGAATTTGTAGAAAATAAGGTATATTGGCTTGAATATGCTGGGAGAGTTGACCATCCTGCTTTTGTGACTGGTATTTAACCACATTGCCAGAGTAGCCCAGCTGGTTTCCATACATAAAGTATGAAATAAAGTATTCTTATGCCATAGTGTTGTGTGGCCACAACAGCACTATTCTTGAAGAGCAGGTACCGCATTGTGTTCACTTCTGTAGCTTTTTCCTGGCACAAGCACTAGGCACATTGTTACACAACACACATTTGTTAAATGAGTATTTGGTAACTTCCCCTTTCCACCACAACATGATTTTTATGATTCATGACCTTGGGATATTGCTTGCCCTTTATTCTTTCTCAATTAAAAAAAAATAGCTTTTAGAATATATCAAAGACCTATATATTTACATGGAGAATTTTCTGGTTCTTTGCCATAGAATCACCTGTTGCTCATTGTTACACAATCTGTAGTAGTTCTGTTTACCTTGGGGTTTCTTTTAGAGCTAACAGAATCAGACAACCAAGCCCTGCTGCAAGCACAGGGTGAAGCTAACTGGGGACCACTTCAGGGAGTCCACTAATAATCATTGTTCAGTTTTTTTCCCTTTGCTGAAAGAATTAACTCTGCAGCAACAGCAAAAACAAAGAAAAAAGAAAAAGAAACATACCATAACTAAAGCAATTGCAATTTTCATCTTCCTAATAATTGAAAATATAATTAATTTCATTTTTAAACAATATATTTAATTGGATAGTTAAGCCTGGCTCCATATTTAGCTTCTGAGTCAATACAAAAAAGAAAAAAAAAGAAAAGAAAAAGAAGCTCAAACCGACTTAGCTCATGTTTTGCACTATTTAAGATCAAGTGCAAATGTAAAGACAAGTCCATTTCCCAAGCTTCCTAAACTGTGGGTTCCACTCATAGGAGTATCTGCTATTGGGATTAGGGGCCACTCACTGCCCTTTGATAATCTTATCTCCAAAAGAAATTCCTCATGCTCATTGACATGAACAAAATGTTGTGTATTTTTATGTGTATTAGCCTCTGCTGTGTAATCTATTTTGTTAAACCTAGGAAATTAGAGATCTGTGGCTGAGGGAGTATTAAATAACCAGGAGACAATATTCTTCCTTTTATTGATTTGACTCTACTCTTTTTTTCTCTACTTAAGATGAAATTTAGTTTCTGTAGGTTTTTTTTTTACCCCCAGAAAATTCACATTGGATCAAGCAGTTGTTCATGACAAAATGATGATGATGATAATAATAAAAGTTATTGCAGCTTAGAGTTTCTGAGCACTTCTATGATACTAGACTATGCTGAGGGCGTTACACACATTATTTTATTTCATCCTTAGATAACCCTATAAGAAAGTAACTAATGTTATATCCATTTTACAGATACAGGACTGAGGCTAGGACAGTTAGGATGCTAACTCCAAGAGGCCAAGGTTTGTAGCCTAGTTTGTTGTCAGTGCCTGGAATCATGCTTGGTACCTGCTGGGCACTTCTGAATGCTCAAAAGCACTCAGTATATATTCATAGACTAGATGAATGAATGAATTAGTAGTTAGGATATATATTGGAAGAGACTAGATGAATGAATGAATTAGTAGTTAAGATATATATTGGAAGAAAATTCAGGAAGATTCTAAATGATGAAATTGACAATGAAAAAATGTAGAATATCATATATAATAGCTTTAAAAGTTAACTATAAGAGTAGTAACGAAGAAGGCCAGATAGAGGAAATTAACGTATTTCTTAATCAGTCATTGTTTTGGACATGACTGCTCATCAGAATCACTTGGGGATCATCTTTGAAAAAAGTGAGATACATTTATGCTATAAGAAAAAAAAAACCACTGTAAAAAGAAACGTGTAAATTAAAAAGCTCCACATTTCCTTTTTTCTTACTCTTTCCCAACCCTATTTCTCAGATTTGCCCACAGTTCAGGGTGTGTCTTTTACCCACTCACACATGAATACACATTACTTTTTACTTTTCACTAACAAGACCATATCATTAAACTTATGTATGATTTGCTTTTTTTAAATTAAAAAATAATGTATGCAATCGATACTTGTCAATATCAATATTACATTCAACTGTATAGACACACCATCGTTTATTTAGTCTCCTACTGATTGTACATCCAAATGTTTTTTTAAAATATTAACAGAGCTGCAGTAAAAATCCTTGTATGTATATCTTTCTACACCTAGAAGTAAAATGACCAAGTCTAAAGGATAAAATGTTAACACCCATTGCCAACTTCCTCCAGAAAAGCTGTAGCAATTTACTTGAGAAGCTTTTACAAAATGCAGTCTCCTGGGCTGATATCCACATCCACTGAATCAAAGCCTTGGTAAGTAGAGCTTGAGAATCTCTCTATACATTTTAAAGCTTTCCAGGGGAAATCAGTCAGGTGTGAGAACCACTGATCTAGATCATTCTCTTCTTTTTGGGCCAAGTGTGCTTGAGAAAGGAACTAAACTCAGTGTTAGCATAATAGATGTAGTTTGTTGAAATTATGTAATCTTTCAATGATCAACAATCAGATATAAGTGATAATTTTCTTTTTTTTCACCCTTATTTACTATTGAGAGACAGAGAGAGTCTGAGCATGAGCATGGGAGGGGCAGAGAGTGGGGGAGACACAGAATCTGAAGCAGGCTCCAGGCTGTGAGCTATCAGCACAGAGCCCGACGCAGGACTTAAAACCACGACCATGAGACCATGACCTGAGCTGAAGTTGGACACTTAACCGACTGAGCCACCCAGGCAACCCTATAAATGATAATTTTCATTGCTTTCAAAGGTGATATCTCAATTCAGGCTTATAATCACTCCTTTTGAGTAAGTAGAACAGAAGAGAAAAATGAACCAAAGTCCAGAAACTGAAAAGACCATTCACATATGATATGATAAAACCAAGTATGGAATTCAGGTCCTTAAACTTTAAATCTTTTCCCCCGTGACCCCTCCCATTATACTTTATGGCAAAGTGGATTATCACTGTATTGTTCTATACGATTAGAAATATATGTGTGATGACTCTGTGGAAATGGGATTTTAGATTTTAAGAAGAAATTTCAAGTATCATTTTGGGTTGTGTCTTGCAGTTCTGTAAAAGACAAGGAGACAAGCAGCTGTCCGATGTAACAAAAGTAATCAACATCTGTATCTAAACATGTCTGAAAAGATCTGAGGTTAGGACTATAGCAACTTCAGCACACAGATTGGTCCTGATAATATCTCTAAATCTTTTTCTTAAAGATAAATGATTGGGACCATAGAAGTGACCAAAGGAAGCAGCTGTTCTGCATGGATTAGAGAACTAAGTCTAACCAGGATGCACAGAATGAAGAAGCCAGTTCCCAACAGCTCCCCAGGGTTCTGTCTAGCTTATTGCACAGTGGGGCTGCTGCCCTGGGCTCTGAAGTATTTCAATCAACAAAATTCTGTATCAAGAGTAACTTAAAACTTACCTCTCAAGACAATTCCTGCCTATACAAAGGGTAGAATGGCATTTTCATGATGATGAATTTTATAGTTATTATTCTTTAAAAAATTTTTATAATTAAAAAAAAATTTTAAATCTATATTTTTGAAAGACAGAGAGACAGAGTGTGAGCGGGGGAGGAACAGAGGGAGAGGGAGACACAGAATCTGAAGCAGGCTCCAGGTTCTGAGCTGTCAGCACAGAGCCCAACATGGGCTGGAACTCATGAACTTCAAGTTCATGACCTGAGCTGAAGTCGGACACTCAACCGACTGAGCCACCCAGGCGCCCCACAGATATTATTACTCATAAATGAAATGGTGGATATAAGAATGGCCCTTATTACTACAATGTAAAATGGGCTCAGAATTAGGAAAGTAATCAGGTCAACCAGAACCTGAGATCCAGGCTTGTGGATAGGAAGAAAAGGAAGGAACTAATATCTATTGATCTCTTGGAATTTATTAGATACTATGACTTTGACTCTCTGTGGTTCTTGGTTAGGGCTAGAGGTGAGGGCAGACTGTGGCAGAGAAATGAGTCAGTATAGCCAAGGGAAAATTGTAAGTATTCATGCAGTATCAGATAGGCAATCACCAATGTATTTCCTAAAGGGTGAGTTCCCTAAAATAAGTTTGTTACCAGATGCTGCCACCTTAGGTGAGTGGGGTGGAGAGGTGGCATCATTTTGGGGAACACTGACTACTTTTCCTCCAAATTAGGAGTCCTTGAAAGGATGTACTCTATATCAAGTTGGGGACAGTTAAGTGGCCAGACCAGAAACAATGTGTCTAATTTGTTGCCCTGTAAAAATGTGATAATCCCAAGTGTTTTCTCCCCCTTCAGGAATTTTTACACTCTTACTGGGAGGGCCATTCTGCAACTATAAGTAGTACAGTGCCTGCAGTTTGAGGAAGGCAAAAGCACCCGCCTCCATGTGGAATTAAGAGGGAAAAGGTAAGATGATTTCTATATGGAGATTGGGATTGCTTTTTGGACCATGGGTCTGTAGTTGAAGAAATGGTACCTACTTGGTCGAAGTGACCCAAAGTGCAGGTGTAGCTACTAGAAGGAGATAAACAGAATTTAAGCATACTAGTGTGTTAAATACAAACATACAGAGTGGCAGTCAATGCTTTTGTACAGAAGAAGCATCATGGGAAATAAAGATGGGGAGGAGCAGAGAGAAAGGGAGACACAGAATCTGAAGCAGGCTCCAGATGTGGGGCTTGAACTCACTGACCACGAGATCATGACCTGAGCTGAAGTCAGATGCTTAACCGACTGAGCCACCCAGGCCCCCTATACTTTCTTCCTAAATAATCTCACTCATTCTTATGGCTTTAAGTACCACCTACGTGTTGATAAATCCCAAGTTTATGCCACCTGTACAGATTGTTTCTCAAAGCACCAACTTCCCAGTGGGCTCTCCACATTATGTCCACAGTCTAAATATATTTGCTCTTGTTCTCCAACTGGGCACATCTGCAAGTTATTCCCTTCACCATGGATGGAGTCTCTTTTCATCTGATTGCTTAATCCATAACCCCAAAGGCATCCTTCACTTCTTCCATCTCCACATTCTATCATTAACCTGTTAGGCAAAAAAATACATTCTGCATCTGTGAAGTCTGTCCTTGTGTGTATTTAAAATCCATCCACTTCTTGCATCTCCAGAGCCACTGTTCTGGGTTAAACCATTATCAATTCCAGCCTGGATTATCACGTTAGCTTTACATCTGGTCTAAAAGTTTCCATTATCTCCCTTTCCCATTTGTTCTGCACACAAAATCCTGAGAGCTCTTAACATGTCTAAATCCTATCATGTCATTTCCATGTTTCTATCCCTTATATGCACACTGCACTTGGCATAAAATATAAAATCCTCGGTATGACCAACAGGCTTGTGCAATCTGACTGACCTCTCTTCCTACCAAAGTAGCCTTACCCCTCATTGCTCTCCAACTGACTTTCTACACTCTAATTACACTGATGTAGAGGTTTGAATTTTACATTCTCTTTCCATAGGCTTAGTACATGCTATTTCTCTGTATATAATAGGTTCTCTCCACTCTTTGCTTGGCTTTTATCTACCAATTCTCTGGGTTTCAGTTCAAGGTACTTGTCTGGAAGCTTCCACCTGGAATTGTCACACTCCAGTCTGTTCATATTTTTGGCCAAAGCAAGTCACAAACTGAGGCTTCCTACGTTTAACAGGACTGAAATGTATAATCGTCCCTTAGGGATATTAATGTTGATAAATACTAATACAGTCTACAACAATTAACTGCAAGAAGACTATAAAGTCTTGATACTTGATACTATACTATAAATGTATCAAGTTTCTTTGTTTTTTATTGGAATTGTATCAACTAAGTGTGGGAACATTAGTGGCTTCATGTTGATAAGAAACTTGACTATATGTATATACAATTTCAATATAGGAAAATGAGAACTAAATTAAGTACTACTGGATAAATTCAGTTTTCCTGAGAGATAAAATCTTTCAAAACAAAGGCCAATGGTGGGGGAACATTAATAAAAAGTAACTTTGTAGGGTGACATTTACTATTTACTGAACTAAATAATCTGAAATGTTTCACTAATGTTTAATATGCTAATGGAAATTCAAACATTTTACATGTGACCTGCTGGTGATAATGCCATTTATATTTTTGTCTAATTCAAATCTATTGGTGGAGATTTGTTTTTAAATTTAAATCCAAGTTAGTTAACATATAGTGCAATAATGATTTCAGAAATAAAATTTAGTCATTCATCACTTACATATAACACTTACATACAACACTTACATATAACACTTACATATAACATCACTTACATATAACACCATTCATCACTTACATATAACACCATTCATCACTTACATATAACATATAACATATAACATAACATATAACATAGCTCATACCCACAAGTGCCCTCCTTAATGCCCATCACCCAGCTAGCCCATCCCCCCACCCAACACCCCACCAGCAACCCTCAGTTTGTTCTCTGTATTTAAGAATCTCTTATGATTTGTCTCCCTCTCTGTTTTTATCTATTTTTCCTTCCCTTCCTCCATGTTCATCTGTTTTGTATCTTAAATTCCACATATGAGTGAAATCATATGATATTTCTCTTTCTCTGACTGATTTATTTCGCTTAGCATAATACACTAGTTCCACCCACATTGTTGCAAATGGCAGGATTTCATTATTTTTTATTGCTGAGTAATGTTCCATTATATCTATATCTATAGGTATCTGTATATGTATATGTATCTATGTATCTATCTATCTAGTGGTGGAGATTTAAGATGTAGAAGGTAGAATCATGACATACTACTCTGTCCCCTCTCTATATATGGAAAACACACACACACACACACACACACACACACACACAAATCAAATCAAATATCCTTTCCATTGGCAGAGAGAATCAGGTGAAAGGGGAGATAGAAATCCACTGTTATTTTAGAATCTCCACTAGACTATCTCAAATTTTGAGCAACTACCAATATAATTTTAGGGAGCCTAGTATAAGTAAATCAAACTGAAATCTGAGCAAGATTAACTCCTGCAAAACACCACACGGAGGTAGCATAGTTAATGGAGATTAATGCATGGGGTCAAGAATCAGAATTCCTGGTTTCAAAGTCTGGCTCCATTATTGTCAGTTGTGTGGCTTGGGACAAACTTCTCTTTGCTCTAACTTCCTTACCTGTAAGATGAAGATAACAATAGAATGAATCTGCTGTGGTTGTTACAGGGATGATGAGTTAAAATTCATAGAGTGCTTAGCGCAGTGCCTAGCACCAAAGTAAGTGCTATGTTAATATATTAGGTCTTGAAAAATAAGCAACCTTTCTATTAAGCCATGTTCACTGATTAATTTATTGAGTATCTACTGTGTGCTAATCATTGTTATGTGTAACTCTGGCCAAAATAGAGAATTCCAGGAATTTCTTAAAAAGGTAATTTTTGGAGATATAATTATGCATGTTTAACAAACATGGAAGTTTTCCCGAGACAACCAATGCCTTTCATCTTTTTTTAAAAATAAAACAAATATGATTTCAGCACTCGTGATATACTACATTGCAAAAGGATTTTTCTACCCTTTCTTTTTCCTATTCTTTGCTGAGTTTTGTTCTTTCCATGCATAGTACACACATGGTAGGTGTATATCAGTGGATGTCATTATGAACAACAACAAAAAAGAAAAATGGAAAAGGAAAAAGTTATTGTTCCTCAATACTTACTTGAGAACACAGTAACAAATTTTAAGTTTTCACTATAGTGGTCATGCGGGTTGGCCCATCTGAAACTTGTTTCTACCAAATGAGTTAATAGAGAAGAAAACATTATTTTATTGACCAGACAATGACAGCATTGCTCTGAAGAAAATGTGCCTATGTTCTCTAATGGGAACCTATCATTTAATGCCTTTTATATTTTAAATCATAATTTGAGCTGGGAACATTTCCATCATTTTTATAAAGAACCCAAGTTATACTGACATAGGAAATGTTACATTAACATAGGAAAAAGTGTATTTCCCAAAGGAGGACTATCAGGTGTTTTTTTTTTTTTTTTTTCACTACAGGGTCCTAGATAAGAAATAAAAGGACTTAAATAGATGGTGATTTTCTTCTTCCAACAGTAGATTTAATTTTTAAATGAAAAAAAAAAAGTTATATGTGGAAGTAAGTTGTTGTTTATATATATAACACTTTCTGCAGGGTGTCTAAAGCATTGGAGCTTGAGATAATGACTGAAAGGCAAAGATTCTATTTGAATCACTAACGCTCAAGATTACCAAAAAACACAGGATGAACACAGTGACTCCTTTGAATGTGTACCTAGAAAAATGCTGGCTTGGTACACTGCTTCGATCTGCTTTGTTAGAGATCAACATTCGTTTTTCTTTGGTTTTCTTTTCTTTTTTTTTTCCTTCCCAATTCATTATTCAGGCTTTGTCCCTTACTGAGTCAGTAGACCTGGATTCCGAGGTGGCAATGCTTGCTTACAGTTTGATAATGCATCTTGGACTCAAGAGTCCAAATACACGGGAGTATTCATGAACTCAGACTTTATTGGTATTTCTAAAAGTTATATGTACACCTGCATATTGTAGCATCATTGTACTTGGATGAGTATAGTTCAAAATGGGTTCGTCTATTTACCTTTAGTGTTGCTTTTGTAGCCACACAAAATTTTTTTTTAAAAAGCTTCAAATTTATCCTGGTACCTTCTGAGGTTGAAGGTTTCTTTGTCAGGACAAATATTAATGGTTTGCGATGTTTTCTGTTGAATCCTCCTCTGAAGCCTGCCTTAAAAAAAGATTTAAAGGATACTTTTCCTGTAGAATATTCTGACATCTTTATTCGTTACAGTTTGTGTTTTCTTACTAGCCTGATACATTCCCATCACTGAGATAAAAAAAGGTCAGGTCATAGTCATTGGTATGGGCTGTCAGTGATGGGATTCTCTAAATTCATTCCTCTGCTGAAACTTGGTGAACCAGTTCAAAAAGGAAATATGGTGTTTTGTGACTTCAAGTTTAATTTTATGTGGGAGAGACTGAGGGATTTTTATGGTAGTGATCTTATGCATATTATCAAATTTTATAATATTTGATTTGATTAAGGGAAACCAAAACCTTACACTGACAATTTTGCAGTGTCTAGTTCCACTTGTTTCACCTTTAGCAGAAAGCAAATAATTGTACACATTTTCAAAACTGGTTTATAAAATAGATGCTCAAATGAGGAATGTGAGCCTTATCTCGTGACTCCAGAACAAGAAGAGAGAATCAGAAATGATGGGGAACATGGGAAAAACCATTCATGAGTAATTTGGTTTCTTCCAGTTGCAGAGCTGGGTGTTCTCATATGTGTTAAGCCAACTCTTCTTCCCAGCTGTCCCCTGAGGGAGAACTATTATCAGTCTGGTTTTACAAATTAATGCCTTGAGATTAAGTTAGTTTGAGTAACTTGCCCACCTTTTCCCAGCAGAAAGAAACAGAGCTTTGATGCAAATCTTAGGAGGTTTAACTCTTAAGCCTATCCATATGATTAGAGAACTTCTGTAGAGAGAAAATACCTTAGGGAAAAGTTAAAAAAAAAAAAAACAACAAATAATTTTGGGCAAAGTAAAATTTAAATGGTTAGTGGAAATTAACTTTTCTGCTTACTCTATGGGCTGGGATATTCCTAGTCTTATGTCAGCCCTATATGGACCATTTAATTCTGAATACCTCAGAGGGAGATGATTATATCTACATTGATGAAATGTACCTGATGTCAGTGTTGAAGGCATCAACAAATCCTGCCATACTTGGAAACCTTATGTGGGGTTCTTTTTTTTAAATTTTGCATATAATATCTTTATATTTTACATTTACATAACAGCTTTACAACATTTTATTTTTATGCTTTGCTTCTTTCTTTTGAGTTATCGTTTTCACACATTTTACTTCTATACCTGTTATGTGCTTCATAGAACACTGTTATTATTTTTACCTTAATTATTTTTCTTTTTTAAAAATTTTATTTAAATCCAAGTTTGTTAACATATAGTGTAACAATGGTTTCAGGAGTAGAATTTAGTGATTCATCACTTACATGTAACACCTAGTGCTCATCCCAACATGCCCTCCTTAGTACCCATCACCCATTTAACCCACCCCCCTCCCCCCAACTCCCCTTCAGCAGCCCTTGGTTTGTTCTCTGTATTTAAGAATCTCTTATGGTTTGCCTCCTCTGTTTTTGTCTTATTTTTCCTTCCCTTCCCCATGTTTATCTGTTTTCTTAAATTTCACATATAAGTCAGATCATATGGTATTTGTCTTTCTCTGACTGACTTATTTAGCTTAGCATAATACACTCAACAATAGTCAAATTATGGAAAGACCCCAAATGTTCATCAACTGATGAATGGATAAAGATGTGGTATATGTATATACACACACACACACATATATACATATATATATATATATATACACATATATTCCATATATACAATATTCCATTATATATATATATATATATATATATACACACACACACACACACACACACATACATACAGTGGAATATTACTTAGCAACAAAAAAGAATGAAATCTTGCCATTTGCAACTACATGGATGGAACTGATGTGGGGTTCTAATCTGTGCTTACTTAAGTGATCACTATTGATAATTGAAGGTACATCAAAAAGGAAAACAAAATCTTCAAGCTTTGAGTTCTCTGAGATATGGGGAAGTTCCTTTTAATAAATATATATTTATAAACAGGTAGATAAATAGGTAGGTAGATATGTCTGTTATTTCCTTAACAAGAATTTAAATTAGAGGGGCACCTGGGTGGCTCAGTTGGTTAAAACGTCTGACTCTAGATTTCGGCTCAGATCATCATCTCCTGGTTCTGGAGTTTGAGCTCCGTGTGGGGATCTTCACTGCAGTGTGAAGCCTGCTTGTGATTCTTTCTCTCTCTCCCTCTCTTTGACCCTCCCCGGCATTCTCTCTCTCTCTCTCTCTCTCTCTCTCTAAGTAATTAAATAAACTTAAAAAAAAGTAGAAAACATCTTCCTTTGTTTAATAGGCGGGCTGCTCCAGAAGCAGACACCCAGGGAAAGTTTCTACCATGGAAACTAATTTTGGTCTACCTTATGAACAAGACAGCCAGAGCATGTTTGAGTGTCTGATAGCAGGGCTCAGGCATGAATTCCTGTCACTTGGCACATGGGGGGATGCACATAAGGAGGGCTGAAGGATCCACATGCTGATCCTGCTCGGGGGTTCTTTCAAGGGTATACGGGAGAGTATAAAAGTGTCTGTCTTCTGGAAACAACATAAATGCATATAGCTGCATTTCCTAAATGTGACCAATTATTCAGAGAGATTAATACTATGAAACTGAAAGCAAGCATTCTAGAAAACCTCCCTGGTTGACAGTGGTGGAATAACTGCAATAAAAATTCTCAAATTCTTAAGCAATAACGACATTGATTTGAGCTGTAAAAAGAGTAAAAATATGTTGTTAATGCTGCTAAGCCAGCAGCATCTTTCCCCAATTTAATGCTATGCTTTCTCTTTTATTTGTAATTTCTCTTCTACTTTCTTGATTTTTTTTAAAGTGGTCCCACATGTGCACCACAAAACAAATGTTTGCTTGGGATGTGTTGTTTTCTTAGCATCGTTATGGAGAAAAGGTAAGAAAAGGACATTTGTACTGCAGCCGTGTGAGAAGCTGTCCTTTTCAAAAGCATTTTTGCAATGTGGCCATTAGCTGCTGATGGAGTTGCCATGGTTATAAGAGGTCCACTGTGGGAGAAATCTTCATTTATTATCAGATTTTGACAGCAGCGGTCAGAATGCTTGATGTGGGGAAAAATAAGAACAACAACATAAAAGAGGCTTGGCCATTTTAGCCACACAAAGAGTTGAGTTATAACATTAAAAAATATTCAACGAATAGTCATGGGTGAGTTGAGTGCCAAGAAAAATCTTGCTTTTGAAATAAAATGTATTCCTGTAAACAGCAGAGGCAGAAAATGATAGTCTACTAAAGAAACAGGAAAGAAACGGCAGCAGGCATAAACCTACTGAGTTGAACGTGATTAAATTATTGCATGTAATGGTTTCCAGCCATTGTGCTGTTTTCTTATGCACTCCTTCTCATGCAAAAATCTGGGTGATCTAAGCTACAACTTTAAGGGTAACTGAGCTTCCTGTGTCTCGGTGCTTTAGTACATGGAAAAGCCTTTTTGCTAAATGTACCTGAAAGCCCTGGAAATATTCTCACATAAAAAGTATAATAAATCCCATTACATGGGTCTCACTCTGCTATGGCTTCACATCCTCCATGGAAAGTCTATGGTATGCATATTAGCTTTCTTCTTTAGTCTTAGCACTATAATATGAATTTGATGTTTTTTGCTGCTTTGGAATAACAGCTGATTTCTCTTGATGGGTCAGTGTTTAGAGATAAAACACAGCGTGTCCCTAGTCTCAGAGAAATATAAACATGTAATAGATTACGTTGAGTTTACTTCTGGCTAGGGCAGGAGGAGAGGAGAGACCATTCCCCTGTTGGACTGCGATGTGAACACCAGTCTGTGATGTCTCTGGTCTGCTGAGCAGAGGCGAAGCTTGCTTATTCGAGAAGGTGAGCTGACAGGGATGAGGATTTGGCTCAGGCTTTGGGGATAAAAGTCGGAAGACGCACAGAAAGAGGGCTAGTGGCAATGGGCGGTGCATGGTCCTTCAGGCAGCATAAGGGCTCAGTGAGGGATCCTGAGCGGGAGGCTGCACATCTGGCAGGTGTCTTCGTGTGGCAGGCTCAGCGTTTATACCTGGAGCTGTTGCTTCTGCAGGACTCAGAGCTGCCGCCACCCAGGCTTCCTCTCGGCAGGCCTCAACCTCAGTCCTGGGCTTTTTCTCTTCCCTGCCCTGCCACACTCACCCTCTTCTCTGAAACGATGCACTCCATCAGCTTTAGAACCCATCCTAAGAATCTTATTGTGGGTTTAAGGCGTTCAGGAAACGAACTCCTTACAAATTAGAAGGCAGCGCGTGTATCGGCTGCACACAGGTCCTCACTGTCATCGGAAGCTTCACAGACTAGTGGATACCTGCTGTCTCCTCTCCCTTACCTTGGGTTTGCTGGCACTGTTTCCCACTGTGATTTTCATCATCTTTACTCCATGGAAACTACTCTCCTGAGGTCACTGATGATTTAGTTGTTGACTGCGACAGATAGTTTTCAGGCGTGACCTTCTTTTTTTTTTTTTTTTAATTTTTTTTTCAACGTTTATTTATTTTTGGGACAGAGAGAGACAGAGCATGAACGGGGGAGGGGCAGAGAGAGGGAGACACAGAATCGGAAACAGGCTCCAGGCTCTGAGCCATCAGCCCAGAGCCTGACGTGGGGCTCGAACTCACGGACCGTGAGATCGTGACCTGGCTGAAGTCGGACGCTTAACCGACTGCGCCACCCAGGCGCCCCTCAGGCGTGACCTTCTTGACAGCTTCTCTCTGAGCCCAAGTGGCGTTCCTCCCATCGAACCTGCTCCTGTGAAGCTGTCATTGATGGAGCACTGCATATACGTCAAGCATGTAGCTAAGTTTTTGTAACAACTCATGAGGTAGGCATAGGTCAGGAAATCGAGATTTAGAATTCAAGTAGCTTCCTTGAGGAGTCTGGCTCCTGACACGATGAGTGACTTTTTTGGGGCCAACCATAGGACATTACAAAGGCCTTACCTCACAGGCCTCACCTAGGAGAGCTGCTCTCCCCACCCCAGACTTGGTGCGCAGCCGATAGGCTGTAGTCTCTGAGGGCAGCTGCTCTCAACGACTCCGGCCCCCTCCGGCCGGCCATGTTCTTAGGCATGTTTGCATTCTTAGCCCAAATGCTAATGACTGGCCGTCAGTGGAGGCCTTCTTCAGGCTCCTGTGCTGGAAGCCTTTTTTTTAGGGAAGAAAAGGAAAACTTAAAGACATTTTTCCCTACTCTAACTCACCACTCTGCTTTTCCACTGCTAGCCCTTTCCCCTTGTCCCCTCCCAGCATCCCTCAGGTGTATAAAACTGCAGCAGTCTTTTATCTGTGGATCCCTCAGCAGTAATTGGATCCGAACGACGTCTGTGCTGATCTATCTGATCCTTGACCAGTGTGCCACTCCACGAGGGAAAGTGGGACAGAGCCCAGGATGGGGGAGGGTGTAGTATTTTCTCCAGCTTAGCCTCTTGCTTATACAGTTGCTGTAAGTGCTTTTAAAGGCTTGACTACTTGACTGTTACTTTCGTTTTTGGCTCGTTGCTTCAACCAGCTATTCCAACAACTGGCAGCTCAACTCCCTCCCACTCACTGAGCTCCTGACACCTATCTGGTTCACACAGTAAGAATCGGGGCTGAAATTAAAAGCCAGCCTGTCTGACTAAAACAATCTGAGCTCTTAACCACTATCCAGACTGCACCATACTTCCTGAGCAAGTTTTCTGAATTACTTCCATGGGCTCCACATCCCTTGTTTGTCTTCAGTCTTGTGCAATTTTACTCTTCCTGGGAGATTTATTCTCTCCTATGAATTTCATCAGCACTCGTGAGCTGGTGTCTCTTCAATCTTTAGTGCCAGCCCTAATCTTTCTTCTGAACTCAGAATGATAATTCTAACTATCCACGAGATATATCCTCTTGGATGTTCCAGAGGCAATTCGTTCATTTATTCTTTCATTCATTCATCATTCATATATTTAATAGACATTTCTGGAGTACTTCCTACGTGCCAGGCTCTGTATTATTCCTTAGAGATATGGAGGTGAATAAGAAAGCACACTCTCTGCTGTCCCGGAACTTGCTCACATACAGTTGTGGAGAAAGATGTCGGACATGAACCCTGACTTATACATGCATGTGTTGAGCGCCAGGAACCCAAATGCAGGGTGTTATAGAGTGTGTACAAAAGAAGCCCATAACCTAGCTTTGCGCTTCGGAAAATGCTTCTCTGAGAAAGTGATATTAATAGAAGTCACCAGGAAGGGGGAGGGGAGGAGGAAAGAGTGTCCCAGGCAGCAGAAATGGTATTGAAGGAAAGAACACGGTTGCATTACAGAGATAGTGTGATTCTGGCAATACCTGGAAATCCAGAGGTGTTTTTCATTCCTTTTCGAAACCCTAGCTTGAACTAACAGGTGGTCGGTCTCGTTCCATCCTGGACCTTTAGCCTATAGATTGAATCCACCAATACATCTTGATATTTTACTCAGTGGATTTTTAAGCCTGTGGCTGCCTAAAATGCCCTCTGCTTTAGCTCTCAGACATTTATACTGGGGACCCTGTAACATCCTCCAGTGATGACTTCTCTCTCCCCACTGAGAACTAGACAAACAGCAACTCTTCTGTCTTCACCTGTTCCTCTCTCAGCTTCTTCTTTCCTCTCCTGGTAATTACAAGGCTTTGATTAAAGGATTAACAGACAACCCAGTATGGCCTATAGAATACAGAAATGACATATAATTTTGGATTGTTTTGATGGTTTACAAATAATGTATTTCACAAGTTAGCTATATAATCTTTAAAAAATAGTTATTATACAATCTTTGATTCCTACAAAAGAATATGTACGTGTATTTAACTTAAAAAGCATAGTAAGTAGCCACCTCTGACCATCTACCACCCAATCTAAAAATTGTAGGCCAAGTCATGATTTTAGTTCCGTAAGGGAGGCTGGCTGCCTAGTCTGCATTCCTTCCCATTGCAGGGATGGTCTTTATGCTACCTCCAGAGATGGCAATCAAGCATCTTCCCGAACACTTTACCTAGCAGACATGCTTCTTGGAAGTAGCATGAGGGCTTTAAAGTCAGGGGGTATCTGCCCTTTTTGAATATCACAGAAGTTTGAGAACAAAGTGAATTTGGATGATAGCCAAACCTCCATAGGGCCCATTTTGGTTCCTTTAAAATATACCTTGTCCTTACTGTTCACATTTCAACAGTAACTCCTCTTACTACTGAAACCACTTTTAACAAGGTGGCTTATTCTAGCAGTGAGAATATTTATCTATTGATAGAATGTCTTGGAAGTGGTGGCAGTAAGTTTTTATAAACAGACTTTCCCTTCGAAGAGACAAGTCAAATCACAGATGTTGCGAAGAAGGTGGCCTGTCTTCAATTGGTTGCCAGAATTATTTTACTTGATAGAATAAAAATTGAGAAGATTCGGCACAGCTGAGTGGCTCGGTCAGTTGAGTGACTGACCTTGGTTCAGGTTATGATCTCATGGTTCGTGAGTTCAAGCCCCACGTCAGGTCGTGCACATTGGGCTTTGTGCTGACAGTGTGGAGCCCGCTTTGGATTATCTGCCTCCCTCTCTCTCTGCCCTTTCTCTGCTTGCATGTGCATGTGTGCTTTCTCTCAAAAATAAATGAACATTAAACAAATTTTAAAAATTGAGAAGATGCTATAGTTTATGATTCCTGGAAGACACTATTTATATCTTGTTCAGCGACGAATCCCTGGTATTTCAGAGAGTGCTTGACAAGTAGGGGGCAGGTAGTAAACATTTGCTGTTGTTAAGTTGATCCACTAGCCAAACTACCTAATTTACTCAAATGGTACATATTGAGGGTAACTTTATATCTCCTAGGGAAAACCAATGTTCATAAACATCACTGAAAATAAGTATCTTGAAAGGAATTATATGACATGGGCTGTACCTCAGGCTAATATTTAGTCAGTATGGCTCTGGTTAGAACTAACATCCTTGCCAATGGGTCCATGTCCTATTCTGCTTGGTTTGTACTCCATTTTGGGGGGGGGGCGCTATGTCTTCATGCTGATATGTCTGTGCCTGTAAAATACAGTTGTTAAATATTTACAATATCCATCTTCAATATCAGTTGAAGAAATTATTTCACCATTTATGTATTTAATCTTTCATTTGTTAATTCATTTATCAAAAATTATTGAGCATCTTCTATGTGACGCTTTCAGTAATACTAGATTCTTAAACCATGGTCCCTATTCAAAAGTTCTTTATATGGTAATGACTACGGTAATATCATAGGACAAATGCTTTATCAATAGGTGTAAAAACACTATGGGGAGACAAATGAGGGCATCATTTTGCTGAGTCCTTATGATGAACTTTTATTAAGTCCTCATCATTTGATTTTATTAAGTCCTTTATGATTTTGTTTACTATGTGAGGTATTTTATGTACATTATCTCATTCAATACTCACAGCAACCATACAGAGTAGATACCGTTGTTATCCCCATTTTACAGAGAAAGGATCCAAGGCATACGAGGCTTGCTAAGATCAATAGCTGACCAGTGGTGGAACTGGAAGTTGAATCTATGCATCCTGACCCCAGACTCAGACTAAAAAATATCCCCTTCATTATATCTGAACATTTGGCAGTTGCTAACCTAGATTTTTCTGAAAAATAAAAACTTTTAGTGCATAGTGACTACTACCGGGTATCCCAGTGATCAAGTTCCAACCATCCAACACAGATAATTTATATTTATAAAAAATGTCTTCAATTTTTATTATTACTTTGATCCATCCATCACCTAACTTACAAATTTTTTGTTGCTGTTACAGTCTGTCCCATCTGATTGTGCTAATTTTAAGGGCTACATGAATCATTTTGTTAGGTTCAGATATACCACCTCAATGTGCACATTGTATTGAGAAAGACCTCTGAAATACATACTAAAATGTTTAAGACTCAACAAAGTTTAACTGCCATCAATCATTGAAAACAAAGTCTGTGAGGTTGCATTGAATAATCGAGGGTAATCACAATGATCTGAACTCCAGAAAGTGGGGATTAATAAAGGACTTGAAGTTTGCTTCACTGGCAAATCTCAGGATGCAAACATTACATCTTGTGCTCACCCTGTAAATCCCACAGGAAGACAGTTCACTGGGAGGAAAAAAAAAAACAATTATGTTGCTCTTGCTATGGTCTGTAAACACCAAGCATTTGAAGAAGCCTATTAACCCACCAGAGGTATCATTTATCTCGGCAGCTGTAGACATGTTTGAGGTAACTTAAATTTAAGCAGAACTCTGTCTTAAGAGGTTATTATGAAGTGGTTAAACTTTCCTCTTTTCTGCCCTTTTGACTTTGAGCCACAAAGAAAGGTCATGTGTGGCTGATTCTTATGTGGCTAAACAACATCCTAAAGGAAAGCTTTTGGAGTTTTATCTTGCAAGCAGGGTTCATTTAATGATAGCAGTGTGTGAAGTGTCCAGATACCTGATTCCAGTCTATGGTACATTCTCAGCACAGTGCCTGGTGCCTAGAAAAAGTGTCTGTGACCATTTTCCTCTCACCTGTTCTGTATTTTTGTCCTGGGCATTTCACTAGTTATTATTTTATTCAGAGGATGAGCAGAGGAAATGAAAGAAGATAAAATTAAATTAGCAAGTTATACAGGCATGTGGGGTTTAAAATTTTGGCAGAGGAAGAAATAAGGTTTTTGGACCCTCTAAGGACTTGACTGATACAAATCATTGTTCTCCATCCTCACTAATACTGTACCACAAGTTGATTGAGGTGCCTATTATTTAGGATAAGATAGAGGGCTAGCTACTACTAGGGGATAGACTGCCTACAATGGAAAGTTCTTTTTATGTGCTCTTTTGTCTTCCTCTTGCAGTCATTTTTGCTGCGATCTAACTCTCTGAACCAACTATTGGACTTTGTTCTTTCATATCATTAAAATCAAATGCTATACTCAAAAGCCAGGTAGACTTCCTTCTAAGAGATTTTGTCTTTAATGATCTTGTAGCAAAACAGACTTCACCAAAGAATAATGTGGGATGGTAGGAAGTCACACATGTGGTTTGGGGAACAGAGACAGCAGCTGAGGCCAGGGGGAGAACTCTGCAGTTTTGAATGATAGAGGGAAAGAGCAGCTGAGAGCAAATGGGAAACATCAAGAAGGCAATCAGATTGCACAGGAATGGCCAAGAAAAGATGAATTTTCTGTTCACTGGAACTTTGCATAACATACTAAACAGTGTACTTGGGTTAGTAACCTGACTTTTGTGTCTTACCCGGATAATTAGAGCCACATGGAAGGTATCCCAGTTAACATCTGTTTTTAGGTCTACTGATGGATGGGTATGACATCCTCATTAATATTCCTTGCGTCTGTTAAATGTGTGGTAAAACTATAGCTCTCGTGGCAGAACCTTAATCTTCCTATGGATCTGTTACTTTATAATTCTTTACTGTCTGAGGATGTATAATATCACTGCCTCATGAGTGGAACTATACCTATTGTGAATAGAGAATGAAAATTCAGAATACCATAATAGCTGTGATATAGGCAAGTAAAAAAAAATTTTGCTTTATTTATAAAGGGACTAGGCTTTAGAGAAGCCAGCAATCTTTCACATTAAAAAAAAAACAAAAACAAAAACAAAATCTCTTAGATTGAAATAAATTCCACCATTCTCTTCTGGTTTTATTCTAACCTAAGACTAGGAAAAAAAAAACAACTTGTCACAACCGTGCAGTCCTTAATCCACATAAATTTGAATCACATTCTTCTGTTTATCTTGTCAAACCTATAAGATTGGGTTGAGTAGGTTGAACTCAATATAAATAGAATTTAGCTAGATCTACACAGAGGAAAATAAACATTGAACATTCTTCTCTTTTTTAAGTGCTTATGGTAATCTGAAATATTTGCAATGTATTATCAAAGTTGAAAACTTATGGGAAAGAAAAAAATATTAATAGCTGGATGGAACTGTCACAGTTTTCTTCAACTTTATATAAATATTATCATTCAAAGGCTTTCAATGAATTTTTATATTTCTTCATTTAATCTTCCATGATCAGCTATGATTTATATTTAGCACAAGGTCTATTTGATGTACGAAAAGCTTGGGTAACCTTCTATGAATTTTTAAGAGTTATGAGTAGGGCTGAGAATAGATTCAGAGAATTTAAGAACCAGAAAGGATGTTAGTCAGATAGAGATATTAGAGAGATTGAGTGACTACCATCATTTTACCGCTGGCTATTTGCAGGGGGACCTGTATTCCTTCTGCCAGTTTTGAGTTTTATCCTCTGTACTACCCTGATTCCTACAGATCTATTTTTAAGAATTCAGTCCATGACTCTGACCAGTTGTCTTGGTTTTGGTTGATTGACTCTGAAGCATGAATTGAAACTGAAATTTGTGCCTGTAATTTCAAAATTTGTCCAGGAAGTATTTATTGAGTACCTACTCTGAATCAGGTGCTGTTTTAAATGCTTTGGATGAATATGTAAATAAAAGAGAAAAGGTCCCTGCTCTCATGGAAATTGGGATGAAGTTAAAGCAAACCATAACATCCAGGAAGGTATCCTTGGTTTTTCTTATAATGCATCAACTTAGGATTTCTGATCACCAAATTACTGGAACTTATCTTCAGCATGGAGTACTGTCCAACTGTTGCTATTTTATTTAAAAAAGCCTAATCTCAGAGGTCTGACCGAACAGTTCCTTAACTGATACAAAACCACTAGAATTCTAAAATGTCTCTCTTCCTTCTCCATGTCCAAACATCATTGAAAATGTCCTTTTTTCTCCATAACTTTATTCAGGAAGCATGGGAACTGCATACAGGACCACACATATAAACACGCTTCTGTATGTATTTTATCAGAAATCTTACAGAAGACTTTCATGGGTCAACTACCAGGCACTGTGCTTCTGAAATGCTCTGTTCTGTATTTTAACAGCCATCATATTCTTTCTTATATTGTACAGTCACTTGCATATATGTCTCTTAATCTATAATTATAACTCCCTCAAGAGAGCAAGCAGCAATGCCCAGAATGTTCTCTTTGAATTATGGTTGAATTGTTTTAACCTTTCAATTGCCTTCCATTCTAACAATCACAATATAACTTATTAGGTTTCCTTATCCCAGAGTTTGGTTCCACAAACAACCTAAATTACTTTTTTTAGAGATATTTTCTGGCTAGAACTTATAATTGGAATAAGGACCCCAAACACTGCAAACCAGAAAGAACATATAATTATTATGACCTTAAGTGTATATGTTTGTGAATGTATATAGAAATAGGCACAGAAAAATTAAAACAATTGTGTCAGGGAAGTAGGAAAATGACAGACTTTTTCCCTTCAAATTTCTTTTAACACTGACGCAAATTTATTTTATCTATTTATTTATTTATTTATTTATTTTTAAATTTTTTTAACGTTTATTTATTTTTGAGACAGAGAGAGACAGAGCATGAACAGGGGCGGGTCAGAGAGAGAGGGAGACACAGAATCTGAAACAGGCTCCAGGCTCTGAGCTGTCGGCACAGAGCACGACGCGGGGCTTGAACTCACTGACCATGAGATCATGACCTGAGCAGAAGTCAGACGCTTAACCGACTGAGCCACCCAGGCGCCCCATGGCACAAATTTATTTTTAAAAGATAGTGTAACAGTGTTTAAACAGTGCTCACAAGGGGAATGCAAGGGCTCTGAAGTGTTGAGTTTCAATCTTCACTAGTTGGTTATTCTAAGAAAACTATTATAGCATCACTACAGGCATCAGTGAGGAAGTTATCTCTATCACATCCATTAACCCCAAAGATATTTAAGACTGAAAAAGTGACAATAAGAAACTAACTTAAAAAATGAAAACTGGGAAAATATACCTCCTCCTACCCTCCCAACGGACAGGAATGAGGAAAGAGACAGTGTTGTCATTTAATTAGTTATTTTCGTAACTACACCCAGTACCGCAAAAACGGAATGAATAGAAACAAAAAAAGACTCCCACTTTAATTAGAGTTTTCAAAGGAAGAGATAGGAAGAACTGACTATGTAAAGCAGTGCTCCTCAGAAGACTCAATAGTTCGCAGGAAATCTTTTAATTATGGAAGCTGATAAAGCACTTTGTAAAGGCTCCTTTATCTAGTTGATACGGAATGTTTTTCACTGCTTCTTAAGTACAGGTGAAAAAGAATTTATTTTATTTTGACCCTAACTAGAATTTATTAGTCATGATCTAAAGGAAAGAAATTACATGATCCAGCAATCTTTATGTTGAATACGTTTATAAAGGTCTGTTGTGCACACGTAACTTACTGAGTTTGAGCAATAACTTTTTTTTTTTAACTTATTTATTTTGACACAGAGAGAGAGGGAAGCAGAGAGAGAGGGAGAGAGAATCCCAAGCAGGCATCGTGTTATCAGCGCCGAGCCCTATGCAGGGCTCAAATTCACGAACCCATGAGACCATGACCTGAGAGAAATCAAGAGTTTGATGCCTACCTGAGTCTCCCAGGCACTTCTGATTAATAACTTTTAAATTCATATTGAAATTGAAGAGAAATTCAGTAGATATAAGGCATAGTAGAAAGACTAGTATTAGAGAAGCAGGGGAGCTAACCTGATAATATCTAAGTATGTACTTGATTTTTTTTACTTTTTTAAAAAATCTTTAATTTTTTTATTGTTTATTTTTTTTAAATATGAAATTTATTGTCAAATTGGTTTCCATACAACACCCAGTGATCATCCCAACAGGTGCACTACTCAATGCCCATCACCCACTCCCCCGCCCCTCCATCAACCCTTAGTTTATTCTCAGTATTTAAGACTCTCTTATGGTTTGCCTCCTTCTCTCTCTCTGTAACTTTTTTTTCCCCCTTCTTCTCCCCACTGGTCTTCTGTTGAGTTTCTCAGGATCCACATATGAGTGAAAACATATGGTATCTGTCTTTCTCTGCCTGACTTATTTCACTTAGCATAACACTCTCCAGTTCCATCCACGTTGCTACAAAGGGCCATATTTCATTCTTTCTCATTTCCATGTACTTGATTTTTAAAAGATAAAAATACTCATATATATTGTAAATAATGGCGATTTTAAACAGATAGAATTTAAGAGCTGCATTAAATATGACCATTAAAAAATTGCGCCTATTATTGTAATTATTGTGTTTTTAGCCAGAGTTGTTTAAGTACATAAAATGCTCACTTGACAGTAGTGTTGAAATATTTACTTATGTGTCTGGAATATGTTGAGGGATTTATTCACAGATTATGGAATAGCCACAGCTGACCCAGAGGAACATTTCAGAGCTCTGGCCCCAATTGTGTTTGGCTCTGGAATGATAGCTCAATTTTAATAAGTAATTCTTTTAGAAATATCTAGCAATGCTCAGCATATTTTTTCTCTTCATTTTCTTATCTCTTATTCCTAATTCATGTGTGTGTGTATGAAGTTCTGTCTGTTTTGCTTGTCTACGTGTGTGTGTGCACATCCTCACTCCTGTACACCCAAGTGTATGTATACTTTAATAGGTCCAGGTATATAGAAACATACAGTATATGCATATGGACACATACTTAAGAAAGAAGAAGTTTAAAAAGAGGGCAAAACATATGAATGCCAACACAGATTGAGGATTCAGTATTAACGTATAAAAAATACATAGATGTAGAAAATGGAATTGTGTGAAGAGAGTAGAGAAAGAACAGGAAAGAATTAATTAAACAAGAGCTTTGAGTGGAAAGCTTCAATCTGAGTGCATAGAGACTGCTCACCAGACTGGCTCTTGAGCCTTGTACAGTAAAACAGAGGAAACCGCTTGTTTGAAGATTTACCATTCTCTGCTGTCTTTCTGGGTAGCCCTGCCTAAGACAACACCCTTCTTGTCACCCTCTATCCCATTACCCTGCTTATTTTTTCTTACTACCTGTAACCACTCTATAATACAGTCATTTTACTGCTTTTAAAACGTACCTCTCTGGAACATACAAACCTCAACAATGATTGGATTTTGTATCTCTTTTTCACCATTTTCTGGTCCTGACCGCTTAGAACAATGACAATTAAATGTTTGCTGAATGAATGAATATGTAAATGAATTCCATATTTAAAACCTCAGTTTGTTACAGTTATGAAGGCTACCTCAACTGCCCAGCTATTTTTAAAAAGGCAGGAAATGAAAAAGAAGAAGCACTATCAAGGAGAGGATTTAAAATGTCCATAACATGCCAGAATTCCAGAAACATTAACATTCCTCCTGGTTAGAGGTAAGTAACTGGTTCCAAAGTGAACTTATACCCTTTATGGGAAAGGAAAAGATCATTGCACACTCGATTTCAACTCTAAAGAAGTAATGCCCCTGGAATCATTAGAGAATCCTTCCAGTCTTGTTAAAACTCAAGGTATAAGACATTGACGCAATTTTAATCTCAACACATTTCATTACTGAAATGAATTTTGTTTATGTATTAACTGAAGAAATAAGTCACTTAATAGCCACTTATTCTGAAACTGAGGTTATAGTTCTAAGTAAGAGATCGTTTATATGCTTGTGAAGTTTATAGTTTTGGTGGGGAGACAGGGTGAAACCAGAAATTAAACAAGTAATTACATGAATAACCAATTATTTAAAATCATTTTAAATTCTAAGAAGAAAAATTACAGGGGGTGATTGCAAATATAATAGTGATACACAACTCAGTGGTAATTGTCAAGAAATTCTGCAAAGGACACTGAAGTGGAAATATAACCTGTACTTTAAAAAAGTAATAGAATAACTAATTATCCACATGAAAGAAACTTAAAAGGGGATCACTACTTCACACCACATACAAGATAGATTCTAAGTATCATACAGATCAAATGCGGAAACAAAAATATTACTATTAAGAAGAAATAGGATATGGAAGGATTTCTTAAACAAGGCAAAACAAATACAAACTATACAGGAAACGATTGATAAATTCAATAAAAGAAATGACAATACAATTAGAACTTCTGTGCATGAAACGATACTATGAAAAAAGCAAAAAGTTAAACCACAAAATGGTGGGAGATATTTGCAATAAATTAAAACAGCAAAGGAATGGTATCTCTAAAATATGAACTCTTCATAGGAAGATAGGAAAGTAACTTGGTCTAAAAATGGGTTATTAACAATTTATAATAGAGAAAACCCAAATGGAAAAATAACATGAAAATATGATCAATCTCAGAAAAAGAACAAACTAAAAATTTCAAGGAGACATTTTTTCACTTCCTTATTACTTTAATACAAATTAAAAAGTATGATACTAGCAAGTATCAGTGAGGACGTATGGCTTTCCCTCAGCGCCTTTAGTTCTTTGTTCAAATATCACTTTCTCAGTGCAGTTTTCTCTGATCTTTGTTTAGAATTGCAGTTCTTATCCTAGCAGTCTCTATCCTTATTCCTTGCTTTATTTTTATCCGTAGCACTATTCCCATCTGACGTACCATATATTTTATTTATTTCTTTTCTACCACATTTGAATGCAAGCTCCACTTAGGCAGAAAGTCTCATATATTTGGCTCACTGTTATATACTCAGTGTCTAGAATAGTGTCTGCCACATGGGACACAATATGAATGAGTAATTTGTTTCCATAAATCGCTAGAGGCACTACCTATTGATACACTGTGGGCAGCTATTTGCCAATAATGTTGAAGATGTGCTTGCCATAAACTCAGTGTTTCCAATTGAGGCATATTCTTCCAGATAAACTCTTGGGCACTTGCCAAAGGAGATATGTACAATACTGTTCATTTCAGCATTATGGTAATGGCAAAAAGTTGGAAGCAATACAAGCACCCATCAATCAAATCATAAGCACATTTTAATGCATTCCTACATTGGAATACTGCACAACAGTTAATGCAAATGAACTAGATCTACTTGTATATCAACATGGATAAATTTCAAAAACATAATGTTAAGAAGAATACACAAGTTGTAGAACTGCATATACAGTTTGATATCAATTTGTAAAGGAGCAAGGTATTTTTATGAATACATTAATAAATAGCACAAGTTTATAAACATGCATGGAAATTAAAAGCACCAAATTCAGGAAAGAGGTTACCTCTAGGGAGAGAAAGGAGAGGGAATAAGGTAAGAATACATTCAAGTCTTTTTATTTGTAATGTCTGATTTCTCAAGAGGGCTGCTGTGTGTATGGGTATTTGTTATTTGGTTCTCTCCACTTTTTGGATAAAGCTGATAAATATATATGAGGTTCCATCAGTAGGACTTAATGATGGATTGGACCTGGGAAGAGACCAAGATTTAATGATGGATTAATTAATGACCAGATTTAGATATTCTAATTCATTCAATTTTAGGGAACCACAAAAGTATCCAAATTAATAATTACTATGGAAAGGAATTACATATTTATAAAAGGACTGAATGTAGGATTCCTTTAAATCCAGGCACCCTTGGTGTATGGAATCTATTCACAAGAAATCAGTTTATATATAACTAGTTCAATTACATTGTGCAAGATATATCTAGAGGTGAAACTTTCTGAAATGTTTAATTATTAGTAATCATTTGAAGAAATAAGAATTTAATAATAAAAAGTCTAATAAAGCATTGATGTGGCACAGAATAACTGTTCTTGGGGAATCCTCTAATAAAGAATAAAGTTAATGAGTTCCATATAAAAGTTTCTTACAGTTAGAAATATAAGACCAAATATATGCCAGACTGCTTAATGCATCTTCTTTTTTTTTTAATATATATATTTTTTTTGAGAGAGAGAGAGAGAGAGAGCACAAGCAAGGAAAGAGCAGAGAGAGAGAGAGAGGCAGACACAGAATCTGAAGCAGGCTCCAGGACCCGAGCTATCAGCACAGAGCCAGATGCAGGGCTTGAACTCACAGACCACGAGATCATGACCTGAGCTGAAGTCAGACACTCAACTGACTGAGCCACCCAGGCACCCCCTAAAGCATCTTCTAAATACGCAGGTTGCTTTTGTAGAATATAAATTAATAAAGTGTCTTAAACTTGCAGAGTTTTTATATTTTTAAAAGTAAGACCATCTAGGAGTTTTTATTCAGGAAAAAACTTAATCTTGAATTTAACAAAATGGTAAATTTAGAAAATTTATCTCTTGTCTGTTCAAGATAATAAAAATTGTAATAATCATCATAGATTGAATTCCCATATTCTCTTTTCTAAATCAAGTCACAAAATATAAAGTTCTTTTCTAAGCATTACTCATTCTAAATTAGAAAGTGAGTTCCTGGTATAAACTGATTTTTACAAAAGGATTGAAATGATTCCTTTCATTTGAAATGATTCATTTAGATTGAAATGATGCATTTTAGTTACTATTTTACTAGTATGTGTTCTTAAAGGGTTTGTAATTTTTTTCCTCCAAATACAACTGATTTCAAGGAAGTTCCCATGGAAGTCAGATCTTAAATCTCCTCCAGATAGCACTGTAAGTTTAGCTCTAAGACCATTCATACTCTTTCAGAAATAAAGTTCTTGATCTCAGATCATTCCTTTTCCAATTTTCTTGGTAGATGGAAGTAGAGAAGGCATGTGATATAATTGCTCAATAGAGCAAGGAATAAAATATATTTAATACCAATCAAATTACTTTTTATTTCTTATTCCTCTTAGCATGCATTCAGTGAAGGAAGCTTCCTTTCTGGGGGATAGGTCTATATCTAAATGTCAAAAACTATAACTCTCTGTGAGGGTTGCTTATTAAGAATTTGCTATGGTTCATTTTACAATGACACCTTCATATTCAGTGGTGTCAGCGTTTGGAACAGCAATCCAAGATCAATTCATCTTGGCATTAAAAGGAGAAGGAAAAAAAGCAAGAGAGAGAATTGGTAGCTTTACAAGAGCATATGGAGTCATTCAAAGATGAAACAGATTCATTATGGTGCACCCACGCAATTCCCTTCCAAATAGCCCTTCCTACCCCCATCTCAAGCAGCAGGCACTGGGGAACTGTCAATATGAACACTGATCACCCACAGGAATACAAAGCAGCCTTAATGCATAATTTGCTTAAGCAGCAAGACTATTTTATATCCTTAGACCATGTGCTGAACTCTTGGATAAATTGGCCCGAGGGGCACTGAACATAGGGTGAGAAAAAGAATAGAGGAATTGCTTCAAAAATACTTTCTTCCTAGAATTATCTCTTTTAAAACTATAATCAAACCCTTGGAAAGATAGTGTGAATGTAGCCTGGAGAATGAATGATGAAGTGGGTAGTGAGCTGCTCTTTGTGGGGGCGAGCTGTGTCATTCACAAATTACAATAGCCATCTTTCTTATTCGGAAGTTCTCTAAGGTGATTAAAAAAATGACAATTAATTGGGTTAATTGAAATATTCAAGACTGAATTCTTTTTAGTGGAATTAATGTTGCTCAAGGGATTATTAATGAAAAATTACCAAAAAAATCCGTACAGGGTTAGGATAGGCTTACTTACATATGGCCATGAAGCTATGTATAATATAATTTATATGTAGATATCTCTCCACTTGCCTATCTGGGAAAGCCCAGGATAATCCCATTCAATATTAGAGTTATTCATAATGTCAGACACTTAGCAAGAGGGTTCAGGTATTCAAATGTAAAGTGAGGCACTAGGGAATTATAAGAGGAAAGATTTTGGACTATCTTTGGATAATTTTTTTAAAAAGTGTATTTGATGCTGTTGATTTCTTCCTGAAAATCTCTTAGCTCCATTGTGTTATACACTTCTGCCTGACACATTCAATTCAATAAAATAAGGACTTATATCTAGAGATTCAGTGAATGTGAGTTGGTTACAGTTTCTGAGCAGATACATCACACTTCAGAATGTATAGCTCATGGGTGTTAATAATGCTGGAATCCTGGTTTACAAGGTTTTGTAATACATCAAAAGAAAGTTTGAATATCATGTAATGTCTTGAACCTCACATAATAAATTATAGCCAATTTTTGAGGAAAAATTATTTGAATAAAACATGAAAGCTTTCTTCATTTCTTTACTTTTTCATTATTCCAGGAATTCTCACACCCAGGGTTTTATCACACAGCTAAACACAGCACTATAAAAACCTGGGTTTTAATTCCAGCTTCTTCAACCGACCAGCTATGTGATATATGGGCAAGCAACTTGGCCATTTAGAACCTCAGGTTTTCATTTGCAATATAGGTGGTAATATCTTATGGGACCCTCCTGAGGAAACGATGTCCAGCATAGTTCTTGCTCAATAAATGCTCAGCCCCTGTTTCCTTCTCACAATTTCACTTAAGAAACTTTAAGGGGGCGCCTAGGTGGCTCAGTCGGTTAGGCGTCCGACTTCAGCTCAGGTCACGATCTCGCGGTCCGTGAGTTCGAGCCCCGCGTCGGGCTCTGGGCTGATGGCTCAGAGCCTGGAGCATGCTTCCGATTCTGTGTCTCCCTCTCTCTCTGCCCCTCCCCCGTTCATGCTCTGTCTCTGTCTCAAAAATAAATAAACGTTAAAAAAATTAATAAAAAAAAAGAAACTTTAAGAGAACATATACATCTCCCTCCATGAAGGTAGCAAATACCTTAATGAACCCATAAAAATGGTTACATTATGATTAACAATTTTGACAAATCCAAATTGTATCTTAGCTGTTGAGCTATCTTTATCTGATTCAAACTACTTAAATAATTCCAAATGTTTTAACTGTTTTTTCTTGACCTAAACTTATATATATATTTTTAAAAATAATTCTCTTTATAATTGTTTTGTAAGTGGGTTTCTCAAATACTTATTGCAGTGACAGTATGTCATGCAATACTTTCAAGTATTTATTGCAATATTTTTTATAATACAGTATTTCTTCATTGGTGCTGTATTAATAATAATAAAGGACAGTAATAATAGTAATAGATATCAACAAGTTGATAATAGTGACAGGGGTTGACAAGTTGATAAGCTGATATTTACGTGGGAGTCACTCTGTTTATCACTTTACTTTCTTTCTCATGTAATTTTCATAACCAGCATCAAAAGCAAAAACTGTTATGGTCACTTAATTGTGAGTGAGGAAATTCAGCCTTCCAAAGCCTCAGGGAATCTAGGAACTACCCTAAAGTTACACAAAGGAGTGTGGCAGGACTAGGGCTTGAACCCAGCTTTGCTTGCTCCCAAAGTATTTGCTGTTGACCGGTCATGTCATATATTACTTCTGTTAAACAGGATTCTCTTAGTGGGTAGTATACATGTGATCCTTAAATAACCTGGTGATAGACCCTTTTGGAGTTAAACAGAGTAACACAAAGTTCTTTAAACTTTAAACAAAAACTTTAAAATGAAAACCTGAAACTTAGCTTATTTTTAATAAGATCAGAATTTGCATTAATTTACCATTACAAGATTTTATGATGTTAGCCTATCATTAATTAGTCTTTAAGCATAATTTTGTTTCCTTAACAGACCTACTTCAGAACCCAAAAGCAAAAGTGCCTTTGGTTTTAATGAAACTTTGCTTCCAGTTATCATTTTAGTTTACAGATTTCACTCCTGTGAGTAGAAATAGAATCCATATCTACTTTTACATATTTATTTTCATGTACCTAGTATAAAAATAATAAATATATAGCAAAGTCTCTTCCATTTTCTCAGACACTGTGGATAAGCATGGTTTACTAAATCCTGCAGAGACAAGCTGTTGTGTTTGGTCTGTTAAAAATTTTATGTCAGTTAAGCTTGGACATATTTGTTAGTTACATGTACTAATTCTATGTATTGTTGGGATGTGAGTCTACTCACTATCTACTTTAATAGAATAAAACAAAAACACATTTAGAAATTCAAAAAAGATTTCTATAATCATTTGCAAGGAGGAGACAAGAAATGATTAATATCGTAGTTTATAAAGGCATATGGCAAAAAGTTGAAAAGTGAACGTGAAAAATTTGACTAATTGCTTTTCTTGGGATATGTACAAGAGAGTCATAAGTAAGAGTTTGAAAGTACTGTGACCAAAAATATTTTGTAAACTTTTATATTAAGCATAGATCTAGTATAAACAAACACAGCAATTGTTGAAATGGAAAATAGAAGAAAGATGTTTCTTTTTCAAGTAATTGACTCATGTTCTACAGCATTTGTCACTGTATCTTCCCCTTGATAGTTAATTCCAATATGGATAGTAATTGATTTCTGGAATTGGAGAAATCCACCTTGACTTACAAAGAAGGCACTTAAGTGCAAAATGAATTCAGATTCCTAAAGTCTCAAGTGAATGTGACAGTCATTTGCTATGTCTGTCTTTTGGCACTAGATTATAACCTGAGTTCTTAAACATAATGTGAAACCCATAAACTCTGTTTCTTGCTCACAAGGATCAAATGATGAGCCTGTCAATGTGTTTTCTTCAACTATAATGCATAAAAGCTTTTAAGACTAATGGCCAGCAAGCTAGTCAACTTTTCAGAAAATAATTCTCACTGGTTATGGCAACAATTATTTACTCTAATTCAGTCATGAGCTCATAAAAAATACTAGAAGCACTTGTACTTGCTTTCATTAAATTATCAGATTAAAATCTTCATCTCCAAATTCCATAAACCCAGGTTATTCAAATATCCAGACTTGAGTTGCTTCAGATTTATATAAACATTGATTCAGAGCTTCATTTACTTACAAGAACTGTTGTATTTATTGCACAACAGGATGTTAAGAAAGACTAAGGCACACTGGGTTAATGCACTCTGACATTCGTTCTTTCTTTACAAATCCATTCTTGAATATTTATAGTGTGGAAAGCATTTTGTTTGCATGATCGCTGCATAAGCCTGTGAAGGCAGTTTTATACACAATTAAAATGCTACATTTCTGGGTATGATATAAATTGCAATAACAGTAAAAATTTGGGATTATGGGAGAGGGAGTAATTAATGGGAACAGGAAAAACTTTATGGATGAAACTGACATTTGAGGAGGACTTTGGGAGATGTTGAGGACTTTAACGGGGGATATGGGAGAGAATTGCACTCCTAGTCTCAAATTTGATATGAAAAGTGGATTTGGAATTTGGCAATTATTTGAAAGCTTTCACTAACATTTTAAGGCAATTTCAAAGATTTTTAGTCTTATTCATTCTTCTATGTGAATGTCAGTTCAGTTTTATTCAAGGGTTCAGAAAACTACAAGAAGTTGAAATGGAAAATAGAAGAAAGCACATCCTACAGCAATGTCAAATAGCATGAGTACGAGGAAGAGAGTATTGAGTGAGACAATTAGGAAGTCACTTTTATTTTTGCAGAAAGAAGTTTTAGAGGTGTTAGAAGTGATGAAGTTGGTTATTGAGAGTGAAGGAAACTGAATGTGAGGTGAGAGTATGATGACAGCTGATGCAGAAGCAGAATGGTAGTTTGAAAGAAAAAAACTAAGCTAAGTAAAGGGAATAAATTGAGATTCAAGGCTTGAAGAAGGAAAAGACTAGTTCCAGCTGAGGTAAAGGATGGGCAATGTAGAAGGGTGAGAGGTGTGGTTAGCGTATAGATCTTAAATAGGTTATGCTCCATGAGTTGAGCCTTTGGCAGCAGAATTTAATCATTTAATCAGCATTAGTACAAAATGGTTATGGTTATTGATTTCTATAAGAAGCCCACCTTCAGTAATGTTATATAAGTATATTCTTTATGAAACTAGAGTGTTGTCTTACTGAGAAATCTCAGTATGTTCTCTGGCTTGGAATGTGTTAAATATGTATATAACCATTTCATAGAGCTTTGCAATTACAGAGCATTTTCAAATACATTATGTCATTAAATGGCCACATAACCAATAAGAGGAAGATGGCAGCAACACCTTCTTAGATTTGAAGAGAAGGTTAGTGTCTTGGAGAGATTAAATTACTTGGAAAGGACACACATCAAAGAAATGGCAACATGGGTGCTTCTCCCTTTGCCCACTGCTCTCTGGCTGTCTCCTAATCAACCGGTTTAATCCCTTCTCTTGCAACTGTCTGCTGAAGAACTGACATACAAAAACAGAGAAATAGAGCCAAAGAATGATATCACATTAATGATTTTCCACATAATTTAAAGTAACATTACCCTGCCCATAGAACATGGCTGGAGATGGGTATTCTAAACTATCCTAATTCCATTGTGGGAGTCACTATTGCTCACTTCCCTCTTCTGATTCCTCTAGTATTTATAAACTATACTTGCAGTAATTATTTGACTTGTATAGAAGAAAACATGCATTGATAACTGGACATAAGCATTCTGCCTTCTTCTATACTTCTCAATATAAATTTATCTTCTTGCATTTTTTTGACTCCATTTGGATTGTGTTAGTATATTCCAATCTCACGCAAAGTGAATGCTAGGTAAATTCTGGATGAACTTTTTAAAAAAATGCACAAAGAAGAGGCTAAGTGCCTCATCTATGAAAAATGCACCAATGTATTTCCAACCTCCAATGCCCTTCCATAGCACTCAATCGCCATTTTTGACATTTCTTTGACACAAATATTTGGAATTGGAGATCTTGAAGGTGGGCATCTCTAGATAATTACAGATTCATGATACTATCAGTGTGTGTGAGTACCTGGGGTGAAATGAAAAGGAAGGTCACCAGATATAAAGCGATGAAGTTACTCTGAAGACTGATGGATATCAACACTAATGTCCAAGAAAAATGAATAAGGAGAAAGAAAAATTTTGATTCAGTAATATAACCATTAACTTTAGGATATGGAGGGATGTCTGGAAGGTGATAAGGACTGGGAAGAAACAGTAAAACTAGATATTTGTATTTTAAGTTCATGGATTTCAAAAATTATTAAAGCCAAGGAGATAAGTCAGTGGAAGATTTGTAGAGGATTAGAACTATACCTAAGAGAGCTTCAAAGGAAGAGGTGTTTTATGTAGGAAGTAAGTAAGCTTTTAATCAGTGTGAGGAGGTGCAAGACCTACTGGAGTGAAAGAGTAAAGATATGTGGGACCTTGGTAACAATAAAGTAGGGGTCCCATGGGCTCTGGGGAAGAGACAAATGGGGAAGTTGGTGGTGGTATGTGGCCAGAGAACCAGACAGGTTTAAATGGAGATGAGCACACAACAGAGTATGGGAGAGCAGTATCACAGAAAAGCAAGTGCAATTAAGAGGGAGGGTAATGAGCTGAATAAGAAGACGGGAGATGTGTATGGTGATTGGTGAACACAAAATCAGGTGTCTTGTGGATTGTGATTCACATTATCTTCTCTCTGTGATATTCAAATTTCAGCCTTCCTCTTTTCCTTCTTGCTCCAAAATTCCCCTTCCTTTTGACTAAATTCTTTCAGTGCTTCTCATATCTCTCAGGGCATTTCCATTCTTGATCTGCATAGTTCTTTGCTCTTTGTTTTCCAATCATATTTCCTGTCTTTATGTTTCTTGGATCCCCTGGGATTGATGATCTCTGGAAGACTGATTTATAGCTGTTTTCTACTTAACATACATATTTAAGAAGAAGTTTGCCTTTATAGTAGGGAGGTCATTCCCACAATAGTTTTTTCATGTCCTTACAGTCTCAAATGGTTGGTGGTCCTGTCACCATATTGCACATTACCACGGCCATTGACCAGTGACAAAAAATTAAATCTCTGTTTCATAGAGCAATATGGTTTTAATAATAATTTGCTACAGCATTTCAATTTTTTAGTGTGAAATTTTAGGCACAGAAGAAAGCATATGCCACTGCTCCTAACCATGCGCAGAGCAGTACCATTAAAAATGTACACATTCTACCCCCCCCAAATTTTTAGACTGTTTCTTAGCTTTTTGCTATCTAAAATGAAGACTTTTCTGATGTCAAACACGTTAAATAGAAAGCAAAACAGCTGTAAAGGGTAGCTTTACAGAGGAGCTACCCTTAGGGGCTAGTTTTCGTGTCATAATTCTTCAACCAATTTTCATTTGAGTCAGACAGATCTATCTCTGCCTTTTTTGGATTCCAACATCATATTAAGAGGGTCTAGTTGGGTGAAGCAGATGTCAAAGATGTCAAACAAATGTTCAGTTTACTTTATCCAGATAGTGCTGTAAATTATGCAGTTTTTAAATGCAACACTAATCTTGGCCTTCTGAGTTTTCCTTTGTGTCTGGAAGATAGTGAAAATAGGTAAAGTGCTTCAAAACGTTACACATATTCAAGTCTGTACTTTTAGAATTTCTTGTTATTTCAAAATCAACCTTTTGAAATATTTGGCATGCCTATTGAAAAAAAAATAGTCAAACTCAGGGACAGATGGATTGATTTGTTGAATGTACAGCATAATACTGCAGATCTTAATTCAAGTAATAATTGTGACCGAGCTGTTTAACTTATAACTGCTTTTCCTAAATGAAAAGCATCTTTTCACTGTATTTTTGTTACACTAAGTAATGATCACTTGTAGACAATTGTAAAGATTAACAAATGAGTTAATGAGGGCATTCCAAATTATAATCTGCATCAGAAAACAGAGTTAAAAGTGGTTTAGTGAATGGGATCAATCTGCAAAAACTGTAAATAGTTACTGAAAAAATAACATGTCCACTCCCTCATTCAGTGAAGGAACTCTATAAACTCCATGAACATGTGTCATGTGTAAGATACTGCTCTGCTGGATATAGGAGGAATCAAGAACTTTAAATGCAGCAGGGAGAGCCTGGGTGCATTTGGTGGCTCAGTTGGTTAAGCATCTGGCTTCGGCTCAGGTCATGATTTCATGGTTCATGGGTTCAAGCCCCACCTCAGACTCTGTGCTGTCAGCTCAGCTCCTGTGCTGTCAGCTCCCTCTCTCTCCCCCACCCCCCACCCCACTCATGCTCTTTCTCTGTCTCTCAAAAATGAATAAATTAAAAAAAAATAAATGTAGCAGGAGAGATGGAACATGTCATTATGTTTCATATATGATTAAAACTAGAAATTATTTATATAATGGCTTAAATGGTATGAGACTGAGTATATGTGATTCCAAATCCTTGAATAAAAACTGAAAACTTCAAAACAAACACAAAAATTTTATTTAATGATTACTAAATAAAATGACTAATGCCAAGCACTCTGAATAATAACTAAAATGTACTGAGTTCTTTTTATGCAGCAGATGCATTCCTCGATGTGTTACATGAACTAAACTCTGAATTCTCACAATATCTCCATGAGGGAGTTTTAGGGCTTCTTCCAGGCATGTCCTCACTACTGTAATTTTGCATTTGAAAGTTCTTTGCTACCCATGTGGCTTGCTCACTTTCTTCAGATCATTCCTCAAACAACATCTCAGTAAAGCTTTCTTCCCTGATCCCTATTCTAAATTTGCAACCTACTTCTTACCTTTGTATCTCCCTCTTTTTGGTCTGTTTTTATTCTTAGCGCCTATCACCTATTAACATACTATATATTTTATGTATTTGTCTTCTTATTGCCTTTCTCCCTCATTTGAATGTGTGTTTTGTGAAGGTAAGAATTTTTGCCTCTTTTTCACTTCTATATCCACAGTTGCTAGAAAATACTGGACATATGGTAAGTATTCAATAAATATTTGTTGAGTGAATGAATGTAGTCAGGGAAGAGGCCAGTTTTAGGCAATCAACTTGAACAATGGAAACCTGAATAAGGTAGAAGGGCCCACAGTGATCCTGAACCCCTTGGCTGAATACAAACAGGCAACCCACCTCAAAATATCCATAAGTCCTAGCTGACCAAGGGTTACTTACACCTGGACACAGGTACCAAAAAAGGAAAATTCCATATCTTCCAATATCTCTTCACTTTCCCCCTTCAATTACAGCCCCTCACCATTGCCTTGTGGCTGATAGTTTCAGCCTTGTCCTGTCCTGCCCGCCAATCTCTTGCGGTGAATTCAATAAACTTCTATCTCTTTTGTTCTGTCTTGGGTGATTTCTTTCACTACCTGAGCCATCGGCCTCCACCCAATTGGGTCGCCCATATTTGGTGGCTTCATCTGATAGGAAACCCCCACATCAGGGCTGTTATCATCACACCCATACAGAGTTTACATGTTAATAAAAATCTTTATATTTTAATATATAAAATTAGATAAGATATATCCCAACATGTGTATATATACATACACATACATTCTCGTTTTAATATTTTGGGATCTATATTATGTAATATCTATCTTATATTAGATAAGATATAATAAAATATATATTGTATATACTTTATTTATTTATATATATCCTTATGTGCAAATGAAAATAAAATAATTTCTAGTATGTAATCATAGGCATCAAGTTCAGGAAATAGATATTATGATTTATTTACTATTTTAAAAATATTAGCATACTTTTTTGATAGCTGCTACTTATTAAGGATCTATAAATTACAATGCTAAAAATCACTGCAATTATTTCCCTTACTTATTTAATAGATGCAAAATACCAAAACTTAGGGGGGAGGAGTTAAGATGGCAGAGAAGTAAGGGGAAGGGATTTCCCTCATCCCTCAAACACAGCTGTACTGAAGTCAGAACATTGGGAACATCCGGAAAATCAATCTGCAGAGTGGCAGAAGAATCTCCACAGGTGGAGGGAGACAGCTTGCTGGGATCCAGGTGGAAGTATCTGAATTGGGGGGGAATAAAACTGCATAGGCATGGAGGGGAGGGAACCCCTTTTGTGGAGAGACAAAAGAGAGAAGACAGAGGGCTTCTTTGTCTAGGAATTCCTCCCTGGACCACGGACTGGGGAACAAAAAATACGGGGAGTGCCAGTCTCTATTTTACCAACAGTCTTAGGAGCTGAAACTTGGTTTTCAAAAGTTTGCGACTTTCTCTGGACTGGAGTTGGCCGTGTGCGCATGCGTGGGGCATAAGGAGCCGCCCCAGGGCTCTGTAGTGATCTCAGGGGAGGAGTGGGAGAGAACAGTCCCCTTCCTGAAGTACTGTGAGGTGGGAATAGGGTTTATTGCCTCCCCGGGGAAAAAAGACCCTGCAGGTGCCAGCCAAAGGCCTTTTATTTGCAGGGCTGAGTGGCGCTACCCCAGAACAGGGTGTGAGGGTGCAAGGCCCTTTAAGACATGGGGTTTTCAATCCCAGCCAAGCGCCTAGGAGACACTTGAGACTGTGGAGGAGGACAAACCCACAGCCCTCACTACTCTGTGAGGGCTGCCTGGTCTGGGGAGGAGACATTGGGGTGTCGCATTTTTCTTCCCTCACCAACACTGTGGGGCAGGACATGGGAACAGGAACAGCAGGCCCCAGCGGAGGCAGGACCCACTTATCCCACCCCCCCAACTTTATCTACTGGAGGAAGACTGACACTGAGCCAACCTGACGGCCTCTCCTCCAGACCAGCACCGCCAGGGGTCTCAGGCACCAACAGACAACTGTCTTGTGTTTTTGTCTGTCTGTCGCTTTGTCTGTTTGTTCTTCTCTTCTCTTTCTTTTCTTTTTGTTTTTACCATCTTCTTTTTTTCTTTTGGAATCAGGCTCATAGTTTCCGATTTGTTTTTGGTCAATTCTATTATATATGTGTTATATATATATATAGTTCATATATATATATTCTATATATTCTCTCTCTATATATTCTATATAATACATATATTCTCTGTATATATTTGTTTTATTTGCTTAAACAGGCATTTTCCCTCTATTCTTTTTATATCTTTTCTATATCTTCTTCTTCTTTATTTTCCTTCTTATCTAGATTAAGTCTAATAGTTTTCTTGACTCTCTGCTTGATCTTTTCTCCCCTTTCATGTCTCTCTTTGTATGGGATCAGGTCCCCTGCCCTTTCCTTTTTTCCAGGGTTACTTCAACGAACAAATCAAAGCACACCCGGTTGAAGGTCCAAACACTCCACCACTACAAGCAATGAGGAGTTTTGCAGAGGACTGACCAGTGGAAAAGAGCAGTCAAAATGCAGTAACAGAGTGCACACAACACACTCCAAAAACACTTCCTGAAGTGCCAGGCCCTGAACAGTGTATGGCCCCTTTTTACTATAGTAGTACTTGTAGGTGAAGGACGCATCACAAGCTACTAAAACACGTAAAAGACAGAAACCTAGCCAAAATGACAAAACGGAAGAGTTTTCTTCAAAAGAAATTCCAGGAAGAAATGACAGCCAGAGACTTGCTCAAAACAGGTATAAACAATATATCTGAACAAGAATTTAGAATAACAGTCATAAGACTAATGGCTGGGCCTGCAAGAAAGCATAGAAGATAGCAGAGAATCTATTGCTGCAGAGAAAAAAGCCAAAACGTAGCAAAATTAAGTAACTTGTTTTAGGTTACAAAACTCAGATTTGAACTCACGTCTGTTTGTAGTCAAACCCTACTTTTCACTATACCTTGCTACCCGCCTTGGTTTAACATTTAACATGTGATGAACTATAAATACACATTTTGACTATTTTCTGTTTTTTTTTAAACTTCTGTACCCAGACCAATTGACCACATTAGAACAAAAATAGCACATCCATAAAATGCTTTGAATTTTCTGGTGTTTTTTGAGAAAACAGGAAAAGAAACATTTAGTTATTTCATGCTCTGAATAAAATTTGTCCTAATCAATTTGTTAACATTTAAAAAAAATTTTTTTTAATGTTTATTTATTTTTGAGACAGAGAGAGACAGAGAATGAACGGGGGAGGGTCAGAGAGAGAGGGAGACACAGAATCTGAAACAGGCTCCAGGCTCTGAGCTGTCAGCACAGAGCCCGACACGGGGCTTGAACTCACGGACTGTGAGATCATGACCTGAGCCGAAGTTGGACACTCAACCGACTGAGCCACCCAGGTGCCCCTAATTTGTTAACATTTAAAGATCATCCGCAAGTGACATTTTGGAGATTTTATTTTATTTATTTTATTTTTAGAAATTTTAAAGGAAGCAGTTAAAGTTACTTTGAAACCAGATATATGGGGACAAATGAAAGATTACACCCATTTGTATTTCACATTTGAAACCCACAAAATAACTCGACATTAAAAGTTATTGAATAAATCTTTCATAATTGGAAAAATATTTCCACCTGTTTATTAAAAGCCAAACAGGTTAAATACATATTTCTGTAAAAAGCTCTTATACATTGTGATATTTTTAAATGAAAGGTTATTACATATACTTAGTACAGTCTATTGGGATGATTATCTAATTTAACTTTCCCAGTAAGAGAAAAGACTGGAAAGAGTTAAGGGCATGTATTTAGAATTGAACTTTGATGAGTCAAGCTCATTTAAATTTATGATGAGAAAATTTCTTTCTGGTTCAATTGTTTACTATTTTCCTCAAGAACTTACTCATGACAGCTCATTAGGAAAGCAATTTGCCAGTTTTTATCAGAAGGCTTCAAAATGTTCAGACCTTCCGATTTAGTAGTACATTTCTGGGAATTTATGCTGAGATAATAGTTTGAAATTTAGGAAGAGTTTTATACACAAATGTGATCACTGCAGTGTTGTTATTTTATTTTAGGATACTCTAAATTCCAGAAATAATGTATACTCCTTAAATAATGCAGTATACAGCAGAGTGGTAGGGTTTCTTCTCAAAAGCCCTCTCATTCCCACCCTTCCTCAGAAGTGACCATATCAAACCATTTGTTTTTCATTAGCCTTGAGGGATTCATTTGAAGAATGTCTATTATATACATTCATAGCCATAACATAAATGGGACCATTTCATATGACCAATGATTTTTATGAAAGCACAAGGAGGAATGCTTACATAAGGCTTGGTATAGCCACTAAAAGAATTGTTATATTGGTTTTAAAGTGTTTGCAAAGAATTTGTAACATAAAATAAGATTATTCTATATACTAAAGAAAAGCAAGATATACATTAAATGTGGAAACATACATACACATTCAGAATGAAATAAATTCAAATACTATCAGTTATTTTTGAGGTTATTGGGTAACTATTTTTATCTTCCTGATTTTTTTCATATGTTTCAAGTTTGCATGGCAAAATTCATGTTTAGTCAGATTTTTTAAATATGCTAATTTAGAAAAAGGAGAGGAAGAGCTCATACCTTGTCCACACAGTCAAAAAACAATTGTTTTATTTCTTTATCCAGAATCAGAAATTCTGAATTTTAATCTTTTAAAAGAAATTCATGTGTCCTGCTTTTATATTACATTTATATGAGATAACTTTATTTTGAGGTTTTTTTTTTTTTTTGAGGGGACAAGGAAGAAATGCTAAATTAATGAGTTTGACTCCTATTCTCATGGTCAGTTTATGGATGGGTGTAGAATCACTCTAAACCTTTTCTTAAGTTCAGGGTAGATTTGGAACAACTGGATATGTGTTTGTTTGCTGTGCATTTATCCCCAAACTACTAGGTGCTTATTATATGACAGTTATTGTGGTACAACTGGATTTTTTCCCCAGAGGCTCCTTTAGGTAAGTCTTGATATTTGTATCTATGGATATCTAACTCCACAGGTGGAAGACAGTAGTCATCCAATAAGCATTTGTTGAATGAAAGAATAAAGAATGGAAAGGTCATATTTAATCACTATAATAACATTATTCTATCCATCATACAGATGAGAAAACAGGCTAAATCATTAAGTCATGGCCTCACAGCAAGTGTAAGTGACCAAAATTGTTATACTAACTCTATAGTATAACAAATTCATATGCTGAAGTCCCAAACCCCAATACCATAGAATGTGACTGTATTTGGAAGTAGGATCTTTAAAGAAATAATTAAGCTAAAATGAAGTCATTAGGCCCTTAACCCAATATGACCGGTATCCTTATAAGAAGACAGACATGTGCAAAGGGAAAAACCAGGTGAAGACATAGGGAGAAGTTAGTCATCTACAAACCAAGGAGAGAGGCATTAGAAGAAACCAACCCTACCAACACTTTGATCATGAAATGTTAACCTCCAAAACTATAAGAAAATAAATTTCTGTTGCTTAAGCCACCCAGTCTGTGGTACTTTGTATGGCAGCCCTAGTTGATTAACATGTTACCTCTCCCACTATTGTAGAACAAAACATTCTACCTCTTTTCTACAAGGTATCAAGATGTTGAATTACTGAGTCAGTGTATTAAAACTGTGTTGAAAAATCAGGATAAAACAATCTACCTTTCAAGGTTATTATAAAGATTCAGTAAGATAATATATATAAAATGCTTCTTGTAGTGCCAGGAATATAGAATTATCAATTAATTCCAGCAAATGTCAAATAGCAGTGGGGACATACGGGAAAAAGTAGAAGAAAATTTCCAGATGTGCAAGGCCTTGCTGAGGGAGAGCAGTCCAGGCAGATGGAACTGATGAGTCAAGATGTGGAAGCATCAAAGACAGCATGATGTGTTTAGAGGAACAGATAATAGTACAGTGTCACTGGAACTAATAGTAGAGAGAAGACTGAAGACACATGTTTGGGTAAAGGAAACTCAACACAACCTTTCTTGCTATTCCACCACAAGGTGAAGTACTATTCCATCAAGTTTAGAGAGCTATGCTGTGGCTTTATAGCCAGAGGAGAAAAACCCTGCACTGGCTCCCCATTTCACTCAGAGTAAAAGTCAATGTCCTTCCAATGGCCTACAAAGCCCCCAGTTCTCTGGCCCAAGATTGCCTCTCTGACCTTATCCTCTCCTTTTCTCCCTCCTTGCTTTCTTCACTCCAGCTGCCCTGGCCCCTTTGCTGTTTCTTGGGCATATTGGTATACGCCCACCTCATGGGGTGAGCCCTCTGAGGCTTCTGAGGCTTCCCCCAGATATCTGCAGGGCGCATCCCCACATTTCCTTCAAGTCTTCATTCATATGCCATCTTACCAAGAAGACCTTCCCTGACTACCCTTTTTAAAATTGCAAACTACCTCCCCTACTCCCTAATTCCTTACATGTTACTTCTCTTTTTAACAGCACTTTATCTTCTAATGTTTTATATAATTTACTAGTTTGTGCTGTTCAAAATTTATTTCTTTCCTCTCCTCACTGAAATGTAAGTTCTATTAAGGAAAGGGGTTTTGTTGTTGTTGTTATTTGGTTCTTGAATTTAATGTTTTCACATTTCCATTTTAGTACACGCTTAAGAATTTTATACCTTTACAAATACTAATTTACTCAACACATTTCTCGGCATTAAGGGGATGGTGAACATAGAGAATTAATTGATTTGTCCAAAGTCATAGGTTTTCAAGAACCATTTTCATGCATAAGAATAAAAGTTCCATTGGTCTACCAAATTGCTATAGCATTAGTAGCAATCAATACTGATGAATTGTGGTGTGCAAGGTGGTGAACAATTTATTTTGAAATACGGTAGTTCTTCTGTGGTGTATTCACATTCTGCTTACTTCAAATTACTCTTGAATTTCAAAATACTGTCCTGTCTTAGGCTATTAAGCGCTAATAAACATTAGCATTATTCAGTTGAAGGGAGCTATTTTTTCAGTGATGCGTGCAAAGTGTTCCAACCTCTGGTTAGGAAGTGCTTTGGGGTGGAAAGTATAAGCCATTATTATTGCTTGTACAATACTGTTTTTACTTTGCAATTTAACCTTGAAAAAATAATAGGTAATACACAAACAAATGTACAATACTTAGAAAAGCTTAGTGAGTAATGCTTGATATGAGGTGGGAGACATGGTCCCCCACCCTGCTACCCACTCTGTCTCCTAACAGTGAAAAGGAAAGTGAAAGCAAAAGTGGTTAGAAGTATGAGCTGTAGATCCACTTAGCCACCTCTGAGATAAGTACTATTACTATCCTTATCCACAAGAGGGTAGTAATAGTACTTATTTCAGAGAATGGCTGTGAAAATTAAATTCCTACATAAGAAGCACTTAGAAGAGTATCTAATATATAGTAAATGCTCAATAAATCTCACCTATCAGTATAACTTCAAAAGCCAGATACCTTTTCTTATTAAAAGACTTACTGAAAGGCACTATTATGGTATAAGACACTCTTAATAACTGTTATCTACAAATTATGCTTTAAGTGATTGTCAGGTGACAGGCTGTCTGTTAAAAGACTATTAGATAACGTGATATAATTTTAGTTATTTGAGTTAAGGTCTTTTCCAAGTTACTCCAGACTTCATTTTTTTCTCTAAGCAATTTATTGATTTTGATATGTAGGACAAACACACACACACACACACACACACACACACACACACAGATACACACACACCATGCAATAGGTCCATGTTATCTGAGATGCTTAAAAGAGTTGAAAAATTAGTAAAAGATCACTTTGACTTTATTACTTATATTTTACATATATAAGACCCCATGTTATCAGTCATAATAGTGTAATAAAATGTCTCATGTGATATAGTAAACATACTGATAAACTGAGATAAATCTATGTGTCTATCCCTCTATCTTTCCTCAACATTCTTAGGGAAACTTTCAGCATAAAGAAGCTCTAATTATGTAGGAGATATACTTAGTGTATAGCTGAATATTTTTTAAAAATTATGAATTCAGTTTTTAGATCCCTAGTGGGATAATCTTTCTTTAAAGATTATTGAGATATCATTTGTACTTTTTTCTTTAAGTGAACCCAATTTCCTATGTAAGAAAAGATAACAGTGAAGTGACCTATAGTGCCTTATAATATTTAGAGGATTCTGAAAAAAAAATTCACCTTTATACCCTGAAAGGTCAAATGTGATCACTCTGTTTATAATCCATGATGGGAGGGTTTAAATTCAACTCAAAACAAGGAATGGAATGTTAATGAGTTCTTACACATTCATACTGATCACTGATTACAGAAGAAGGGTTTGAAGTCTGAAATAGAGCAAATTCTGTTGCCCATGAATTTTTTTAAAGAAAAAGAATCAATCTTGGAGACTGTAGACCATTGTAACTCACTGCTATACACTAAAATACACCATTCAAACATAGTCTGACATTCAAATATAATTAATTGAAAATACACTTGAATACTTAAATTAGTGATAGATTTTAATTAGGGTTGTGATGATCTCTCTCTCACAAGTGTGGGTGGTGGACAGGGATTAGAGCATAGGACAGAAACCCTGTGGGGCCTATGGCTAAGACAGATATAATTAATTTTGACTCTATATTTCAGAGCGTAACATCTAGCAGCAAAAGCAGGAACATAGCCACAGGGCACTTGCAAACTTTATTTGAAAGGTAGAGCCAAAGTGTCAAAACTGTGCAAGTCAAATATTCCATGGGTCGAAGGAGCAATTCTGGGGTCCAAAATGGAAGATAAAGTCAAAAGCCATGAGTTATAAAAAAGGCAGGGTTGAAGAAGAAGGTGCAGAAGAAAGGCAGGAACAAGGACAGCTGGGGGGGTGGGGTTACGAGTTGGTGCTCTGAGGGGTGTCTATTACTCACAGACTTTAAAAAGCAGTATAACAAGGCAAATGTGGAGTTCGGTCACACAAAAAGAGCCTAGGAAGAGCCTGGGATTTTATGGTGTACTTCTTAAGTTTTAACTGCTACCCCTCGAAGGCATTTGAGTTTGTAACCCCTGGGGACTATTGCTTGACAAAGGATTAGGATATCCACAGCTATTTTTAATCCAATGTCTGTGGCTTGTTTCATGTATGGGTTGGTCTTACTTAAAGGACAGCTCCTGGGGTTTGGCCAAGAAAAGATCTGTTTATATCTATTAAAATTATTTGGGATGGCTCAGTTGTCAAGGAATAATGGATAAAAAGAAAATAGGAGGTGGTTAGTGAAAACATTAAGGTAATTGTGAAATGTTTGCTTTAAGTTACTTAACATAGGGGTTATCATGATGCAAGACGTGAGAAAAGAGATGTGAAAGCACAATCTTGGAACAAAAGGGCTCTGCAAATGCAGGATATGGTAGTGATTGATGTTTTTGCATTGAGATGGGAAGGTATTTAAGGTTTTGACATAATCCTTTAAGTCTACTTAAATAATAGGTAAATAAATATTTTTTTTCTTAACATAAAATATTGATAGTAGACTTTCCACTTTCTTTGGGTGCTCCTAGTATATAAAGGACTTCTCGATGTAATGAAGTACTGAAGCATGAAAATGATAGTCTCAACTTTAATGAAAGAAGCTGATGAACAGACATCCTGCTTTGTTTAATATCTCATGTTAGTAATTTGTATGATGAATGTAGGTCGGTGGATGTTGCTGTTATTTATTTGCCAAGCCACCACTGGTACAGAAGCCAGTGTGTGGTGCACTTCAGTCTCTTCACATTTGCCATCAAAGCAGAAAGTAATTTTGACTAGTTCTTCTGCTGATAAATAGCATTCTATGCTATTTGTGGATATTGTACAAAATCATTACAGAGATTCCGTACAGAGACAATTTCAACTGTGGAGCTTAAACTATATAATCTCCTTATCATCCTTTTACATTCAACATGGACTATTTTGTAAAGGGTTTATTTTTGGCTACCAAAGAGAAAAAGAGATGACAACTTTTTATTATTCAAGCTGATGTAAGAAGAGGAGTGTGCCTATTAGGCAACGCTGTCCTGGTATGAAACACTGAATACCTACAAATTGGTTAGGTAGCCATAGTGTATGCAAAAGCACAGCGGGTGGCATAATAGTGGAGAAATGGTTGGGATTTTGCCCAGACTAAATAACTCAAAAGAGATTTCAGTCCACAGTAGTATATTTTCCTCTCCAGGGTAAAATATTTAACCACAATAATTAGTCCTAAAATTAGAAAAAAATATTTATGGGAATAAGTTATAAATCCACAGAATGATTTATGATGGCAACTGTGAAACTGTTGATATTTGGGGAGCCCAAGGCAAAAGTAGAAACAAAGGCTGGCATCTTGCATTTCTAAGTGTTTGAAACTGTAAGTCAAGCTATAAAATTTTAAAATAAAATACGTTCTTCAATCTCAGCTACATGACTCTCTTCCCTTTCCACTTCCAGTTCTTTCCACTTCCTTGAGGACCTTGCATATCCACACTCCATCCATACCCCACAGACAGCTTTCCCTTAGTTACCCTTGGGCCTAGGGAATTTTACCAGTGATGTATGGTTTCCCCTTCGAGAATGAATTGGGGATAAGTTCGGGCCCGGAAAATGGGATCAAGACTGTTTATGTGTAGAGAATTACAGGGCCCGGGACCTTGGAGTATGGTACAGGAGTGCACAGGTTCATGGTGGAAGTGACCCTTTGACTCTGCAAATTCCCCAATGGGTGGGAAGGGAAGCAGCACAAACAAGGCCAGAAGGGGGACTTCAAAGAGCAGAGCTCAGGGCAGGGGTCTTTCTTGCTTATGTTTAAACTCTGATGCATCTTAATAAGAGCTAATGTACACAGTGTTTTCTATTCACATTTAGCTTTCATGTTCCTAATCTCATTAAACTTTGGCAAACATCTCTGTGAGATAGAAAGAAATTATTACTATAATTTTACAGATAGGGAAACTGAGTCTTAGAGATTAAATGATGTATCAAGGCACCACAACCAGTCAAAGAAGCAGTTGAACTCACACCCAGGTATTCTTAGTGTAGGATTCTCCCCATTGTACTGTCTCAGGCAGACGTTGGCCAAGTGCACAATGGGTTCAATACCATACCGTCAATGTAGAACTCATTTCCTAAGACTTCTGAATGTTTAACATGGGGGGAAAAGCCTTTGGATAACATATTTAATTTTCTTAGGCTGGCACGATTAAGGGAAAATCCTTCCATGCACACCCAATTATCTAGCTCTAAAGTTGGGACCTAAATCATTCTCATTAACATACAGGGTTTTAGAACCTTGCTCTACTCACAGTGGTTTCTGTCCTGCCTCAGCAAAACATAGCAGGGCACTTTGAACCCATTTCTTTTATGTCCTCTTGCCAAAGTCTCAGCATCCTCCCTGTTGAATTACTCAGAAGTATAGTTTCAAATTTGGGGTGTATTTGCCTTAGATACTTTGATTCCTTCCCCGCGAGTTTCTATCGCAAAATCAGAAATGGGTGCCTGGGTGGCTCGGTCGATTAGGCAGCTGATTCTTAATTTCAGCTCAGGTCATAATCTCACCATATATGAGATTGGACCCAACGCCAGGCTCTGCACTGGGCAGGGAGCCTGCTTAAGATTCTCTCCTTCTCTCTCTTTGCCCTTTCCCTGATCAATCTCCTGTGCTCTCTCTGTCTGTCTTTCTCTCTCTGTGTCTCAAAAAGAAATAAGGGCGTCTGGGTGGCTCAGTTGGTTAAGTGTCTGACTTTGTCCAGGTCATGGTCTCACTGTGAGTTTGAGCCTTGTGTTGGGCTCTGTGCTGACAGCTCAGAGCCTGGAGCCCACTGCAGATTGTCTCTCTCTCTCTCTCTCTCTCTGCCCCTCCTTTGTTCATGCTCTGTCTCTCTCTCTCTCTCTCTCAAAAGTAAATAAACATTAAAAAAAATTAAACAACAACAAACCAACCCAGAAAGAAAACCAAAGTAACTGCCTTCTATTCCTATCTTATTGGCTCCTCTCAGATTTTAGTACTCATAAGCTCATACATACTCTTATGGAATGTTTGATTATAAAGTAAATACACAGAAGGTTACCTTCATCAAAGTCTGATCTGCCTGAAAGACTCTGATTCGTTGCTAGTTTTTTCATATTGTTTGTTTTAAACATGGTGCCATTGGATGGACTCGGTGATTTTCAAATGATATTCTTAGTGGATTCTTTTAAAAATGGGGCACCTGGGTGGCTCAGTCACTTAAGTGTCCACCTTCAGCTCAAGTCATGATCTCATGGTTCGTGAGTTCAAGCCCCACATCAGGCTCTGTGCTGACAGCTCAAAGCCTGGAGCATGCTTCAGATTCTGTGTCTCCCTCTCTGTCTCTGCCTCTCCCCCACTCACGCTCTGTCTCTCAAAAATGAATAAACATTTAAAAAAATGAAACCTATGTGGAAAATGAGTATACCTACAATAAATACAAATAAACTTGCTTTTAGTAGAAACATGGGGATGAATTTCCTAGAACTCAGTGTAGCCATCTGTAATGGTTAATTTTATCTGTCAACTTGACTGGCCACAGAATGCCCAAATGAAACATTATTTCTGAGTGTATATGAGTATGTTTCTGGGTGAGATTAGTATTTGAATCTGTGGACTCAGTAAAGTAGACTACTCTGCCCAATGTGGGTAGGCATCATCCAATCTACTGAAGATTTGAATAGAACAAAAAGGCATAGGTAATGAATTTGCCTTGTTTCCTGCCTCATTGTTTGACTTGGGGCATCTCATCTTTACCTGTCTCTGGACTGGAACTTACACAATTGTCTCCCCTAGTACTCAGGCTTTTGGACTTGAACTGAACTATACCACTGGCTTTCCTGGGTCTCCAGCTGGAAATGGCAGATACTAGAACTTCTCAGCCTCCATAATTGGATGAGCTAATTCCTCATTCTCTCACTCTCTCTCTCTCTCTCTCTCTCACACACACACACACACACACACACACACACATTCATATATAAGTATATACACATTCCATATATATCTGTGTGTACACACACATTCATACATAAATATATATGTACATTCATACACACACATACACAAATAGTTCTGTTTCTCTGGACAACCCAGGCAAATACACCCAGACTTCCCTCGCCTCTACTGTGTGGCAATGTGGCAGACACTGATGTAACCTAGAACTCTTCTGAATATTGTGTGGACGTATCAGTGTAGCCCCTTGTTACACAAGCAAGTAATTCAACTTCTGGACATTCAAAGTTCTGTTTTGATAAATCATAAAGCTAGGGTTCATGGGTCCAGGATTTTTTGTGAAAGGCAAATAGAGTTTGGCCATGGTTTGGCCACTACTGATAGTTGCTACTCTCTTTATCAATATGTTAGAGGCCATATAACTTCTGTTGCTCCCTGTTTGGTCTATGTTATTTTACAGGAAACAGTTTTAAGCTAAAAGACATGAACTCATTATAGGATTTTAGTTTCCTTAAATTCAGCTTAGTATCACCTTGAGTTTCACAGATCCCAGAAATGGTCTCCTGACATAATCAGATTATCAATGCTGAGAAGTACAAAACCATAGCATCATTGACTCCAAAAAATAATTGTTCCAGAACTGTAACAGCTCAAGGGAAGAATGACTTAAGATAATTGTTGCAAATGTGAAAAATAATTATTTTTGGCAAACTTCATTGATTTATATGTAAAAACTCTGTATGACTCTAATGACCAAGGTCACATTTTGCCTTGGGTTCATCAAAAAACTATACTTCTAGAAATTAGATGTTTCAAGGTTTATCATTGGGATTTTAAAACAGTCACAATAGCCAACTACTAACTGGCACTTTGAAAACGGTCCAGTCTCCAATCATCTTCAAATTTTATTATATAATTTTCTCGTGTGCACGTATAACAGAGGTGGTTCAGGAAGAGTGGGAGCCCAGTGGAAGAAATGTGGAGTACGAATGTAAAAATTTTGAGAAAGAATGACTTCAAACTATATATAATACCCGGAGAAACCAATGTGTACCTTCTCCACCCATTCCCTTGAAAATCATTACATGGAGTAAAAGATGTACTTGGTGGGAGTATATTATGTGAATATTATGGAAGGGAATAGGCCATGTAGACAGAAGTCTAACCTTGAGGTTAAATTGAAATTCAGCCAGCTAAAGACTGACTGTATTACAGAGAGTTTGACAATTTTTTTTTTTACTTTACTGACATCAGTGTAATTAATTTCATGTATATCATTAAAATTTTTTTCCAAATGTGTAGGGATTTCAATAGGGTTCCAACATAAGTCTGGTGGCATATTATTTTTAATGATAATGATGATAATACTAAATAGCCAATATTTAACCAAACTATGCATTGTGCTAAGAATGCTATTTTAAATATGAAAAGACAATAAATGTGTTTGCCACAGAAATTTTTGATAGGTTGACTAATTAATGTTCAGAGACATATTTTCCATGCCTGATTATACAATTCCATCATAAACACAAACTATCACATACAGAAAAAATATTTAGAAATATGGCTCCACATCAACTCAGAGGTTACCTGCATATCTAATACTATGTTTGAAATTTTTTTCATTAGAAAATACTAGCTAATAATGCAAAGGTATTAACTAAGACATGATGTAGTATAATAAAATATAACTTAACAAATTATGTTGATACAACATAAATTCTCATAGTAGATGCATTAACACTTCACTCACTGGAATGTAATTCATTAAGCACTTAAACCATTTTGTATCTGTTACAGAAAGAGAAAGTTAGCAAAATAAGATGCTAACTATTCAAAACAGATGTCACAAGTAAATATGCAAAGCTCATATACTAGGATAGTGTCCTTGGTCTTATTAAGAATAATTTCTTCTTATTTTAGATAAAATTTTTACAAATGTGTTTGCATTTTATAGCATATATTTTTCTTTATGAGAGATGAATTAAAAACAACTCTGCTCTGAATTCTTCCCTAGTCCACTGACCCCTTCAATCCTGCCTTGGGCCATACCATGGTGACAAAACCAGGGAAAAACCAAAACACATTGTCCATAGAATAAAATCTTATTGATCACAATTAGTACAGAGAATTGTAATTACTTTTTTATATCTCTATTTCTTTTTTGCCTGCTAGTTCTTTAAAGGCGGAGATCACGTTTCATTTATCTTTGAATCCCTAGCACTTAGTACAGTCACTAATACATGGTATAGCCTCAATTAATATTTGCTTAAATAAGTTTGACTTGAAATAGCATTTCATAAAAAGGGAGCACTGAAAGGAAGGTGATAAGAGCAATTATAAAATTGAGAGCAAAGTGTCTGATAGGAAAGAAAAGCAATATGGAAGTCAAATAATAGAACTCAAAGGTCATTGAATGTAGAAGAAAACATGTATATCTCAGTAATGTCTAATGATATCATAGTATAAAGGCACATTAAAAGAATACATTTTCATAATAATCATTCAAGATTAAAATAGTCTGTAAAGATAAGGAAGGGTATAACATTTGAAGGAAAAGCTTTAGGTATATTAAAAATTATACAGATTACCCAATAGTGACAGAAAACTAAAATCTAAATAGGAAGCTATTGGCCATAGTTAACACATAACAATCATTATATCCCTGATTCATATAAAGAGAAAAATGCTAATTTTTACACACCCACAGATTAAGAAAACCTCTTAAAGATAATAAAGGTGAAAGGCATGATACACAGATCATCCTGAAAAACAATAGTGCTACAGTATACTACTGTTTTAAAATTTCTCAGTGAGAATTATTTGGAGTCCATTTCAAGGCACTGTGTTGGTCTTACACTGTATTATGTTAAATCTCATTTCACTTGATGAACTTAAACAAAAGAAACAATGGTTATGTGGTTTAATAAATTCAGTCGCTTGATCTCATCTTTATCAGAGAATAAAAAATGTTATGATATTTGTATGAAAATGTTACTTTGTAAATTTTATGGCTAAGATATTAATCAGTACACTCACACAAACCCTGGTAAAAGCACACATTTTTGGGAAATAGAAGTAACATTGATTTATTTTCATAGCACTTTTGTGACAAGACAGGATGGTTTATCCTTGGACTTGTGACTTTGAAAGCCACGGCTCTCTATGAAACCCATCTCAGTAGATTTCTCTTTTGATCATTTAAGCCCATAGAAGGTACTTCATGTTAGAATTATACTTCTTCAAAGGCAGTGGAGATAAGCCTTCTCTATTGGCAGTGCCTCTTAGTTATCACTAAGGCCATAAAGAACATAAATTAAAAAAAAAAAAAAAGAGGAAAATCTAAGTTGCCATGGGAATCTACATGTACTTGGTCAAATGGCTCTACTATTTAGTAGTTTAGCCTGTATTTCCCCTTCAAAATCAGTTTAAACACACTATTCTTTCAAGAAACTCCCTTTGCTTACCAGTCTGATTTAGATTCTCTTCCTTGTTTTCTTTAAAAACCCACGTACACCTCTGAGTTAACCTTTCCTATGGTATACTGAATTGTTCTATTTATTTATTTTTCAGTCAGTTCAAACAAACCAGTTGGAGGTAAGGGTCATCTTATTTGTCTTTGCATCTCTGTACCCTAGGAAAAAAGCCATCACATAATAGGCTTTCAATAGATGTGGAAAGTTTTTATTTCATTATAAATAAAATTATAGCATCTGATATCAACCTGAAATTTGACAATCACTTGAAGAAGTGTCCTTGTATTAAAAAACAATCTCATAATGATTTTGTTTCTTTCCTTTTTTACATTAATGCTATGGGTCCATTCTGAACGATAGCTATGCTTTTTAGGAAGAATCTGGAAACTGCTGTTAGGATGCCATCTTAATAATGTGGGAAACTACTTGGTCTTATTCTTTTCATCACCTTATTTATGTGAGACCCAGGGAGTCCTCTGATGAGGATACAAGTGACTGAAAGCTTTGGTCTACAGTAAGGCAGGAAAACCATATCAACATCATAGTGCACTTAAAGTGCCTTACTAGCAACCTCACCTGAATGTTGTTCTTCAGACTTCCATTCTAGCTGCCACCATGTAATTAATTCAACAAACAGCAATGATAGAGTGCCCTGCATATGCAAAGCACTGTTTTAGGTCCTTAAAATATTTGTTGTACTTCTCAGTTGGCCAAACCGCACATAACAACACCCAAGACAGGTCTTCCTCTGAAATTCTTCAGCTGCTCAAATACCACTCTGAAAACTATTACTTCGATTCTAATATATATGATGCTATATATATATATATATACATATGTATGTGTATATGTGTATATATATATATATATATATATATAATGTTTATTTATTTATTTTGTGTGAGAGAGAGAGAGAGCAAGCTTGAGCAGGGGAAGGGCAGAGAGAGAGGGAGACAGAGAATCCCAAGCAGTCTGTGCGCTGCCAGTGTGGAGCCTGATGTGGGGCTTGAACCCATGGACTGTGAAATCATGACCTGCACTGAAACCAAGAGTCTGACGCTTATCCACCTGAGCCATCCAGCACCCTGCTGCATAATATTTTAATTATTTATTCATCAGTTATCAGCATATGTTGCACAACATATTGATTGATTATTTACTTGCCAGTTTCTCCTTCCATCTTGTAAGCACCTCTATGAAAAGAATTACACATTAATTCATGCATTCCTAAGTCAAAATTCATTAAAAGTCATATAGAAGATGCTTCAATTTGTTGAGATAAGAAAATTGAATTTGGCAGCATAAAACTCACCTGGACTGCCAGTTATGCTAGAACAATGCTGACAATGAAGACATAGCTGATAAAAAAAAAATGACAATATGAAAAAGAAGTGTATTATTTTAACAGACATTTACAGACCACTTGTTACATTCAAGGCATTTAGGGAAGTAAAACATAAGCCAGTTATAGTGCCTGCCCTGCAGGGGCTCATGGTCAATTGAGGACATGCACACAAGTACTATAAGATCTCCTCTGATGAGTATAGTAGGGATGAGTCAGTGCAGAATGAAGTGACTTCAAAGAAGAAGCAATATCAGAACTGAATCTTGAAAAAAAAAAGAACTCAATCTTCAAGACTGAGTAAAATTTCATATGGGTGAGGAATAGAGATATTTCAGGAAGTGGCAAAAAATATGGTGACATGTAAATTCAGGGATTTCTTCAGGAATACTGAATGTACTCCAAAAATGGAGGCAGGGGTGGAATAGACGTGGCCATGGTGATAAATGAAGTTGGAAATTTAAGAGGGAAAATCTCTAAGATGATACAAAAAGATGTGGTACATTCAAACAACTTAGTAAGTGTGAAACTCAGAACACTTAGTTATCAAAACAGGCTTTATTTTTTTTAAGTTTATTTATTTTGAGAGAGAGAGCAAAAGAGAGAGAGAGTGAGTCGGGGATGGGGAGAGAGAGAGAGAGAGAGAGAGAGAATCCCAAGCAGGCTCCACTCTTTTAGCACAGAGCATGATGTAGGGTCAGACTCATGAACCATGAGATCATGACCTGAGCCAAAACCGAGAGTTGGACGCTTAACCCTCTGAGCCACCCAGGAGCCCCTCAAAACAGCCTTTAAAGATACTTGACTGGCACTTGACTTAGGTGCCAAGTATAACAACAAATAACCTATTTTGAGAAGGCAGAGCACACTGGGAGTGAAGCAGTTCTTACTGCTGTCTGTGGACTAGCTTTGTGACAAGAATGGAGGACACGAAGCCCCACTTTAAAGTGGGCTTAAAGATGTCACATCAGGATGCAGGAAGAATGACTGAAGAAAGGACATAGTGAAGTGCAGTTTGGAGAAACTTTTATCTTGGGAATGTAGGCAGCTGACAAGCCCTGATGTTGAGGATGGAGGGACTGAACTGGAATCAAACCCTATAACTGCGCATCAGAGAAATATGTCAGGTCAGTCTGTTCTGAGAACAAAGCTATTTATCTTGTTTTTAATCCAGACCAATTATACCAGAAGCTATCCCACTTGCAATAATCTATTAGGAGTAAACAAGATGTTCAGAAAGGAGAGTATGAATTAGAAATTTTGGAGAACAGCATGAGGCAGATAAATCAGAATAGTACTGTGATGGCTTGACGATCTGAGGCATTACATAAATTCCAAAAGAATAAAGCCAAGAGTATATTTACTGGTTTGTACCTAAGTCTCCACCAGACTGATTGATGATTTTGCTTTCTGGCTTAAGTGATGAGAAAACAATGAAACATCTATGAAAGAGCACAGAACACTGACAGTAGTACGACAGGAAAAGGAGTTACCAAGTAAAGGATGAATTGCTAGCATGAACATAGAAACTAGATGATATGAGATGAAGATCCCCCTTCTTAAGTGTTTAATTAGAATCCATCTCTTTAAAACACAATCTTAGAACGTTTTCTGCAAATAGATTTCACAGTGCTCTAAGAATCCTCACACGTAATCTCACGGAGGAGGTTATAATAACTCCACTTATTAATCATTTATATATACTTGATTTTATTTCATCTTATCTTCCATTACACGTTTTGTTTTATGTACTTTACACTTCTCCTTTTTGGAATCCTCACAAGTCTATCCTACGTGTTGGGTTCTGTTATCTCCATGAAACAGATAAGGAAATGGGGCCTCAGAAGAGCTGAGTTAATGCCAGAGATTGTATAGCTAATCAGCTGTAGAGCAAGGGCAAATCTAACCCAAATTGGGTGAACTCCAAAACCTCACAGGTCTCATTTTCCAGAACTGATTTCCCAATTTTCACATCCCCACCTACCCTGACATGTTCCTCCTATAGGTTTCCCATCTCATTAAATGCAATTCTACCCTCCCAGTTTTTCATACCAAGAGACTTGGAGTCATGCTTGACTCTTCTCTTTCTTTCAAACCCCGTAACCTTTTAGCAAATTCTCTTATTTATTCAGAATTGGACCACTTGACATACCCTTCGCCACTACCATTAGGGCCGAGTCACCATTATATATTGCAGAAGCCTCCTAATTGGTCTCCCTGCTTCCACTTTGTCCACCTCAGTTTGCACACAACAAAGCATTCACTGTGATGTTTTCAAGCCTGTATTCAGGTAGTACCATTTTTCTGCTCAGAACTTTTAATGTTTTTCCACCTCAATTAAATTAAAAGCAAAGTCCTAACAAAGTCCTTATAAAGTGTTATGTGATCTGGCCCTGGGCCACCTCTTTGACTTCAACTCCTACCACCTTTCTTCTTATTCATTTTGCTCTGCTTCTTCCCTTTACCTTGAGCACACTGTCAATCACACCCCAACTCAGGGACTTTGCACGGCTAGTCCCTCCACCTGGAATGCTTTTCCCCAGATATCTGAATTCCTTGCTCCTTCACTGCCTTCATTTTTCTGTTCTCATGTCACTTAAAGAGTCTATCCTTGACCATTATGCACAAATTAGTAATCACTGACCCACAACCCATGCCGTTCGTTTTTCTCCTTGCCTCGCATTATTGTCCTCTATAGCACTAGAATGCAGGTTCCATAAATGCAGGATATTTTTGAGCAGAAATAATTTTGAAACCACATTTTGTCTGAACAAGACCACCCTAAATAGCACAGACCAAAGCATAGATTCTAATACTTTCTCAGTGAGACACTGTATATAACTACTTTCTGTATGAGAGATTTTTCAAGTGAGTCCAGTAATACATTAGAGTTTTAGATTGCCTTCTTGAAATATAGGAATCAGGAAAAATGAAGAAGGGAATTTTGTAGCCCTGGATTAAATGATAAGAATGATGATACATATAGACCTCCCATCAATTGAGGTCTATATAAATGCTTCTTCCATCATGAGGCCTTCCCTTATAAAGTCCTCTATCACCTTCATATTCCAGTAGCACTTTGTATCTTATGGCTCTTACCCCAGGGCCATATTACAGTTATATACATGTATGTATGTGTGTGTGTGTGTGTGTGTGTGTATATATATATATATATATATATGTGTGTGTGTGTGTGTGTGCTTCTGACTCTGTCAAAATATATTACTCTTTGAGCCCTTTACACAGAGAGGTTGCCAGCAGAAACAGACATAAGTGTTGCTCTCACAAATTGTCCAAGTGTGACCCAGCTCAGGAGAGCAGAGTTCTTACTTGGGCTGTAGCATGGCTTGAGCTTAATGGGGACTATGGGAAAATGGGCTCTGCTTTGGCCCCCAAGTGTTTGCACCCTTGGTACATATGTGTGTTTTTATGATGCATCTTGAGTAGACAAAATGCTGCTCTCAAATGGTTTTGGCGGACATGAGCAGATGGAAAATCTTGAGAGGATTCTTCATGAGCACCCAAAATAACCCACATATAATAAATATGTAAAACACTGAAGGTAGGCTGGAGGTCCTATGTTCTGTTGGGCATGAGCCAGTATATCTGAAGCTCTTATAGATGATGTGGCTCTGTTTGCACTCCCCAAGTGTGAGGAGTTGGAGAAATTTTGATTAAAATAGCATAAGAAAACCACCTGATGGTAAAACTAAGAATTAGAGTTAACCCCAAACCAAATGTCTGTTGCAAAGCTTGCTTGGTATTTGTTCCATTTATCTGTGGTTGTCTGTGGCAACGTGCTGAAGCACAATTAGTTCTCTTACTATCTGTTTAGGTGCAGTGAGAAACATGCATGTAGGGGACCTGCCTTCTATTAATGGAGATTGCTTCTTTATTTAGGAATTAAACATGCTATGTGTTCTCGGTTAGTTAAATGAAAGCGTTCATGTTTTGTGGGCAGTTTAGCTAGACTCTAATTGTTTTGTTTTCCAAAGAGAAAGCACTCTTTTTCCTTCATGAGGGATATGTTCGATCTGATACCACTGGACATAGAAATTATAGAGACACAGCCCTTTTTTTTAAGTAAGCAGCGTTTAAAAAAATATCAGTTATTTTGATGGTCTAATATCAACTTTCATGCTACTGAAGACATTGCTGTCAATGTAAAAAATGAAAAGATTTTCCATTCCTCTCTTTTCAAGACAGCTTGAAAATACTTTGCTACTTTTTTCCTAGTAAGCTTTCTAGCCTTGCTGAGCCTGAGCAAGATTTTCAAGCTCTGCTTCTCTCAATGCTTATTTATTTGTTTTGAAGAAATGTTCTTAGGAACTTTCTTTAGAAACAGATTAAGGTAGAGCTTACAGTACTGCAAAAAGAACATCCCTGAAAAGTCCAAGAGATTTAAAAATTTCATTTATTCAACAAATATTTGTGAAAAATCTCTTATGAGGCAATCACTGTTCTAGGTTCGGGATATGCAGCCATGAATAAAACAAGCAATAATCACATATTTTGCAATATTCCCACATATTGTGGGAAGGATTCAGATAAACAAATATATACATAATATTTATGCTATGTCAGATGGTGGCAGCGCTATGAAGAAGAAGAAAACAGGGATGGCTAATGGGGAGTGTGAGGGTTGGGGGGGCAGGTTTGCAACTTTAATGGGTTGCTCAGTGATAGCCTCAATGAGAAGATGACAGTTTTGCAAAGACCTGAAAGAGATGAGGAAACATGTCATTGAGATATCTGGACAAAGAGAGAGCTCTTTTATCAGAGGAAAAATAAGTGCAGGGGTCTGGAGGCAGGAACCTGCCTGGAGTGTTCCATAAACAGCAAGGAAGCAGGGGGGCTGGAGTAGAACGAGGAAGGGGACAGTGGAAGAAGCTGAGACCAGAAGCCACAGAGGTGACATGAGGAACTCAGCTGCTATAGAACCATTAGGATAAGTTTTTTTTAATTCTAAGAGTGGAAAGTCATTGGAGAACTTTGAACAGAGCTGAGTCATGATTAAACTTAAGTTTTATAAAGATCACTCATGCTGTTTTGTTGATGATAGGCCATGAGGGAACAAGAGTGGAAGCAGTGTTGGTACCATTTGTGGCTGACTGTACAGTTAATTCTCATTACTCATGGCAGTGATCATCTGTAAAGTTGCTGCATACACTGAATTACTGAATACTGAATCATTGCTCCTAGGGGAAATATGGGGTTAGGTGCCTGTGAGTCTTTGGTAATAGTATTTTCATAAACATATCAATACATACCCTTACTTTATGCCTGTTTCTGTTTAATGATATTGTATTTAATATATATTTTTGATTCGCGAACTTAACTCACAGCCAACAGCACTGTAACTTTAGCCTGAATGAAGCATGTTTTTTTTTTTTCAACGTTTATTTATTTTTGGGACAGAGAGAGACAGAGCATGAACGGGGGAGGGGCAGAGAGAGAGGGAGACACAGAATCGGAAACAGGCTCCAGGCTCTGAGCCATCAGCCCAGAGCCCGACGCGGGGCTCGAACTCACGGACCGTGAGATCGTGACCTGGCTGAAGTCGGACGCTTAACCGACTGCGCCACCCAGGCGCCCCAGAAGCATGTTTTAACACACACATTTTTTCCTTATGACACACCACAGCCTTCCTGCATTTAGGAATACTAGACAGTACTTCAGCACTATTCAGGTTAATTTTAAATAGCAAAATTATCCACCCCCCCCCCAAAAAAAAGGACACAAAAATGCAAAATACATGACAGTTAGTAGACTTACATGTGAGCTAGAAAAGACGTCAGCTAGTCCCCTTGTTTGACCTTATCAGGGAACTTGAGTGTCAGAAAGATCTGCATGTGTCTGCAAATGACTGGAAATACTGCAGGTATTGATTTTAGGCTCACAAATAAATTTCAGTGAGTAAGTGAGTTCTCAAATACATAATTGTAAATACTGAGTTTCTATTACAATATTTTGTTGAAGGGTAATTCTCCATTTTGTTTCTACATGCCTTGTAACAGCTTTTGTCTTAGACTCTTTTCAAGGATGTTTGCTTAGCAAACAGCCTTAGGGGATAGAGACAGATTTATTTTTTCTTTGTCTGGATAATAGAGGTAATGTCTCCCTCTTGTGCAAAGTTTGGGCAGGTTTTCTAGTAGACCCAACATTAGACTGGGGTTTCCTAATCCCACTCTATAAGTAGGAACCATCTGGGCTTGCCCCTGCATTATTTCCACTGGACTTGAGAGCAAGATGATCTTGAAAGCATGAAGCCCATGCTGTTCATTCTGCCATGAGTAATAAAGTCCTTCATTTCTGGTCCAGGAATCTCATGTCTTCTGCCAGCATCTATGAATGGTGGCAGGCTAGTTTGGTACCTATAAGTAGTATAAAATCTCAGACCCTTCATAGTTCTTGACATAGTCTTAATTTAAAAATTTGACTCTTACATCTTTAAAACTGTTGCTTACAAATTGGGGGGGTGGACAGGTGTGTGTCTCATTTAATGAAAGTGCTTCTCACATTTCTTGATAGGAGTTTCAACCAAAATAATAAAATAATTTCTAATTTCTAATTTCTAATACACAAATATCCACTTGAATTAAATAGTCTCCCTTTTACTTTTTTTCCTTGCTATGAAATTATAGAAAGTGTTTTTTCTTCAAGCACTGTCTTGTAATATAAAACTCCTTTAAGTGACTACATGTGTCTACTGGTAAGTCAAAATAACACCATTTAAATGTGGTTTCACTTGAAAAAAACCGTATAATTTGAGAAATAACCATAATTTTACATATATAGAAGCTATTTTGACTGGAATAGCAATCTGACTGACATTAAAACACTGAGTAAATGTAGCTGGAAATACAGGATTCCCCTGCTTGTCACAAGAGAATACCCTTTGTTAGAAATAATTCATGTGGATAATGTTCTAAAATTCAATTCTAATTGTTCCAGAATCCTTTTTTTTTTGTTAGACCTCCAACTATGGATCAGAAAAAAAGAATCACTGATAGTGCTTTATTTTTGACACTATTATCATAACAATGCAGATATTGTAAATCTAAAATAATGAGTCATATATTAAAGCTATTTTTTTTAGTAAATCAGAGATTCTATTATGCAAAGAGACTATTAAAACTATAATGCAAAATCATATAGTACAAAGCGGTCAAATCTCATATCTTGACAAAGTTTTCAATTTGAGAACTAGCTCTTACATCCTCAGTACTGAGTCTTTTTAACAGTAAAGTCAATTTAAAATTTAAAAGAGAATGAGAATGGAATGGAAATTCTCGCTGATGACTCAGCTGTGTTTAGGTCTGCAATCTGCCTACTTTATATCTCTTCTTCCTGATGTCTTACTCTCGCCTGCCAATCATCTAGTGCAGAGAAATTTATGGCAAAATGCAAGCTCTAAAAAGTCGAAAAAATGGAATGCAAGCTGGCATTCATCACCACTTCCTAAGGTATGACATCTATCCAATAAAAGTTTTTTTCTTTTAACATCAAAACTTTCTATTTGACAAAGTGAATTTCAGTATGTATTTTTTTAAATATGACATGATGACCATATCTCCAAAACACCTAAAAAAAGATGACTAGTGATTTGTGGATGAATATGCAGTCTGCTGTTTTCAGCTCGTACCTGCCCACTTTATTTCCCTTATACCCAGTGAGGGAGGTGCGATGACAGTTTTGGAATCAAGCAGTATTCATCTTGCTTGTCCTCCCGCTTCTTTGTTTCTTTTTAATTAGTTTTGGAAATCCCCTGTGGAAGTTTTATAAGACCTCTTGGACTTTAAGCTGCGATGTGGCTCTTTTCCTCATTTCTTCAGTTCTTGGCACCTCTTGCCCAATCCAAGAACCTTCAGAACCATGGAAGTCTAACGAATGTTGCTATTGCTGCTGGTGTCTAAGTTGTGTTAGAATGTCTTCCTGCTGCTTGCGTTACCACTGAAGCCAGGCAGGCTCTGCCTTATGCCCATTATGGTCCCTGTTTCAATGCACACTCCACTGCCTGGGGTGTCCATAGAAGTGTGAGGGTACTTTATCCTTTGTGCCATTCTCTGTTAATTGGTTACAAAGCTTTGTTACCAAGTGCTCTCCTGTTCTTACACAAATTTTGGATAAAAACAGTTATTTCAGTTGCTTTGTTCAGTGTTTCTATTAAAACAACTCACTAGAGATGGAGCGTGATCAAATACTAAAATTGTTCCTGTCCCCGATGATGAGGATGTTGCTATTCAGGTGAGCATCCTCATTACTTATGACTAATTCTTCCCCTGGAAGTAATCAGAATCTGAAGGCACTATAATCTTGGTGGCCCATTTCCTCAGCCCTCCAGACGTGATAGAGTCTCGAAGTTAAAAGCATGAATTCTGGAGCCAGCCTTTCAAGGTCTGAACACCAGATCCATCACTTGCCACTCATATGATCTTGGGCAAGTTATTTAACCTCTTTGTAACCTCCATTTTTTTCATCTGCAAACAGGATAGTTGTGAAGATTAAATGATAATACATGTAAAGCTCTTAGAAGAGTGCCTGGTTATAATATGCCCTATATAGGCTTTTGCTACTAAAATTATTAGAGTGGTATTATTTCAATACTCAATAATAACACCACTCTAAAATTTCCTGAAGTTTCTGTAATTTTATACCAACTTCTATTGACCATGCTCCAGATATATCTATTTAATTTTTAACCTCCCTTCTCCACTCTGAAAACTTTGATTCACCACAGTGTACCATCATCGTATTTCAATTAGCTACCAGCTGAAGGTGTTGGAATCACTTCCATGGGTTCAAGTTCAAAATGATAAGGTTCATCTCATGCTCTAAGAGTAATCAAAAAATCACATATAAATATTACCCGAAGATACAAGTGGTAAACATAAAGCCTTGCTTTCTGCTCCTGAAAATCCCTATCCCTATTAGTAGAAGGTAAGAGTAATAATCTTTTTGTACAGGATCCCAAAGGAAGTAGGAATGAATGGCCCATTTCAGCTCAATACTCATTCTGAAAACGATCCAGGTCACTGACTCGGTACAAATGAAGTTCCTTTCTGCTTCAATTCAATTACTAATGAACATCCTGATTGCCCTCAAAAGTAAATTGGCAGCTATATTAGCTTTTACAAGAAATTTGTACCTTAGGCAATCCAACTATAGATTTCTGCCTTCAGTGTAGCTTCCAGATAGTCACATAAGGAGAGACTTGAGTGGAATATTTTGCTTTCTGAATATGAGTGCTGGATAATATTTTTTGTTTGTTTGGTCCAAGTCTTCATTATTTTGCTAAATGTAACACCAAAGTAAATCTTACAACTACATAGCCCCATGCAAGAGTCCATTCTATTCCATTAATACTGTTGAAAGTTTACTAGATGCACAGTACTTTGCAAGTGCAGTTATCTCAAGAAGACATCCAACATATTACAACTCTGAGGGGTGATTGGTTATACCAAATGTATGAAGTCAACAAATACTGAACTGAAGAACTTGGTAATATTTGACTTCAGAAAGATGATGATGGTCTTTATGAACCCTGGCTGATATAGTCATGCTCTTGTTACAATGTTGTCAAGAACAGTACGGTTAAATGTTAGCTGAACCTTGTAAGAAGACTTATTCTCTGTCAGGACCGAAAAGCTTCAGTACATATAAACTAGAGCTAATGAAATATCAGAATATAGTGAAAAGCCATAGAAAATTAAACCTGGAATGGTTAGCACTTATGGTATTTGTATCTAAAATAATAATACTTAGAGGAAAATAGCACAAATTCAGATATTTATTCAGTCATTCAAAAGAGTATTAAATGCCAGGCATATGTGAAGAATATAATAGTGAATAGAGCAAACAATAAACAGACATCTCTATACTTCTAGGCCTACATTCTAATGGGGATGAAGGGATAGAAATATGAATAAAATACTACCTGAAGGCAGGACTAGCTAAAGAAGAACTTATCCTTAAAGACATATTATTATGTATAGGCAGGTAGAATTACTCAGATACCAGACTTCTGTACATACCACAGGCCCAAAGCATACCAAGGATAATACATTGATACCTGTTTTTCCCCTGGGCAGTAGGACATCTATGAGAACAATCACACATTCAAACCTACTTGAACAATGAACTTGACCATATAAGCTTTTCTGAAACAGTAGATAGTGTAAAAGGATCCAAGAAATACTGACCTTCTTATGGGATATTTTATTGAAATGATAGTTAGAATTGGTTGTCTTCTTGTCACAGTGGTCCTTTTTGGTATGGTAATTATGAATCAAATATGGGGATGGAAATGTGTGATTGAGAATGTGGAATGACTGAGAGCTGTGTGTGTGTGTGTGTGTGCGCGCGTGTGTGTATGAAGGAGGGTATATGAGTTTGTGTAAAGTATGATGTGTATATGCAGATGAGGAACTTAATTTTGTAATGAGAAAATCTACTAAAAGTATCAATTCTCTGTTTTGGGGATTTATCTTAAGATTTCCACTGTGTTTACATATACTTTACTTGATGAGGGTACTTGTATATTGGTGAACAGATTAAATTTATTTTATTTAGTAACTTAGACATAATCATCTATAGTAGTTCTAAGCTGACACAGTGATTTTTCAAAAATACTAGCTGGGTTAATTAATACAAATAATTACTTAATACATATTAGGGGTTTTTTTTGTTCCCTAATTCTAACACTTTATGGCACTTGTTAATTTTAATGTCTTCATAGACGGGGGATATAATTAAGGTTGAAAATATTTACTTCTTTAATGGGAAATAAATTTAAATTGTTCTCACATAGCTAGAATATATTTATCCCTTCTAACACATTAATTAGGAAGAAAAACACTTCACTAGAATGACTACTGACTCCAGTAAACAATTCTTTTTTTTCCCCTCAGAGAGCATTAATTGACACCTAGAAACAATTATTTTTGTTATTCTAAAATAAAATTGATATTTTAGTAAAATTCTTAATGTTTTACATTTGCTTGGATGTAGTGATGATATGTAGTTAAAATATTTTTGTGATCTATTCTGCATACCTTCTGAGTCATAATGATTTTGTAATTTAAAAAATCTCAAGAATTATTTTAATATTCCACAGGGTATTCTTTTAATAAAAAACTTGCCTATGAATATAAAAATTATGCTAATAAACATATTTCTCACATTTTTTTCACATTTTTCTGAACTCTATGTATATTGGTAGAGTAATGCACTGGAATGACTTTTTTTGCCTGAATCTAGAGTTATGATAATAATCAGATGGTTCACAAAGAATCAATAAACACCAGAAAAAAACTATTAATACTTGTGAAGAGTTGATAATAATGAGTAGGTGAGATGATGAGAGACTCAGAATAATTTAATCTGCCTAAAGTTTTCTAAATGTGATTTTTGACATTTTATCAAGCAAAATTAAAGTAACAATCCTTCACTTCAGAGCTTCTAATAACATTTTCATTGAAGATAATTTCTTTAAAAGGAATTACATCTTATTTCTGGAAATAGAGTAAGCAAGTATATGACCTAAATCTTTTGGTTTTTGGAGAAGGGGCTCTATAATTTCTTCTAATTTTGGGCTTCCAAACTGTGTGTCTGTTGGATGGAGGTTTTCTACATCTTCCCTAATTTCTTGGATATTACTTTAGAAAAATACGTTGAGGAATATATTGGCTGAGAAAAATTATAAAGTTATATAAACGCCCCAGAGAAAAGAGCAATACAACTATGCTTTTTCTGTTTTTCTCATCTGTGACATGAATAAAAATGAATCAGATTTCTGTATTTTATTAATTTTCTTGTAAGAAGGGATGTGACAAACTAAATATTATGGTTTGTTTCATTTTCTTATCTTATTCTTTATGCAAGACTTCAAATTTAAGTGATTCTAAAGGAGATCCATCCCTAGAGGCACTAATGTTCTCAGATTCTAAAATTGACTTCTATGGTACTTCCCAAGTGTGCAGTTCTGAAATACGGTTATGGTCAAAAGGTGGAGCAAAGAGCAGGCAAATGGGACATAGGTCTTTTGTTGGGTGATATGCTCAAGAATGATAAAGGGGTAAGGGGTCTGGAGGTCTGGTTATTTTCTTACAGCTTTCATTAAGTTTATTTTTGTTCAAAGCATGTGTTTTTATTATATTCTTTGTTGTTCAGTAGTAGATTTCATGCTAAAATTCAATGACAGCATCCATTAGTAGAGTCTACTTGAATCTCTGAACACTGGAAAGGAAGTATGTAATATCCACTTATTTGCTGACATTGGGGCAGTGGAATTTTCAATTGGCTCCTTTATCTTCTTCAAAAAAAATTTTATTACATTTTTCTTCATGGGTTTTTGAATTCTATATGCCTGTTTTGTAATCCTACATTTTGCTGGTCTTTTAAAGCATCCATTTATATGCATTTATTCTATTTTTATTCTCTTGTATCTATTGTTTTATCAGGCAGTTTTAATATTCTGGTACTACATATGCTTTTTCTCCTTACTCAGGCACTGTAGTCTATAATAATAGCAATCAAGGCAGTTCATTCTGACAAATGTGTGTCAGAAAAAGCCTGCTGTGACTTTGAAATATTGAAAGTGACTGATAACATAATGTGTGAAGCAGAATAAATGCATACAAATGGAAGTTTTAGCTGAGCAGTCAAAGAATGAACTAAATACAGTGTCAGAACTCGGCCCTGAAAGCTCTGGGTGTCAGTGGTTACAATGGCAAATTACTAAATGCACTTTGCAAAGTGTTTTATGAATAAAGCAGGGGCTGGACCTTTATCATTTCTCTTTGTGCTTGGGCTTCTGCAGGAAGCACAACCAAGTGATGTTCCCTTAAAAACTTCCTGGTTTGGGAAGTCACGTAGTGTTTAAAAAGAAGATAAAGGCCCTAACGGGCAGTTGGGAAATATGATAAGAAAGAGGATGTGATCCCTAAATGTAGAACATGAAAAATTTGGCTACCGGACAGACATCTGGGCTACAATAAATCTACTTATTAAGAAACACCCGGGACATAAAAGAGTAAATCTTGATTGGCGATTTGCTGAAACCTGTCCTTATATTTGAAAAGCATACTGACATTTGAAATGGAGTGCTTTGAAGAGAAGGATAATAAAAACAAATCTTTCTAATATTTGAACATTGCCTGGATGGCAAATAGAGTTTTTTCATGTGTGAGACACACTGACTTTACCTATTTCTTGCCAACTCCTGCTTGCCAGCATGCACAGAGCTTAACAAAATCAGACTTTGTACACATTCAGCAGGGACTGCACTCTCATCCAAGGGAGGAACTTCATTCGTTTGCACTAAAAGTAGGTTGTTTAGAGAAAGAGATCAGCTAAGCACTCCAACTAGTGGGGGAAAAACAATCTCTCTCTCTCTCTCTCTCTCTCTCTCTCTCTCGCTCTCCTTCTTTCCCTCCACTTCCCCTCCTTCCTCCTTCTCGCTTCCTCCCCCACTCCTTTCTCTTAGCTAACTATATTTAGAAGGCAGTTTATTCTTCCCCAGGGATGTCAAGGCTGGAGGTACAAGTGAAGAGAGTCTGTGAGTCCTCTGTTGGCAATTTTCACACATACAAAATAGAACACTTCTGGGCAGTGTTATAAATATAGGTATTAGAGAATATGCCTCAACCCATGTTCTTTTTAGAAGTGTGAATGAATTTAGTGTCTCTGGCCTCAGAGTTCAAGGGAATAAGCCTGAGATACACTGGTGTTGGCAGGTGCCTTAGGAGATGTTGCCAAATATATTAACGAATAAAAATGGACTGTGCCTTCTCTGCCATTATGAATGTGCTACTTTGAGAAAACTAACCACTGGGGTGGAAATGTGATGGTGTGGGGGAGGCTCAAAGTTTGCTCAGACAACTTTGTTTTCATCTTTTGTTCTGTAGCTTTGTTCGCTTTTTTCCACATTGTTCTCTTGTGTTTCAAGTTTATTTTTTTTCCCTCATTTCCGTTGTATTTTAGACTTCTGTCATCTCTCATCTGGATTACTGCCATACATTTCTGATTGGTCTCTCAGCTGCTAGAGTCTTGCTTCCAGATAATCAATAATCAACAGTGCAGGCAGAGTAAACATCATATAATGTAAGCTTTTAATATCTAATCTCCCTTAGAAGCCTCTGATGGTGTCCTTTCAGTCTCAGGAGCAAGTCTGAACACTGTGACCTGGTAGCCTGGGCCCTGTGAAGCACGTGGAGGTACTCCGCTACAGCTCTGTGTACCTCCCTGGGGTCATTTTCTGCCACTCCCTGGCTTATACTCAAAGCCACATAGTGCTTTCTCCTCCTGTTCCTTCCGTTTAGAATGTACTTTACTTGGTGGACTGCATTAATCTGCTAGGCTGCCGTAACAAAGTACCACAGACTGGGTGGCTTACACAACAGAAATTTATTTTCCTCCAGTTCTGAAGGCTAGAAATCCTAGATCAAGCTATCAGCAGGGCAGGGCTAAGTTCTTCTGAGGCCCCTCTCTTTGGCTTGTAGATGGCTTTTGTCCTCTCCCTGTGTCTTCACATGGTCTTTCCTGTGTGTATCTGAGTCCTAATTCCTCTTCTTATGAGGACATCAGTCAGATTGAATTGGGCTTGCCCTAATGACCTCAGTTAGTCTTAATTACTTCATTAAAGATGCTATTTCCAATTCACATTTGGAGGTACTGGGGGTTAGAACTGCAGCATACGAATTTTAGGGGCACAATTCAGCCCACAACATCAATCAACTTTGCTCTTTATTTTTTTATTTTTTATTTTTTTCAATATATGAAGTTTATTGTCAAATTGGTTTCCATACAACACCCAGTGCTCATCCCAAAAGGTGCCCTCCTCAATACCCATCACCCACCCTCTCCTCCCTACCAGCCCCCATCAACCCTCACCAACTTTGCTCTTTAAATTGTCTGTTCAGGGGCGCCTGGGTAGCTCAGCTGGTTAAGTGTCTGACTTTGGCTCAGGTCATGATCTCCAGGTCCATGAGTTCGAGCCCTGCATTGGGCTCTGTGCTGAAAGCTCAGAGCTTGGAGCTGCTTTGGATTCTGTGTCTCCCTCTCTCTCTGCCCCTCCCTGACTCGTGCTCTGTCTCTCTCAAAAAAAAAATTAAAAAGATTTTAAATTGTCTGTTCAGATCAATTCCACTAGGAAGCCTTCCCGATACTTTTCATATGGGTTCTATACTGATTCCTTCTGTTCCCAGAACACATATCACATTGAACAGAAAATAGCCTATTCATTTGTTTGCCTTCCCTCCTAGAGACTAGACAGCTTGGAGACTGGGGTTATATGTAATTCATAGCTCTAAATCCACTGTCTCATAGACTGTCTGGCACATAGTAGGTGGTAAATAAATACATGTTGAATGAAATGAAGTATTGCTAGTTTGTTTTTTCTTTCTCTTTTCAAATCAATTTACACTAACTTGAAACACAGTAAGAACACTATATAGGGTTGATTACATTGGTTTCAGTAGAAATTTCCCTTTTAGGTTGACCATAAAATTTTTATTGCATGTTTAAACTTATTTTTCATATCGGTCCTGTGGTGTGGATGTATCAAAATAGGCATACAAATGGGAATATTGAGGTAATGCAAGGCTCCACATTACATGTTCTGCCTAAAAGCAGTTGCATGGATTTCCAAAGGGTAAAACTAAAGAAGAAAGGAAAGCTTATGAATTCAAATATGCTCTTTACCGGGTGTTTCATTCTGTAGCCTATCTGCTGTGTATAAGTTCACGCTACACGAAGTAACCAAATCCTTTTAGAACACTTCCTGTGCATTTCAACAGTTCCGAACTGGAAATCCTGTGTTAATCAAAAGAATGAATCCCGTGTGCTACCTGCAAAACTGGCTATGTACATAAGGTCATTTTTGGTGGCGAAGAAAAAGAACATTCTAACCTGTGGGAACACATCAACTAACTGGTTGTTAAGATAGATATTCAATGTTGGCAAAGGATGTGAGAAACTTTAAAAGTGCTGTGCAATGGCCCATTATTTAAATCTTTCCTAAAGGGATTTCCCTACCATGTTTTGTGAGATTATGCAGAATCTGTACCTTAGAGGTAGCCAGCTTTCAGAGAAATGATTTTATAGATGGTGGTCACAATGGCTATTTGAGACCCTCAAATGGTCAGCTTCCCATGAGTAAGACCCAGGGCCTGACCATTTTTGTATTTAGTTAAGGTGTCTCTACAAGCCTTTGTTTCAGAATAGAATATTTTTGTAGTGTGTATATAAAAGGTTTAAAGGGACAACTCCTTTTAAAGCTTTTAGTTTGTTACTCTTTTTATTTTAATCAATGATAACACAGAAAAGCTTTGCTTGAACATTTGTTCAAAAGCTTCTTTTTGAACAGGCTACTTTCTCATTTATTTTTTAGATTTTTCTACATGCACAAAGGTCAAAAAAGTTCTTAAAGTAGGACACAGAATTTTGCATAAACCATCCCGAAGGACTTACGTTTTTAATATAAGGAATTTGAAAGAAGAGTCAGCAGCATCAGCTGAGAAACTCGTGTGTTTCAAACTCTACATCAAGCACTGAGGTGCTTAACAAAGCAAGCAAGACTTCCTTCTAGAGCAAGTTGCTTACATACTCATGTTTCTTGGTTCCTCCTTCTCTTCTCTATTCCTCCACACTCCACAGTAATTCTGAATAAGGCATATGCAATTCCAAGACTTTTAGAATTCAGGAAAAGAACAACATATTTAGGGGATTTGATTGAGGTTGCTCAATTTTTGTTTCATTAAGGAAGGGCATTAAGAAGTTCTTTACTAATTTCCTGAATGAAAAGATATTTAATTCTCCACATACAAGACAGCTATAAAGTCAGAATAAAATATAGTTGTTTTTTAAAAAAAAATTTTTTTAAAGAGAAGACAGAGGGGTAGAGACAGTGGGAGACACAGAATTCGAAGCAGGCTCCAGGCTCTGAGCTGTCAGCACAGAGCCAGACAGGGGGCTCAAACTCACCAGCTGTGAGATCATGACCTGAACTGAAGTTGGACTCTTAACTGACTGAGCCACTCAGGCGCCCCCAAAATAAAGTTTGTTTGAACTGAATTCATTGAGTTAACGTCTGACTACATTGTCCTTCTTTCTCTCTTTTCTCACTTGACAGTGGGCTGGTGTACATCTTCTTGGAGCTGGTATCTGTCTGTGGAAAGGTACTGGAAGCTGGCAATAACAATGACTGGACTTTCACCAGTCACTTCACATGGAAAGGTTATTTAAACTGAGGTGGGAAGCTGAGCAGGAGTCAGCCAGAGGAAACATGAATGCCAGAATGAAGCCCTGAGGCAGAAGCAGTCACCCTGAGCAGGCCAGTGCCTTGGAATGCAGTTCCTGGGGAAGAGTGGCAAAATGGAGAGAGACCAGACAAGAAGAGTCTTGTAGGAGTCTTTTTATCTCTTCTGTTTTTCTATTTGTCTGCATAATATCTGATTCAAAACTTACATCTACTTCAACTTTGGACGTCTTAGAATCTAGGAGGTGGACTAGGATTTTAGGGTTGTTAGTTCATGGTATAGAACGAAGTACACAAGATTGATAGTAGGGAAATCTGGACTTTGTAATCTAAACGCTGCCAGCATGTAACTACATGATTATAGCTCACTCAGCTCTCTGCTCAGGCACTGTGTTTTTCTAAAGTGACCTGGATAAGACTGGCTATGAAACAAAAGACAGTTACTGTTTAGTTTCAAGAATCTATGATTCTTGGATTTTATTTATTTATTTATTTATTTATTTATAATGTACATCCAAGTTAGTTAGCATATAGTGCAATAATGATTTCAGGAGTAGATTCCAGTGATTCATCCCCTATGTATAACACCCAGTGCTCATCCCTACAAGTGTCTTCCTTAATGCTCCTTACCCATTTAGCCAATTACCCCACCCACAACCCCTCTAGCAACCTTCAGTTTGTTCTCTGTATTTAAGAGTCTCTTACATTTTGTTCCCCTCCTTGTTTTCATATTATTTTTGCTTCCCTTTATGATTCTTGGATTTTAAGTTAACAAAGGTCCTATAGACTTTATAATGTAATGTAGGGGAAGCCACTAAGAATATAGCCTTAACATTCACAACTCAGGCAACAATAGATGTTGGAGAGGATGCGGTGAAAGAGGATCTCTTTTGCATTGCTGACGGTAATGCAAACTGGTGCAGCCACTCTGGAAAACACTATGGAGGTTCCTCAAAAAATTAAAAATATAACTACCCTATGACCCAACAATTGCACTACTAGGTTTTTATCCAAGGGTACAGGTATAACTGTTTCAAAGGGGCACATGCACCCCGATGTTTATAGCAGCACTATTGACAATAGCCAAAGTATGGAAAGAGTCCAAATGTCCATCAATGGATGAATGGATAAAGAAGATGTGGTATATATATACAATGGAATATTACTCGGCAATCAAAAAGAATGAAATCTTGCTATTTGTAACTACGTGGATGGAACTAGAAGGTATTATGCTAAGTGAAATTAGTCAGTCAGAGAAAGACAAACTTCATATGACTTCACTCATATGAGAAATTTAGGATACAAAACAGACGAACATAAGGGAAGGGAAGCAAAAATAATAAAGAAACAGGGAGGGGGAGAAAACATGAGACTCTTAAATATAGAGAATAAACTGAGGGTTGCTAGAAGGGTTGTGGGTGGAGGGATGGGCTAAATGGGTACAGGAATTAAGGAATCTAGTCCTGAAATCATTGTTGCACTATATGGTAACTAACTTAGATGTAAATTAAAAAAAATATATAAAAAAGAATATAGCCTTGAGGATATAGTAGGAAACTTGATTCTTTCTTTAGGCCAAAACAAAACAATACAAAATGAAGAAACAAAAAAACAGCAACTTATTTTATTTGTAAATTTTTCTTCACCCTCCATGAAAGCCAGAGATATAGTGATGAGAGACAAAGTTTCTACTTTCAAGGAATTGTTTTGCTAATAAAATAAAAGAAATATATATTTTACTGGTATAACAATAATGGCCAAGTAGAAAGTAGGTTGAGGTAAAAACCTCAAAGACTTCTATCCATTACACTAGTTAATACCATTTTTTTAAGACCCCCATAGACAAAGAACCGTTTGAGACTAGATCAGGTTACAGAGAAACTGATTATAAGGATTCTATAGACACAAAAAGAACAACTACCACCACAAAAGGATTTGAAAAATAATGTGATACCGTCTATATAGCAGTTATGGAAAGTGATGTTAGTTGTTGAAGATCTCATGGTTGATGAGGTGGAAGAAATTAGACAAGTGGAATTGAGGAAAAAGTGCAAAAGGACATAACTTTAACTGCTTAGCCCTGTAAAATTTAGGTTCATAGAATCAATACTAAAATATTTTTCCCCATTATCCTCACTAAACCTTAGTTACTTAATCTATAATGAGGTACAATAATCCTTCCTTTCATGATGTTTTACAAGAATTAAAAGAGGTAATATAGATTGAGAATAATCCATACACGATTGAGTATGAAGATCAAGATATTGAAAACAAGGACAAGAAGCAGGAAAATGGATGCTGGGAGAGAGTGAGAACAGTAAGTAGCAAGGAAGTCAAGACCATGTATTAGAGCAGTGGCTCTCAAAGTGTGGACTCCAAATCAGCAGCATTCGACTTCATCTGGAACTTGCTAGAAATGCAAATTATGTTCACATAATCAGGAACTCTGGGGCCGGGCCCTAGCAATCTGTGTTTCAGCAGCCCTGCCAGGTGATGCTCATACTGGCTCAAGTTTGAGAACCACTGAGTCAGAGTAAACCACAACAGAGCTGAGGCAGTCCAGAACAGCAGTTCATGAATTTTTTTAAGAAACAGCTTTCACAAAACCCAGATCAACAACAACAACAACAAAAGCGAAATAGCTATCAAGCATCAACTCTGTTGCAACGATTGCTCTAGATCCTGAGGATATAGAAATTGTGAGATTTACGGTCATTACTTATTATGTACTTTCCCAGGCATTTCTTGACTAATGCCTCTTCCTGTTTTTCCTGTAATATCAGTTCTTGGTGCTGGGCTCTCTTCTCACTGCACATATTTTCTCTTGATTCCCCCCGCCTTTGTAACTTTGTATTGATAAATCCTAAATCTGTGTCTCTCTCCCCCAACTTACCCCTCTCTAGTGTCATACTTTCGGTAGTTTTCAGATAGACCTCTTGATGTCACCACAAATTCAGTGTGTGCAAAACCAATAGCACATTCTCCCTTTCCATACCACCCTCATCCCCATGTTCCTATTTATAACTTTCCAACTGGGTATATCGTATCATCCCTCTTTCAATTTTCATCCTTTAGTCAGAGTGTATTGGTTTACAGTATGCCTTCTGGAGTGAGGGTTCAAATCCCGGGTTAGCCACTTGTTAACTGTAGCTTGAGAAGTTGTACTAGCACCTATCTCTTCGGGTGTTGTGAGGATTTAAAGAGTTAGTCTATGGAAATCTTTAGAGGAGTAACAATAAATGTGCCATAAATGATAGTATTATTATGGGTATTATTCTTCCTCCTTTGTTCCTTATATTCTCTAATACCTATGAATTCCTCTTTCAGATTTGCTGTAAGGGACATTGTAGTGGACTCTTCAATATCTCTTCCACACCATAGACTGACGGCTTGAACTGTAAGTGTATATTCTCATGGCGTCTGCTCAGGCCAGGGGTACACATAGGACCTACAATGAACTAATTAAGCTGAAGAGACAGATTTATATTCACGCTTTAGAGGAGAGAGAACTCTCATTTTCTTCTCCTTAATGGAAACAGGGGAGCACATCGCCCCTGTTGCTGCTGTAAGCATCTTCTTGTCACAAGGCAGGTCAGCCTGAGGACAGGCCCATCTTACTCACCAAGGATGGATGAGTAGAGACATGGAAGGAACTTGGTTTTTGGCCAATGTCCTGCAACCAGAGCCCACGTTTCATATAACTAGCCCCTTCTACCTATCAAATTGTAACTCTTATTATATTGATTTCTATCCTAAATTTCACATTTATATATTTAAGTTCCTGTCTAATAAAAATGCCAAGTTTACCAAACCCAGGCCAAAGTCTTAATTCCCCTGGCTCTTAACCTGTTTCTGACCATGCTTGACCAACTCAGATAGTGGAATCACCATACACTTATTTGTTCAGAAGAAAAAGTTATCTTGAATCCTCTATTTACCATCACATCCATATCACTTGCCAGTCCTATAAGTTTTATAGCTACGAGAGACTGGAACTTGTCACTTTTCGCCATCTTAATTATACCGCCCTAGACCTAGCCATTATTGCTTCTTCGCTTGATTATGGAGCTAGCTTCCTAAATGATCTTCCCACATTTACTCTTGCTCACTGCTTCTATTGCCCTCCCTCTTTTCTACCATATTCCTTCTCTACCTTAACAGTTAGAGGTAACAAATATGCCTCTTTTAAAAACTTCCAAAAGCTTGCCTTTGTTATTGAGGAAGAATCTACAGTTTGTATTATGTTTTTCAAGTTTCTACCATACAACACATCTGGGCCTGACTAACTCTTTCATTTCCTTTCACACCACTCTCTTGTTTGTTCACTCTGTGCCATGCTGGACTCCTTGCCATTCTTTAAACACTCCCAAGCTGGTTTTCATTTCAGAGCTTTTACATTTGCTGTTGCCTATGCATAGAATACTCTTTACCCACATTTTACATTCAAGATTGTAATCAAATGTTGCTTCCTCAGAAGAATCTTTTGTGACCCATCCCAACACTGATCCATCTTTATTCTCTGTCCCACTTGCATTTTCTATATTGCATGTTTTTCAATGTGAAATTATCTTACTTGTTGTCTTATTTATTGCATGTTTTCTCCTCCAACTCTCCAGTATAATGTAAGCTCCAGGAAAGCAATAACCCTGTCAAACTTGTTCTCTATTTTTTTCTCTAGAAAAACAAAATAGTATGAAGTACTAAGTAGCTCCTCAACAAATATTTGTTGATTAAATGAATAAACATGAATCTTATTCTCTAATATGTTGCTTGCCTTAGTAATCAGAAGGGAGAACAGGACTATTTTCCCCTCAAACATTTAACAAGAATTTATTGAACACCTAATAAATATGAATAATATGTCTACAGAAGATTAAAAAGGAGGAATAAGATAGATTTGCTCTTCTTTTCAAGCTAAGAATTTAGAACATATTGGACATGTCAAGGTATAAACACAAGAAATGAATAAAAAAGTGACATACATCACTACAGTTTAGTACAGGCTTGAGCTGTTTGTAGCAAAACAAGGAAAGAGAGGGAAAATAACTGCAGTATCTTCCACAGCTTTCTATTTTCAATACATTTATTGTTTACTTCTGATCAGCTGATATAAGACAGCTTCAATTTCAAATGGATCTGCCACCTCAGTATAAAGGAGGACTTTGGCTGTTGGCATGATGTTTAAGTTTCTGAAAATCACCTGAATTGCCCATAGGCATTTTAGCAGAGAAGAAGGTGGCTACTTGAGCGGGCCTGAAGACAATTTGGAAGCTTGTTATTCTAGTGAACACTGGTGCATGAGCTTAGACTTATTTATAGCAGGAGGAACTCTCATTGCATAACGTTGGACAGCATGGGTTCAAGCCTGGCTCTGCTATTTATTAGCTTTATGACCTTGGAAACTGAAAATATTTTCCTTGACTCGGTTTCCTCATCTGTAAAATGAGGTGAATCATAGTATTTACCTCAAAAGTTTATTGTAAAGATTCAATGGCCATATGGTTAGGGCACTTGGAACAGTACCTGGCACACAGGAAATCTTCAATGATTGTTAACTATTCTTTTAGGCTACAGTGTAGTTTCTCCATAAATTGGGATAACACAATCCATAGCACTCTATTATTTGTGCTACTTTTTCTATATGTCTATAAAGTAATGACAATTTTTATTTATTTTTTCATTTTTATTTATTTTTGAGGGAGAGGGACAGAGACGGAGCATGAGTGGTGAGGGGCAAAGAGGGAGGGAGACACAGAATCTGAAGCAGGCTCCAGGCTCCATGCTGTTAGCACAGAGCCTGGGGAACTCACAAGCTGTGAGATCATGACCTGAGCTGAAGTCAGAAGCTTAACCAACTGAGTTACCCAGGTGCTCCAAAAATGACAATTTTTTTTTTTAAGTTTATTTATTTTTGGGACAGAGAGAGACAGAGCATGAACGGGGGAGGGGCAGAGAGAGAGGGAGACACAGGATCGGAAACAGGCTCCAGGCTCCGAGCCATCAGCCCAGAGCCTGACGCGGGGCTCGAACTCACGGACCGCGAGATCGTGACCTGGCTGAAGTCGGACGCTTAACCGACTGCGCCACCTTTTAAACAGGTGTTCTATTCATGTTTATGACTCTGTTTAACATATTTACTAATATTTCTGCTCCTTTATAGAAGATATAGCTATGCTTCTGAAAACATTTATTTTAGTAATGAATTCTAAGGATAAAAAACTGATTTTTTAACATAGAGATTGGCAGAACAGGGTGGGGGTGGAACCCTGGACTGAGAGCCTGGATTTGTGGTCCCCAGGGCATGTTCCGACCTAAGTTTTTTTTTTTTGTTTGTTTGTTTTTCCTGATCTAAATTTAAAGTCTGGGCAGGTCATCCAACTTCTCTTCTTAGTTTCACATTTGTAAAATAAGGGAATTCTAAATGCATGCTGAGGTCATATTCATGTCTCATATTCTATGGTTGTTCCTTCTATCAAGGTAATTATCATGCAAGCCCACGTGCTTATTCCCACATTGTTATTCTTACAATATTTTACGGGTCTATAAAAAAGCACCACATTCTTTGATTATCTTCAATGACATCAAATTTTCCCTGTGAAAAAATATGTTGGGGCTAAGTCTGGTGCATAAGATGAGTGTTTTGAATGGGAAAGTATGACGTAAGTATAATGGGATAGAGTATTTTTGAGAGGCTTATAATTGCTTCTCAGGTGCGCGTGTGTGTGCACACATGTGTGCGCGTATGTGTGCTTTCAAGTGCAATACACATTTCCAATTTTAAGTTCTTAAGTGTTTTGTTAAAAATTCAGCCTTTAGGGGCGCCTGGGTGGCGCAGTCGGTTGAGCGTCCGACTTCAGTCAGGTCACGATCTCGCGGTCCGTGAGTTCGAGCCCCGCGTCGGGCTCTGGGCTGATGGCTCGGAGCCTGGAGCCTGTTTCCGATTCTGTGTCTCCCTCTCTCTCTGCCCCTCCCCCGTTCATGCTCTGTCTCTCTCTGTCCCAAAAATAAATAAACGTTGAAAAAAAAATTAAAAAAAAAAAATTCAGCCTTTAGTCACACCTAATTTATGCCACTATAATAACTATGCTTTTTGTAAAACAACTGCTTTTTGAATGAAACAATACTTCCTGAGATCTAGAAACAGCCCAAATCTTACAAAATAATGAAGGACTGATCAGATTTCTTGCAAAGCAGCTTGGTCTAATGTCATGGGCTCATTATCCAGCTGAAATATTGCTCTGCGCTTTGCACTAGTCATTTATCTTCCCTGTGCCTCAGTACTTTTTTTCAGAAAATTCTAATAAAGACGCTTGTTCATAAGGGCTACTCTTGTACCTTGGATGAAGTATTCCCCAAATGCTGTGTGACGTAAGTGCAAGGAAAATAGAATCTTGCAACGCTTCAAAATCTACTCCATGGGATTGCACTATCTGATGGTTGGGTTTATGTTCAGCCTTAAGAATGCTGTCTGCTTCTTGAGAGTAAAGGCTGGTAATTTTCTTAAAATTTGGCTACTGCTTTACGAGATTAATAAAACTAACCTCTAATCATATGGTGCCCAAATGATGAATATTTTTGAAGTATCTCCATATGGGAAATATCACCAATTGTACTTATACTCTCATTTACATAGGCCAAACACTGAAGCAAATGTGAATTACTTAGGTTTTCCACCAGAAGCAGCAGTCAGGGTGATGGGTAAAGTCCAGAGAATATTACGCACAAAAATAGATTTATGCAGATTCAGGAAACAGAAAAAAATCACTGACTAAGCAGCTACTTCATTTTTTCTCTTTTGCCAAAGTTCCATAAATTCGAAATTCTAGGTTTAAAATAAATGTTTTAAAAGGGATAGCTCTGAAATAGGAATAGTATATTATTTTATGGTTTCCAGAGGCTAATCCTTATTTAATAAATGCATATAATATGAGAAGAGACAATAATTTCCTTTAACACTTTATTAGTTAAAGTATGTTGTTATTTTAAATGAAAACGCATGTACAAATGTATATTATTATTTTATTCTACTTTAGTCTCTATTTGACAGTGAATCTTTCATGCCCTCTCTCGCTTTTGTTTTGCATCCCCTGAAACATTTTTCTTTCTTACTTTGTATAAACATGACCATCTAAATTATCTTGTTTTCTTGATCCAGAACAGAAAATGTGGATGTGATGAAACCAGTTGGTTTCAGTGGTGTGTGTGAATGTATTTTGTAAAATTTATTTACTTTTTTATTTTTAAAAACAGTACCTGATGTGTGAGACAGAAGACTACCACTAGGGATATGTAAATGTAATTTGAGCAACTGTAGAATGAAAGTCTGTAAGCTGGAAGGCTGTTTAAAATAAATATGCACTGGGTAGTGACTTACATTTTTAAAAAATAATCTAGAAATCGTTTTTCCAGTTGATTTTACCCAGAGGTGAAACTGAGCTGATGCAACACTTGCAATAAATGGTCAAAAAAGAAGAATAAGAATTGGAAGGAGAATACAAGAGAAAGCTGTTGTGACCACTTGAACCTGCACATTGTCTCCCTTTCAGATTCCTGGATTATATGCACTCCTCTGATTGCCACCAAGTCCTCTCTACCCCTCTTCAAACGATATCTTTTTTTTTCTAATCTTTTCTCCTCAATCTGAGAATACTCTCCCCACTTCACAGCTGGAATACTACAAAAGTCTTGTAAATGGCTTTTCTCAATTAAGCTTTGTCTTGTTTAACCCAACACCTTGGATTCCTCAAATACTCCTGTGTCCAGATATTCTCCTCAGAGCCTCATGGAGCTGGTGTGGGGTCCTGAGTGAGGACATAAGCCCCAGCCTGGGCTTGAGTCCTAGTTCCATTTGTAATTATTGTGTGACTTTGGTAGGATACTTACCTGAGTCTCAATTTCCTCAGATTTATAAAATGCAAAAAAAAAAAAATTAATAAATGCCCAATTTACAGAGTTGTGGTAAATACTACATGAGACATATCAAATGTTTAGCACATACGTAGTTCATAAATAGCAGCTGTCTTCAGTACTCTGGTGTAGCACACTTTCTGTTAGCTTCTCTGCTTCTATTCACCTGTCACTATCCTCTTCAACCAAATTATTCCTCCTCATTGTCTTTCAACATGCGGTGACTTTTTCGTTTTGATACTTTCCTCATGTTTTCCTGAGTATCTCACCTAGACTTGTCCCCATATCCAAATTCTACTTATTCTTGAAGCTTTCTAGCTCAAGTCTAGTAAAATAGCTCTATTCTACTCAGCAATGATCTCTTTTTCTCTAAAATTTTTCAACATTTATTATCCATACCAGTGTAATGTATAAATTCATATTGCTAAATATTTACACATGTATCTTGATAATGTCACTCCTACTCTCAGAGCCCAGAGACTGTATATATTATGTATACCCAAAGGGAAAACAATTCTTTAACTTCCGGTTATAAGTGTCTATGTGAGAGCTCCTTCCAGCCTTCTGAGTGCAGAGGTTAATTTTGGAATTGCTAGCTGGGCAATCAGCTTTTTTTCTCTTCCTGAAAACGGAACAAAGTGGTTTAAGAGTACCTCATTCTTATTGGTGAATAAAAGGATTAGGGCTCTAAGCTTTCAAGTTAAAGGAATATTTCCTACCTTCCTTGTGGGAATGAAAGTATATAAGTTCTTAATAGCAGGGAGCTGGAAAGAAAGGTGGACATGTGCTCTGTTTATTTTCTTTTTTCTTCTAAGTTTTTATTACTCATTATATGAATAATTGGAGAAAGCCAGAAAGAAAAAAAAATTATTATGGTAACAGAAAATAGAAGACTTTTCCTTCCTTCCTCCCTCCCTCCCTTCCTCCCTCTTTTCCTTCCTTCCTTTCTTCCTTCTTTCCTTCCTCCCTCTTCTTTCTTTCTTTCTTTCTTTCTTTCTTTCTTTCTTTCTCTTTCCTAACAAACACAAAGAATAGGTATTTAATTTATTAGAATATAAGTAAATGGGATAATCTTTGATCAAAAAGTTAGGTAGATCTTTTGTTCATTCATCAAATATTTGTTAAATGATTACTCTATGCTTGCACAAAGGTAGCCACTAGAGATGTAGAGACATATGCCTGAACTCAAGGGGCTTACCAACATGAGGCAGGACCCAAGAAGTAAACTGTAAGAAATATTAAGACAGAAAAAGATCTAATGTGGTTTTTCTGAATCCAAACAACAATCAGACAAGGAAAAGAAAAAAGAAGCATTCAAATTGGTAAAGCAAAGTAAAACTGTCACTTTTGGCAGATGACACAATACTACATGTTGAAACCCTAAAGATTCCACTAAAAGGGTGCCTGGGTGGCTCAGTCAGTTAATTCAGCTCAGGCCATGATCTCATAGCTTGTGAGTTCAAGCCCTACGTTGGGCTCTGTGCTGCTGGCTCAGAGCCTGGAGCCTGCTTTGGATTCTGTGTCTCCCTCTCTTCTGGCCCTCCCTGGTTCACACTGTCTCTCTCTCTCTCTCTCTCTCTCTCTCTCTCTCTCTCTTAAAAATAAATATAAACATCACAAAAAATAAAAAAAAGATTCCACTAAAAAACTAATAGAACTAATAAATGCATTCTGAAGATACAAAATCACCATACACAAATATTTAGCATTTTTGAACACTAATAATGAACTAGCAAAAAGAAAATTAAGGCAATAATTTCATATGCAATTGCATCAAAAAGAATAAAATACTTAGGAATAAATTTAGCCAAGGAGGTGAAAGACTTATACTCTGAAAACTATAAGAAACCGATGAAACAAATTGAACATGGCACAAATGGAAAGATATAGCACATACAGAGATTGGAAAATTAATATTGTTAAAATGTTCACACTACCCAAAACAGTGTACAGATTTGATGCAATCTCCCAAAATGCCAATAGCATTTTTCACAAAACAAATAATCCTATAACTTATAAGGAATCACAAAAGACCCCAAACAGCCAAAGCACTCTTGAGAAAGAACAAGGTTGGAGGTATCACACTCCCAGATTTCAAACTATACTACATATCTTTAGTAAGCAAAATAGTATGGTGCTGGCACAAAAATAGACACACAGGGCAATGGAACATAACAGAGGGCCCAGAAATAAACCTATGCATGTATGGTTAATAAATCTACAATAGGGGAAAGAATGTACAATGGGGAAAAGATAATGTCTTCAATAAATAGTGCTGGAAAAACTGGACAGCTACATGCAAAACAATGAAACACAACCACTTTCTCATACTATATACAAACATGAACCCAAATAATGAAAAACCTAAATGTAAGACATGAAACCATAAAAATCCTAAAAGAAAAACATAGTCAGTAAACTCTTGGGTAATCAGTCTTAGCAATTTTTTGGTTGCTTGTTTGTTTTTGGATCTGTCTCCTCAAGCAAGGGCAACAAGAGTAAAAACAAACAAACAAACCTGGAACTACATTAAACTAAAAAGCCTTCCAATGAAGGAAAAACAAAACAACATGGCTACTTACTAAATGGGAAAATATATTTGCAAATGCTATACCTGATAAGGGTATTCGAAATATATAAAGAACCCATACAACTGAACACTAAATAATTTGATTAAAAAATGGGAAGAGGACCTGAACGGACATTATTTAAAAGAAGACATACAAATGGCCAACAGACATGACAAGATGCTCAACATCACTCATCATCAGGTAAATGTAAATCAAAACCACAATGAAATAGCACTTCATACCTGTCAGAGTGGCTAGTATCAAAATGTCAAGAAACAACAAATGCTAGAAAGGATGTAGAGAAAGCACTGTTGGTGGGAATGTAAACTTGTTCAGCCACTGTGGAAAACAGTATGGAGGTTTCTCAAAAAATTAAAAATAGAAATACCCTACAACCCAGCCATTCCACTTGTGGGTATTTCACCAAAGCAAAGAAAAACATTAAATTCAAAAAGACATATGCACCCCTATGTTCACTGCAGCATTATTTAAAATATCCAAGATGTAGAAGAAGCCTAAGTGGTCATTGATAGATGGATAAAGATGATGGGGTGGAGATATATATATATATATATATATATATATATATATATATATAAATATTACTCAGCCATAAAAAAGAATGGAATCTTGCCATTTGTGACAACATGCATAGACTTAGAGGCTATTATACAAAAGGAAGTAAGTTGGACAGAGAAAAGACAAAAGCCATATGCTATCACTTACATGTGGAATCTAAAAAAAAACAAAACAAATAAGACAAAACAGAAATAGACTCATAAATAAAAAGAATGAACTGGTGATTGCCAGAGGGGATGTGGGTGGAATGATGGGTGAAACAGGTAAAGGGGTTGAAGAGGTACAAACTTTTAGTTATAAAATAAATAAGTTATTGGGATGGAAAGTGTAGCAAAGGGCATATAGTCAATAATATTGTAATAACATTGTATGGTGACAGGTGGTAACTATGCTTACTGTGGTTAGCATTTTATAATGCACATAAATGTAGAATCATTTTTAGTACATCTGAAACTAATATAATATCGTATGTCAATTACACTATACTTCAGTTCAAAAAAATTATGCCTGGCCTATTCAGGCTATTCTGGAAATTAGGGCACTGGTAAAAACAAAAACAAAGTGAAGCACAGATATTCTAACAGTTAACAATGCAAAGGGAAGAAACAACAACAAAAAAGAGGCTATATTCAAGAAAATTAAAAGTAATTAAACAAATAAAAGTGGTCATTTATGGACCAAAAATGAAAGTATGTCATGTGTCAAGGATTATGATTAATGCTATTCTGTGCCCCCAAGAGGGAGAGGAAGGCGGGCAGAGAGAGAAAGGGCAATCTGTAAGTATTTATTTAAAACACAGATTGTTAAACGTCTATGACAATTTTTGGAGCCATACTGTTTCGATTTGAATCTCAGCTCTCATACTCAATGGCTTTGTGAACTAGGACAAATTATGTTACCTCATTATGTCTCAGCTTCTGTGTCTATAAATTAAGGATAATACTAGTACTTACCTCACAGATTGCTACATTTTGCAGACTACATTTTGCTACTCAAAATTTGGCACATGTAAACATAATATAGTATTATTTTTATATGCTTTTAGAAGAAAGTTGAGGGAAGATAGGGTGCATGATGATGAGAAAACTGGACATGGAATTAGGGTTCTTGAAAATTTTCTAGCTTTATTGCTTTTTGTGATTCTGAGTAAGTAATTTATGCCTTTGAACTAGTTCCATCGTTGATAAAAAGGGAACTACCGATTATTCCGTTTGTAAAAATTCTGAAATTCTGTGACTAGATTGAAATATTATTTATGCATCTGTACCGATATCATGAATCCAACAAAATCATTCTCCATACAATTTGAAATATGTCCTTGTTTTTGTGTGACTAGGTGGTTCATTCCTAAAGTTTAGAGATAGAAGCCAATAGGCAAAAAAGGGACTTTTTTTTATTGATGAAGTATAACATTAAACTTATGAATTAATTACTCCTTGGTATCTGCTAAGATTTGAGAACAGAGATGAGCTCATACTAAATGCTCAATAAATATTTTTAAATCATTTTTTAGTCTTATGAATGGTTAAGATTCTGAAATCAACACTGGAGTTTATTTTATTAAAAGAATAATAATATCACTGAAAAATTCAGCTCTCTTCTACTCTTAAATGTTTTTAATGTAACAGCTTTTGACTAAATAATTTTTGTACACAAAGACCTATTACAAGACAAGGGCCACATAGGCATTTGATGAAATGGTGTCAGAGAATTCACTGCAAACATCACTCACCCACTAGAACTCTGGCCTGATGAGATTGCATAAATACTTCAGCTTCTGCTGCCAAGTTATCTATTATTTGTGCAGACAAGGAAACAAAACTCCTCAATCTGATTCTATGATTATATATACTGTAGCATTTACTGGTCCTTAACAGTCATTCCTGAATGTGTCTACAATCATACAATTGTAAAGTGAGTAGATCCCTATAGCCTGTGTTTCTGATGCTTAACCTAACATTTGCCAAAGCTCAGGCCATCCATTCAGCACATTCACTTGTAGTATAAGAGTTGTGCACTAATATGCAAACATACAATAAGCAAATGAGCATTTCATATGATTGTTTTGAAGTGTCATTAAAGTATAGAAGCACATAAGATTCTTGGCAGATAGTGCATAATATATGTAGTTACTATATCAATATATAATATTTATTAGATATTAATATTTATTACATATTTGAATACTTTGGTATCTTATAAGTCATGGTATAGGTGTATAGATACCTGAGAAGAAATTAGCATTTACTTCATATAAAAATCACCCTGAATGCTATCATTTTCATTGAAAATAATTACAGTAGCAATCAGTAATCTAGCATAATCAAGAGCCCAGGATAAGTTGATGTATTAAAGTTGTTTATAATAATTTCTAAGGTGTACTACAATGATTAAATTTTATGGTCTATAATTTTTTAAATCAGTTAATAAAAAAGAGATATCTTTTCCCTAATGGCCACAGCACAAGAGAATGAATGCACATATTTTCTGAATTCAGGGAGGGAGTTAGGGTAATAGATTAATGTGGCACATGTGTATAAAAGGATGCATTGGCACATCAACAGTCGTAGATCATGTTTCTTTCCTAGATCTCTCTTCTTTCAGATGTCCAGGAAACCAGGATACATAGGTCATTATTTAGGAGCTCCACAGAAAGGGACAATTTAAATTGCCAACATCCATAATGCAAATCAAAGGAAAAATAATGCTCAATGCTTAGTATTGTTTTTCAGCAGTTCACTGGATTGTATTTTCTCGGAATTAAAAATCTCTCTTAGGTAAAGCGCCACAGGGATAATAAGAAATGGAACACTTAGTGTGATTTATTAACTATTTCTTTAGTTGCCATTATGTTTGTGTATTGATTTTATTGGCTTCTTCTTTTGCATAAAAGACCCAGAAATCAGTTCGGGAAACAAAAAGAAAAGCCCAATTAACTACAACTATGGAATAAATAATCCTTTTCTCAACTACATGGTTCATGGTAAGTATCCATTAGACTTTTCATAAACCTCGGCATCTCCTTCATTCTATTACGCTTTCCATCCTACTTCTAAATTAGTAAAAACAACGGTGTGCCTCTTTGCTTAGAAGTATCTCTTCTAGGGGCACCTGGGTGGCTCAGTTGGTTGAGAGTCTGACTTTAGCTCAGGTCATGATCTCACAGCTCGTGAGTCAGAGCCCCGTGTCAGGCTCTGTGCTGATAGCTTGCAGGCTGGAGTATCTCCCTCTCACTCTGCCCCAACCCACTCACATTCTGTCTCTGTCTCTCTAAAAAATAAACATTAATTTTTTTTTTAAGTATCTCTTCTATTTGTTCCTTCCTCCTCATTCTCCATTGCCCAGTTATGAACTATGCCTTCCTTGTCTCATGCTTCCAGGTTTGCTCTAGTTTTGTCAATCCTAATCCATCCTTCAGCTCAAAACTAGATTAACCCTGCCTTAAATACCCCTGCTTCATTTTCCCCCCGGGCTCTAGAATGGCCTATAGGTTTTCACAGCTGCTTGTGGTCTACAATACGACTTCCAAACTTCGAATTTCCTTTCAAATTAACTTGCTGCCCTTGTTGCTTCTCAACATATTCTCCTCTCTCCTACTTCTACCCTGTTGTCTTCATCATTTCTCCAAGAATTATCTATGTTTTCCTTTCAGCTTAACTATTCTCTACTAATCCTTCAAGGTCAAATTCAGAGCTCACCTTTTCTGGAGAACTTCCATTCATGTTTCCTTTGATTAACTCTTCATTCTGTATAGTATTCAATTCTTTCAATATCTCAGCTACACAACTTAGTGCAATATAAAGATGCAATACTGATACTGTATATATGTAAATGTCAGCACACAGTTCTAGAAATGTCTCTATTGTTCATTGTTTCATGTGCATGGGCCATGAATCTCCAACTAGACTGTAAGTGTCTTCCAGGTAAGATCTCTACAGCATAACTGATTTCCAGTTTGTTCCCCTTAGAATCTACTCATCAATAAAGGTGTTTTAACTGATTAATCATTTTTTATACATAAGTACTTTACCTCCTAACTTATTCTTATTTCATTTTTGTCATTTTTGACATTTTCAGAGCCATAAGGGGCCACTGGTAGGTTGTATGTTTGGTCATAATTATTTACTTCTTTCTTCCCTTTATGTGAAGTACAGTTCCCCACCCCCGTCGATTCTGGGCTTGGCCATGAGACTCTTTTTCTTGAGTGGTTTGTGGCAGATGTGGTATATGCCACAACCAATTAAAAAGCACAAGCAGCACTGCAGGTTTCTGGCAGCCCCTTCTGCAACTTCTCATTGCTGTGAAAACAGGTTGTCCCAGATAGGGCCACGTCTCCAACCTGGCCCTGGAATGAGAAGTTGACCTGCAGCCCGCTGCAGACCACCCAATCACAGCCTTATGTTTCATGAATGCAAAAAGTCACTGGTACTCTGGGGCTTGTTTATTACACAGAAAAGCTGTCTAACACAGACCTTGGAGTTTGTCAAACTTCCTCTTCTGTAGATAAGGAGAGAGGCCTAGATTTTTTGTCAGCTGATGGGAGAGTTTGGACATCAATTCTGGACTCCTGACTTAATTTTGTTTTTGTTTTTGTTTTTTTAATGAAAATACCTAGCTTTTTGTTATCCTAAAATCTGGAGGAATGCAACCCAGATAGTTTGAAATTTGGGGCCATAGTACTACCTGGTACTGCCCTCTTGGTCTGGCATTGGTTTTTAGAAAATAGGTAGCAAAATATCTAGAAAATAAACAAAATGCAGTATCAATGTCAAATGAAATATACTTCTACCCAAAAGCTACTGCAATCTCTTAGGTCCACACTTGTTTGATAGTAGATAGAATGAAATGCAGTGATCTTTGGGAGTGCCTCTCAGGCCCAGGTCTTTTAATACACACTGTTAATCTAAAATACACATTTCAAAATCTTTTCTTTTAAAAAAAATTATAAAAGAAAACTTGAATTTGAGGATGAATATAATTTCTTAATTTACCATCTCCTTAATTCCGTGACAAAGTCTCATATACTTTGATGCCAAGTGAGGGAGTCTAAAATTCTTATTCTTTTCCTTTGTGAAATTCAGATGGAAAGATCCTATCATTATGTGCTTCAGTACATCAGACTGGTCCTAAGTACATTTAACTTTGTCCTGAAGTTTACTTTATGGTTTAGTATTCATAGGAATGAATTCATTTTGCTACAACACTTAGTCCTTAAAAATTCAGAGACTAAACTGCTAATTAAGTTCTAAAAAAATTATTAACATACTGCTTTCTTTTGCATATCAATTTTTAAAGAGTAAAACCAGTCATATGCAGCAATATTTCTCCCTTTTTATGGAAAAAATAATACATCAGTACATGCTTTAGGAAATGAATGTGTCATTTAATAACATTTATAACTACCTTTTATTATTGTTGTTTATTATGCTTTTCCAAACAAAGAAAACAAAATGTAATAAAACTAAATGGGTAATCAAGTAGATTTTCTTTTTCTATTTTTTTGTCTCTCCTTATTTGGACCACACACAAATCTTACCTTTGTGAAAAAACATCCCTGTAAGGACTGCCATGTTGCAATGCAATTCCATATCCCCGATCAGCAACGGTGTTTCCAATGGTGTAAAATGAACAATCTGGGTCATTGATAGCCACATATTCCAATACAGCTGCATCCCATACAAACGCATAATTTCCATATTTTACCTGTGAAAATATGGAGAATAAAAGCAGACAATAGGATTTAAGTTTGGAATTTTAAGTTATACAGACAAGGTAAAAAATATTACATTTGTGTATATTTAGTTGTATAAAAACATGGTAGGACCTATATTTCTACATACATATTCTGAATGAGAATTTGGCTTTTGGCTAATTTAAAGCTCTGTTCTCTTGGAAATGAGATAAAGTTAGAATGTTGTTTATGTTTCCAGGCAACATAGCTTATAGTAGTAAATCTCATCTGGACTGGGAAAACAATAAATATATGAAAATAAGCCAGTCTTTGAGCTTCTCTGAGTACAGTAATTCTTGTAATTGGACTTGTCTCTTTGGGGACCTGGAAGTTACACTTTTTTAGTTATTATGAGAGATATTGGCTTCTAACACGAGGTTATTAGGCTTCCTAGCCAGGTAGGTTTTTCTACTCACTCGATATAGGTATTGTCTCCTTGCATGTGATCTATATTCTATCTTTTTAAATGTGTTTTATTTTATTTTTGAGAGAGAGAGAAAGACAGAGTGTGAGTGGAGTAGGACAGAGAGAGAGGGAGACACAGAATGCAAAGCAGTCTCCAGGCTCAGAGCCGTCAGTGCAGAGCCTGATGTGGGGCTCCCACTCAGGAACCCTGAGATCATGACCTGAGCCAAAGTCCAAGGCTTAACCGACTGAGTCACCCAGGTGCCCCTGCATGTGACCTATATTCTAAATGAATGTTGTAAATCAAACTCTCACTGAAGAAAAATAATTAACACTACCCTGCTGGCAAGACATATTTCCTATCTTATGTTATTCTAAGTTATCTGTTGCCAAGTGTGGTCTATGGAAATTTTGCAGCTGGACTTAAATGAAACCCTTTTGTTGGGCATTGAAATGAGGAAAAAATAATTATACAATCTTCCCTTTCATCATTTAGGGAACATAACTTGATCCTGGGTTGTTTACAACACCTTTTAGTGATAATCTTTTTTGTATAAGTGTGACTTTTCCCCTAAATTACGAATTTATCAAAAATAAAAGGCAACCTTAATAAAATTAATTTAAAAATTATGTATAAATATAGAACTTAAGTCACAAAATAAACAGAACTAATAATTAAATCAAATATTCAGCTGGTTTGTTTGTTTAGAAAGCAATTTCTTGGTAAATCTGACTAGGGAAAAAGAAAACTTTTACATATAAATACAGATAGAGGAAGTGGTATCAGCAACATGAAGGAATAGGAGGTCTTCTCATAGAAACAACAATTTGGCAGCCATCCATGAACAAAGTAGCTTTGTGGGAGCTTTGGGATCCTTGTTGTGTAACTGTGACAGAATCTAAGACTGAATAATACTTTCAGGAGACAGGGCTGTTCTCAGTGATTGGCTAACCAACTGTTGTCCTGTCTACATTCCTGAAAGCAGCCTATCCCCTTGAGGACTTAACTCCAGTACTACAAAGGTAGAAGACAAAGATGCCCATTCTCACCACTTCTATTCAACATAGTACTAGAAGTCTTAGCCAAAGCAATTATACAGGAAAAAGAAATAAAAATATCCAATCCAGAAAGGAAGAAGTCAAAATATCTCTGTCTGCAGATGATAAGATCATATATGGAGAAAATCTTAAAGACTAAACAAAAAAAGCTGTTAGAACTAATAAAGCAATTCAGTAAAGTTGCAGAATACAAAATCAGCATGCAAAAATCAGTGGCATTTCTATACACAAACAATGAACTCTCTGAAAAAGATATTAAGAAACAATGACATTTATAATAGCAATGAGAATAACAGAATACTTAGGAAGAAATGTAACCAAAGAAGTAAAATATTTATATGCTGAAAGTTACAAAACAGTGAGGAAGGAAATTAAAGAAGACATAGATTAATGGGAAGAAATCTTGTGTTTGTGTATTAGAAGAATTAACATTGTTAAAATGCCCATACTACCCAAAGTGATCTACAGATTTAATGCAATCCCTATGAAAACTCCAATGGCATTCTTTTTTTTTCCAATGGAATTATTTACAGGAATAGAAAAAACAATCCTAAAATTGACATGTAACCACAAAGACCCCAAATAGTTAAAGCAATCTTGAGCAAGAAGAACAAAGCTGGAGGCATCATGCTTTCTGATTCCAAAATATGTTACAAAGCTACAGTAATCAAAACAATATGATAGTGGCATTAAAACAATTAGATCAATGGAACAGAACAGAAATTTCAGAAATAAATCTATACATTTACAGTCAATTGATGGTCTATAAGAGTTCCAAGAACATCCAATGAGGAAAGGATAGTCTGTTCAATAACTGGTGATAGGAAAATTGGATAGTCACATGTAGAAGAATGAAATTGGACCTCTATCTCACACCATATACAAAAATCAACACAAAATGGATTAAAAACTTAAATGTAAGGCCTAAAACTTAAAACTCATAGAAGGAAACATAGGAAGAAAGTGTCTTAACAGTAACCTGGGCAGTGATTTTTGGATATAAGACAACCAAAAGCCAGGCAACAAATGCAAAATTAGATGATTGAGATTGTATCAAATTAGAAAGCTTCTGTATATAGGGGCGCCTGGGTGGCGCAGTCAGTTAAGCGTCCGACTTCAGCCAGGTCACGATCCTGCAGTCCGTGAGTTCGAGCCCTGTGTCAGGCTCTGGGCTGATGGCTCAGAGCCTGGAGCCTGTTTCAGATTCTGTGTCTCCCTCTCTCTCTGCCCCTCCCCCGTTCATGCTCTGTCTCTCTCTGTCCCAAAAATAAAAATAAACGTTGAAAAAAAAAAAAAAGAAAGCTTCTGTATATATAATGAAATAATTAACTGAGTGACAAAAGCAAGCTACAGAATAGAACAAAATATTTGCAAACCACATATCTGATAAGGGATTCATATCCAAAATACATAAGGAACTCCTACAACTCAAAAATGGCAAAAAAAAAAAAAAAAAAACCTGATTGAAAGATGGGAAAAGGACATTTCTCAAAAGAAGATATATGAAAGGCCAAAAGATATATGAAAATGTGCTCAACATCATTGGTCATCAGGTCATCAGGAAAATTCAAATAAAAACCACAATGAAATATCATCTCAAACCTGTTAGAGTGTCTGTTACCAAAAAGACATAAGATAACAAGTATTGGTGAGGATGTGGACAAAAGGGAATTCTTGTACACTGTTGGTGGGAATGTAAATTGGTATAGATATTATAGAGGTTCTTCCCCAGATTAAAAGTAGAACTATAATATAATCCAACAATCTCAATTCTGGTTATTTATCTAAAGGAAATGAAACCAGTGTCTCAAAGAGATATCTGCACTTCCGTGTTCATTGCAATATTATACACAATAGCCAAGATATAACAAGAACCTAAATGTCTGTCAAGAGAGGAATGGATAAAAAATATACAATGAAATATTATTCATCCTTATAAAAGAAGAATACTCTGACATCTGTAGCAACATGGATGGACCCAGAGGACATTACGCTATGTAAAATAAGTCAGACACAGAAAGACAAATACTGCATGACCTCATATTTATTTAGAATCTAAAATAGTTGAATTTACAGAAGCGCAGAGTAGAATGGTGGTTGCCAGAGGTTGGGGGTGGGGGATAGGGAAAATGAAGAGATATTGGCAAAAGGACACAAGTTCCAGCTATGCAAGATCAGTAAGTTCTGGAGGTTTAATGTATAGCATGGTGACTATAGTACAGAACCTGGTGAGTGCATGGTGAATATAGTTTATTGTGTACTTGAAATTTACTAAAAGGATAATTCTTAACTATTCTTATGACAAGCAAAAATAAAGGCAATGATTTGAGGTGATGGCTATGTTATAGCTTTATTGTGGTGATCACTTTACAATGCATATATGTATCAAAACATCAAGTTGTACACATCAAATATATAGTACAGCTTTGTGGTCAACTATACCTCAATAAAGCCAAAAAAAAATACAGATAGTTAAAAACTGGAAATGAAATAAGTTATTTGTATGGAGTAAAAAATAGTATGCAATATTCTACAGGAATAAAATTAAAATATCGATAACTTTGATAATTTCCTGGGAAAAGAGAAATTATCAAATTTTCTCAAAAGTAGTAATTTTACTAGCACAGAGAAAGAGCTAAATAAAGTTGATACTAAAATATGAGAAACAGCCATAAATTTGAGTGTTTTTTTCTCTCTAAAATATCAGCAAAATGATTTTAATGGTATAATAAAAGAATAATGTATTATTAAACAGGAAAAAGTAACACTGATTCAGTATTTGGAAGGTTACTAGGATAATGTATCTTACAAATGAGGCTTTATCAAATTTTTAAATAATCTTTAAAAGACACCAAAAGACATTTGACCAAATTGAAAACCATTATCATTTATCTACATTCCTACCTACCTAATAAAGTAAGAACAGAAAGATTCTTGCTTAACAAGGCATAGAATAACTACTTCAAACTACCCCCAAAATTAACATAGTTGTTATTATTATAGCCTATGAAATAAGTAAGGAAGCAAAAATCTGATCAAGTATCCCAACAAAATTATCATTATTTGATGACATAGTTATGAAACCCATGAGAATCACATGAAAAAATATTAGAAAAATAAAGATTTCAACAAAAAGATTGGTTATAAATAAATATACACAAATCAGTTGCTTTTCTATTGTTATGTCAATTAAGAGAGAAGACATAATTTTAGTAAAAATATCCTTTTACAGTAAATATAAATGCCTAGGAATAAATTTAACAACAAATGAAAAGGGACTATATAAAGAAAACTTCAGCACTTGATTGAAATAGACTTGAACTTGTTTCTAGATAAGACATAACATATTCCAAAAAGAATAGACATATAATTGCAAAATAAATGCCGATTTTACTCAGTATTTTTGATATTTAATGAAATCTAAATAAAATGTCAAAAGAATGTCTTAGGACTAATTAAAATCTTTGCATATTTACTTGGAAGAAATCAGATGAGAATAGCAAAGAAATTAAAAAAAATTTTTTTAACGTTTATTCATTTTTGAGAGAGAGAGACAGAGACAGAGAGACAGAGTGTGAGGGCAGGGAGGGGCAGGGAGAGAGAGGGTGACACAGAATCCGAAGCAGTCCAGGTCTGAGCTGTCAGCACAGAGCCTGACACAGGGCTTGAAACCCATGAACTGTGAGATCATGATCTGAGTTGATGTCGGATGATTAATCTACTGAGCCACCCAGGTGCCCCACAAAGAAATTTTGAAAATAAAAAGTGGTTGGAGGGACACCTGAGTGGCTCAGTTGGTTAAGCATGAACTCTTGATTTTGGCTCAGGTCATGATCTCACGGTTTGTGAGACTGAGCCTTGTGTTGGGTTCGGCACTGACAGTGTCGAGCTTGCTTGGGATTCCCTCTCTCCCTCTCTGCCTCTCTCCCCTGCACTCTCTCTCTCTCCTCTTTCTCTCTCAAAATAAATAAATAAACTTAAAAAAATGATTGGAGACTTAGAAAATCAAGTAGTAAAATATGTAATAAAGTTTAAAGATAAAATAGCATGGGATTTGTTTGAGAATAAAAAATCAGTGGAATAGACAAAAAACATACAAAACTAATAAAAGTATGTAAATATTATATACAGACTGTATTACAAAGGTCATAATTCAAATCAGTGTGGAAATATGAAATATTTTTTTTATTTGCATTTTATTTGAAATTTATTGACAAATTGGTTTCCATACAACACCCAGTGCTCATCCCAAAAGGTGCCCTCCTCAATACCCATCACCCACCCTCCCCTGCCTCCCACCCCCCATCAACCCTCAGTTTGTTCTCAGTTTTTAACAGTCTCTTATGCTTTGGCTCTCTCCCACTCTAACCTCTTTTTTTTTTTTTTCCTTCCCCTCCCCCATGGGTTCCTGTTAAGTTTCTCAGGATCCACATAAGAGTGAAACCATATGGTATCTGTCTTTCTCTGTATGGCTTATTTCACTTATTATATACACAATGGAATACTACGTAGCAATGAGAAAAAATGAAATATGGCCTTTTGTAGCAACGTGGATGGAACTGGAGAGTGTAATGCTAAATGAAATATTTTTAAAATGGTAGCAAAACAGGTGATTATTTCAAAAAGGTCAATATTAGAGTACTATGTAACACCAAAATAAAAATAAATAACTATAGTATAACAAACTAATTATAATGAAAAAAGAATTTAAGTTAAAAAAAAGCCCACAAAGCTAGAAAACATTTAAGAATATATTTTTCTTATATTGGAAAAATGAAATATCTAAATATAAAAGGAATAAAATATAAGTAAATATTTGATACATTTAATTACTGCATTTTTAATATATTTGCTTAGACCAAGTCAACATTAGATATTTAATATAAAGTGTTTCATGAAATATGGTCTAAAACCTATAGGTCTATTTACTGTGCTCAGTGAATACTTACCATCTTTTGTTGGGGTGAACCCCAACCAAACTATGAGATGATGAAATAGAGATAAAAATTCTTTCCTTGAAAAAATTATTCAATGCAATAATTCAATTCAATTTAATTCAATCTTGACAATTTAAATTTAAATTAAAAAAAAATTTAAATGTTTATTTATTTTTGAAAGAGAGACAGATCGCAAGCAGGGGAAGGGCAGAGAGAGACGGAGACAGAGAATCCAAAGCAGGCTTCAGGCTCTGAGCTGTCAGCACAGAGCCCGATGTGGGGCTCAAACTCACAAACTGTGGGATCATGACCTGAGCCAAAGTCAGACGCTTAACCGACTAAGCCACCCAGCCACCCCTAAATACACTTTTTTTAAATGAAAAATGAGTAATATAATCAGGAAAGGTTTTATATACATGAGGTTTGATGTACTTATAAAAACTAACAGATTCTTGGAGTGTTGGTATGAGAAAGGGGGAAATACTTGGTTAGATTTCCTCTACACTGATTATTCATATCTTCAGTCTTATACCATATATACTCACAAGCAGGATTATACTCATGTCCCACAGCCCTTCCTCCCCTTTTCTGATCTTTTGCAAAAATAATTTTCCCTCTAATCTTTGGAGTTCTTAGGTGAGACCCCTGTAATAAAAGACAGATGAACAAGAGGAAAACAAAAAGAAGTTTATCAACATGTCATACCTCATGTATACGTGAGAGATACTCTGGGAAAAATGAGTCCCTCAAAAAGGTGATTTTAGAATTCAGCTATCTAAACTGGAAAGGAGAGGGGGGAAGCAAGCTTTTTATGAGAGAGTAATCATATTTATGAAAGGTGAATGGTCTTTTGTAGAATAGATGAGAAGTGTGATCTTTTATGACAAAGTTTGTCTAGATATGGTGTTCACTTCTAGTTACTTCTCCTGTGATGTGAGTCATTCCCTGTTGATGAAATCCCAGGGAGGGGATTTATGACACTTGAGTTCTTTTCTGAGAATTTATCTTTAGGTAAATAAGGGTTGTTTAGAGAAAGCTCCTCCCTGCGTTTGCTGTTTTTCAAGTGCTTACAGCTCAAAATCATCAATATACTAAGGTAGTATATTTTGGGGTGGCATATTCTGTTACCTTTAATTACCAACTTTCATATCTACTTTTAGCTTACTAGGTCTAAACATACAAGTAACAGAGATAGCAGTGACCCTGAAGCCTCCTCTAACAAGCTACTTTGACTTCTGCTTTTCTCTTCTTGCAAACAGCCACTCTGGCCTCCTAGATTTCCTTGCACTTCTTTATAACTCTCAAGGGACCTCCCCAGTTGGGGACATATTGCTTTGCTATTAGAAAAGTGTTCTAGCATGGCTGTTACTGCTTTGTGAACTGTAAAGCTCGAATTAAATGTATATTAACATTATCATTGCCATATATACGTGTTTCTAATAATTCTAATGTTACAAAGCATCATGAATTCATTTTTAAAGAGAACCATTAAAACAGTATGATTATAGCCTGTAGCAATACCAGTGAAATGTTGTGTAGTAACCCAAACCATTTTAGCTTTTAAAAATATCCTTTTTTTTCATCTACTAAAACATAAAATCATTGTCCTTTGGATAGTTTTTTACCACTAGGTTAAAGCTGTCTAGAAAATATGCATCAACAAAACCTAAAGTCACTGTTCAACAGGATAACAATGGAAGGTTTGAAAATTTTCAGTCCATCTGACTAGGTGATGGGATATTACTTAAAAATTTCAACTAGTCTTGGGGTGCCTGGGTGGCTCAGTCAGTTGAGTGTCCAACTTGGGCTCAGGTCATGATCTCATGGTTCATGAGCTCAAACCCCACATTGGGCTCTGTGCTGACAGCTCAGAGCCTGGAGTCTCCTTCAGTTTCTGTAACTCCCTATCTCTATGCCCCTCCCCCACTCACACTCTGTCTCTCTCTCAAAAATAAACATTAAAAAAATCTAAAACAATTTCAACTAGTCTTTGCTCTTGAAGTCATATTTCGATAAGCAGCTACACTGTAGGCCATTGACTTATTTACCAGTGGATTCCATGCCAAGTGAGTGCTTCATACAAGTTTAAACAGAGGGCAAAGTGCATCCAGAAGCTTTATGTCATCAAATTCCAGGCCCCATTTATGCTACAGGGAAAAGAAGCCAAAATGGCATCTACCTCCAATATTGTCAATCTCTGGTCCCTAAAATAGAGATACCAGAATGCTGTGGGGATTAATGGAAGGTGGTAGCTGCTAATGCTCAACACCTGTGTCCTTATAGTGGCACTGAGATACCAATAGTCTTGATGGATTTCTCATTGTTGAGATGAAACAAGGCTTAATTTCATTTCCATAGTATGATTAAAGTAATATTTCTTTGAATCCCACTTTACTCATAATCATTATGCATTAACTTGAAGATTTTGAAGGGATCTGTAAGAAATACAAAGGTAAGACTTGGGCTCTTGCCTTCAAGCTGCTTACAACTCAGTAGTGGAGATAAGTCAAGTACTACTTGTAACACAAAGCTTATGATGGTATGTATCATAAACAAAGCTTAAAATGTTAAAGTGATTTAAAGAAAGGGAAATTGACTTTCACTGAGGTAATCAGGGCAGACTGCTTAAATATTCTGGTAACTGAATTTGTTGTACAAGAAAACCCCAAATATTTAAGTTCCTTATGTTTAGTGCCTGATTAAACACAGATACTCTTTGGAAACCAGTTTTTGTTCATGCACACTTTTTGAACGTTCTAGTTTTCTGCAATTTTCCATCCATCAGGTGAAGAACTATAAATATTCAATGTTATTTTCTCAAATATCTGCATTTCTTGCCAAGTAAATTGAAGGATGGGAAAAATGTATTTTCAAAACCTGCACCTGTGCTTCTCATCATGTTTTGGATTATGGCATATTTCTTTTCTTCTGTAGAATCCTCTTGTCCTGAATGCCCCAGGTTTGAATCCTCTACTGTGACCTAATGCTAAAAGCACTTTTCTTTTCAATTCATTAGGCAGCCATCTCCTATAATAACTGCAGAAGTCCACACAATAAGCAAATAGACTTTCACTACCAGTTATCCCAATGACTTTGGTTTTAATTGGGAAGCCATATTCTTTCTCACACAAATCTTTAACTGAGAAAATTTCTTAAAAGTGCACTTCAAAATGTATAGCTACAGAGATATATCAATGATAATCTTTTTTTTTTTTACTAAAAAAATTAATGGGACAATTATGGAAAGATGACATTTAAACCAAAGTGTAAGATGAGATATCCCTTCACTGAAGGGATATCTGTCCTCTGATGTCTTCCTCATTTATAAAGAATTTTTTCCATTCTTAAAAAATGCCCTTTACACACAAGTTTATTTGTTCTTCCCAATACTGTGAGGCAGCTGATATTATGATGCCTAACTCAGATGTGGTAATGGAACTTGTTCTAAGTGTTATCAATGACTAGATTTGAAACTTCAGCTCAAGGTCCTCTTTTTTCCACTACACTAAAGATCAGTTTCTGGGAGATACTTGCTATAGGAATTTAAAAATATGTGGGATGGGGCTCCTGGGTGGCGCAGTCGGTTAAGTGTCCGACTTCAGCCAGGTCACGATCTCGAAGTCCGTGGGTTCGAGCCCCGCGTCGGGCTCTGGGCTGATGGCTTGGAGCCTGGAGCCTGTTTCCAATTCTGTGTCTCCTTCTCTCTCTGCTCCTCCCCCGTTCATGCTCTGTCTCTCTCCGTCCCAAAAATAAATAAAAACGTTGAAAAAAAATAAATACAAATATGTGGGATATGGTAGCCTTTGCCTTCAAGGCAAAGCCTACCTAATTTGAAAAATAATATTTATACAAATAAAAATAATGCACCATAGTATAAAGCAAGAGCCATGAAAAAAATGCAACTTGTTTAATGCTATGTGATCACACTATTAAGATAAGTAAAAGTTAAGCTTTTAAAAAACAGCTTGCCTATTACTCAGCCATACAAAAGAATGAAATCTTACCATTTGCGATGACATGGATGGAGCTAGAGAGCATTATGCCAAGTAAAATAAGTCAGTCAGAGAAAGACAAGTATCATACGATTTCATTCATATATGGGATTTAACAAACAAACAGATGAACACAGGGAAGAGAAAAAAAGGTAAACCATAAAACAAAAATTTTTTTAAAGTTTATTTACTTATTTTTGAGAGTGAGGGAATGAGTGGGGGAGGGGCAGATAGAGAGGGAGAGGGGGATCCCAAGCAGGCTGTTTGATGTGGAGTTCATGGGGGGCTCGAACTCATGGACTGTGAGATCATGACCTGAGCCCAAATCAAGAGCTGCATGCTTAATTGACTGAGTTACCCAGCACCCAAACAGACTCTTAACCATAGAGAACAAACTGGGCATTGCTGGGGGGGAAGTGGGTAGGAAGATACGTTAAACAGGTGATTGGGATTAAGGAGGACACTTGTGATGAGCACTTGGTCTTGCATGTAAGTGGTGAGTCATGAAATCCTACAGCTGAAACTAGTATTACAATACTATATGTTAACTAACTGGAATGTAAATGAAAACTTGAAAGAAAAAAACATAAAAATTCTCAACTACAAAGAATTATTGGGATGAATGAATATCTGGTTTATATGATTTTGGACGATTGAAGCCTGTTGATTTTGTAGTTATTGCTATCTAAGTATTTCAGGTTTTCAGGATTAAAACCAAAGCAGAGCTTTTTAAAATTAAAATAAAGGCTGCAGGATGGAAACTTATTATTTTTCCTCACAAAATAAAAACCAAAGGCCCGAGAACAAACTGGGAGAAATAAATTCTAGCTTTGCACACCAAGCTAACTTCTTTACAATTTAAACTAATGGTCAGTAGGGGATAAAGTGATTGTGAATTACAGGCGCAAAGAGTTATGATTAACCCAGAATCGATCTACGGTGGTCCTTATAATTCATTGCCCACATAAGTCCTTAAGATGGGATGGCTTTAATATTTATGACATATGGTTCTAGGTGGTGGCCTCTCCCACTTTGAACAAATTAATAATTTAGCATCATTCATCATTTCATCTGAATTTATCTAGCAAAATAAATCATGCCCAAGTCCATATTTTAGTGCTTAAGACTCACTTTTAAAATATATATGGCTTTGTTTACTGCTGCCTTAATTGTTGGCCTACTATATTTTACCTGCTATTATTTTGAAATTTGAATTTGTGCTCCAAGATAGTCATCACAGGAAATAGATTTTCACAAGGAAGATATGAATGTGTTTAAAATAGATATCAGCTATTTAGAAAATATCCTTTTTTAACCTGGAAAAGAAGCAGTGTATTTACTTATAAATTTTATCTTTGTCTCTCTTTTTTGAGGCCATTGGAATACTAATTTTTTCAAGTTTATTAAAGCATTATGGGAATGTGAAAAACTAAGCACAGCTAACTTTTCCACTGACAACTTTCTCTTGAAACAAATGGCTACTAGGGTCTAGAAGACAGAAGGGTAGTAAGGCCTGGAGTTCTGGATAATTCTGTGTGGGGAAAAGACTAAGAAATCTCTCCTTCAGGCAGGGTGAGTACCTGAGAAAACCAGCAGAACCTCCAGGGAAGGCAATGAAGGAATCAAGTTTGGGGCAATGCTTTTCTCACAATTTGGATTTCAAATCTTCCTGCTCTCTTTCCTTAGATATTTGTCCCCATGAATATGCCTGTTCTGCTGCCTTTATTTAAAAAGATTTTTTTAGGGGCGCCTGGGTGGCGCAGTCGGTTAAGCGTCCGACTTCAGCCAGGTCACGATCTCGCGGTCCGTGAGTTCGAGCCCCGCGTCAGGCTCTGGGCTGATGGCTCGGAGCCTGGAGCCTGTTTCCGATTCTGTGTCTCCCTCTCTCTCTGCCCCTCTCCCGTTCATGCTCTGTCTCTCTCTGTCCCAAAAATAAATAAAAACGTTGGAAAAAAACAAAAAAATAAAAAGATTTTTTTAAATGTTTATTTATTTTTGAGAGAGAGACAGAGATGGAGCACGAGTAGGGGAGGAGCAGAGATAGAAGGAGACAGAATCCAAAGCAGGCTCCAGGCTCTGAGCTGTCAGCACAGAGCCTAATGTGGGGCTGGAACTCACAAACTGTGAGATCATGACCTGAGCCAAAGTCAGACACCCAACCGACTGAGCCACCCAGGCGCCCCTGTTCTGCTGCCTTTAAATTAGTCAGGAAGGAGTTGAATAAGTGGACACAGATCTGCCCTCATGGAGCTGGGACACAGCAGAAGACTGGAGAGCCCCAGCTTCCTCCAGGTTCCTCAGCAGGGAGATTTGTGAATCACTTTCTTCTATACTACGGTCTATACTTCGGTCTGTAAGGAGAGTGACATTTCAACTTCTGTAGCAAGATGGACAATCCCTAGAATAATCCAACCATCAGATTTGAGTCCTCATAAACTGATAAAGAAAAAAAGACAACCCATAGAGCAAGTGCCACATTTAGAGAGGGGAAGATGAACCTGAGCAAGAAGAACACATTCTGGGACAAGAGCATTGTGGTACTAGTAAGAGTCCAATTTTAAAAGAAAAATAAGCAGGGTATTTAACCAGATTCAATTGTGAGCCTAAAAAGATCTATGTGGCTATAAACTAACAAACAAACCTCAATTTCTCAACCAAAAAATTGAACAGATGAATTGAAGGAGAAAATGCTCATTGGTCCTACAGGCTCAAATGGAAGGACTAGGGTGACAACTGTCCCAGTTGGCCTGTGATATCCCAGTTGTAGCAATGGAAGCTCTACATCAAGGGGAACTTCTTGCGGGGTGGGGGGGGGGCGGAGTACAGGTTTTTGGTAATGATACAGAAGGTTGGGGTACAAAATCCATACCACAGGATAAAAGATAGGGGCTGAAAGTGATTTTTGTAGCAGATGGATATGACATGGGTTATTGGGAATTGAGTATGGTGGAAAAGGAAATGAGAAAGCATACAACAAAGACTGTATCTTCCAACTTGGGGATGAGGCAAACCAAAAGTTTTTGTGTCTTCCAAAAGGCACCAATGCTCAGCTGAAGAGAGCAACTACTAAATTAGTTTGGGCATCGCACAAGAACAAACACACATTATCGGATTGTTCTCCTCATAGCTCTCTGAAATGGGGTAAAGCTAGATTCCCTGATTCTGAGGTTGCAAATAAAATGTGCTGTGGTAAACAAAAGGAGGAAATTGTGATAATAGATCTGCTGAGACTCTGTAGTATAGACTGACTCTTTTGGACTTTACCTGAATGATCATGTTTTCTACAGTAAAGTTAGGAGTCACATAATGTCAACAATAAAAATAATCACCCTAGCTCTTAGGTATTTTGATTTAAACAGTGTAATGTTAAATTGTTTTCCTAATTTCTATGAATATGTTAATAAAACTGCATAAAAAAAACAAAAGTTGACTGATAATTTGTCCAAATACAAAGACAATCTACAAAGAAATGTAAACTTCATCAAATTTGATTCCATAGCTAAACTTCTTATCAAAGAAAATTAAAAGATCCTACCTGCGAAATATTCTGTATACCATGTATATGACACTGCAAAAAGGGACATGGTTTGCTTACCTGAGATAGTGAAGCTTTCATTATTTAAAATTTTTATCATTTTTTTGTTTTGTCAAAATGTGAGAAGCACTCAGGAGATTTTACTTAATAGAAATGGAAAGAAATGGCTTTCTTAGACATTTGCCTACAAGGTGGCTATTAATTTTTCAAATATAGATGGCCATGAAGTCGCATATTCTAAGTGTGAAACAAGAATGTTCTCTAGTTTGGAAATACATTAAGGATAACAATGAAGAAAAAGATGACCATAAAAGAGAAATTTCTATGCTGCTTTTCCCATAACTGTTTGATGATTTTTTTGAAGAAACCATAGTGTGCTTGGAAAAAGATGAAGTGACTACACCTGAGTTGTTCAATTTTATGTGGAGATTATGACAAAAAGCTGCAAAGAAAAAATGACACATTTTTTGAAATAAGATTAGTTAATAATAATAATAATAATAATAAAAGGTCACCAGAAAACAGAAAAGGCAGCTAAAACTATAACTTCTGCACAGCATTGATTTCACATGTTCAAAGTACCTCTGTGCTTTAAAATCATTTTGCCAAGAAACAGGACGCTAACTTAGGATAACATTCAGAATGTTTAAAAGTGGTGGACATCTCAGGTAGATTTAAGTCTATAGATTTGTAGATGCAAAGTTTATGATTGATAAAAAGCTGGTCTTTTATTTTTAATTCTTTTTATGTTTATTTATTTTTGAGAGAGAGAGAGAGAGACAGACCTTAAGTGGGGTAGAGGCAGAGAGAGAGGCAAGCACAGAATCTGAAGCAGGTTCCAGGCTCTGAGCTGTCAGCGCAGAGCCCAACATGGGGCCTGAACCCACAAACTGTGAGACCATGACCTGAGCCGAAGTATGACGCTTAACTGACTGAACCACCCAGGTGCCCCAAAAAGCTGGTCTTTTAAAAGCAAGCTTTTAGAATCGAAGTGTATGGAAGGCCAGAATCCAATCCCTACAAGTTAACACACCTGCTATTGCTGATAATTTTTAATTCCTACGTATTTCATGCTCAAACATTTTTGTTAACAGCATATTTAGATTGATACCATCCCATTGGGATGACACCAGAATCATTATAATGTGGGTTAGATAAGAGCAGATTTGCAAGTCAAAGTGAATTTTATGTTTAGTTATTTTCGTTTTACCACTCTATAAAAGAAGGATGTGCTAAAGGTTGCAAGCAATTCAGAGAAGTATTTTTGGAAAGGGAAACAGAAAGGGTAAAATCATCATACAGTATCACGTACGGCACTGAAAAAAAATATGCCATTGTTGTTACTTAATATAGTTAATGTTTAATTATATGTTTAAATCTACTTATGCTTAATTAGTATTTTTGTATTTGTTTCCCTTTGGAAAGTCTTGCCCTTATGTGTCTTAAATATAGTTAAAAATTTAAATCTCTAATACAGAGTTTAAAAAAGAACAAAAATAACTGCTTTACCAGAGGATCAAAAGAAAACTTAGTAAAATATTGTTATATTTTATCACCTATATCATTTGTTTAACTAGTAACTATCAGTTACTACTATTTGACAGTTAACCTAGTTCTATTGTTTTGTTTAAACAAAGTAATTTTTTATGTAAGAAATGAATAATACAGAATAATATATAGTCCCAAATAAAGGTCTTTTTTCATGTTTTTATGTTGAAGTAATAATACATCTATATAATTATATTATTATATGTTTTTGGTGTGGTGTAGCTGTGTTATGGGTTGTCTAGAAAGTTGGTAAATATATTAATAAACGTTTTTGGCATAATTAGCTGTCTGTTTGTAATAAGTAAAATCAAACCTTTTTCTAACTCCTCCCAAAATAATTTCCAGTTGGATTAATAGCTCAAAATAAAATAGTAAAAGCCCTGCAAGAAAAATATAGGAAAGACTTTTTAACCAACATATGGAATCTAGAAAGTATATATTTGTATAGCAGACTTTTTTAACATACATTTTATTTTTAAAGGCATTTTAATATTCCTTTGTATGGCTATATATATATATATATATATATATAGCTTTGTATGGCTATATATATATGTATATATATATGTATATATATGTATATATATGTATATATATATGTATATATGTATATATATACATATATATATATATATACACACAAAGTGAAGACCATCAGATTTACAAAAAAAAAGTTGGAACATGGGGACAAAGAATTAATATTTATAAATATATAGGTGTTCCTCTAATTAAGCATCCTTTATTCTAGCAAAGAATAGAGGATGCAAAAGAAAAATAGATAAAGCATCTGGAAAGGCAATTCTCAATAGAACAAATAGACGTGTTCAATGAGCGTATGAACAATACCCAAACTCATTAGTGATTAGGTGAATACAAAATGAAATAACAGGAGGCTACTACTTTATATCTATTGGTCTGACCACATTTAAATATATTGCTGGTGGAGATGCATTGAAAAGTGTATTCTCACACATTGCTAGTGGAAACGGGAAAATGTTATAGTCTTTTTCAAAAGTAACATCTGTTCAAATTTAAAAAAAAATATAGATGACTTTTGGCCCAGGAATTCCATTCCCAGAAATATATCTAAGAGAAATAAACATTTTAGATTAATGCACAAGGATTCTCAGTGTATCATTGTTTCCTTGTGGCACCACATTGGAAACAGTGGTAATGTTCATCAATCGTAAAATGATGACGTGTTCCTGCCATGAAACATTATGGAAATATTAAGAGGAATCTATTAGAGCAATACAAGGTGTCATGGAAGGATTTCTATGATGTACTTGCAGAATGGAAAAAATCAAGGTGAGAAATTATTTATAACATAATCTCATTTTAAAAATCAACAATGACCCCAAATTATATAACTTTGTGGGACTATATATATAAATATTATTATGTTATTAGAAATGTTTAGAGAAAAATATGGAAGAAATAATATGTCCTGTTGGTTTTCTTTTGAGGATAGAAAAATAAGGGTTATGGATGGAGGTAGAAGAAGAGAGACGAATGGGAGAAAGCCAAGCTGAAAAGTAAAAGGAAACCGAATGCTCTAAAAATGACATGTATAGATACATTTACACTTTTATGAGATACATACATGTGTAAATATGTAATTAAAGGAGGTTTTTTTTTAAAGTCAGGTTTATTGAGATCTAATTTATATATATAGTCAAGTTTGCCATTTTTAGGTCTCTAGTAAGAAATACTGAATAAAAACCCTGAATATTTTTGCTTTATGTTTAGAAGTTTTAAATGGCATCATTAACATATATAGTTAAATAACAGTTAGTTTTTGAAATCTATGCTGATTTATAAATTTATAGGTACTAGGGTATTCATAATTACATACTCACAATCATTTGCTATCATAACTGACTCATTTCTATTCATTCTGGGGGAGTCATTGACATACACTTAACTTTAAACTAAACAATATGTTGATAACAAATCAAAATTCTATGTTAATACAAAATGCTAATAGCAGAGGTTTGGAAGAAATCCAACATGCATATGTTAGATTTGCTGGGTCTTGCCAACTTTCTGTCTACATTTGCCTTCCCCAACCGCACTTTCTATTGGTGTGTGTGTACATATTCTAAAAGAATATTAAGTAGATAAATTACTTTTGAAGCTATATTGTAAAACAAAACAAATCCTAACACATACATCTCAACTTTTATAAGTAGTCAACTTTATCTCTAATTGGGTTTCCTTTTTGTGCTTTTGCTCTTATTTCTTATACATAATTATAATTTCTTAAATGGCTTATATGCTTTTTTTTGCCCTTGGTTCTTTGATATTCATTTTATTTTGCTAGGAATGTTTTCCTATCCACTCGTTTCTTTCAATCTCACTCTGTCCTATCTGCTTCAATTTGTCCTAATCCTTTCAGAGTTGGGATTGGTTTAAATGTCACTTATTCATGGAAGTTCTCTTTGACCTTCAGCCTTTGTGTCCCTCCTATATGATGCTATTGCACCTTGTATATACTCTTAGAACAGCATTTTAGCACACTGGATTATACTTGCCTCTTTTCATTCTGCTCAACCCCATGTAACTGGAAGCTCCTAGAAGACTGGGACTGCATCCTTCTTATCCAAGTACCATTGCCTCCCCTGTGCCTAGCCTAGGGTCTAATATTATCAGGAACAGGTACCTGATACATATTTCTTATTTAAGGAACATTGCTTCATTTCCTTTCTTTTGGTCACTAAGACCACCATACTTTTAACTTCCTATTCCTTCAACAATCACTATATTCCAATTCTCCAACATTGATAAGAAAGACCAAATAAGAACAGAAAGTTGTGACAGCTCAAAATTTCTGCCATGCACAAACAGATCATAGTGTCCTGTTAGGACAAATGTATGTGAATAAGGAAACATTATTACATTAAAGCATCTTCTGTGAAGTAGAATAGCTCCAGACTCACAAGTAGAGGTATGATTCAGATATCACTCTTCAGTAGACTGTTTTGAAAGATTGGCAGTGTTTCATACCTTTGTTGTCCAATACGGTAGTCACTAGCCACATATGGCTACTGAGTACTTGAATTGTGGCTACTGTGACCAAAAAAAACTGAATTTTAAATTTTATTTAATTTTAATCCACTTACATTTAAATAATCATATGGCTAGTGGCTATAATAATGGCATCACTAATTAGAAGTATTTGCTTCTGTGAAAGAGTATGACTTTGCACCCTTCTAGAATCATTAGAGAAACAGCCATTTTTGTTATATAACCATAGATGGCCTTGGATTTCTACTTAACTCTTTCGTATGTATGTATTATGATTCCCAATTACCTCAAGAGCACCTTGAGAGCAGGTAAGTTTTTCTAGACTCACTGTACAGACAATACTTAACTGAATTAATTGCTTCAAGAAGGAACATTTATATGAAAGTTAAGGGAAAATATCAGCACTTGACTATTGCTTAATACTAAAAAGGCCTGTGTAATGCCACAATCCTCCCTGAAAAACAAAACGGGAAGATTTTCTTATAAAATGAAGTGGAAAATGAGTAAACTAACTCTTAGATTAAGATTTGGTGTTGGTGATACCACTCACTGCTCATGGCAGGTTTTAAAATACTAAATTCAGCATTTTCACATTATGACTTTGTCATGTTGTGGAAACATGATGACATTTCAAGATGATGGTAGTTCACAGTCTATTACACATTACAGAAGAGCATTAAAAAGGAATTTATACGGTGATCAGTTGTCACAATTCAGTATCACATCAACTTCTTGGGCCAGCAGTGAGAAAATAAAGGTGTAATATTACAGGCTTATTCCTAATTATTTGGTTACCTAAAAGAGAATAGATGATTTTTACAAAGAAGCTGGAGAATTAGTTTTTGCATCAATTTGGATAAAATTCTGTAAGTGACTTGATGAACAGATTACCATCATAAATGTTTATGGACAGGTCAACAAACGAAGAACACAAATTCTGGTCAGAAATGAAACTGAATCCTAGTAAGCATTTTACAAGAAATACTTTTGAAGTTCCACTAAAACCTCAAAAATACAGCCAAAGATCATGTTTTGGTTGGTTTAATCTTATACAGATTAAATTACTGTTCTTTCTTATAGATGAACTTTTGGAAACTATCAGCATCTAAAAACAATTAAGCACTTGGGATTGGTGTTACAGAAATGCCTTAGCTAAAAATGGCCCTTAGTTATTAGAGCAGTTTCCAATTTATTTTTATTTTTTATTAAAAATTTTTTAATGTTTATTTATATTTGAGAGAGAGCATGAACAGGGGAGCAGCAGAAAGAGATGGAGACAAATCCGAAGCAGGCTCCAGGCTCTGACCTGTCAGCACAGAGTCCAACTTGGGGCTCGAACCCATGAACCGCAAGATCATGACCTGAGCCAAAGTTGGACGCTTAACCGACTGAGCCACCCAGGCGCCCCAGTTTCCAATTTATGAAAAGAGAAAAGAATGATAAAGGAAATAAGCCTGAAGAATAAGAATGAAGAATAAGGCATGAAAATAGGACATGGTCCAGGATACTCACGTATCTATGGTATGACAGTATGATGATAATATGTGTGGGGGAGGGCTGAGTCAGGTACTTCCTAAAGTAGGTATATACCCTGTACATACTATATAATCTATGCTATGCTATATTTAACCCAAATCATTTAATCCAACTCAAACCTTAATCATGCTATATTTAATCCAAATCCAATCAAAATATCAAATACCACAGTGCAACCACCTGTAGCATTTTTATTGACATAAAATTTACATATCATGAAAAGCACAAATTTTAAATGGCTAATTCAGGAAGTTTTGATTAAAATACACTTGTGAATCCACTACCCCTGTTAAGATACAGAATATTTCCATTGCCCTAGAAATTTTCCTTGCCCTCTTCCAGTTAAACTTCACCACTATTTGGATTTCTATCATCATAATAGATTAGTTTTACCAGTTCTTGAAATTCACATAAATGAAACCAAATAGTTGTACCCTTCTGTCTCTGGCTTCTTTTGAACAATACAATGGTTTTGAGATATAGCCACATTGGTTTGTGATCAATAATTCTTTCCTGAATATTTCTTGTAATATTGTGGCTTGAATAGACCATAATATATTTTCCTATTCCCCTGTTGTTAGATATTTGGGTTGCTTCCTGTTTGGAGCTATTACAAATAAAGCTGTTGTAAACATGACTGTATGTCTTTTATGGATGAAAATTTTCATCTCTCCTAGGTAAACACCTAGGACTGGAACTGCTGGCTCATGGGCTAGGTATATGTTTAGTTTAGTAAGAAACTGCCAAATGGATTTTCAAAGTGGTCTCTAAACAATTTACACTCTAATATCCTGCAAGTTCTATTTGCTCTGCATTCTTGCCAGTATTTGGTGTTGTTAGCCTTTTTAATTGTAGCCATCCTAGCGGACGTGAAATGTAAATCATTGTGGTTTACATTTTCCTGAAGACCAACAATGTTAATTAAGTATATTTTCATGTGTTTATTGGAAATTTGTATATCTTCTTTTATCAAGTAACTGTTTTGAGTCTTTTGCTAACTTTTATTGTGTTGTCTTTCAATTATTGATTTTAGGAGTTCTTCATATGTTGAGATACAAGGTCAGATATGTCTGTATGGCTTGTCTTTTCCTTCTCTTAATATTGTCTTTGACAAGTAGAAATAAATATTTTTATTTTGATAAAATCCAATACAACAGTTTTATTCGTTGTTAACGGAAACTGTATTTTATCCTGAGATATAGTTTTAATCTTACAAGGGTGTTCTGGAATTTTCATGGAACACTGGATTTGTTTACTTAGCCCTTCTAATTGGCCACATGTAAACTCCAAATTTTGTCTACTCTGTTGTGTATGGCAGCTAAATTATGATGAGCTTTTTTGGCCTTTTATAATATTTTTTTAATTTTTAGTTTTTAATATGAAATTTATTGTCAAATTGGTTCCCATACAACACCCAGTGCTCATCCCAACAGGTACCCTCCTCAGCACCCATCACCCACTTTCCCCTTCCTCCTTCCCCATCAACCCTCAGTTTATTCTCCATTTTTAAGTCTCTTAGGGTTTGCCTCCCTCCCTCTCTAACTTTTTTTTCCCCTTCCCCTCCCCCATGGTCTTCTGTTAAGTTTCTCAGGATCCACATAAGAGTGAAAACATACGGTATCTGTCTTTCTCTATATGACTTAGTTCACTTAGCCTAACACTCTCCAGTTCCATCCACGTTGCTACAAAAGGCCATATTTCATTCTTTCTCGTTGTCACGTAGTATTCCATTGTACATATAAACCACAATTTCTTTTTTTTTTTTTTTTTAAATTTTTTTTTTTCAACGTTTATTTATTTTTGGGACAGAGAGACAGAGCATGAACGGGGGAGGGACAGAGAGAGAGGGAGACACAGAATCAGAAACAGGCTCCAGGCTCTGAGCCATCAGCCCAGAGCCCGACGCGGGGCTCGAACTCACGGACCGCAAGATCGTGACCTGGCTGAAGTCGGACGCTTAACCGACTGCGCCACCCAGGCGCCCCCACAATTTCTTTATCCATTCATCAGTTGATGGACATTTAGGCTCTTTCCATAATTTGGGTATTGTTAAAAGTGCTGCTATAAACATTGGGGTATAAGTGCCCCTATGCATCAGTACTCCTGTATCCCTTGGGTAAATTCCTAGCAGTGCTATTTCTGGGTCATAGGGTAGATCTATTTTTAATTTTTTGAGGAACCTCCACACTGTTTTCCAGAGTGGTTGCACCAGTTTGCATTCCCACCAACAGAGCAAGAGGTTTCCCATTTCTCCATATCCTTGCCAGCATCTATAGTCTCCTGATTTGTTCATTTTAGCCACTCTGACTGGCGTGAGGTGATATCTGAGTGTGGTTTTGATTTGTATTTCCCTGATGAGGAGTGACATTGAGCATCTTTTCATATGCCTGTTGGCCATCTGGATGTCTTCATTAGAGAAGAGTCTGTTCATGTCTTCTGTCCATTTCTTCACTGGATTATTTGTTTTTCGGGTGTGGAGTTTGGTGAGCTCTTTAAAGATTTTGGATACTAGCCCTTTGTCCAATATCTTTGCAAATATCTTCCCATTCCAGCAGTTGCCTTTTAGTTTTGTTGATTGTTTCCTTTGCAGTGCAGAAGCTTTTTATCTTCATGAGGTCCCAATAGTTCATTTTTGCTTTTAATTTCCTTGCCTTTGGAGATGTGTCGATAAGAAATTGCTGCAGCTGAGGTCAGAGAGGTTTTTTTCCTGCTTTCTCCTCTAGAGTTTTGATGGTTTCCTGTTTCACATTCAGGTCCTTTATCCATTTTGAGTTTATTTTTGTGAATGGTGTAAGAAAGTGGTCTAGTTTCAACCTTCTGCATGTTGCTGTCCAGTTCTCCCAGCACCATTTGTTAAAGAGACTGTCTTTTTTCCATTGGATATTCTTTCCTGCTTTGTCAAAGATTAGTTGGCCATACTTTTGTGGGTCCAATTCTGGAGTCTCTATTCCAATGGTCTATGTGTCTGTTTTTGTGCCAATACCAAGCTGTCTTGATGATTACAGGTTTTTAGTAGAGGCTAAAGTCTGGGATTGTGATGCCTCCTGCTTTGGTTTTCTTCTTCAATACTACTTTGGCCATTTGGGGTCTTTTGTGGTTCCATACAAATATTAGGATTGCTTGTTGTAGCTTCGAGAAGAATGCTGGTGCAATTTTGATTGGGATTGCATTGAATGTGTAGATTTCTTTGGGTAGTATTGACATTTTAACAATATTTATTCTCCCAATCCATGAGCACAGAATGTTTTTCCATTTCTTTATATCTTCTTCAGTTTCCTTCATAAGCTTTCTATAGTTTTCAGCATACACATCTTTTACATCTTTGGTTAGGTTTATTTTATGATTCTTGGTGCAATTGTGAATGGGATCAGTTTCTTTATTTGTGTTCCTGTTGCTTTATTATTAGTGTGTAAGAATGCAACTGATTTCTATACATTAATTTTGTATCCTGCAACTTTGCTGAATTCATGTATCAGTTCTAGCAGACTTTTGGTGGAGTCTATTGGATTTTCCATGTATAATATCATGTCATCTGCAAAAAGTGAAAGCTTAACTTCATCTTTGCCAATTTTGATGACTTTGAGTTCCTTTTGTTGTCTGATTGCTGATGCTAGAACTTCCAACACTATGTTAAACAACAGCAGTGAGAGTGGACATCCCTGTTGTGTTCCTGATCTCAGGGGGAAAGCTCTGAGTTTTTCCCAATTGAGGATGATATTAGCTGTGGGCTTTTCATGAATGGCTTTTATAATGTTTAAGTATGTTCCTTCTATCCCGACTTTCTCGAGGGTTTTTATTAAGAAAGGATGCTGAATTTTGTCAAATTCTTTTGCTGCATCGATTGACAGGATCATATGGTTCTTATCTTTTCTTTAATTAATGTGATGTATCACATTGATTGATTTGCGAATATTGAACCAGCCCTGCAGCCAAGGAATGAATCCCACTTGATCATAGTAAATAATTCTTTTTATATCCTGGTGAATTACATTTGATGGTATCTTGTTGAGAATTTTTACATCCATATTCATCAGATATTCGCCTGTAGTTCTCTTTTTTTTGCTGGGTCTCTGTCTGGTTTGGGAATCAAAGTAATGCTGGCTTCATAGAGTCTGGAAGTTTTCCTTCCTTTTCTATTTTTTGGAACAGCTTGAGAAGGATAGGTATTATCTCTGCTTTATATGTCTGGTAGAATTCCCCAGGGAAGCCATCTGGTCCTGGACTCTTATTTGTTGGGAGATTTTTGATAAGTGATTCAATTTCTTCGCTGGTTATGGGTCTGTTCAAGTTTTCTGTTTCTTCCTGTTTGAGTTTTGGAAGTGTGTGGGAGTTTAGGAACTTGTCCATTTCTTCCAGGTTGTCCAGTTTGTTGGCAAACTTTTCTTTTTGAGAAGCCTGGCTAGAGGTTTATCAATTTTGTTTATTTTTTCAAAAAAAAACAACTCTTGGTTTCATTGATCTGCTCTACTGTTATTTTAGATTATATTGTTTATTTCTGCTCTGATCTTTATTATTTCTCTTCTTCTGCTGGGTTTGGGGTGTCTTTGCTGTTCTGCTTCTATTTCCTTTAGGTGTGCCATTAGATTTTGTATTTGGGATTTTTCTTGTTTCTTGAGATAGGCCTGGATTGCAATGTATTTTCCTCTCAGGACTGCCTTCGCTGCATCCCAAAGCATTTGGATTGTTGTATTTTCATTTTCATTTGTTTCCAAATATTTTTAAATTTCTTCTCTAATTGCTTGGTTGACCCATTCATTCTTTAGTAGGGTGTTCTTTAACCTCCATGCTTTTGGAGGTTTTCCAGACTTTTTCCTGTGGTTGATTTCAAGCTTCATAGCATTGTGGTCTGAAAGTGTGCATGGTATGATCTCAATTATTTTATACTTATGAAGGGCTGTTTTGTGACCCAGTTTATGATCTATCTTGGAGAATGTTCCATGTGCACTCAAAAAGAAAGTATAGTCTGTTGCTTTGGGATGCAGAGTTCTAAATATATCTGTCAAGTCCATCTGATCCAATGTCTCATTCAGGGCCCTTGTTTACTGATCCTGTGTCTAGCTGATCTATCCATTGCTGTAAGTGGGGTATTAAAGTCCCCTGAAATTACCACTTTCTTATCAATAAGGTTGCTTATGTTTGTGAGTAATTGTTTTATATATTTGGGGGCTCCTGTATTCGGTGCATAGACATTTATAATTGTTAGCTCTTCCTGATGGATAGACCCTGTGATTATTATATAATGCCCTTCTTCATGTCTTGTTACAGCCTTTAATTTAAAGTCTAGTTTGTCTGATATAAGTATGGCTACTCCAGCTTTCTTTTGACTTCCAGTGGCATGATAAATAGTTCTTCATCCCCTCACTCTCAATCTGAAGGTGTCCTCAGGTCTAAAATGAGTCTCTTGGGGTGCCTGGGTGGCTCAGTTGGTTGGGTGGCCGACTTCGGCTCAGGTCAAGATCTCGCGGTCCATGAGTTCGAGCCCCGCGTCGGGTTCTGTGCTGACAGCTCGGAGCCTGGAGCCTGTTTCAGATTCTGTGTCTCCCTCTCTCTGACCCTCCCCCGTTCATGCTCTGTCTCTCTCTGTCTCAAAAATAAATAAACGTTAAAAAAAATTAAAAAAAAATAAAATGAGTCTCTTGTAGACAGCAAATAGATGGGTCTTGTTTTTTTTAACCATTCTGATACCCTATGTCTTTTGGTTGGAGCATTTAGTCCATTTACTTTCAGTGTTATTATAGAAAGATATGGGTTTGAGTCATCGTGATGTCTGTAGGTTTCATGCTTGTAGTGATGTCTCTGGTACTTTGTCTCACAGGATCCCCCTTAGGATCTCTTTTAGGGCCGGTTTAGTGGTGACGAATTCCTTCAGTTTTTGTTTGTTTGGGAAGATCTTTATCTCTCCTTCTATTCTAAATGACAGACTTGCTGGATAAAGGATTCTCGGCTGCATATTTTTTCTGTGCATCACATTGAAGATCTCCTGCCATTCCTTTCTGGCCTGCCAAGTTTCAGTAGATAGGTCTGCTACTACCCTTATGTGTCTACCTTTGTAAGTCAGGGCCTGTTTATCCCTAGCTGCTTTCAGAATTTTCTCTTTATCCTTGTATTTTGCCAGTTTCACTATGATATGTCGTGCAGATCAGTTCAAGTTACGTCTGAAGGGAGTTCTCTGTGCCTCTTGGATTTCAATGCCTTTTTCCTTCCCCAGATCAGGGTAGGTTTCAGCTATGATTTGTTAAAATACACCTTCAGCCCCTTTCTCTCTCTTTTCTTCTTCTGGAATTCCTATGATACGGATATTGTTCTGTTTGATTGCATCACTTAGTTCTCTAATTCTCTCCTCATACTCCTGGATTTTTTTTATCTCTTTTTCTTAAGTTCCTCTTTTTCCATAATTTTATCTTCTAATTCACCTATTCTCTCCTCTGCCTCTTCAGTCCGTGCTATGGCCACCTCCATTTTATTTGGCACCTCATTTATAGCATTTTTTTAGCTCCTCATGACTATTTCTTAGTCGTTTGATCTCTGTAGCAATAGATTCTCTGCTGTCCTCTGTACTTTTTTCAAGCCAAGAGATTAATTTTATGACTATTATTCTAAGTTCTTGTTTCTTTATATTGCTTAAATCATTTTTGATCAATTCGTTAGCTGTCACTACTTCCTGGAGTTTCTTTTGAGGTGAATTCTTTCGTTTCGTCACTTTGGGTAGTCCCTGCGGTAGCTCCAAACTGCAGGGCACTTCCCCTGCGCTGTCTTGAGTAACTTGTGTTGGTGGGAGGGGCCCCAGTCAGACCTGATGTCTGTCCCCAGCCCACCGCTGGGGCCACAGACAGACTGGTGTGTACCTTATCTTCCCCTCTCCCAGGGGCAGGACACACCGTGGAGTAGTGTTGCCCCTGTCTGGGCTACTTGCACACTGCCAGGCTTGTGGTGCTGCTTCGATGGGATGTGGCCAAGGGCATATTAGTCGGGGTGGATCCGCAAGGTATACAGGGGCTGGAGGGGCAGGCTTAGCTAGCTTTGCCCTCAGTGGTCCCCTGTGGGAGGGGCCCTGGCAGCACCGGAAGGGAAGAAGGCCTGTCGGAGGGATGGATCCACAGAAGCACAGCGTTAGGCATTTGCGTGGTGCAAGCAAGTTCGGTGATTGGAACTGGTTCCCTTTGGAATTTCGGCTGGGGGATGGGACAGGGAGACGGCGCTTGCCAGTGCCTTTGTTCCCCCCGCTGAGCTGGGCTCTGTCCTTTCGGGGCTCAACAACTTTCCCTTCCGGCGTCCTCTCGCCCTCCCGTCTCTCTGAGAGAAGAGCTGTTGACTTTTAACTTTCCAGATGTTAAGTCCCGCTGGCTGTCAGTACTCACGGTGTCTGGCTCCTCCGCTTTTGCAAGCCAGACTTTGGGGGCTTTGCCTTGCCCTGAGGGCTGGCCCTCCACCTCCCCAGCTCCCTCCTGCCAGTCATGTAGCACACACTGCCTCTCCACCCTTCCTACCCTCTTCCGTGGGCCTCTTGTCTATGCTTGGCTCTGGAGAGTCCATTCTGCTAGTCTTCTGGTGGTTTTCTGGGTTATTTAGGCAGGTGTGGGTGGAATCTAAGGGATCAGCAGGATGAGGTGAGCCCAGTGTCCTCCTACGCCTCCATCTTCCTGGAAGTTGGCCTTTTAGCTGTTACTTCCCGCTCTTCTCCTTGTTTCTCCCATGTGCAGATGCAGTTCAGGATCAACCAAGAATTTGAGGGCAGTTGTTTTTTGTTTTTGTTTTTATTTTTTTTAACATTTATTTATTTTTAAGAGGAAGAGAGAGAGATAGAGCATGAATGTGTGTGTGTGTGTGGGGGTGGTGGTGGTGGTGAACAAAGAGAGAGGGAGATACAGAATCCAAAGCAGCCTCCAGGCTCCAAGATGTCAGCACACAGCCCAACGCAGGCCTCAAACCCATGAAGTGTGAGATCATGATCTGAGTGGAAGTCAGATGCTTAACAGACTGAGCCATCCAGACACCCCCAGGGCAGCTGGTTTTGTATGTAGATTTTGTTGTTCTTCCTTCTGTGACTCTCTTTCTGGGATTCCCTCTTAATTTTCAGATGTTTCGGCAGCACTGAACTGTGTTTTGTGATGCTGCAAGCCTATAAAACTGCAACTTTCTTGAGTTTAGCTGCTTTGGAAGTGTGCTCAGGGAGAAAGCCATATAAATGTGAAATCTCTTCTTGTGCAGTTTCCTTTCAAAGGTCATATCCTCTACAGTTTCTGCCTGCTTTTGTGAGAGGGTTAGTCTGATACAAGATATCCAGCCAACACTGGGATCGGAGTATAACTTTCTTTTGTATGTCTGTTATCCCATTGTTTTCCAGCAGATCGATGGAAGCAAATGGAAGTCATAGTTTTAGAATTATTTTATCACAATCTTAAGTGATGCATTTGGAAGTGAAATTTACTTAGGAGAAAATTACATGGAGTTTCAACGATGATAAAATTCGTTTCATGAGACTTATGTAATCATCTAAAAGCTTTTTTCACTTAAAGAAATGCCTGCAATTTACTTGTAATCTATTTACCTGAAGTACACCTGAAGTGACTGGTCTAACTCTACATTTTAGGTGAAACACTTTTAACTCTCCTTATGTGTACAAGTGCCCATTAGTGACAGAGCTTTAAAATTTTCTCTTTTCCACATTTGCGTCGGTTGAGTTCTCTTGTGAAACAGACGCTGAGCCATTACACAGAGTGATGCAGGCGATTTACATCCAGTCCAAGCCAATAATATTTGTTGGACTTGGGCTGTGTAACAATACTCTGTAGGGCATTAGACCCAAAGTGAAAGAAAACAGCTTCATGAAAATCCTGGAATTGAATTGGGAATAAAATTGTGTAGTAATCTTTCACCCAGTATATGATTTTTATAGTCAAAATTACACAGGTAGTCATTGAGAAATGAAAATTATTAGAAAGGATTAGAGTTATTTGGTGACAGATTAGTGTGTGTTTTGCTCTATGCCTTGAAGGAATTATAAATAAAAAAGATAAAATATATGCTCATTGTGAAGCTACATTTTATCCAGTTTTTGCTGCATCTCTTCTCTAAACACTCACATATGACTGCAAACACACAAATCTGCATTATTTTGTTTGAATAAGACATAAAAAAAAAAACCCAGAGAGCTATTAAAGAAATTAAGGAGGCAGAAGATAGATTTAGTTTATGTCTAGGGGTCCCTAATAATACCCTGCCTTCAAGGAGAATGCATTTTAGTAGAAGCAGCAAAAATGTATAAAGTTCATATTAAAATGCAAATATACACAATAATTATAATTATGTCCATACAAGAAAAGTGCTTGGGATTAGGTTAGATCTTTGAGAATAAGCAAGATTAATCAGGTGAAATTTGGTGAAAAGAAGCAACAAAGCAGCAATTTAAAAGAGAGAAAGGCTATTATTTAGTGTTTTCTCAATAAGAAACCAATTATTAACCTCTTAGAGACTTCAATTTAAGAAATACATTCCTCTATGCTTAGCAGAGCAAAATAAACATTAAAAAGGTTGACTTAGGGAAGAAGGATGAAAAAGAACGAGTGTGTGAGGGAAAGAAAGAGTTATAGAAGGAGAGATGGCAGCTGGTAGGGATTAAACAGTTTCATAAAGTTGCAGAATAATTTATGTGGCGTGGAAGCTATCACAATAAGTAGTATTTTTTGGTATCTAAGAAAATGGAGTCTAGAGTAGGAACACATGGGCAGGATATGTGAAACGGACATTTGGACTCTGGTAACTTTGATGAGCCTCAGTTTCCACAGAGTTGATGATTATCTCTAATTCAGATAGTTATCATGTAGGTCATATAAGAGAAGGTACATAGCATGTACCTTTTGTATTGGAATTAATAAGAAATAGGCTTCAGTTCCTTAGTCCAGGCTAACTAATAGAAAGTTTCTAATGCAATAGTTTTTATTTTAATCCAGAGATGGCTCTCTTTGAAGGAAAAGTAGCAAAAAAATATATTGAAATGCAGGAGATGGAAAGTTAGGTTCGAAACACAGGCTATAACAAGAACTAAGCGACTAAAATATGGTTGTAAAGTAAGTACCTATGCAAGGACTTTCACTGAGACTGAAAGACATACTCAGATTCAAAACAGTAGAAGAGACAGCTGAATCTCCAAACTAACAAATTTAGGAAGCAAAAGAGGATAGACAATGATGTGTGCTTTGGGATTGCTGGGTTGTGTGATAGATTTGCTGGAATGACTGCTTTCATAAGGATGACGAACAATGAAGATGGCTGTGACAGAATTATAGGAAGTTCCTCCATAGGAAAGAGAAATCAGAAGTGAGCAAGTGAGTATTAAAATTGATTCTAGGGTGAGTCAGGCAAAACCATCTTATACTTAAGCTTAAAATATATGGACTCCTAATGCATCCTTGAAGAAGCTAGTCAGTCTCTTGCATTCTGTTTCCTTATCAATAAGATCAGAAAACATTCATCATGATGTTTTATAGATTTTCAAGATGAAAACACACAGAAACCACAAATAGTAATATGTTTACTTTAGTAGTTCAGCAAAAGTACATAAATTAGTTTGTATTACATAAGAAAAAGCTCAATAAAGTGGATTAATATTTCATTTGTTAAAAAAATAGTTGACTTTGGGAGGCCTTATATGCCTATTCTTTGTTGTTTGTTTAATTAAATGAAGCTGAGAAATGCATGTTTACCTAAACAAAACTAACATATCTCTTTCAAACATATTTTCATTTTAGATTACTGCTGCAAAAATGTGATTATTTCTGTATAATAATACATCTGTTCACTGTCTACTGATAATTTTCTTTTACAATTTTCTGCATGGCCATGAGCAACATATTTCTTATCAAATTATACACTTAAACAGTGAACCAAAATGCCAAATATTAAACCAAGCACATTAAATACTAAGACTGATATATTTTTAAGCTAAATATACCAGCTATAAACCAGATCAATATTTAGGTAATTATGTTGTATGTAGAACAGCTTCATAAATGTCCATGTGATGTATTAAATCTGATCTATCTGAGACTAATATCCAATAATGAGACAAATCACTTTTTCACCAGTAATACCTACCTGACATGCCAAATTGGAAATGTCTTAAACAAAACGTTGAATACCACTTAACACTATAAAGACAAAAGGAAACAAAACATTGTAGTGCAATTTTTACTTGCATCTAGAAAAGTGTCTGAAAATGCTGCCTTGGGCCTTCTTAAGTGCTCTTTATTTTTTAGGAGATCCAAACTGGGGTAAGTGGAGTGTTATTAGTAGTATTCTAAGGAGAATTTATTATCCATTAAACATATTCTATTACAATATTTCTAGAAATTATATTTATCAGGGCCCAGTTACCTCTGAATGATTCAATACCAACCTACATAATGAACACAAAGCAAAAGGTAATCAGAGGGAGGATATAGATCTCATTTCAAACTTCAGTTCTGCCATACAGATGCTGAATGAACACAAAGAGTTTATTTAACTACCTGGGACTTTAGTTTTTTTGTAAAATGAATGCCATAATATCCTCCTTGTAGATTTTGAACATTAGAGATAAGGCAAGGAAAACTAATAGCTGGCACAGTACCTGCCACATAATAGGTGATCAATAAAATAGTAGGTAGAAGTATTTGTTAACATCACTTTGAATAGCAAATAATGATCTATAAAATTTATCTGCATTCTATATTATCTTAACATGAAAATATAAGTGATGTAATAAGGGAATCTTAGAATATTAAAAGAATATTTTTTGGTGATATTAATTATGAGAAAGAATTGAGAAAGTTAGTTGTGCAAACTTCCAGGGCAGTGAGAGGGCCTATAAGTAAAAAAAGAAAAAACTCAAGTTAAGTCACTGTAATAGTTCTTAAGAGAGTGACAAAGTAGAGGAATAATAATACTACAGACATTTTTGTTAAGTTCTTACTGAATCCAAGGCACTGGAATCCTTATTTTACAAATACTGGAACTGAATGAAGGTTAGAGCCTCTCAATATTTTCCCCCAATTTATGTATGCTGCAAGTAAATATCCTGCTGGCCTTTCCTCCTAAGCCACAGACACCTGGTCTTGTTCCAGTTGTGAAAAACTTATGTGATGAGTGAAAAGATGGTAAAAATAATTATATGCACTCACGAAAAGTTAAATACTTAATTAAATCTCAGGATACCCACACCAGGTTATGTAGAGGAAAAGAAAATCACAGTACTATTGGCAGGACATATGACTTTACTACCAACAACAGGGTATTATAAGAGAGACCCCAACCAACTGCTACAGAATTGTGTGAATCATTGATCCTGAAGGATATCTGGGTATGTGTCAGAATGAGAGCATTAGCTGATGGCAACAGAAAAAAAAAAATGGACAATTACTTTGACGTTTGATGTATTTTCTGTTTGCTTTCTTCCTTGAATAGTTAAGGTAAAGTGGAACATTTTGAAGAATAGCCACCTGTCACTTTGAGAGGAACACAGGTGATCGGCTAGATTGTCTGTCAGCATTGGCTGACAGGTTATCCACAGCTTTTCAGCCTTATCTTTTGTAATCCTACATGATACCAATGAGAATTCAAGGTGAGGCAAACATTTAAAACATAATGAACCTGAATAAAGAACTTGTCATCACAATGAAAAAAGAGATTCCAATTTGCCCTTGTGGGTTTTGTTTTATAAATGTTTTTTAGTCTATTCTTTTAAAAACATCTCTCCTCTTCCTAACCTTCTTCCTCCTCCCCTACCCCATCTACTTTTTTCCTACAATGAGGCAGTAATTTCTATTTGGAGAAATCACCCCTTTTCATTTGCCATATAACTCTATTGCAGAGTCCTTGTTCATTTTTTGTTGTTGCTGTTGTTCAGAATTTTCATGAAGGTAGTTTCACAGAGATATTTTCAGGTATTTCCAAATTGAACAACTACTGAATTGTTTTACAGACTAAACATAAAGTAATGGCAAAGGTTAAAATAGGATTATCATTTCTGGATTTTAGGATCTTCTCTGGCTTTTTTAGTCTTTCACAAGAATGATTATCCAATAATGACTTTTACTGATATGCAAAATGTTCCCTAATACCATTCCAATCAAGGAATTTATATCCACCTCACTGCAATTTCTCTCTCTCTTTTGGAAACTTTACTTTGAGTGATTAAATGCATTCACCTGTAATTTCCTCATTACTTTAGACATGAAATTTTAGCAGGGCATAAAAAATAGAAAGAATGATTATATGTAACATGATAAATTCTCTTTGCCAATGGAATAAAATATCTAAAGAGACAGCTAATTCTAGAACACAGTATAAAAAGACAAAGAGTTGGAAAGTATGAGAGAAAATGTAAGAAACATTGATGATAGTAAAAATTCTAAAATCTCAGTAATACTAATATAAGGCCACGGATAGATTTCAAAGAGTCCTAGGATAGGAAAAGAAATTACATTTTTTCCCAACAGACTCTAATTGAATTTAATATTTTCTTCAATTAGGAGTGTAGAGAAAAAAATCAAATCACAGTAGTATTGGCAGTACACAGGACTCAACTATAAACAGAAATTACAGATATTTTCACATGATGGTATATATTGCTACAGGTATCTCAAAGTATAATTTATGTTTATCATTACATCAGAATTTAGATACTTGTTAAATCTGTTGCTAGATAATTTTATGGATGCATTCATAAAGAATAATATTACATATCATACTTTTGAGTATTTTGATAGCTGAATTTTAATATAATCTGTTTCCTTTGTAATCCTATGTATATAATTTTACACAATTTTCAGTGTAGTTCCATAATCTTCACCAGATCTCCAGAGCAGTCTGAGGCACAGAGATTGCACTATAGGGGTTCCAGAGGTAGAAAGCAGAGTCAATAAAAAGAAATAATAGAAAGAAACATCCTGAGCAGAGGAGATAAAAATCTTTAGATAAATGAATTCGTGGTCAAACCAAAGTATGAAAAGTGATTAGCAATCTTGGGTGGAGACTGGGACCGTGTAGAAGAAGGATCATTTTTCTAATTACTTCTTTTTTATTTGAAAAAAAAATTAAAAACCTGAATGTATTCTTATACAATTTTTAAAAAAAGGTACAAATTTTAACATACAAAGTTAAAAGCGATTACATATTATAAAAGAGCCTCATGTGCTGGTTTCATGAATATTAAACATATTCAGTTAGAGCAGAAGGTTTTGCAGCCAGGCCTTCCTAGGATTGAATACTGGCTCAACACTAACTGGGCTTACTAGTTTGTGCAAGTCATCTAAGCTTTTCTGAACATCAGTTTCTCCATTTATAAAATTAGAGTAATATCTATCTTACAAGATTAATGTCAGATGAGAGCTAATGCAAAAGTATGAATGTCATGTGTCTAGAATAGTACTGGAGATGTAATAAACACAAAAATGGCAATCATCATTATTATTAATCTAATGTTGAAAGGGGAAGCCATTGAAGGATTTCAGTTTTATGAAACCACTTAATGACAGGGGGATGACGATTTGAACGGAAACCAGAGTTTAGGCATGGACTTATTATAATGTAGATGAACAGAAAAAGTGGAGATAAGCAGAAGAGAACGAGAAATGTTTAGAAGACAGATTTCTCTCGACTTGGTGACCAGTTAAGTCTTTAATATGAAGGAAGCATTTGGGGTGACCCCAAAATGTCTGAATTGGTTGAATGGGAGGTTAGTGGTGCCATCAACAAGAGTTTTGGATATGTGGAAATTAAGATGACTAGGGCCACTTAGGTGATCTAAATGGCCAAGTACAATAGTCATCTGATATAAGTCAGATGCTCAAGAATAAGATCTCTGCTAGAGTTGTGGGTTTGGCTATTATCAATTGAACAGATGTTGGCAAACTCATGGGCTGATATAAAAATCACCAAAGGATAGTGTGAAGTGAGTAGAGGGTTCAAGATCGAGTCCTAGATGAACGATGTAAGCAAGAGAACCTTTTATTCATTCAGTAACTAAAGATAGATATTCCACACATATTCCCTGACTCCTAATTTTATTGCATTCTCTTACAAAATGAGAAAAAACTTACAACTAGAAAATAATAGGTCAATTACTAAAAGAAACAATGTATTCTTTATATAAATGAGTAAAATTTTGAACCAGTGGGGAAAATATAAAATAATAACAAATGAGGGAAAAAATTTAAATTAGATGCTTCCCAAAAGGTAGAATTGTTTATTTGATTCTATCAACACACCAATTACCTTCCTATTTAAAGATCAGTGTTCAAGATGTTTATTTTACTTTTTTCTCAGTTTTATTTATCAACAAACATGGTAATAGTATTATTTTCTATTTTTGTTTGTTTACTTGCAAAGTTACCTCACAAGGCCAACAGCCTATAAAGGTCAAGCACCTTCTATTTAAAATATTGTTCAAAAACATGTTTTTCCAAGATGAGGTCATTTTGGATAATTTTTTACTCACAAACAGTTGTGTTTTCCTGAAACTGTTTTTGTTTCATTTGTGATCTAAGACCAGAATCCCCAAATCCTTTCTAATTTAATAGACAATGTTCTTTTTGATGTCTCAAGAAATGTTTCAGCATTTTCCATCTGCTTCCTGTGGTTCCCAAATCCAATAACACTGTTTATAAGATGTGTTGTTTGTTGGTTGGTTTGTTTTCTCTTTTTATCACTACTCTTCAAACTTTTGAAGCTCTAGTTGTTGTTACTGTTGTTGTTATTGCTGTAGTTTGTTTGCATAAAGCTTGAAGGCTATGCATTAATTGTCAACTCCTAGTGCCTGAGCCTGGAGGTGACTTCAAAAGTGAGAACTGAAGGAGAATGGATATGTTTGGGAAACAGATGGAGACAGAATGGACCTTGTGATGAGGACTCTGCAAGGCTGGAAGAGAGGGGGCACTTTGTTTTAATGTCTGATTTTGACCTCTGTCACTTCATATATGTGTAATGTTAGCCAAATTATTGAGATTTTTTTGGACCTCAGGTTTTTCATGTGTAAGATAGGAATAATAAAGCTTACCTGATTGTTGTGGGGTTGAATGTTTGTAAAGTATCAAGGACTATGCCAGGCATGTGTAAAAAACATCCAATGAAAATCATTATTATCTTTTTTCCTCTTATTATTACTTAACATTGACAGAATTCCTAAGAATAGGGCCAATATTAATAAATAACAGGAAAAAGGCCCACAGTATTGAGGAAGAAAAAGGCTAATTATTTGTTATTTACTTTTTAAAGCAAGGGCAAGTGAAAATAAAATTAAAAAAAAAACCTGCCAGTTAATTATGAGGAATAAATCTTTACTACATATTTATATCTGTAGTGGGTTGAATAGTGTTCTCCCAAGATTCATGTCTGCCTGGGATGCCAGAATGTGATTTTATCTGGAAATGGGGTCTCTGCAGATGTAATTAAGGGAGGATGGAGATGAGGATTAGGATGGGTTCTAAATCTAATCACAGAATCCTTGTAGGAGACTTGAAAGGACACACAGAGACATAGAGAAGAAGGTGATGTAAAGATGGGGTTAGAGATTTCAGTGATGTTGCCACAAGCCAAGGAATGCCTGGAGCAGGCCCAGACCGGAGGAGGCAAGGAAGGATTCATCCTGAGAGACTCCACAGAGAGTGTGGCTCTGCCAGCAACTTGATTTCAAACTTCTGGCTTCCAGAAAGATGAGAAAATACATTCCTGTTGTTCTGAGGTAGCACATTTGTGCTAATTTGTTATGGCAGCCCTAAGTAACTAATATAATGTCATAGAAATAGTTCTGAGTTGGCGGGGAGTTGTTTTTCTTCCCTTTAAAGAACCCAGGGAGTTCTTCTTTCTCACAAGCTAAGTATTGTCTCAATTTCATTTCTTTTAATACATTCTCCTAATTTTTTCCTACAGAAAACAAGTATGTAGCAATTGAGGTATCTATTATAAAAATGGAGTATAATACTCCATTTTTAGTAAGAGTAGTAAATATGTCTTTTAAGTGTTGGGAATTATAAATATTTATTTTTGGCAAATGTGTGAAAATACAACTACTTAATCATTCTATTCCTAATATATCCAAAGAAACTTAAAACTAAAACAAAATATAATGAGGAACAAGTTAAAACAGTAACTTTTAGTTAACTGGGCAGTGAGGTAAGCAGAATAATGCCCCCCACTCCCCAGAACAAAACAAAATGAAATGAAACGAAACGAAACAAAACAAAACAAAACAAAACCTAATCCATCCTAATCCCTGCAACCTGTGAATATGCTATGTTAAATGAGAAAGGGACTCTGTAGGTGAGATTAAGTTAGAAGTTTGTGATAGGGCGACGATCTGAGATTATCCAGTTGGGCTTAATGTAATCACAAGAGATTATTCATTTATTTATTTAATAATCTTGTTTAAATCCAAGTTAGTTAACACATAGTATAATAATAGTTTCAGGAACAGAATTTAGTGATTCATCACTTACATATAAAACCCAATAAGTGTGCATCCCAACAAGTGCCATCCTTAATGCCCATCATCCACTTAGCCCACCCCCTCACCCAATACCCCTTCAGCAATCCTCAGTTTCTTCTCTGTATTTGAGTCTCTCATGGTTTGTCTCCCGCTCTTTTTGTCTTATTTTTCCTTTCCTTCCCTTATGTTTATCTGTTTTTGTTTCTTAAATTGCACATATGAGTGAAATCATATGTTATTTGTCTTTTTTCTGATTTATTTCGCTTTGCATAATACCCTCCAGTTCCATCCACAGTGAATAGTACTCAGTGATCAAAAAGAATCTTTTTAGAGAGGGAGTTAGGAGGGTTAGAGACAGACAGAGATTGGAAGATGTTATGCTGATGGAAGAAGAGGCTATTAGCTAAGACATGTAGGTGGCTTCTAGAATTTCGAATGGACTCTCCCCTAGACTCTCTAGGAAGAATATAGCCTCCTGACATTTTAATGTTAGCCCGTAAGACCCATGTCAAACTTCTGATCTACAGAATTATAAGATAATAAATTTGTGTTGTTTAAAGCCACTGTGTGTGATGATTGGTTTACAACAGCCAGAGTAAAAATATGCAGAGAATTTATATAAATTCCAAGCATAAAATCTTAGTTTTTTCAAGAGTTGACATTTCTATGTTCGTCAACTATGAGCAACAGAAAATATGGTGCCATCTTCAGATAGGGATTCCTATAGAAATCATAAGCACTGTCCAGTCTAAATCATAGACTGTGTCATATCACATAAAATTATTCATCAATGCAGAATTGATAGAGAAAGATATTTCAGGGAAAAGAGTTTTGGACTTACAAGTAGATGTGAATTTAGTCCTCACTATCACTAGCAGGCTGGAGGCTTAGGACAAGTCACTTGACCTTTTTTGATGACAGTTTTCTCATCTATACACAAGTAGGTTGGACATTTGGTCCTTTCCAGTTTAAACAAATTGTACAACAAAAACAGAGTTAATACGGTTGCTTCTATTATTCTGTAATGCTGATCTTTCATAATATTACCAATTAAAAATATTTTGGTTTTCCAGATTTACTACAGTATATTTATGGATATAGGGGATTAACACTTGACTAGAACACAGAAGCACTGGATATACATTGGTTTATTAAACATGTAACTCACTTTCTACTTTCCTCACTGCTGGCTTTCTCATAATTAACCATTCAATGCTATGCAGAAGGGTTTTTAAATGGGCCCAGGAAAGGAGTGATATTCCATTTAAAATATGGCATTATTACATGTGACAGGATAAACTACCTAAAGCATTCATGTCCAGTGTAACAAGATAGTAAACTGTCTCACATCTATCTTGTAAGTTTTACTCCATACTTGAGTTAACTAAAGACGTGGCTAAAGTCCAAGCTAGAAAAAAATAAGGATGCTTTCTCAAAATGCTCAGAAGGAAACAATTACTGTGCTGTCAGTGGATACTATTGCATCACCATGTTAACATTCGTTTCCTCTTCCCCTTTTTAGGGTGGGCAACCAGGGGAAGGAGAATGGAATAGTCAGTTTGGTAGTTTAACGACAGCTTCCCACCACCTTCTGCATGTTCGATAGTCTTGGTGGTAAAGCTGTATTATGTTTCATGTAACAGTCCAGAGACTGTGCTGAATAAATGTTGGCAACACTTCACTGAGAAGTCATACCATCACACACACCCCAGAAGGAATGTTTTGATCAATATTCACTGAAGTCACCGGCACTCATTCTATTTCATATTCTCTGTACATCTCAGTTCTGTTATGCGTCTTCCACAAAAATAAAATAAAAAAAGGAAGAAATACAGCTGAAATCTCAGAGATGTAAGCGTAGCCCATTCTCCCAATAATTTTTGGAAGGCCTTGATAACAAGAACACAGATCAGAGCACTGGAGAGGGTCCAAATGATGCATGAACATCTTTTCAGCTACTCAGTCTTATTTTCCTCATGATCAATCAGTCTTTGGTCTGGTAAAGAGATAACAAAGCTAAAGGAAGTAAAGGTGGGATGGAGCTGGGATGCCTGAGAGGAATGTTAAGCAAATCTTACAAGATGTTTCTGTCTTTTGGATCAGATTGAGTCTAAGGGAGACTGGTGTGCAAAGGTTGAGTAAATTCATCCTGAACAGAAGCAGATTCACTGTAAAGCTAACAAAGCTCCATTGTCAGGATTGCTCACCTGTTTGGCAAAATTAATATATTTTATCAATCAGTTTAGATCACTGTCTCTTTCTTTTTTTTCAGTTTTTAGTATTTTTATTTAATTTATTATTTTTTAATTTACATCCAAGTTAGTGAGCATATAGTGCAACAATGGTTTCAGGAGTAGATTCCTTAATGCCCCTTACCCATTGAGCCCATCCCCCCCCCCACAACCCCTCCAGTAACCCTCTGTTTGTTCTCCATATTTAAGAGTCTTGTTTTGTCCCCCTCACTGTTTTTATATTATTTTTGTTTTCCTTTCCTTATGTTCATCTATTTTGTATTTTAAATTCCTAATATGAGCGAAGCATTATGAGATTTGTCTTTCTCTGACTAATTTCGCTTAGCATAATACCCTCTAGTTATATCCACATAGTTGCAAATGGCAAGATTTCATTCTTTTTGATTGCTGAGTAATACTCCACTGTATATACATACCACATCTTCTTTATCCATCCATCCATCAGTGGACATTTGGGCTGTTTCTATACGTTAGCTATTGTTGATAGTGCTGTTTATAAACATTGGGGTGCATGTGCCCCTTTGAAACAGCATACCTGTATCCCTTGGATAAATACCTAGTAGGGCAATTGCTGGGTCATAGGGTAGTCTACTTTTAATTTTGTGAGGAACCTCCATACTGTTTTCCAGAGTGACTGCACCAGTTTGCATTCCCACCAGCAGTGAAAAGATCACTATCTCTTTGTAGACTGACTTTTTTTTTGGTCATGGGGCAATGGAGAACCCCTAGGTATGGCTTGCATTAGACTAAGAAGAAGTTGACTTTGTTGTATTTTAAATAAACTTAGCAATAAAATTTTAGGGATTTACAGTCATTTTCATTGATAGTTAAGTTACAGCTCTCAGGCCAGAAACACTCTGACTACCTATTGAGCTGATGTACTAAGCTTTCTGACAAAAGGTGCAGGGTTGGGTGCTGTACTGTGACATGATTGTATCCTCTAGTGCTCAACACTGTGACAGTGTGAGTAGTTGAGGAGAAAAATAATTTGAAATACTCAGAACCAAAAGTCTGTGAAATGTTCTTCCAATCTGACAGGTCATATATGAAATAAACGTGATAGAAGATTTTCTCAATTTTGTAACCATTGTAAGAATTTACATGTCACAATCAGTAATGAGCTGTGAAGCTGGAATGAGCTACACTGGAATGTCACTAATTAAAAAGAAATTATTTTGATCACCATGCTAGTGGAAAGACTGAGTTATCTTTCTAATCTCTCCACAGAAAATGATCTTGCAAAGTCCTCAAAGAGGACATCAATGAATATATACACAGGAAATTACAGGGAAAATTATTATAGAAGTGTCTCTGACAGTTAATTAAAACAATGTAAGGTTATTTTTCTCAATTTTATGATATGTATGGTGTGTATCAGCTTTCTTAAATTTGTAATGTGATGTGATCTTTTTTTATTCTAAGTAAATATTCATTTTTGTATTTAATTCTGAATTTTTAGTTTTGTGTTCCTTATTATTATTACTTATTTTTATTTAAAAATTTTATTATTTGTTATTTACTTTATTATTTTTTAAAGATTTTTATTTTATTTTGAGACAGTGACAGAGAGTGTGGATGGGGGAGGGGCAGAGAGAGAGAGAGAGGAAGAGAGACTATCCCAAGCAGGCTCCTTGTTGTCAGTGCAGAGCCTGACAATGGGGCTGGATCTCACAAACTGTGAGATCACTATCTGAGCTGAAATCAAGAGTTGGATGCTTAACTGACTGAGCCACCCAGGCGCCCCTAAATTTTTTTTATTTTTTAAATATTTATTTATTTACTTTTGAGAGGTGGGGAGAGAGAGTGTGTGAGTGAGTGCAGAGCCAGATATGGGGCTCGATCTCATGAATCGTGAGATCCTGAGATCGTGAGATCAAGAGTCGGACTGGTAACCAACTGAACCACCCAGGCACTCCTGGATCCTTTTTTACCTAGTATTTCCTATTCCATTGTATGAGCTCTAAGTCCCATAAAACCTAAAAATGCTCCTTTCATAAGGTAAATGAAATTCGTGCATAGGCTAAAACATATCATGACCATCTCTCAAAATACTTACTTTTCTTCCCCAGGAAAACATTTTTTTTTAATACACATCTGATGAATTGAGAATGCTGGATAGCATATGTAAGAGCAGTCTTGTGAAAGCCAGACAGGCCTCCTGAACGTTGACGGCAGCGTGCGGTAGCCCTGTGTTGCTATGGCAGTTAAGATAAAACCCCAGAAAAGCAGATAAAACATCACTAGGTGTAGCAGCAGACCTTCCCTTTGCAGGGAAAGAAGCTCTCAAACAGCAACCAGCCCTGAATCAAACCTGCTTCACAGACATCCAGAGAGCAATTACTGGAAACATGCCATCTCCTTGCAAATCTTAATCTGCCTCTGTAATTTTCTTGGCATAAACACTCCCTTCTAAATAACTGTGCCCATTTTATTGTTATTACCAATCACATTTTCTTCTTCAAGTCAAAACAGAAAATAATATGACCTGAGTTAAGTAGATATTAAATGCAAATTTGCTTCCTAACGATATTAGGACTTCTCCAGAAAGCTGACAAAACTGCTTGCACAGTTTATAAAGCACAGGAGCTTTTACAGTCGTGCCATCTGATTCGTAAAGGGACTACAGAACACTTGAGGGGAACATGTGGTTCAGGCTCACTTTAAGTCCTACGAGGGCAGCTACTCTGCTTTTGTTCTTACATTTCGTTCCCAGTGACGTCTGTGGTGGCTGGCAAACAGTAAGAAGCCACATGAGTATTGCCGAATGAGTAAATATGCACCAATTTAGGCTTTTAATAACTGTTTTTTTTTTCCTCCAGAAAATTAGAAAACATTTCCTGATAAAATTTCAAATACACTTCGATCAATGTGTCAAAATGTATTTTTAGTTCTTGTCCTTAATATTGTAAACTTTGACTTAATTGGGGGAAAAATCATCGTCTTGCTTTTTCTCTTCACTTAACTCACACTTTCTCCTTTTACTTTTCGTATCTTTGAACTAAAAGGATCCCTTGGTCACTGTGGTTTTTTAGTGGCCACTTTTGAATTTTAAAGTGCTTTGTGCTTCATCAGTGTTTTCATGACAAATCTCTGATGACCATCCCTCTCTACAAAGCACAGGCATCCATCCGGAGATCTGTAACCGTGTTTGCACGTATTCATTCATATTTCTGTCTGCCATACTAGGCTTTAATATAATTGAGGGTGTGTACAACCAGCACAGTATCCATTCGGTAAATGCTTGAAATTAGCACAGAAATAGCACAAGTTCACTGTATATATTAAATCAAATAATGGTTAAGAAATATATTTTGGGGGGAAAGATAAAAACAATGTTCTGATTTTTATGATTTTTCTTGTATATTAGCAGCATAGGCCTAGGCAATACTCTAGACTATTTTTCCTAGATCATAAAGAGAACAGAAACAATCTTTCTTTTTCATCATTTTGCTTTCTCTTTCATAACTCTAGTCACCAGAAACATTATGTCCCTCCTCTTTTCTTGACACTTTTCCACCTGGTCCCCACTTCCCCAGCCCAAGCGTGGATCACCTGAATGTATGTTGAACACTGAAACACCTGCATGCTCTTTTTCTTCTGGAAAACACATGTCTTAAAATTCTTGGATCAAAAGAAGAAACAAAAGGAAATGCACATATATCAAATGACTAACAATATAGGTCCATTAAAAAGTCAAGAGAGGCAGGGGTGCCCAGGTGGCTCAATCGGTTGAGTGTCAACTTTGGCTCAGGTCATGATCTCACAGTTCGTGAGTTCGAGCCCTGTATCGGGCTCTGTGCTGACAACTCAGAGCCTGGAGCCTGCTTCAGATTCTGTGTCTCCTTCTCTCTCTGCCGCTTCCCCACTTGCTCTCTATCTCTGTCTCTCTCTCCTTAAAAAATAAACATTAGCAATTTTTTTTTAAAGCCAAGGAAGGCAAATGTGTTTGCAAACCACACATATTTATATCTCACATGGGCAATATTTCCTATATATAAAAACTGTAGGGAGAATTTAATGACTCTTAATGCAAAAGAGCAAAGCAATACTTCTAAGGTTTTCAAATGTGTATGATGTAATTTGAAAAAAGACCAAATGTTAATTAAGATAATGTTTTGAAAAGAAATTTATCTAATATTTAAACTTCTTTATTGTCCTGAGCCTCACCAAGGTGACAACTTGTGGTCTAATCTCTCCTTTTTTCTCAGTGAAGCTATCTTTTTTTGTCAGCACTCACGTTTGTGGGTGTGAGGAGGAAATAAAGTGGTGTGAACTGGAGGGCACAACTGTTGTTGCCCATCCACAGTAAAATTCATTGGGTGGAAAAGAGGAAATGTGAGTAGCAAACTGATTGCTTGATGTTGCCAGCTGTATTCCCTTGCTCAAAAGTAATTTTGTTAAATTCTAGAGAAGGTACCACAGTGGCAGAAATAACTTGAATATAATTCAGAGAGTGCCTTTAGGTCTTGACATACATGCTAAAATTTTTACATGTAAACAATGTTAAATATTCTTGTTCACTTTTTATCATGGGGCATTACAGGTCAGTGAAATCTACAAAAAAGGTGTTAGTAAGTGTCATTAGCTTCTCGGTTATAATATCTTAGCATACCTATTTTAATATATATTTAACTCAAAGTACCAAATAAGACTATTCAAATCCAAAAGGGTCACGGATATAAACAAAATAGTTTCTTGCTTTTTTAACTGGGAAAAATGGTGAACAAAAATATTAAGAAAGGCCTTCAGTAAACTGTCAGAATGTAACGGTAAAAATAGAATTGATTTTATTTTATCTGTAAATGTTTCTTGAATTTTTTTTAATGTTTATTTATTTTTGATAGAGAGACACAGCATGACTGGGGGAGGAGCAGATAGAGGGAGACACAGAATTGGAAGCAGGCTCCAGGCTTTGAGCCGTCAACACAGAGCCTGACGCAGGGCTCGAATTCACCAAAGGTGAGATCATGACCTGAGCTGAAGTCAGATGCTTAACTGACTGAGCCACCCAGGCGCCCCTAATTCTCAAATTTTTTTTGAGGCTGTCAAATATTTCTGTACTAATTTCTCAAGACATCCATCCTTTCATTAAGTGTCGGAATGGGGCTCAGGGATGAGAAATCAGACCCAAATCAAGCAAGTGCTATCTTGCTATCGGCTATCTTTATATCAATAAAATATTAGACCACTAACATTTAAAGTTTATTCTGGGCTGGGAATTGTTTTTTTTTCCCCCTAATATTAAACTCATTTAATTTTCATAACAATCACGTAAGGGAAGAAACTATTACCCCCACTTGGCAGGTAAGGAAACTGAAACTCAGAGAAGTACTCTGCCTGAGACTGAATAGCTGATGAGTGGCAGACTTGGGAAGAATTTGGAAATAGTCCGCAAAGCTGCCAAAGCCAACATACTGTAATAAACCATAAACATTAGCTTTGTAAGAATATAAAATAATACTTGAGCAGAGTCGCTGTTAACAAAAAACTTATTATTTACTTGGAAAGAGAGGAGAAGATATACACATGTTAAAAAAAAAAAACAAACAAACAAAAAAAAAAACAAACCAAAACCCAAAAAACCAAAAACAAGAATGTGAAGTCAGGGCCAAAATATGGGCTACAGAAAAACAATAGAAGTGAAGTAATATTGTTGCTTACACTGATGTGTACATCGAAACACTGGTGGCTCCCAATGAACTTTGCCTCCCAATGTTCATGTCCATGTGTGGGCACCTCACATACTGACTGTGGGACTAGCCTTGTGGCTGGCTTTGACCAAAAGAACATTAGTAAGCATGATGTAAACCAAGGCACGAGGAGGGTTGTACTCTTCAAACATGCTCGCTTGGATCCTTCAGTCACTACATGAAAAGAACTGGCTACACTGCAAGAGAAGACACTTGGTAATAGAGAGAGAGATTCTACTAGATGCCAGCTGTTCCACATAGGGTATTATGTCATCTGCAAATAGTGAAACTTTGACTTCTTTGTCAATTTGGATGCCTTTTATTTCTTTTTGTTGTCTGATTGTTGAGGCTAGGACTTCAAGTTCTATGTTAAATAACAATGGGGAAAGTGGACATACCTGTTTTGCTCCTGACCATATGGGAAAAGCTCTCAGTTTTTCCCTATTTAGGATGATATTAGCTGTGGGTATTTCATATATAGACTCTATGATGTTGAGATATGTTCCATCTATCCCTACTTTGTTGAGGGTTTTTATCAAGAATGGATGCTGTATTTTGTCAAATGCTTTTGCTGCATCTATTGAGAGGATTATATGGTTCTTATACTTTCTTTTATTAGTGTGGTATATCACATTGATTGATTTGTGAATAACGAACCACCCCTACAGCCCAGGAATAAATCCCACTTGATCATGGTGAATAATTCTTTTACTGTACTGTTGAATTCAATTTGCTAGTATCTTGTTGAGAATATCTGCATCCAAGTTCATCAAAGATATCAGCCTGCAATTCTCCTTTTTGGTGGGGTCTTTGTCTGGTTTTGGAATCAAGGTAATGCTGGCCTCACAGAAGGAGTTTGGAAGCTTTCCTTCCATTTCTATTTTTGTTGGAACAGTTTGAGAAGAATAGGTACTAGCTCTTCGCTAAATGTCTGGTAGAATTCTCCTGGGAAGCTAGATGGCCCTAGATTTTTGTTTGTTGGGAGATTTTTGACTACTGATTCAATTTCTTTGCTGGCTGTGGGTCTGTTCAAATTTTCTATTTCTTCCTGTTTCAGTTTGGTAGTTGTATGTTTCTAGGAATTTGTCCATTTCTTTGAGATTTCCCAGTTTGTTGGTGTATAATTTTTCATAATATCTTATGATTGCTTATATTTATGTGATGTTGGTCGTGATCTCTTCATTTTTATTTGTGATTTATTTTATTTGGGCCTTTTCTCTTTTCTTTTTGATAAGTCTGACTAGGGTTTTATACATTTTATTAAGTATTTCAAAGAACCAGCTTTTAGTTTCATTGATCTGTTCTGCTGGGTTTTTGTTTATCTGTTTCCATACCATTTATACCTTCTCTAAACTTTATTATTTCACTTCTTCTGCTGGCTTTAGACTTTATTTGCTGTTTCTTTTGTAGCTCCTTTAGGCGTAAGGTTAGGTTGTGTATTTGAGACTTTTCCTGTTTCTTGAGATAGACCTGTATTGCAATATACTTCTCTCTTAGGACTGCCTTTGATGCAGCCCAAAGGTTTTGGATTGTCATGTTTTCATTTTCATTTGCTTACATGTACTTTTTAATTTCTTCTTTAATTTCCTGGTTGACCCATTCATTCTTTAGTAGGATAAAGTTCTTTAACCTCTATGTCTTTCCAAATTTTTCTTGTGGTTGACTTCAAGTTTAGTGTTGTGTTCTGAAAATACATATGGTATGGTCTTGATCTTTTTGTACTTGTTAAGGGCTGATTTGTGACCAAGTATATGATCTATTCTGGAGAATGTTCCAAGTGCACTCAAAAAGAATGTGTATTCTGTTGCTTTAGGATGAAATGTTCTGAATATATCTGTTAAGTCCCTCTAGTTCAGTGTGTCATTCAAAGCCATTGTTTCCTTGATGATTTTCTATTCAGATGATCTGTCGCTTGTTGTAAGTGGGGTGTTAAAGTCACCTACTATTATGGTATTATCATCAGAGAGTTTCTTTATTTATGTTATTAATGGATTTATATATTTGGGTGCTTCCAATTTGGAGGCATAAATATTTCCAATTGTTAGATCTTCTTGATGGATAAATCCATTAATTATGATGTAGTACCCTTTTTCATCTCTTGTTACAGTCTTTGGTTTAAAATCTAGTTTGTCTGATATGAGAATGACTACTCTGGCTTTGTTTTGATGTCCATAAGTATGATAGATGTTTCTCCATCCCCTCACTTTCAATCTGTAGGTGTCTTTAGGTCTAAAATGAGTCTCTTGTAGGCAGCATATAGATGGGTCTTGTTTTTTTGTTTTTTAATCCATTCTGATACTCTATGTCTTTAGATCGGAGCATTTAGTCTATTTACATTCAGAGTGATTATTGACAGATATGAATTTGGCGCCCCTTGTGTTATCCGTAAAGTTAGTGTTTCTGATGATATTCTCTGTTCCTTTCTAGTTGCTTTTGGTCTTTCCCACTCAAAGAGTCCACTTTAATATTTCTTGCAGGGCTGGTTTAGTGGTCATAAATTCCTTTAGTTTTTGTCTGGGGAACTTTTTATCTCTCCTATTCTGAATGACAGTCTTGCTGAATAAAGTATTCTGGGCTGCATATTTTTCCCATTCAGCATGTTGAATATATTATGACACTCCTTTCTTGCCTGCCAAACATCTGTGGACAGATCTGCTGTGAACCTGATCTCTTTTCCCTTGTAGGTTAGGAACTTTTTTCCCCTTGCTGCTTTCAGGAATCTTTCCTTGTCTGTGTATTGAATGAATTTGACTATGTTATGTCTTGGTGATGACTGGCTTTTAAAAAATTTAAGGGGATTTCTCTGTGCTTTTTGGAATCAAAGTCTGTTTTCTTCCCCAGATTATGGAAGTTTTCAGTTATAATTTGCTCAAATAAACCTTCTGCCCTTTTTTCTCTCTCCTCTTCTTCTGGGACTCCTATGATACAAATGTTATTATGCTTTAAGGAGTAGCTGAGTTCCCTAAGTCTACATTCATGATCCAATACCTTTCTTTTCCTTTTCTTTACAGCTTCATTATTTTCCATAAGTTAATCTTCTACATCACTGATTCATTCCTCTGCTTCATCCATCCTCATTTTCATTTTCATTGGAACTGGTCAGTTTTGCACCTTGGTTATAGCATTTTTTATTTTGGCCTGACTAGTTTTTAGTCTTTTTATCTCTGCTGCAAGGGATTTTCTAGTGTCTTCTATGCTTTTCTTCAGCCCAGGTAATATCCTTACAACTGTTTTAAATTCTGCCTCAAGCATCTTACTTATATCTGTATTGATTATAAATACCTGGCTGTGACTTCTTCCTGTTCTTTCTTTTGGGGTGAATTCCTCTGTCTTGTCATTTTGTATTGGTCACTGTTTTGTGTGTGTGTGTGTGTGTGTGTGTGTGTGTGTGTGTGTGTGTGTTAGGAAAACCTGTTATATTCCTGCTCCTGAGAATCATGGCTATATTTAGAAGAGGTCCTATAGAGTCTTATGCCTGGTGCTTTAGGAGGTGTTTCAGACTGTACACTCTGCTGTTGTATTTTTGCTGCTGCTTCCTTCAGGTCAGTCCTCTTCATAGTTTCTCCTTCCCTGCAGTGGTGGTTGTTTGGACCTTGTCCACTGTATGGCAAATTTTAGCTAGGTGTGTTTTGGTCTGCTCATTAAAAAAAGATGGATAGAAGAAGAAGAAGAAGAAGAAGAAGAAGAAGGAAGGGGGAGGAGGAGGAGGAGAGGAAGAAGAAGGAGGAAGAGGAGGAGGAGGAGAAAAAGAAGCAGCAGCAGCAGCGGCAGCAGCTAGATCCTATTTTCTGTAGACCTGAAGCTTTGCAGCAATCTATGTCATTCCCTTCTGGCCTGCCAAGTTTCCGTGGATAGATCTGCTGCAGATATGATCTGTCCCCCCTTGTATGTTAAGGACTTTTTTTCACTTGCTGCTTTCAGGATTCTTTGTGTGTTTTTTGAATTTGACTATGAGATGTTTTGGTGGTGTTGGCTGGTTTTGCTGAATTTGATGGGAGTTCTCTGTGCCTTTTGGATTTTGATGTCTATTTCTTTCCCAAGATTAGGAAGTTTTCAGCTATACTTTGTTCAAATAAACCTTGTGCCCCTTTTTCCCTCTCTTTTTCTTCTGAGACTCCTATGATATGAATGTTATTAAGCTTTAAGGAGTCACTGAGTTCCCTAAGTCTATATTTATGATCCAATATTTTTTCTTTCTCTCTTCCTTTCAGCTTCATTATTTTCAATAATTTTATATTCTATATCACTGATTCATTCCTCTTCTTCATCCACCCTTATTGTCCTTGCATCCAGTTGTTTTTGCATCTAGGTTACAGCATTTTTTATTTTGGCCTGACTAGTTTTTAGTCTTTTATCTCTGCAGTAAGGGATTCTCTAGTGTTTTCTATGCTTTTCTAAAGCCCAACTAGGGTTCCTATGATTCTTGTTTTAAATTATGGTTGAGGCATCTTATTTATATCTGTTTTGATTAAATCCCTGGCTGTGACTTCTTCCTGTTATTTTGGGGTTAATTCCTCCATCTTGTCATTTTGTGTAGGTCACTGTGTGTGTGTGTGTGTGTGTGTGTGTGTGTGTGTTAAGAAAACGTGTAATATTCCTGCTCCTGAGAGTAATGGCTATATTAAGAAGAGGCCTTATACTGTCTTGGACCTGGTGCTTCAGGAAGTGTTTCAAAGTGTACAGTCTTCTGTTGTGTTTTGGCTGCTCCTTTCCTCAGGTCGGTTTTCTTCAGAGTTTTTCTTTGCCTGCAGTGCTGGGGGGGTGGGGGGGGGAGGGGTATTTGGACCTTGCCCACTGTATAGCAAATTTTAACTTGGTGTGTTTCAGTCTGCTTGTTAAAAAGCTCCAGATCCTATTTCTCCTAGAGTTTAAGCTTTGCAGAACTTTATGATCAGTAGACTTGGTGTGTATGAAGGATTTTGTGCTGGTCTTCTTGGGGAGAGGACTGCTGTGCTGGTTCTCAGGTGAATTTGCTTTTGCAAAGATGCACCTGCAGGACACAGTGGGGCAGGGCTTGGCGTAAGCGGCTCCAGTCTCTACTGGGGGACATTGTGCTGCCCACTGAAGTTGGTCAGTGATGGTGGGCAGGGGTGTTGCGGCTCTCATCCCCAGAGTGGGGAGTTCACACCCGTCACTCTCAGCAAACTCTCACAGAAGAGTGAACGATCTCCCCTTTGGTGTCCCAGGCTTCTGCTTCTGTTGGATCCCTGCCTTCACCCTGTTTGTGTCTGGGCTGTTTGTCTGCCAGCATGGTCCTCCTGTGTTTTATCTCAGGCATGTGGCTGGGTTTCAAAACTCCCAGATTAGTGACCCAGCACCGTGCATACCCAGCAGACCTACACTGGTCCTCTGGGGGAGGGTGCCATTGCACTGTGGCTGGTGTCAGTTTGTCCCAGAAAAGCAGTCACACAACTGCGCAGCAGTTTGGAGTTTATGGTAAGGTGCAGCAAAAAACTAGCACCAAGGTTTCTGCCCTCAGCAGGTGTCTCTGTTCCTATGTTAGTGAATAGGGTATCACACTGGCACCCACCAGCTCTTTTGTCCCTGGAGAGGCCAAGCCACTCCAAGAATGGGGAACTGTGTCTCCCCGGGTCACCCAGGGTATGCTCAGACCACAATGTCTGCTCCTGGGCCTCTGGCCTCCTTCCCCACAGGAGCATTGCTAAGCCCTCCAGGCATGACTCTAGTGATGGCATAGACTTCTAAAACTTCAGACTTTGAACTCCACTGCTTATAAAACTTGTGGTAGTCAGCCTGTCTCTTTTTCTCAGTCAATGGTTTTGAGGAAGAGTTTTTCTTGTGCAATCTCCTGAACACTGATTCTCTCTCTCTCTCTTTTGGTCCTCATTCTGTGATCAGGGCTCCCCGACCCCCCTGCAGTACCCACAATTCTTTTCTCCCCCAAATCAACTCTCCTCAGCTCCTACCTTCCACGATGTGGTCATTTTTCTCCTTCAACATGTGCAGTTTGTTCTCTCAGTCCTCAGATTAATTTCTTGGGTGTTCAGAATGATTTCATATTTATCTGGCTGTGTTTGAGGGACAAGGAAGGCATTGGGTCCCACTGCTACTCTGCCATCTTAACTCCTTCTCTCTTAGATGCCAGTGGTTCCAGTCATGTCAGCTAAAGCACCAGACTGTGAGCGAAGGAGCCAGCCTCAAACCCCACTTTGAGCTGAAGAGCTGCCTAGCTGATCACAGCCCAGACTTCATAATTGAGAGAAAACTAAATCATTGTTACTTTAATTCACTGACTTTTGGTGGTGATTTGTTACATAACCATAGGTAAGACAACTAGTAAAAAACTTTAAAGTTGGTAACACCTTTCACTTTTTATCTTACTTAATTCTCAATACAATACCAAAATTATTTTAATAAGAAGGAAATTAAAGCTCAGAAACTTGAACGGACTTTCCCAAGATCATATAGTGAATAAAGACTAAAATTCCTATTTAAGACAGGCTTTCTGACATGCAGTTGCATGGAATTTCCACGATAGGAAGAATAAAAGATGTTGGAAATGATCTATGTGGGAGGGGATAGCCAGAGAAAGTACAATCTGACTTAAGCCTTGGTAGGCATTAAACTGGAATTATAAATTTAGGGCAAAATTCAGAACTCCTCATTTTATACATATGGTGAAGATGTCAATGTAAATTTAAAGATGAAATATTACCATTTCCTATCCCTATCCTCTTCCAATCATTATTGTGGCCTTTATTGAATTTCTACTGTGTCCATAGGGACTGCCCATGATATCTGCAATTCTTGCAGTTTTAGTCCTGAGAAAAGTCTCCTACTTTTTAAGTAAACTAAGGCTCAGTGGTCTAGGTTATCTTGTAGAGTTGGAATTTGAATTTATCTGTGTTTGGTTTCAAAACCTGAATTATTTCTACAGTGCTTTCTCTATACACGGAACTCCAACACTCTGCAGTGGTCCAGTGCTACATAAATGTTGCAAAGCTCCCAAAGGAATGTATTTTGTTCAGAAGGAGATCTATGGTTTCCTATTTAGCATAATAGAGTTATACTACAAAGTTAGCATCCCTGTTCTTAGAAATCACATAAAGGGGAAATGCATCCATTTTAGAAAAATAAAGGAGTTCAGCCGCAGAAATGTCAAGGGCAGTGTCTGTTTTCTCAAGCAAGATCTGGCAGAAGGAATCTCATAGATGTCCTGCTCATTTTTCAAATCAGGCTTGATCCTTAAATAGATTCATGGCTACCCTGTAGCAATCTTGTTTGCAGCTGCCCCAATTGCTGACAGCTTTGTTATGAAGATAGAGGGAGGATATAGTCAGGGTGCATTAGACCAACTCTAGTCTGCCCTGTTTAATGCAATCACACACGCTCACATGTCTGACACTATGCCCAGCACATAATGGATACTCAATCAGCAATAGTTTTCTTTCTCTTGTTTCATACAGAAGGGATTTTAAAAAGAGGTACTTCACAATTCCAATCTTACTTTAAAAGAATTGAGCAATAGGGGCCTAGTGATAAAAGATATGGAGATATGAGCACAGTCACATAGGTAGGAAAGAAAAATAGAAGCACAGAGTCAACTGAACACATTCCTGCCTTGGAATAGCAGACCTGCTGGTTATGTGATTTATTTATGTACACGTGCACACTCTAAGTGTGTCCTACGAAATGGTAAGGACTATCCTACATACATAAGATACACTGGTGAACAAAACTGACCAAGATCTGACACTAAGTTGAAGCTTTATTCTAGAGGTAATAATATAATACCCATGTATCTTGTTCTAAATTAAACATTAGGACTCTCAAGCCTTTAAAATTGTACAGTGACACTGTCCTGAGAAAATAAATGAAAGGCTCTGATTTAATAAAAGTATGTGCTTTTGGTTGTTGTATCCCAGGACCCAATATGCCATCTCCTCTTTCCATAATCTGATCTGGAAAGGGATGGTATCAATGGCAATCAATGCTACTGTAGGTATGGTGAGTGCCTGAGATGTAGTTCATGGAAATTAGGTGATGAGTAAATGGATTCCATTTTCAAGTCTCATCTCCTAAAATGAGTCTATCTATCATATTTATCATACATACTTTATTAGAATTGTTTCATTTTTTTTCAGATCTGGTTAAAATAAGATGTTGGATATATGTCAATCAGAAGGCTGACAAGCTCATTATTATTTGAATAGTCTGTATTCAAATAGGAAAGATGTAACATTTAAAAAGTGAAGCAGAGAGGACAAAATGATAATATAATGAGGTATCTAAAATTATATTGAATTATATATGTGTCTAAAAAGAGAAGAAAATGATCAAAAAAATGAATTCTTACCTGAAATACCCATAACGAGACTCAGGGCGTATCAGGGAAAATGTTAGAGCAAATGCTTACACATCTAAACCAACTTTATTTACCTTAAGATCACCTTGATATCTTGCCTTCTTTGGCAATCTTTGAGAATGCAAATTTTACCAGTTTTTGCATTTTTATATGAAACATATATATCATGTTTCAAGATTTTTGTCAACATCCTTTTACCATTTTCTAAAATGTGGCACATGAATAAGTTCTGAATAAGATGAAAACATCCCATTTCATAGTCCAGGTCAGATGATCTTTCAAAACTACAACTTGACCTTTTACCAGAGAGGAAGGCCAACCAACAACTGTTCATTTCTTATGTGCTTTCTGGTATTTAATCCATTTAAAATTAGGTTTAAAAATCTTTCTACATCCAAGTATCACAAAATCCTTTCTGCCAGGAAGCCTGACCCATCCACTTCCTTTTGTCCTTTCAACAGTGATCTAGAAGGTTAACCAGTATGGAGAGTACAGTTCTTAATGTAGGTTACTGAAATTTGCTTGCTGCCTCCTTATAGTCCAACTCATCTACCCCCTTTCCATAATATACTGAGTCATTTTCCTGTGAGTCTCCTGTGAAAGATGTCTTTCATTTTATGCCTTTCTATATTGAGCTATTCATTATTTTCCCCCAAAAGTAAAAAACAACAAAACAAAACAAACCTCAAAAACCCTAGTTTTAAAAATAAGTTTATTTTCTACCTGACTTAAACATTTCTTTCATAATAAGTTTATGGTAAGCAAAATTGTATTACAGACGATGTGATATTCCTAATCTTTGCTAGTCTGAATGACTAGCTGAAAACTTTCGGAAATTTCTCAACATAAGGCTTTACAATTTGAGGTTGGAGCTAAAAAGGGCACAACTCTTCCTATGTGATTTCTGAAATATATGTTCAAGCTCAATTTAATGTAAACCTGGACTACTTACTTACGTGAAGGTTAGCTTTCAATGAAAAGTAACAATGAAAGGAAATGCTAAAGAAAACATGTAATACATATTTACACATAGGTTATGTATTAGTGTGTACAATTATATATATTATATAAATTACATATATTTCTTACACAAACTTCAGGGGAAATGGCCTCAAGAAAATGAATTATTGTATATTATTGTTAGAGATGACAGTTCAAGGTGAAACTTGGGAAAGGAGGCAGGTTTCATGCTCCTTCCCTTTTCAGGGTCTCCATCCCTGTCATCTGCCTGAAATGTTCCTTCCCTATTTTATTTCCATTTCCATTGTTTACTTAGTCTATGGGAGGCATGCTAAATAGTAGCACTAGTTAATTCCTACTCCTCTTTCTGAGCTCAGCTTAAATTTCTTAAACAAAACAAAACAAAACAAAACAAAAAAGCTTATCTTGATGTCCTAGATAAGATGACACTCTCTCACTCTCTTTGTTGAGTGTTTGATAAATAGCTGTTAAAATAATGAATGAAAGAAAAGTGGATGAATGAAAGAAAGACAGAAGGAGAGGGAAGCAGTTTTCTTTGGGGCATGCTGTACCTCCCATTTAACATTCCATAAACCTGGAAGCCACGATGAGAAATCAGGGCCAATTTACTTCCCGCTCAGCTATCTATAGCTGCTAAAAGGAGTAACTCTCAGACTGTCAAAGAAAATTCATAAGATGTCTAAAATATATCGTATGTAATATACTAAATTTATTCTTTAATTTTAATTATACTATAATTAATGTTTCTACAAATACTCTTTAATTGTGGTGTGATCTTTTTAATATTTTCTTTCTTTAAACTCCCGTATTACTTTATTTGTACATGTTTTTTGGTGTATCTGAATTTTTATTTGCATTAAAATTGTTTGCATATAATTTCCTTTGTCTAATGTTTATCTTATTATGGTCTTTTGCATCACCCAATATATGCTTTTTAAAGCATATCATTTTCCTCAGTAGCCTTTTTACACACAACTTTGTGTCAATATTTTTTCTTCCATTTTTCTTTAGTAGTTTTACTTAGCTTTGCTATTTTTCTCCTTCCCCAATCTCAACAGACTAAGAAATTCCATTTTAGCCTAGTGTTGTGTCAATTCTAAAGGAAGGGTCTGTGGGCCTACGGGGAGGGTCTGCGAGATTAGAAATGATCAGAGTTCTTGGGCAAAAAAACTTTAGAAACACAGGGAAACAGTGTAATGTGACGAAGAGCTCCCTTGAGTTCTGGCTTGCCACTTACTCTCAGGTGACCTTAATATTTGCAGTCTCATTTCCTTCATCTCATACATGAGATGTCATTCATATTTAATTTAACAAACGTTAGTGGAGCACTCATGAGCCAGATACTATAGACTGATGATACAGTACAGACAAGGTCCTTGGTCTCCAGAATTTACATTCTAGTGACATGGAGAGGAAATACAGAAGAAAACAAATAAAAACGTTAATTTCACATAACAAATCTGGAGAAAATAAATGCAGTGATAAATGATAGGAAGTGACTGGAGGATAAAGAATTCTACTTTGGATTGAGTAGTCAGGGTGGGTTTCTTTGAAGAAGTAACTATTTAAGCTGAGAAGACTGAGGAGAAAATCTGAGAGAGCAATGCCATCACAGAGAACAGCAAAGTACAAATTTCAGAGGTGAAATACACATGAAAGAAAAAAAATAAAGACAGGCGTGGCTAAAGTGACACCAGCAAAGACAGAATGTATGACGAAATGTCATTGAAGAAGGAGGTAAGGACCTGTTAATGCAGGCAATAAATTTAGTAAGGTGTTTGGATTTTATTCTAAGAGCAAAAGAAAGTGACTGTAAGATTTTTAAGTAGGAAGATGACATAATCTAGTTTATTATTTTTTTTTTAAATCACTTAGGAAATGTGGAAAATAGATTGGGGTAGTTAAAAGGGAACTTCTGGAGTCCAGATAAAATGATGGTAGCTTTGACCTGATTGCAGTGCTAGATATGGTAATAAATGGGTGCATTTGGAATATAATTTGGAGGGGGAGCCAAATGGATGTGTGAGGTAAGGAAATTGCAGGTTTCTTAGAGTAGAATTCTCCAGAAGCAGAAACCGACACAAAGTTTCATGTGCAAATGATTTATTAAGCAAGTGTTTGTATGATAAATTGCAAAGGCAGTAATGGAAGCAGGATCAGGAAGGGGAGAGGGAAATAAGGGCAAAAGATTTGGGGCAAAATCTGGGAGAGAGGAGCTTTCGCTCCATCCTACAGGGGCACGAGTGATGCCAGATAAGGAGTGATGCTTCATAGTTTGTCCTGACTTAGGCTTTCATACTTATCAGTCATTAACTGAAGTCCACTCCAGGGAAATCTAAACTTCCAGACACTTCCAAGGATGGTATTGGCATTTTGGGTGAGACAATTTTTTGCTGTTGTTGCTCAGGCTGTCCTGTGCATTTTAGAAGCTTCTGAAACCCTGGGCACACAGTATCAGTAGCACCCTCAGTCTTTTTAACGGGTGATAATATCCACAACATAGTTTTAATAATTCATAGAGTGGCAATACCATCCTCATTTGAGATCCATGGAACTCCTCAGGGAGAAGATCATGTCTTATTTTGTATGCCTTTTTTTTCCTAGGGAATGGCATACCTGACGCAGGTAAGATTCTTAATGTGTACTTATTAAATAACAAAATATAATCAACACCACTTTAGGTTTTCCATTATCGCAATTAATTTTCACAACGGCCATGATTGCAACCAGGTTTCTAATCTATAGGTGGGAAAACTGAATCTGGAGGAGGTTAAGTACATAGTCCCAAATCACAAAGAAATAGGGGACATCTATTTCTGTCTGATTCACAGGCTCATGCTTTGGTAATTCACCAAGATATGTGAATAAAAAAGGATTTAGTAAGTGAATGCGTTAATTTCTGGGAATGGCAGTCTGCTGTCAGTGCTATAAGTTGGTATAATGAAGCACAGTAAAGGCTAATTTCCAGAAGGTGGGTCATAGACAGCCTATGCAACATTTAAATTCCAAACACATTTTAACTGTTCATAGAGTTAGTCTGGACTGCCTCCAAAATCCACCAATAAGGCTGGGAACATTGCAAAGACCTTAGCAAGAAGGTTTTCCTTCTGAGAAGAATGGACCACTCAGTTAGGCAAAGATAAAAGTTACATCAATGCTTGCAGGAAATCTGGCTCCAAAAGAATGAAAGAGTAACTTTTAGGTCTGTCCCTTTTATTTCCCAACATAGTGCATGTATATCTCATACTATCTGCTTGTCTTACTTTAGTCTTCAGAATTGATAATTGTTTCATCTTATCCAAGATAAGGGGATTTTAAGAGAGACATGCATCTATGTTTACACTTCTGAGACCAATTAACATTTTATTTTTTCCATTTTAATATTTGTGAAATTTGGTTATAACTTTCATCTGAGGTCAGAAGGTATCTTTTCCAACCCTTTGGCAGACAAGTTGTAAATCTAGTTGTTATTGCCTTAGATCAATGTTATGAAATGCACTGGTAACACAATCCATGCTAAAATTTCAGCTTGTTTAAGTGGTAGTTAATAATATGACAGTGTAATGCAATGGAGTGATAATGAACAAGTTACTGCATGTATAAGAATGCAGGGAAATAAAGATATAAGAGTTAAATATACCATAAGTAAGTGCATTTTATTGTTGGAAAGATGACCATACTTCTTAATTTTATCATTAAACATCAGCGCTTTTAAATCATTGGCATGAACTAAAGAATTTGTTAGAACACAGATTCCTAGGTGCTACTCTTAGATATTCTGTCTCTGGAGGTCTACATGAGACAGCAGGAAGAGGGGAGGGGAAGGTGTTTCTAAATAGATCAGCTGCTGCTCTGCACATCATACTTTATAGTGATGGAGAAGGGAAGATATGTTGGCAGATATTTCTTAAATATGCCACTGATTATCCAACCTTGAATTTGTCTAACCTTGAAAGTTAAGGTAGAAAGCAGAAACAAGTATTAAAATATTCAAAGTCAGGATTATTAATGTATAATTTATATAAAAATAAAAAGTCACCCATTCTTAATTGTACAGTTTGATGAGTTTTAAAAGTGCATACAATCATGTAATCATGACCACAATCAAGCTGTAAAAAATTTCCATCACCTTCCAAAATTTCCTTACTCCCTTGTAGTTGATCCCCTCTTCTCACCTCTAGTTCTTGGCAACCAATGATTTCTCAGTATGGTTTTACTTTTTCTAGAATATACTAGAATGGAGACACAGCGTATGTGAAATTTGAGTGTGGGTTTCTTTCATTTACCTTGATGTTTTTGAGATTTATCTATGATATTGCATGTTGTATGTATGAAGAATTTGTTTCTTTCAGCTTCTGAAGTATTCTGTTATTCACTTGTTTTTTTCATTCTCTAAGTGATGGGTGTTTGGGTTGTTTTGGTTTTTGAGCACTATCATTAAAATTGCTATAAATACCTTCATGTAGGTCTTTGTGTGGTATTAAATTTGAATAAAAATCTAAAAATGTTTTCATTCCATTGGAAAAAATATCCAGAATTAGACAGTGAGTATGTATTATTTCAAGTATATCCTGAATGATAAGGAAACAGTGCACTGGTTGGTGGAGTGCAGCCAGAAAGATACTCTCCCTCAGTAGGACAAGTAGTTGAGTGAATATCACTTATATCCTCTAATTTCCACTTGGGTATTTTTTTATTATTAAAAAATGCTTTTTAATGTTCATTCATTTTTGAGAGACAGAGAGAGACAGAGCATGAGTGGGGGAGAAGCAGAGAGAGAGAGGGAGACACAGAATCCAAAGCAGGTTCCAGACTCTGAGCTATCAGATCCTGACGGGGGGCTCAAACCCACGAAACATGAGACCATGACCTGAGCCAAAGTCGGAAGCTCAACCAACTGAGCTACCCAGGTGCCGCTTCTGCTTGGTTTTAATATGAAATAAATCAATATGAAAAAAGCCCCAAATATTTAACAAATACACAAATAATAACTCAATTAAACCTCCTAAAAACTCTATGAATTAGGTATTAATATATATTTCCACATTTCACATGAGGAAGTTGAGGTACACTAGACATTAAATAACTTGCCCAAGTCACACAGCTAAGGGGCAAAAGCCAAGATCTCAACCTAAGGAGTCTGCCTCTAGAATCTATGTACTTAACCCTTCTGCTATGCTGCCATCTGTTTATCTGACATTCAAGCATACAGAGAAAATGCACTGCAAAGAAGCTGGCTCTGCTCTGAGAATCAGAACTTAGGAGAGGTGCTCTAAGAATTCTGTGAATGGATAACAGACCAGATCTGCTTCAGGGAGTCTTAAATCCATCTCATCAGGGTCTAAGCTGACTTCCTTTGACACTCCCTGTTAGGAACAATAAGCAACAAATCAAATGGACAACAGTCCTGCAGGAGTCATCAATATTACATCCATTATTAGCCACACCCATCCTGAGAGACAACATGTCTAGATCAATGAGAATTGCCAAGTCTGAGAATAGAGTTCAGCAGGTGGAGGCCTGGACAATGGGTGCTATTTCCATCATGTCCTTTAGAATACACAGCTAGTTTATTTTTAAATTTTGTGCAAAGAGTGCTTCGTACAGTTGAACTACACTGATGAACTAGAAAAATTCACAAATTATTGAACGTAGCAACAGATACCTACATATAAATGTGTGTTTTTACTATTATAGCACATATAAAAGGGTTCTTTGGTTACATGAGCAAACGAAAAAATGACCATCACATGTCAGGCAGTATAAATACAGGTAGTTTAAATGGTTTCTCTAATAAGGCAGAGAATCATCAAAGCTAGTACAGGTTAGTGTGAGTTATCCACAGGTCATAAGGAAGTGTCATTTTAGCAATAGATATCTATTAAAATTTTTTTTAAATTATTAAAAAAATTAATGTTCATTTATGTTAGAGAGAGTGAGAGACAGAGTGCAGAGCACGAGCAGGGGAGGGGCAGAGGCAGAGGGAGACACAGAATCCCAAGCACCTCTAGGCTCCAAGTTGTCAGCACAGAGCCCGAAGCAGGGCTTGAACTCATGAACTGTGGGATCATGACCTGAGCCGAATTGGTTGCTCAACCGCCTGAGCCACCTAGGTGCCCCAGTAATAGATATCTATTAATCAAACTCTTCTATCTGAATTTCTCAAGCAATTGTTTACCTTGTAGAGATACACAATTCAATTAAAAACCAACTGAGAGTTTAACCAATAAGAAATGCAGATGAAAGTGCTATTTGCTCTCCCTCCTCCAAAAGTCTGGTTCCTCTTCCTTTGAGGCACAGAGCTCAAGTATTTTGTGTAATCTCCCTTGGTGAGTCCCATATAATTGAGTTCTTGCCATGTTGATGTGGTTGGAACCAATGACACCATCTCCAGGTCTGTCTTCTTACCCCATTGGACCTCCCAAATCTTCCTGACTACCTCCCTTTCCAGCTAGGTGTGGAAATAAAGTAAAGGACACTTGTGCCCTAGAAAAAAAGAGGAATTAACTGGAGGAAAAAGCCTGGTTCCTTGAATGACTCTGGAGCAAAGCCCCTTCTCACTATATTGAGCTCTGACATGAGTTAGAAAGAACTTGGGGTAAGCCACCAAGGTTTGCTTCTTTTAATTAATACATTGTTTTAAAATTATACTATCAGCACTAAAAAGGGCAAGATCATGAGTGTGATTGTGTGAAGGCACATGTTAACCTGATGCTATACGTAACTGATCATTGGAAAATTGATCCCTAAAAATTCTGTGAATAAAGCTTAGACTCAAAGCTAGATAGGGATACCAGTGAAGAAAGAAGACAGTTGTATGCTAGGATTTATAGTAGTAGTAACTATTTGCTTAAAAAAGTTTTTTTTCTTCTTTCTTGCATATGAATTATAATTTTCATTGAATAATTTGCTTACTCATCAGTATTTCCTTATTGATTTTGTTAGAAATTGATTCATCCTCAAATGAAGTTCCCATTTAAACTTTTGTCTTGTTATTTTTTTAATGAAATAGGTTCATTTGCTTATAAAATAGAGGTGAGAAAGACTGACCATATTTTGTTACCTGAAAATTTAAGTTTATGCCAATTAAAAATGTAAATTTTTTTCTTTTTAATTACAATCTTTGTAGATGATTGTAGATTCACCCGCAGCTGTAAGAAACAATACAGTTAGATCCTTCGTATACTTTGCCTAGTTTCTCCCAATAGTGACATTTTGCAAAACTATATAACAACACCCACAACTAGGATATTGATATTGATGAAATCCACCAATATAATTCAAATTTCCACACTTTTACTTGTACTCCTGTACAAGTGTGTATGTGTGTCTGCGTGTGTAAGTTCTATATAATTTTATTACTTGTAAGAGATTTTTAAAAAGCATACTGACTCATTTCTTAAAGATCATTCATAATCTTCATTGCTGTTATTTAACTTTGAAGCAATTTTTAATGAAATAGCATCTCTTAGTAAGTAGATATTTATATAAAGTTCTAGAGTTCTTCAGTATCACTTGTTCCTTTTTAATCATTTAAATGCAAGAACAATGAAATATAATACTCTTAAAGTAAATGAATAAAAATAAGTAAATACATAATGCATTTAAAATCTCAGGCCATGGATGCATTATAGAGTACTCCTTTTGCTGTTTGCAACGAGATACACTTTATATTAGTATCACCTCTTATACTTACGAACCTTTATTGTAAAAACCATATAATATTAAAACCATATAAAAATAAAAACATTTTTAAAATGCATATACTTACATATTTTATCATTCTAAGAGATAAAATAGAATACGAATTTGACTTAAACATTTTTATGGGATGTAAAAATCTAGATGATCAGATGAACAGTTATAAATTGGTTCAGATATAAATTAATATGCTTGTAATTTGGTGCTATAATTTCCTGAAGTCCTACTGTTTCAGGTTAAGGAACCCTTATCCACCTCCCATTTACTTGCTGCAAAAGCTACCTCATCTTTGTTATGCAGAGAGATACTGATTTATAAGAGCTATATTTTCAAACCAGACAACTGTGGTGTCTACTTCTAATACATATAGTACAGAATGGCAGGTTAAATAAAGAGAAGATGCCCCAAAGAGTACACTCATTATTCTTTAGCCCGGGGGTACCATCCACTTATTAAATAGCAGATTTTGAGCTTTTGTGTGCTGTCGACATGTTAAGACAATCAAGTCAATGCTACTGTCAATTACCTTGCCAAATGTCATACTATTTTTGACAAATATCTAAGTTGACTGCTAGAAAGTACATTCAGTGCAACTCTAACTTTACTTCTTACCTAAGTTCTTTCTTGTCTAAAGAAGACCACTCAACCTATAGAATAGAATAAACCTTTCAGGTCCAGGAAACAAAAATGAAACAATATATACAAATAAAAGGACATTCATTAGGTGCAATCTTATCCTAAGTGTTCGTTTTTCCCCTTAAAGAATGTCAATTGTGCAGAGTAAGGTCAGGGAAGTTTAGACTTTGACAATTTTTTATGGAACAGTTTCAAATTTATACAGATTTTTTTTAAAGCCCTTTCTCCAGGATTAGACTATCTGGCTTAACATTTTCTATTTTTACATTAATTTCTGAAAAGATAGTAGCTGAGTAGGCTACTGTTTGTTTATTTTGTGAATTTGAAATCAGTGTCACAATGTTAAAATGTAAATTCTCTTAAACATATTTGCTAATATAAGAAATGTGTTATAATACATGGTAAACTTGATTAAACTAAATCTGATAGATAAAAATAAATTTGTATAACCCAACATAATCAAAGCTTTTCCTTATGGTGCATTTTCCTTCAAATATTTATGCTCATCTTTGTACCAAGACACTGAAAGCCTTGGGTCGCCTGGGTGGCTCAGTCTGTTAAGCGTCCGACTGTAGCTCAGGTCAATCTCACGGTTTGTGGGTTTGAGCCCCATGTCGGGCTCTGTGCTGACAGCTTAGAGCCTGGAGCCTGCTTTGGATTCTGTGTCTCCCTCTCTCTCTGCCCCTCCCCTGCTCACACTCTGTCTCTGTGTCTTTCAAAAATAAATAAATAAATAAATATTTTAAAAAATTGAAAAAATAATGCTGGGCTCTAGCATTCACTTTCTGGGTGACCTTGGGCAAGTTTGAAAGCCTAAAGTAAAACAAACCTACAGAGAACTTCATGGCCATGTTTCCTTTCAGGTATGGCTTTGCTTTGCAGGAATGTGATTTTTTTAAAAAACATATTATTGCTATGTCTCATTTAATTTATAATAAGCTGTAGTTTTTTATCCTGGAACTCAAATGCAATTTTTAAGAAATAAAGCTATGTAATAAATATTTTCAACGCTAGGACTGCTGGGCCAGCTTTATTTTTGCTACAGAGCTGTATGGTACATTCAGTAACGATAAACTTGTTTACTTTGTCTTCATGACTGAATGTTTATTTTTATAAAAGGGGTTAGTCACAACTCAGGATCAAAATGAGGGAAACAGTTTTAAGAGAAGAGGACCAGCCATGCATGCAACAAGACATATACCATGCAGAAAGCTAAGAAACAGATGAGTCTATGGTGCAGAATACACATGTTAAAAAATATATAAAATCTAATGAAGATTCAAAACTTTGCATATACTTACTTAAATCCATCAATTTGTTTTTAATGGTTTAGTATATTCCATCATAAATACCAACTTTTATTAAATTAGTCTGTTATGGTTGGATAGCTACATTATTTGCATTTTTTACCATTATATAAATAATATGATATACACCATATAAGAAAAATTCTAAATCATGTCCATGATTTCTAGACATGACATAAGGTTCTAACATTATTAGAACTTCCATTAGTGCTCTCTAGAAAGTTGGTACTAATTTATAATCTCTTTCGCTTGTTTTTAATTTTTCATCATGGAAATTTTCAAACTTATCCATAAAGAGAGAAAATACTGTAATGAGCCAGCATGTATGCATCACTCACCTTTAGCAATTACCAACAGGCATACAACTTTATTCTACCATCTGAGCCCCACTCCTCCACATCCCGCCTCCCCAGGGTATTTTGAAGTAAATCGCTAACATCATATAATTTACCGCATAAACACTGAAAAGCATATTTTTAAATGCTCAGAGAAAACTTAAGCATAAACACAAGGCCAATAACCATATAAAAGATCACTCAAGAAGAATAAGAGATTCTAAAAACATTCATTCTTGTAAAACAGAGACACTGTAATTAATAAAATAGGGAGAACATCTAAAGAAAAATATAATAGCATAGCATAATCCATAAGTCTATATTTAAAATATATGTGTAGACAAAGGAAATAAAAGGACATTTAATCAAGGGCAGAGAGAAAGGAAAGGCTTGAACTTCTAAGAATAGTGTCAAGTGGGCTAAAATGCAAAATGTAATGAGAATTGGGTTAAAAGCTAAAGAAGGGGGGAAAAGACTTTTATAATCAAGTTTGCAACAAAGGGAACAAAAATGACTAGGCTCAGTTTTTGGCAGGTGATGTCATGATGAACAAGAAAAGGTAATTGGGTAGATTTATAGTTTCTTTTTCTTTCTTTTTTTTCTCCTACATTCTTGATTAATAATAGTAATTCAACATAGAAATGGTAGAACAAAATAATTTTTAGCTCAAGACAGATTTTTTAGCTCAAGACAGACTGAGAGATAGTAGGACTGAAATTACACTGTAAGAGTTCATATCTTAAGTCCAAACATCCAATATCCAGTAGAAAAAGTCACAGAATCATCATCACTAATATTTTCAGGAATTTATATGGGTAAAATTGGTTTCATAAGATGTGAGACAGATGAATTCTGGCTCATTTTTTCAAACAGATAATAACTACAATCTATAGCTGAGTAACTATGTTATTAATAGTAGTAGGTTCCTCATGTTTGATAAACATGTCATGCCGAACTAAACTAATTTCCTTTTCAAAAACTGTACTAAGAGTTCAGGTGAATGCTGTAGGTCCTTAGACAAATGTTCCTTAATAAACTCATGGATGGATGTTTTAGGATGAAAGTGTTTTCTTAACCTGGGTCACTCTACCTTAAAGATAATTTAATGGACTCATGACAACCTGCAGGCATTTCTATCAGCCAGGACAAACTGTTTTCTTCTTTTTCCAGCACATCTTTTTTTTTGTTTTTTGTTTTTTATTTTGCATGGAGATATAGAAGGCAAGATGTTAGAACACCCACAGCTGAGAGGAATAATCAATAAAATAATATTGAAAAGAGCAAAATAAAATATGTTAAAATAAAGTAAAATGGAGACCGGGCTTGAAAATGCTCTTGGTAGACAAAACCAATTAAGTCACATAAGCAAAACCTAGTCTAGCTTATTTAGTGAGCAGGAGCGAAGCTTAATTTAGGTTACTCCTGGCAAATGCCTCTGATAACCATAAATGAAATTTAAGTCATCTTCCGAAAATGCTATAAGATAAGCACTTTTAAGTAATCCCCCACTGTCTGGTAACCCTCATTGTAATAAACAATCATTGTAAAGATTAAACAGCTTTTTTTTTTTTTTTTTCACTTTATAAGCCATCCTGTAATGTTATGTTTCTGAGCTTCATACTGGTTTGGGATTTGAAGTCTCTCTGTTTCCAAACTGTTTCTTGCTCAAAATATTCCTATCAAGTAAATTTCTCAGAATTTTCTTTTAACAAAAGTAATAACAAATGTAAACCTCTTCAAAAATCAATTATGAGAAACAGAAGAGCCTACACTCAAATTAACAAGAATTTCCATTAAAAAATACACTTAAATATCTTAGTTGATGAGAAGCCCAGTGTAAGTCATCACAGTGTTGTGACTTCCAAAAAATCTGATTGAATTTTTTTTAATCGAGGTATATTTGATATAGAATATTAAATTAGGTGTACAACATAGTGATTCCACATTTGTATACACCGCAAAATGGTCACCACAATAAGTCTAGTCACCATTTGCCACCTTATAAAGCTATTGATAGAATTTTAATACGAGGAAAATATGTTGTTCATAATAAGGAGTAAAATAATTAAGAGTTCTGGGTTTCAGAGTCAAAGAAAACTCGTGTTAGTTCTTTCACCTTATGCAAGGTGCTTTACCTTTCTGTGTGTCTCATGACATTGCCTACAAAGCTCCATGTCATCTGGCCTCTGCCTAATTCTGACTCACCCACCAACCTTGCTTAGTCTTCTGTAGCCACAAAAGATGGTTTGCTCTCCCTAAATATTCCTACATCTTCTAAGCTCATCTCATCTCAGGGCTGTTTCTACCAGGCAATCCCTCTTTGTGGCTCACTGTCCCACAAGGCATTTACTTGGCTCACTCCTTTACTTCATTCAGGTTTGTTCAAATATCACTTCTCTATGGAAGCCTTGTCAGATTTGCATATCTAACCACTGTCCCTCGTCCTTCGTCCTCAGCACTCGCTGTCCCCTTCTACACTTTATTTAATAGCACTTATCTCAAAGTTAAGTTACATTGTTTTTGGTTCATTTGCCCATTTCCTCCACAAGGGTAGAGAATCTCTAGAAGTAACACTTATGTGATAATTATTGTGTACCAGGCACTCTTTTGGTTGTTTCACATATATTGCTTGATATTATTTAGGACAATTTTTTTTTTCTTTTTTAAATAGGCTTCATGTGGGGTTTGAAGTCATGACCCTGAGGTCAAGACCTGAGCTGAGCTAAGAGTCAGGCACATAACCGACTGAGCCACCCAGGCACCCCTATTTGAGACAAATCTTAAAATCCCATCTGCAGTTTGAAGAAACTGAGGCATTGAGAGGCTAAGTAATTTTTCCCCAAGTCACAGAACTGGTAAATAGCATGCAAATGCAGAGTTTGCTTTCAAATCCAGCAAGTCTGGCTCTGGAGACCAAGCCCTTAACTACTGTGCTATAGGACCTCACTGTAGATGATGGCTAACATTTTGTTGAATGACTACATATAAAATTTGAACAAAATAGTACATTAAAAAGTATGCATTTCAAATATCTCAGCCAGCGCATCTCATATAACAAGTATGCAATAAATGTTGACAATAATAACATATTTATTACTATTCAGCATTGGTAAGAAAATTTTTGGATATGATATTCAGTTCTATTTAAGAGCTACTTGACATATGGGAGCATATCTGCTAAAGAGTGCCTCAACTGATGAAAATTCTAGAAATTATGTCATTTGATAAAAGGTTTGTGAGCTAGGGAATTTCAGGTTGGTGAGAAATCTTAACGTAGCTTTCTAATGTAGGCTTCACATTCTTCAAATGTTGGAACGCCCCAGAGGGCAGAAAAAAGATGTGAACACAAGTTATAAGGAACTGTATTTTCAACACCTCGTAAGGATGAATTTTCTCATAAATATTGATGATCAAAGTGTCCTGGGCAGCCTTTTTAAGTAGCGATCTCTGTAAAATCCAAGTATAAGCTTAATATCAGCAGAAGCTATCTGATTCTGCTCTAAGACCGTCTACTTTTATAGACTTTGGTTTAGATCTACAGATTGTGAAAGTACTTTGTTATCAGAGGAGTGTTTGTATCTTTTCTTTATAAAACGTACAGAAATCTTTTTAGATTTACACACCTTAGAAAGAGCCAGGGAAATAAAGGATAGGTGAAGAAAGGGAACTAGCAGGTTGGGCATGTTCTTCATTGTATCTCACAACAGTCTGTGAGGTAGGTGTTACTCTGATTTCATGCACAAGGTTCAGGGAATTGAATAATTTATTCAGGTGGGTTGCAGAGCAAGTAAAGGCGTGTATGTAGTTTGACCACAGGTCAGTCTGATTTAAAAGCTGTACTCATTCTACCACATTGCATTATTAATATTCTTCTTCCAGGAGGAATGACAAAATAGAAACACTCATACTCTTTACTCGAAACCGCAGTAGGTCTAACAATAGGCTGACACCTTTTGGTTTCCCTAATTACATTGCTTGGCAGAAAACCTCTCTCCCCTATATGAACAAGAACGTTAATTCTGTGTGAGAAAACACTCTTTTAAGTGAATAAAATTCTGTGGAGCACACATAAAAATCCCTATTTATGGATGTACTTATCCTCAGATTTCTCCCCAATGTGTAAATCTGACCAATGGGCACTGAACACTGATTTTTAAGTCTGGTAGCAAAAATCTGAATTTGAATTTTGAGTGATTCCCTCACTACTCCAGCATACAAAGTATGACCTATGAAACACAACGATTATGCTTCAAACACACAACACCAATATGTGTTTGAAATTTTAAGGCTTGTGTGAAAATGTGTTAATAACGTCAGTGATAATGGTCACTTCTGTTTATGTATTCTTACATGCTTTATAAGGATAAATTCTTGTTCCTTTACCTGGGGGTGTTTTCTGCTTATGGTTACTGTGCTAATTTTCTCAACCTGGATTCTCTTCATCATGATCGTGCTCTTTGGTGTAAGTAAAAACAAGTACAACTTCTCTCCATTGGTTCAGTTCTCTACCTTTTTTCTGAATAAAAATATCATGATGCTGATTTGACATGTTTTGGTGACATTATAGCTCGGTTATTCTCTGAGGTGACCAACTGTATTTGATCAAGAGAGGTAAAAAAATAAAAAAAATAGGTTTTTAATATTGTGTTGTTTAATCTATTGATTTTCAGTTGATCTTTTATTTGACAAGAAAGATATTTTAAAAGTTCATATGAATTTCAAGGGACTTGGCATATCATACTTATAATAACTCATTTCTTCTACCTAGACTTTATGAAAAAAAATATTTTGTTCTTTTTACTTTTCTAAATCAAGAAATCAAGGTCACAATCCAGATCTGGTACTTTAGCATCAAGATTCACTGTCAAGCATCACAGAGATTAACCAGAAAATAAATGAAGACCATGTTTTAATACGTTAGTTCTATTATATCTGTCTAAAGAAATACTAGCAATGAGGTAGAATATTTGCTACAACATGGACATACTGTGAGTTTAAAAATGGCCTTTAATGCATTATTAGAATTGAATAGTTTTGCTTTTCTTAATATAGGACTTTGACAAGGACAGTCAATCTTACTGAGAACTGTGGTATATAAGGACACAGAACTTTTCTTATTATGGCTTTGATTATTTTACATACTATTACTTCTTTACCTTTATTGAGGACTGTTCTCAAGTAGCTCAAAATATTGCCACATATAATATCTCTTCCATAACAAATATGCCCTTGGCAAAAAGGAACTGCTATCTCTGATTCTGACTCATATATAAGAAACTGAGATTTTAAAAATGTAAAGAACCTTGTTCAAGGTCAAGAAGGAAATTTACCATTAGAACTGGGGATCAACTTCAGATGATGTGGCTACCTGTCCAGTGCTATTTCCATTCAAGCGCCTCCATTTCAAAACCTTTATTACTGTGTACTTCTTGTAGGTCAGTTCATTTTTTGGACAATTCATTCTTTTCTTTAAAAAGTTTCTGCTACAGTAGTATTGCCAAGTCTTGAAATTACCACCAATTTTCAAAATGAAGAATGCTTCCTCTTTTCTCAAAATAAATTCAGTAGTCTCTTTATATTTAGAAAGAACATTACTATGCTAGTTAATGGTCCACTTATGGCATTTCACATAGTTCTACTATGGCCGCCTGGAAAACAAGCCCCTGGAATTCAAGAGGCCAACATAGGGGTTGCGAATGGGGCTCCGAGGTCAGATTGCATTGGTTTCAAGTTCACATTTACCACTCTCTGGCTATGTGACTTTGGGCAAGTCACATGGCTGTTCTAAAGTTCATAATTGGGTGACAGAGGTGCTTAATTCATCAGAGTTTTGTGAACATCATGAAGGGTTATATATAGACAGCATTTAGCATGTGGTCTGAAATAGAGCACACACAAAAGAAGGTAAGTTGTTAATCATATTCACTGTGGGACATCTCACTAAGAGTATACATTTCAGAGGAATAGTCATTCTGTGAACACTTGATCATTTGGTGAAAGAAAATCATTTAAGCAATCCAATTAATTTTTGAAAATTGGTCAAAATTTACTGGATAAACACAGCACCAAGTTAAAAACACTTTTGGATATATGAATGGGGAACATTAAAACTTTTAAGAAACTTCAGACCTTAGTATCTTGGACAGAAACAGGTAGATGTTTAATATGTATAATAATATTGACCCACAATAGAAAACCCTAATCTATTGTAGGAGTTCCATTTCCTTGACTTTAACAACTACAACAAACCCTCTACAATGCTGAACAGATAAAATTGGATATAACAAGCAAGAATAATATTAATTTTCTCTACTGATTCTAAAAGCTGAATTTTGAGAACTGGGTTGCCTTGGTAATGGCAGTCTGGTTTTGGCTATGGCAAAGTCCTGTGTCTTTCACTTATTTTAGGATCTGTTGAAGACAAAACTAGGAAGACCCTTGGAAACAGGATTTTAAATTATTTTTTTCTTATTAGGAATATTCACTCTCTAGTTTTCTCCTATAATATATCTGATATAAGACAATTGTTTTGGCCAGCCAGAACATCAAACAATAGGTACCAGGATCTCAAGACTATTAATTGAGTATATTAACATTATTCTTTACAGAACAAAACAAAAATAAATCAGAAAAGAAGGGAAGGCCATTGTCAACATAGTCCTCTAAGTGTATTCTAATAGAAAAGCTAGGACATGATTCCATTGCAACTTTAGATTACAAAGCACTCCCATTGCCAACTGAAAGAGGTCCCCTTTCAGTACATGACACTGACTGCATTACTAGAAATGAAATATTCCATGCACAGGCTCCTCCTTGGTGGTCTTCTTTATTGCATCCCTTCTACCTAATCTGGAAACATTGAAATCATCTGACTCAGTTCTGGGCCCTCTTTTACCTTCATTCTCTCCTCAGGGTATCTCATCCACACCTGTGGCTTTAAATACTCCTCTATTCTGATAATTTCCCAATTCATTTCACCTGCCCATACCTTAGGACTTAGACTTTTCTGTTTAACTGCACTGCTACACTTGGAGCTCTAGTAGGTATCTCAACTCAACAGAGGTCTTAATTCACCCCTCCAAATCCATTAGTTTCCCCTTTTTTTCATATCCAAATCTATAGTAATCCTTGATTTCTCCATTTTCCTCTACTTACCACATCCAATTCACTATTAAGTCTTATTGCTTCTATCTCCAGAAATCCTGAATAAAACATGAAATGCATTCTGAATAGGAAAATTCATGTCTTTTTCAATTTGAAAATTTTTAATTATATTTTTTTCAGATAGTACTATACAGCTTTTTGCCTTCGAAAGACACTATTATTTTATATTCTCTTTCAAACTGTTGCTCTCATTTAAAGTTTTTGTGTTGCAAATTCTGTTTTTGTCACTGCTGACTCTTATGCTGAATTGCTTCTTCACGTATTTTTTTCATTGCAAGCCCCTCTGCTTTTTTTTTGGAAAAAAATTTAAAGTAATAACATCATAGCATAAGTGCAGTCATGTTTAATTTGTAGGCCAATTAATAATTACATATGTACATAATTGTGTAACCATGACCTAGATATGTAAATATGAAGTCAATTTACATATAACTTGCATGCAATTTCCATAGATTAGGTAAATGTGTGTGTTTACGTGTAATTTACATAGATACATAAACACTCCACAATGCCTTATTTCAAGCTACCAATGTGACAACACTGAACATGTTGCTGGGAGGAGATGTGTAGAATCTCTCCAGCACACTATTAGGAAACCCACTTTCTTTGAATAAGATTCAAATTCCTTACAATGATTTGCCCCCTGCCTACCTCTCCAAATTCATCATGTACTATTCTGCATTCACTTACTCACACTGGCCTCCTTCTTAATCCTAGTATGTGACAAACCCTCCCCTGTCTCTGGATCTCCCCTATCTCTGAATGTGCTAATCTCTCTGGCCCAGTTCTTCCCCTGGCTTCTCATTCCCGTCCTCCACAATTCAGCTGTAGAATGTCACATATTCAGAAAGGCTTTTCCTGGTCATCCAACCTAAACTGGCTTCTCCCAATATTAGCTTACATTCTATTTCATTTTTTAAAATTTTTTTAATGTTTATTTATTTTTGAGAGAGAGAGCGACAGAGCACGAGTGCGAGAGGAGCAGAAAGAGAGGGAGACACAGAATCAGAAGCAGGCTCCAGGCTCTGAGCTGTTAACACAGATCCTCATGTGGGGCTCAAACCCATGAACTGCGAGATCATGACCTGAGCCGAAGCCGGATGCTCAACTGACTGAGCCACCCAGGCGTCCTGGTTTCTATTTCCTTCTTGCACAGCATTTAAGAAATCCAATTAATTTTTAACTGAAATTGCCATTAGGCTATTTTCATTTATCTACTGTCTGCCTCAGCACTGAATTTAGGTTCCATGAATGCAGAGGTCTTGATATCTTATTCATCATTGTATCCTAGGGTCTGACTCAGAACCTGACACAGAGTAGGTAGTTAGTGAATGTGTTGAGTGAGTGGATGGATGGATGATATAGTTATCTATCAAGGAGTTAGTAATAATTCTCCTAGGTCGTGCAATTTCTGAGTGGTATTAGATGGAAACCTACCAACGTAGATAGGAAACTGAACACATTTTAGGAATCTGGCAGTTCTCCTCATCCCCTTTTCAAGGGGTGGTACTAGAGTGTTTGGGGGTCAGACAGTCATGAGTTTAAATGCCAGATCTGCCATTTAACCTCTCTGAGCCCAAGTCTGTCTTAATTTCTAAAAGGAAGATAATTTTCAGGACTAAAATATCAGTTTATATATGATAGGCCAGGCGTGGCATACCTGTTAAGTAATTGGTAAATGCTGTTATTATCACCAAGATGTATAATTTATGGTGGACCACAATATATCATAAATACAGATCACTTCTCGTGTTTGGTTTCATACTTGTTTATTTTAAATCCTAATCCTTTTTTAACTTTTCACAAATTATTTCTCAAGGAGCTCATGAAAGTTCCATATCATATCTTCTAAACATCCTATAATATTGGAGAACAAGCATGATTGACTTGATTTTACTGATGAGAAAATGAAAACAGAAATGCAAGGTTTCCAACAGTCACAATGCAAATCACTGGGTGAGCGGGTCTTAGAACTCAGACAATCGATATCTAACTTGGTGCGCTTTCCTTTGAAATGTGTCTCTCATGAAATCTATTACAATAGCATCTGGTGTAACACAGAGGGTGTGTGAAAATAACAAACCAGAGCTTAGGTATGTAGAAGTCAGTAGATGAAAGTACTAATGATAATTGCCAAAGAATTTAAAAGGCGAGCTTATAGTTATTACATTGGTTGTGTTTCTGTGGTTTGGCTCTTGTTATGGTATGTATGTAACATGTCCTGGTAATAAAAACAAGTCCATGTCAAGGTCACCCAATAACCTGTCATTCCAGAAGTTGAGATTTCAGGGTGCTGTGCTCTACTACGTTTCTCAGCTCCACATGATCCAGGGAGTGCTGCTCCGTTCTTTCTCTCCTTCCACTCCCTTACTCTCTCTGGCCCTAGCTTTGCCTCTCATTCCCAGGCCGTCTGATATTCTCACAGGCTGGAGTTACGGTCTGCTGAGACATTAATACATTCTATTTTATTGTCAACTGGCTGCAACTGAATAAACAAATGTTTTCAGCAATATCATTTCCACTCACTCATGCTGAAAACCTAGTTTATACCGGTACCTAGGATAATATATTTTTCCTCTTGTTTCTTCAGGGCTTTGTGTATAATGTGTTAATGCATGACAATCAATGAGAAATAACTGGAAAATACGTCCAGTGTGTACCAACTATCTGAAGCCGTTTGCCTCTGTTGAGATCTCAGAAAAATTCATTAAAAAAAAGTCAGTTTTTTTAACTGTCTCTATCAAGCTTGGCAATAGAGTATTTAGGTTTATTTTATTTTCTTCTCTCCTTCCTCTCCCCTTACACCAAAGTCTATGGATATCACTTTGCCCCTCAACTACCTGAGAGTTGACAAGAATCACAGATATATGCTATCCGGATAAAATATACTATATATACTATCCAGATAGGAAATGATGGTAGCAAAAGTAGCATGTTTTTACTTGAAAAAAATAATATTCCTTCTGTTCAGTTTCCAGAAGAGACTCTGGAGAAAGGATGCAGCGAGGATCAGAAATCTGTTATGAAGGAACAACTCGAATTTTGGCAATTGTCCAATATCAAGGCCTGAAACTCACCGTGGAAATGAGGATGTGACACCTCTGAGTGCTTGGTTTGTAATCTGAGTGACGGCACTAAGGGCCTCTAAGCTTCTGCAGCCATGCAAGCCTAGTGTTAGGAAGCAAGATGGCCAAGACCAAAGCTACGAGGAAAGGAGAAGATGCTGGACAGAGAAGGGTTTCAGTTATTCCAGAAGGAGGACACTTATTGGAACAGGACAGTAAAGGAAGAGAGTAAGGTTTTTCTGCTTTCCTACCGCTTTGAATATGAAGGTAGAGGCTTAGGATGTCCTGAGCTCCCCTTGCACTCTAAGCCTTCCAGCCAGGCCCACCTCCTCCCTGTCATCAGCAATACCTCCAACCTTCACTCTTCTTTCAGCATCTTCTCTGGGGAAAGGGAAGCTAAAAGAAATCATGGCTCTCCATACCTTATTGACTTCATGATCCCACCCACTCCCTGCTCCTTTCTTCTCTATTTCCAGTGGGAAAAGGGAGAAACAATGGGATCGAACTTTCTTATTCCATTGTACGGTTATATTGCAAATTTGTGGTTTAATACTGGCAACTAAACCTACATATTTTATCAACACCATCAGAATTGGTGACTATTTGTTGGAGTTATTGCTAGCTCCAGTACTTTCCTCCACATTTGCTCTGTCTCTCAGCAGAATCCAAGAGAAGAATTATTGAAACAAGAGAAAAGGCTCTCTTTGCTGGGGCTTGGTTTTCATGAGTCATCAAAGTCTAAATCCAGGATAGCACAATATTTCACTCAGTAAATATATATTGAGTGCTGCTAGGCATTAGTCTAGGTGCTTGAAACACGGCAATGAATACAATGGAGGAGACAGACAAAGTCCCTAAGGCCCTACTCCAGTCAAGTGAGAGAAGACAATCTGAAGTTAATCTAAAAATATGTTAAATTTCATAGTGGTAAGTGAACTGAAGGAAAGTAAAGATGGTTAAGTAAAAGGTGGGGCTCAGGCTGGGCAGGATGGAGGAAATATTTCAGCTAGAGTAGCAAGCTGGAATAATATGGGAGGTATTCCACTGGCTCAGTTTAGGACAATGTAATATTCTTAGAAAGCTCACATGAAATAGTTCTTTAAAGTCTCCCATACCTATTGTACACAATATTTTTGCAATGAAGAAGTCAGAATGGTGGGCGGTCCCAAATTAAGGACAATTTTGTGTCATGTTATTGTATGATTTAATATTACTCGTGTCATGAAATGAACCATTAATTAGTTTTTTAGAAGTTAACATTTAAATGTATTGTCTTTTGGTCTTTGAGATTGTTACTGTGCTATACACACCATATAGCAACTCCTGAACAGCATTTCTATTATATGGAAACTTTCCTGACACCAGTGTTAGAAAAATGAGAGAACCAGCTCCTAAGGCCGCCCCAGCAAGACCGGGTGTAAATGCCATGAGCGTCTGTAAATGACTACGGAGTGTTTGAGAAAATATCAGATGTTGTTTGGCAAGGTTTTCAGGATAAAGGGGAATCATGATAGAGAGTGAATTCCGATTCTCTTACTTGAGTTCTTTTTCCTAACCCTGAGAAAGGGGGAACCACAGAAATGAAAAATCCCAAGAGTCACTTAACTCTCACTCTCTCCATAAACAGGGTGGAATCCCTTGTACCCTAAAAGCGCTGGGTTCTTACAATGTTAGGGCTGTCTCAGGGGTGTTTTGCTGGGAATCATTACAGTCACGTTGTTAACTTTTATAATTCTACAGCTCTCAAGAAAATATCTGAACACTTTTAACAAAAGCTACACTGACACTGGGATTTACCGTCTTTGTGTGCTAAATGCCTTTTGGGGAAATGTTTCTGGCATTTCATTGTCTTCCTTCTGCCTTTTAAAATCGAATACACTTCTATTTTACTGAGTTAGGCTAAGTTTCCTCCATGGTCTCTCTCAATGACATTTCCTTGAATTAGGTAAACACATCCCTTTTCTCTGTCGGGCCGTCATGTTCCTTTCACTTGGGTTTTGGGAACTTTAAATGATGTTAGGAACAGCATGTTTATACTCTCTCAATGTAACTGTAAATGGCAGTAGAGAAATTTAGTGATAAAAATGCTAACAAGTTTATGGCTCAAGGCCTCACTTTCTTTACCAATGAAGTGCAGAAGTTGATACTTAAGCTGAAAATTCTGCAGTTCAGTGAAAGAAAAAGCTCTAAGTGATTTATAAAAATAGCATTCATAAAAGGTGCTAAAGAGAGGGCAGTTGTTGCAGTTTTGTTGGGGTTTGTGGGAGACAGCTGCAGCTGGATTTCTCTCTGGACCAACCAGACATCTTCCATTTTCCGGGTGTAAATTAGGAAACCCTCTGACCTCAGGCTTTTTTTTTTCTGGAAGGTGAAATTAACCTTTACATCTATTCCCTTCCTTACTATATTCTAGCTATTATGTCCTGGTTTTAACCCTATTTTTCCAATGGACCAAGTTCAATACTACTTTAGGTCTTTCCCACCTGTTTTTGTTTTTGTTTTCCCTTCTGCCTGGAGTGCTCTCTTCTCTGTTCTTATGCCTGGCTGTTTCTTGGAGCTTTCAATTAGCTTCTTAGTTCCTCACTTTTAGTTATGAGGCACCATTCAAACTTTACCAGAGATCAAAAGAAAGTCTCTAATGTTAAGGGTGACTAAAAATCCAAAGAAAAAAGCTATTTGAAAGAAAAACAATATGTGCATGGGGAAAGAAAATGTTAGAGGTAAATTAAAAATAATGGTGACAACAACAAAAGAATTATCTTTATATATTTAAAGAGTTATGAGACACTATAATAATGAAGTGTTGAATTCTATAGAAAATGCAACAGAGAACAAAAAAGAATTGTCGAAATTAAAAAATGTAATAGCAGAAATGAAAAATAGGAATTTAGAAAGTGTAGAAAGTCTCCAAGAAAAAGAGCACACAAAGATTTAATGAATAAATAAATAAAGATCAATTCAGAATGCCCCAAATATGAATGTGAGGAATTCTGGGAAAAAAATAAAAACAGAGAAAATGAAAGCAAGGAACTCATCTCAAAAATAACTCAGGAAAACTCTCAGAATTGAAGAACATGGGTTTGAGGATTGAAAGGGCTTATCATGTGACCAGCACAAAATATAGAAATGTAAAATTTTAGAATGTAGGAGATCAAAAAAATGATACAACAAACTTGCAGAACAAAAACAGAGGCCAAATATAAAGGACCAAGAGTCAGATGTATTTCAGACTTCTCAACAGAAATACTAGATGCCATGGAGTAATGGATTAAAAATTCTGAAGGAAAAGGATTCCTCTAACCAATCTGCAAATCAGATATAAATGGCATAAGGACATGTTTAGACATGCAGGTCTCAGTATCACCACAAAACAAGAGAGGAAACCAAAGGAAGAATATGAAATAGAGGAAAAAAGAGACTTAATACTGGCCGAGATCAAATAGAATACTGGTGAGGAAAAATTCTGTGAAGACATCGTTTACCAAATTGTTAGAAACAAATGTGTCTAGAATACTAGACACATTTGAATATCTTGAAAGAAGGCTTAAACAATGGAGAAAAATTTGAGGTTGAATACATACTAAGTACACTAGAAATGAAACAAATGAAAAATTGAGATAATTATGGAGTTCAGGGAAACAAGAGGTAAAAGAAAGGAAAGTAATTACAGTTTTGTTAAGTGGATCAGCTATGAATACAAATATACAATATATTGATATAAATAAATTATAATAGGAAGTTGAGTGGATGGGAAAATTATAAGTATACATGGCAGGAGCAGGAGAGACAATGAAACTAAACTCTTATCTTCCACAGTCAGAAATAATAGAGCCTGAACTAGAAATCTCAAAATTCATCTATGATACTTTAAAGAAACTATTTTGGAGTATTTTTAGAATTATAAAAAAAGTTGCAAAGGTAGCACAGCATTTCCTATACTCTTTCTCTAGTTTCCCCTAATGTTAACATCTTATGGTACATTTGTCAAAGCTAAGAAACCATCATGGGTACATTTGTATTAACTAAATCCCAGATTTTATCCAGACTTTACCATTTTTTTCCATTAATATCTTTTTAATTTTCCCTGCTCCAAGCCCCCATCCAAGATGCTACCCTGCATTTAGTTGTAAAGGTTCTTTAGTTTCTCTGGATTGTGACTGTTTCTCTATCTTTCCTTGTCTTTCAAGTCTTTGGCGGTTTTGAGGATTGCTGGTCAGATATTTTGAAGTCTGTACTTTAATTTTAGTTTATCTGACATGTTTTCTCATTATTAGACTGGGGCTATGGGTTTGTGGAAGGAATACCATAGTGGTAGAATACCCTTTTCATCACATCACATTGGGATACATGATATCCAGATGGCATTACTGATCAATTGGTTATGGTAGTATTTATCAGATTTCTCGCTATTTTTCTCATTCCATACTCTTCACTTTGGAAACCAGTCACTAAGTCTAGCACACATTCAATGGGGACTGGGGGAGGTTAAAGCTGTAGGGAGATAGCACCTATATAAATTATCTAGAATTCTCCTATAAGGAAGGTTTGTTTCTTCTCCCCATTTTAGTTGTTTATTCACTGATATTTATGTAATTATGGACTATACTTCTACTTTATAGTTTGAGCTATTATCCAAGAATATATTATTCATTTTGTTTCTCAAATTGTTCCAGTTTGGGCAGTTGGAAGATGTTTCAGGTTGGCTCCTGTGTCCCTCTGACATACCCTGCACTCCTTTTGTGTTTTAGCACTTCCTTACTTTCTGGCATGACAAAATGTTCCAGATTTATCTTCCATTTTCCCTGCCCCAGCTTTAAAATCAGCCATTTCTCTAAGGATCTCTGGATCCTTTTGTTGAAGAACAGTATATAGAAACCAGGATTTGGATGTATAATTTAAAAATAAATACATAAAAACTTCAAAAAAGAGAGACAGTATAGTAGTGAAGCAAATTTGAAGATTCTTACTTAACAAAAATATTTGTTTATACAATTTCACGTTGGAGAAATATTTTAGGATAGAAAATCTTTAAGTAACCTTACCTAGAAATTACTGATATGTGAACATCTGTTTAATGACTGTGTTATGGAGATAAAAATGAGATGAAAAGAAGAATAAAAGGAGAAAGTTAATAAATTCTGATGTAAACCAATGGTGGAAAGGAGGGGGTAAATATTTAGGATTAAAAGGTAATTTTTATGGGCTTGTTCTGCATTGTGTTTGGTCAATAAAGGATAAGGACTAAATTTTTCTAACATGGATGATAAAACTAATGCAGAAACAAGGGGTAATAGTGACAAGAGGTATCAATTCTCCAGCAATATTTTTGCAATTTCCATTCAATCCAATATAATTTGTGAATGAAATCTTGATTTGCCTTGTAGCCAGTTTTATCTCACAGGAACCAAGCAAATAATGAGGGGAGCTGCTACATAAGATTTAATTTTAAAGATACTAAAATAAAAAATGAATTATATTTTCTTTTGTCAATTCTCACAGAACTTACTCTGTGTCTTTCTTTGGTTGTAATTATCCGTTTTCAGCATGTATCATAGGCTTTTGTTTATATGATTTGTCTTACTTAGAAGGCAAAATTCTTTGTGAATATAATCTATGTCTTAAAAGATTTTTTCAAAAAACCTGCCCCATTCAAGGCACATAATTGAACTACATAAACACAAAATAAAAGCCTAAATTAATAGATCATGAAATTACTACTTGGTGAGATGGAAATCATAGGAAACTTAGAGAACAAAATCTTGCTTTTGATAAGTTCTTAATGACTATGTAAAGATATGTTAGGATGAGTTAGTGAAACATTTTAGTTTTTAGGAGAGCATTTTTTTTAAATCCAGAGAATATATAAACATAATCTCATGGCTATATATCAAAGAGTTAAGACTTCAAAATATAATGAAACATGTTCAGTTACTTTGCTCTCGCTTAAAAGTACTGGCATGATTTTTAGTGGGAAAAAATTGCAAAAAATACAGTAAGATTTAAAATTATTGCTTATTTCATTTTTTTAGATTATGTATATAAGTAGAAATAAGGAAAGATATATATTAGGGAATATATGCAATAATTTTTATTGCTAGGGGTGTGTCATCAGCAAAATATGGAGACACCTACACATTGAACAATTTGCATATGTGATTCAGAAAGTGCTGTTGCAAACTTTGAGAAATCAGGGATGTGGTAGAAGGGAATGACTTCAACAATGGTATTTGTATAAATTGGGAAGAGTTTCATTTTTTTCTAAAATGGGTAATATGACTCATGGGCAATATTTTGGGGCCCATTTTGGAACAAATATTTCATTTATGGATACTTAGAAAAGAGAGTGATAATTATAAGTAGCATCTTGTGTCTAGTAAGAACAAGTCATAACAAACTAATAACATTTTCCTAGTGACAGGGCTATTAGAAATTATAGACAATGTAGTAGTATTTACATATAAATTGTAATATATCACATAAATACATATAAATTCAACATAATGTTTTAAATTATTTTGTCAACAAGAGAATAATGTATCCTGGATAATAAGATAGGCTAGGTTTTAAAATAAATTAAAAAAAATTTTTAAATGTTTTATTTTTGAGAGAGAGAGAGACAGAGAACATGAGCAGGGGAAGGGCAGACAGAGAGGGAGACACAGAATCTGAAGCAGGCTCCAGGCTCCGAGCTGACAGCACAGAGCCCGACGTGGGGCTGAAACTAGTGAATTGTGAGATCATGACCTGAGCCGAAGTCTGACACTTAACTGACTGAGCCATCCAGGCACCCTGGTTTTAAAATAAATTAAACACTGTATTCAAAATATTATTTCATGTATTCATATCAACCTTAGGATCTTGCAGGTCTCTGCATTTAACCCTATCCCCAAATTAAATTTTCCACTTTTTTTTTAAGTTTATTCATTTTGAGACAGAAAGAGAGTGCAAGCGACTGTGGGGGGAGGGGCAGAGAAAGAGGGAGAGAAAATTCCAACCAGGCTCCACACTGTCAGCACAGAGCTCAATGCAGGGCTTGATCTCATGAACAGTGAGATCATGACATGAGACGAAATCAAGAATTGGACACTTAACTGACTGAGCCACCCAGGAGCCCCCAATTTTCTTTTAAAGTCTTTAATGAATGTTTGCTAGGTATACTTCACAAATTGCATATAACCTAAAGCTAGTGAGAACAGAAAAAACTAAGGAGCAATTTTAGAGATATAATTCTATATACTTTTTACTTTGGAGGGACTGGCTGAATACACAGTCCTACTAAGATCTAAGCATTTGAGTAGGTGTAAGCTTAATAGGAATTACCTCTGTGGTGTGGCTTTCAAGGTGTATCAATCAATACATGTTTGAGTCGGTCAGACCAATGCACTGAAAATACTGTGTTCAGCTTTGGGAATAATAATTTAGGACAGACATTGAACAAAACCATTAATTCAGAAGAAATTAATTTTTTAGAAAAACATGGCATCTGAGAAACAATTAAAGAGATGTTTAATTTAGTAAGTGGTAATTTAAAGTTGGTATTAAATATTTGAAGCATTTATGCTTATATAAAGGGCAGCTAGAAGCAGTGAGTGGATGATATAGGGAGACAGATTCTGGAGTAGTGTGAAAAAGGCATTCAGTAATTGAATAGTTCAAAAGTGAAATAAGTGGGCTTGTAAGACTGGGAAAAGAGGTCTCTACATATCAGAGGACATTAGAATCTATCACTCCTGAAGTCCTTCCTGGTTCTCATGTTCTTTGATTCTCTAGTTAGTCAATAAGTAGTTTTGAAAAGCCTCCTAGAGAGGGAGCCAAACCATTAGAGACTCTTAAAAAACTAAGAATAAACTGAAGGTTGATGGGGGGTGGGAGGGAGGGGAAAGTGGGTGCTGGGCATTGAGGAGGGCACCTGTTGGGATAAGCATTGGGTCTTGTATGGAAACCAATTTGACAGTAAATTTCATATTAAAAAAAAAAAAGAAAGAAAAGCCTCCTAGATCACATTTTAGTTACCCTTCTATAAATCCTAAATGGAAGGCAGGCCTAATCCAACAAAACTGTAACGCACACAACATCTCTCACTGGTGGTGGTTTCTACAAGCCTGCTTTTTTTTTTTTTTTTAATTTTTTTTTTTCAACGTTTATTTATTTTTGGGACAGAGAGAGACAGAGCATGAACGGGGGAGGGCCAGAGAGAGAGGGAGACACAGAATCGGAAGCAGGCTCCAGGCTCTGAGCCACCAGCCCAGAGCCCGACGCGGGGCTCGAACTCCCGGACCGCGAGATCGTGACCTGGCTGAAGTCGGACGCTTAACTGACTGCGCCACCCAGGCGCCCCCTTTTTTTTTTTTTTTTTTTTTTTTTTTTTTTTTATTCACCACATCTTTCAGCATTTCTGGCCTGATCTGTTTTCCCATTTTTCTTGGTCAAGACGTTTTGTTGCCCACAACCATCTGGGGCTTATTGCTGGGCTGATTTTAGATTGAAATGATACCTTGTTAACTCAGATGCTTGGAAGTAAACTAGATAACCTGATAAATTATCCTATAGTATTCTACAGGCACAGAGGATAACCAGAAAAGTTCCCACTGAACAGCTTTAATAAAGCTATAAGTATTTTTGGAGGTACTAATTTAATTATGAAATACATCAGTTAAAGAAAGATGGGTTACAAAAACAAATAGAAATACTAATTTTACATAAACTAACATTCTCTAGCAAATGACCCAAGTAGTAATTTCTTAAGTATGGTAACTGTTATAAATGACTAATGAAGCAGTGACTGGAAAAAATATTATATATGTCACTTTCCCAGTATTGTATATTTTTAATTCTAAAATTTAATAATTGACAATTTGATATATTTACAATATTTTTTTGATATACTTACAATAATTTTTTATTATACAAAAAGGAAATGATAGAGGCTACTTGTTTTTGACCAATTCAATTTTTTTGATGATTTTCAGTATCTTTTAGGGGCAAAAAAAAGTTTGCAAAAATATTTATTGAGAACCTTCTATGTTTCAGGCACTATTCTAGGTTGTTGGGATAGATCAAAAACCTTGCCCTCATGACACTTTCATTTAGTGCAGAAAAACAGCTAATAAATAAGGCATATAAGTAAATTATAGACTTATTTATGCTATGGTGAAAAAATAAAGCAGGGAGGGAGTATATGAAATGCCAAATTATGAGGGGTTTTGCATTTTCAAAAAGGTGGTTAGAGGGGCACCTGGGTGGCTCACTCAGTTCAGAGTCGGACTCTTGATTTTGGCTCAGGTCATGATTTCATGGTTCATGAGTCTGAGCCCCATGTCGGGCTCTGTGTTGACAGCATGGAGCCTGCTTGGGATCTCTCTCTCTCTCTCTCTCTCTCTCTCTCTCTCTCTCTCTCCCCTCTCTCACTCATACACGCTCTCAAAATTAATAAATAAACATTAAAAAACTAAAAAAGGTGGTTAGGGAAGGTCTCAGTGAGAAGGTGACAAACTTCAAAGATGGTGAAGAAATAAGCAGCAAAGCTCTATGGGAGGAAGAACAATCCAGGAAGAGAATTCAGCCAGTGAAAAGGTTTAAAAGGTGTGTGTGTGTGTGTGTGTGTGTGTGTGTGTGTGTGTTTGGCATGTTTAAGAAAAAGCAAAGAGATCAGATGAACCATTCATCAGAAAGATAACAAAATGGAAAGTCACAGATCATTTCCACCCTATAGGCCATTGTAAGGATCTTGGCTCTTGTCCTGAATGAGGCGGGGAGCCATTGGACAGTTTTGAATAAAAGAATAACAGGTTCATTTAGATTGCTCTATTGAAAATAGACTGTGGCCGAGTAGAGTAGAGAAGCAGGAAGTTCAGGTAGGAAGCTATTACGATAATCCAGGAAAGAGATCATGGTGGTGTGGACTAGAGTAATAGCAGTGGGAATGGTGAGAAGCTGTATGTGTTCTTAAATAAAGAACCAGTAAGATTTACTGATGCATCAGACATGGAATGTGAGACAGAAAAGTCAAGAATGATTTCAAGGCTTTGGTACTATGAAATTTAAAAGATGCATTTGCTAGTAACTGAAAAAGAAAATATGAAAAGTAGAGCAACTATTGAGTGCTGAATATAATAAGTTTGAAAACTGTATGTTAAACAGCCAGATGATAGGTGGAGAATATCAAGTGGGCAAAGGTTTTTGGCCAGTTAAAGTGTTCAGTGGCTTTCACAACATATTCAACTTAAAAGATGCATTTGTTGGTATAGACAAACCCAAAAACAAAACGAAAAAGCAATTCTAAGGCTCTAGACACAGCTCCTGATTTTCAAACAGTGTATTACTAAAAATACACACAAAAGACTGTGGACAGTTTTAGGGTATGCAGCGCTGAGAACTGAGATTTGAGTTATATATTATTGTGTATATTATGCGAAGCGGTTTCCAAAAGCAGCTAGATTGACAAACTTAATTAGTTTCCCTAAGGTAGAAAAGGAATTTGTCTAAATTTGCATATAATTATTTAATCCTAAATCTCAAATGGAGAAATAAGGTTATCACTGTTGATAGAATTACTTAAATGTGTATATCTTTTATGTGTTAACATGGTGAAGGAGAATAGTGATATTTTGAGCTGAAAAGCTGATAAAAGCTTCTTTAGCTTCACAGCTCGAGTGCAGTATTTTACTTGACTGTAATTCATAAGTTTCCTGTAGGCTAAATATTTTATATGTAGAGTTAAATACACAAAAGTATTACTTGCAATGCATTTCTGACAGTGATATAATTTGAGGCAGAAACATCCCATCACATTTACATACTGCTGAGCAGATGGGGCTCTCAAGCTTAACATACTAGGTGAAAATCAACAAAGGCCTTAGTGTCAGAGAAGGGAAGAGCAATGATTAGTGTGTATTTACGTTTTCCTAGCAGTTTCCTATGTGTGTTTTTTTTTTTTTAGCAGGTGAAAAACTGAAGCTCTGGGGATTAAGATAGAGGCATTCATTGAATTTGTATTGATTTTGACTTCTTTTTATTTTTCCATATTTTAGTATACATTTTTTTCCCCTGTTAGGGTATGTCATGTTTAGGGAAATTTAACTTCTCAGGATCATGACTAGCTTAGTGGGCCTCATGGCTAGTTTAGTGGGCAGTTTCAGACTCAAATTCCATTTCGTTTCCCTGCAAAGTCTAAACAACATAAGCCAAAGTCCAATATGCTATCTTGGACTCTGAAAGAAATGTGTAAGAGAACATTGTTAGATAATTATCAGAGATTAAATTATCCTAAGAGATTAAATTATCAGAGTTAAATTATCCTAAATCTTTGCACAAAATTTGTGACTAATTCTTTTTATTTTTTAATTTTACTTTAGAAGGGGGGAGGGGCAGAGGAAGAGAGAAAGAGAGAGAGGGGGAGAGAGAGAGAGAGAAAGAGAGAGAGAGAGAGAGAGAGAGAGAGAGAGAGAATCTCACATAGGCTCCATGCCCCGCCCGGTGGAGCCCGATTCTGGGCTCGATCCCACCACCCTGGGATCATGACCTGAACCAAAATCAAGAGTCAGTCACTCAACTGACTGAGCCACCCAGGCACCCCAATTTGTAATTAATTCTAACAAGGAAAAAATAATTGTAAATATAGAAAAAACTAGGAATTCAGAATCAACCTTCCTGGGTTAATCCAATGAGCACATTATAATAGTTCAGGTATAAGCTATGAAATCTGCAAACAATTACATTTTTATGTATGATATATATATATATATATATTTACTGTACACAACCACACATCACTGATTTAAATCAATATTGGGAGAATCATTCATCATGCCTGTTTTTGTGTATCTGTTATCTAACATTAAAAAAAAATTTAGTGTTTATTCATTTTTTGACAAAGAGGCTTTTGAGCAAAGATACATTGCTATCAGAACTATGCTGAGGGAGGATTAATTGGTGTGAGAGGGGCAATCAGCTATTTCTACAGTCCAGGAGGGTTGTCATAATGACGCAAATTGCTCAACTGGAAGTGGAGAAGGAAAAGAGAGATAAATGGGAGAGAGGCTGTGGAGGCAGGATTTGATAGTTAAAGCAATTAATAGGCTCTGGTAAGAAAGACGAAATGCAATGAAAATGACTCCTCAATTTCTAGCCTGGATGGCAGGGAGAGTATTGGTGTTTTTAACAGAAATCAAAACCACAGAAAGATAGGCATCAACTTGCACAGAAAGACAATTAGTTCAGTGTTAGACATAAGGTTAGCAGGAGCACTGGCAGGGCATCCAGGTAGAGATGTGCAGCACGCAGATAAGAGTTGTCTTGTTCCCCCAAATTAAATCCTGTCACAAGGGGAGAGGCAACATTTGCCACTTGACGTGCCCCTCACTTAACCTCTTCTTACTGATTAATTGCATGTAAGGAGCAATGATAGCAAAGGTTTTGTTACTTAGTGTTGAAACATTCCAGAAAATCGTGTATCCATATAAAAAAGCCTGGTAGTATCATTTAATGATAAAAGATTTCAGATTACCTAGATGCACCTGAAGCTTTGGATATCTAAAACCTCTTGTTGGAGAGTGATAGAATAAAATAAGTGGCTTGCTTGTACTAAAATATAGCATACGCCAATGGATCTCAAACTTCAGTTGCATCAGAATCACTGGAGGAGATGGTTAATGTATGCTATTCCAACCCCACTCCTAAGAGTCTCTGATTAAGTAGTTCTGGACTGGGATCCAAGTGTTACATTTCTCACAAGTTCCCAGGTGGTGTTGCTGCCACTGGTCCAGCACTCACGCTTTGGGGATCACTGACCTAGGACAAGGGCTTTTACATAACTCCTAGAAGAGTCATTCTCACAAGATATTCTGAGAATAATCATCAGAAACACCTGAACTGCTTGTTAAAATTTTAATTCTGGAGGTCTCATCCCTGATCCAGTGAATCTTAATATTTGGGTTTGGAGTTGGGGAATAAGCATTCTGTGTAGTGGCTCTTGGGAATTCTTAGTATTCTATAAAGCTTGAGAACCACCCAAATCGTGATGTGAATTTTAATTAGCTTTGGGAGGACATTAGAGTTTTAAGTTCTATTGTGATAGAAAGAACAGGTGAGCAGGAGTGAAGAGATGTGAGCTCTAGTTATAAATCTAGACACTAATTAGTTGTGTGGCCTGCGGTAAATCACTTAACCTTTTCAGGTATAATTGCCTCATCTATAAAATGAAATAATTAAACTGAATGATCTCCCATTCCCTTTCAGATCTATGACTGTGATGAATTCTGGGAATAGGAATAGGTAATAGAGATAAACATTCCCAGAGACTTTAGAAAAACCAACACTTCTCAACTGGGCATGTTAGAATAGCATGGGCTTTGCCTTGTTTTGTTGAACTATGTATGCCTCTTTTCCCATTCTGATTTGCTTCTCTTGCTGCCTCCAGCAGGTTGTTAGATTATTGGTCTTTTCTGTCTTTAAGAATCACTCTTGGTGAGTTGTTTTTGTGGGTTGGACCAAGTCCTACCTCTCATGAATTCTAGGCTTTATATAACTCCCAGTACAATTTAATTTCTATTGGAATAAATGATGGAGATTATGGCAATTTGAGTTTGTTAGCCGAAAGAGTGCCTCTTAAAAAAGAGGAATCTTAAAATGGAACCTAAATCTGTATGTACCACCTCACACCTATTAAGATGGCAAACATCAAAAAAAAAAAAATCAGAATAAGTGATGGTGAGGATACGGAGAAATTGGACCCTCGTGCACTATTGGTGGGAATGTAAAATGGCGCAGTCACTGTGGAAAACAATATGCCATTCCTCAAAATATTAAAAATAGAATTACCATATGAGCCAGCAATTTCACTTCTAGGTATATACCTAAAAGGACTGAAAAAATGGGACTCAAATATATTTGAACAACCATTGTAATTAGTAGCATTATTCACAATAGCCAAAAGGTGGAGGAAACCTAAATACCTATCAAGGAATAAATGGATGAACAAAATGTGGTATACACATACAATGAAATAAATATCATTTAGCCTTAAAAAGGAAGGACATTCGACACATGCTACAACGTGGTGAACCATGAGAGTGTCATGCTAAGTGAAACAGTCACAAAAAGACAAATTCTGCATGATTCCACTTACATGAGTTTCCTATAGTAGACAAATGCATAAGTCGGAAAGCAGCATGTTGGTTTCCAGGGCTTTGGGGGAGGAAGGAATAGGAAGCTATTCTTTAATGGACATAGAATTTTAATTTTGCAGGATGAAAAGAATTTTGGAGACGGATCATGTTGATGGTTGTATAATAATGAGAATGTACTTAATGCCACTACACCATACATATAAAAATGGTTAAGATGGTAAATTTTATGTTACAAGTATTTAACAATTTAAAATAAATAAATAAATAAAATTTAAAATTTCAATAAAATTTATATGTTGAATATTAAATATGAAAACCATTAATGCCATATAGTCAGGTTATATTATAAACTAACTCTTTATGACATAAAAATAGAAACTCTACCCTTAGTTATGGAGCTTCATTTTAAATAAAATAAAGTTTATTTATTTATTTTGAAAGAGATAGCACAAGCAGGGGAGGGGCAGAGAGAGCTGGGGACAAAGGATCTGAAGCAGGCTCTACACTGACAGCAGAAAGCCTGATGTCGGGCTCGAACCCACAAACTGTGAGATCGTGATCTGAGCCAAAGTCAGACATGTAACTCACTGAGTGACCCAGGCGCTCCAGTTATAGACTTTTAAAAAACCTATTCTGCACTTTTGAATTCCTGTATTTAATATTATCTGTAATAGAAGAAATAAAGATAAATTTGAAAATGCAGGTTATTTTCTACCAAGCATAAGCATGGTTTTATAATATATTTATTGCCCCCAAATACCATCAAGGCATTGAAATTTTATTTTATTATCTCTCAGATGAGTTGGTGCCAGATGGCAGAGCCCTAAAGGATTTTACAAAGCATATTGATTTAAAATAAGAAAAATAATAGTACTATGGATATTTAACAATAAAGGAGGAATTTGTAATCAGAAGCTTTAGTAGTTAAGATGACAATTAATCTGAGAAATGTTAAAGCACAGTGATACGGTAGTAATCATGGCATTTAAGCTTTAGTAGCAGAATTGAATTCAGCAGTTGAGAAGCTGAAAATCACAGTAGAACACTGAGCACATAAATCAGAGTGAGAGGAGAGAAAGGCCCCTTTGAGCATATATATGAAAGGACAACCAAGGGCTGGAACTCACAGGAATGCAAATAAAACCTAGTTAGACTGCTAATTCTTCTAGTGAGGAAAGGAGAGTTTGATGAGAAGCTAAAAATTCAAAGTATGTGTTAAAGGTCCACAGCTCAATGTAATGGAAACAAATACATATCCATGAAAGTCTAATATCTTTGCTATAGAAAAGCATTCAAGAACTTGAAGCCCTCTCAGCATAGATTTGTTAGTAGGGAACTAAGTATTATACAATTCTTATTTATATTAATATTCTTAGGGATAAAAGGGAAGATAGCAAACAGTGGCCAGCTTAGAGGCATATTTACAAAATCATTTAGCTTTTCCCATTTTTCACAAAGTAAATGCTGCTCTTTGAAAGTACTGTCGGGCAAAAAGAAATGTTGTCTTATGAAGTGTACCTTGGGGCATGTGGGTTTATATTAGGGCCTGACCAAATTGTGTTAGCTTGCCAGTACATCTGTTTAACTGACAGTGTAAATGTGGATGTGGACACGGATTAGAAAAGTTTGAAGGGTTAAAGGTAGAGTGACAAAAGAAAACAAAGTACTCATATTAATCTTATAAATTAATAAGATTACTTATAACTTAGTAATCTTATTACTGAGTAATCTTCTTAATTTATTACTTTTTAAAATTTATTAGTTAGAGAGAGAGAGAGAACGTGTGCAAGCAGACAGAGGAGAGAGAGAATCCCAAGCAGGCTCTGTGCTGTCTGGACAGAACCCAACGTGGAGTTCAAAATCACGAACCCTGAGATCATGACCTGAGCCGAGATCAAGAGTCAGATGCTTAACCAACTAAGCCACCCAGGCTCCCCTCTTACTAATCTTTTAAAAAAGAGCTATTAAAACTGACAATAACAAGTCAATAAAAAAGGATCAAAGAAATAAATTAGCAAAACAAGGACGACGCACAAAAGCTAATACACATTTGAAAAAATGCTCCCCCTCATAATCAGAAAAGTGAAAATAAGAGTGAGATACCTTTCATTCATCATTTTTGTAAAAGTGAAAAAATAAAAATGTAGTACATTTTACTTCTGGCAATTTCAGGCAAGAAAGTGGGAAAACAGAACTCTCCTTTGTACTGGAAGTAGAAATTGGTTCAGCATTTTTAGATACTACTTTGAGAGTGGTTATTAAATTTGTAAATGCATATACTCCTTAACTCAGAATCCTACTTTTATGACTGTCTTTACAAAAGTAAATAACAAATATATAAAAATAAATGTCCACCGTAGCTACTTATAGGATATGAGAACCATTCAAAGTATTCATCAAGGGCAATGATTTGATAAATAATGATAGTTCATAGAATATTTTGAGTGTATTAAAATGAGGTATAAATATATGTGCTAACTTGAAAGATGCTAATGACCGAGATTGATAAAGACAAAGGCAGAGAACAGTCCATTAAAAACAAGTCCAAATGCAAACCAAACAAAAAACTGTGTGCATATAGGTGCCCATTAACTAAAGAAGAAAGTCATGAAGATGTGCACCCTGCTATTTTAATGGAGGTTAACTGAGGGTAAAATTGTATGGATAGAGTGAGGTGATTATACAATTATGGTGGGTTTATACTTTTTACTTTTGTTGTACTTTTCCAACAGAAATTTTTTAAATGTACAAGCATTTTCCAATTTGGGAAGTAACTTTGAGAGTAAGAACTAAACCACGGCAATGGGTCATTTATACTATCTGTTGGATAAAGAAGTTTGTGAACATAATGGAACCACAAGGAAACAAAGATGCATCTATCTATTATCTTTCATCCTGGGGAACTACAAAGCTGGGATTCTTTTGTGGAAGGAATGCTTGAGCACCAGGCTATGTGTTAAACCAGGACCGGTGCTCCCACTAGGGGCCTCAGTAGCTCCCTGAGAGGTGTATTTCTCCTGTGCCTATTAAACAGATTGAAATTAGGGTCCAAAATTAGCTCCAGAAGTATTCTCAAAATTCATCTATTCCATTTGCACAATTATAAAGATAAAGAAGAAAACTGAGGTACAAAGTGGCTATATCTTCTTTCCAATTCAGGTATTTCTTTTCAAATATTTTTCGTTATTCTTTTCACACCTTCTTGCACATTTAGTTAACCTATACAATTAATATCCAAATAGCAGAGTCAGATGATACATGGCCCAGCAGGTGTCTCATCCACACTTATAAACTGCACCTCCTACCCCCTTTTCACTATACTGTAGCACTGTGATAGTTTATTTTATGTGTCAACTTGACTAGGTCATGGGATGCCCAGATATCTGATTAAACATTATTTCTGGGTGTGCCCACGAGTGTACTTCTAGAAGAGATTAGCATTTGAATTGGTAGACTGAGTAAAGCATATTGACCTCCCCAGTGTAGGTGGATAATGTCTAACTTGTGGAGGGCTGGAACAGAGCAAACAGGTAGAGAAGTTTCTCTCTCTCTCTGTCTGTCTGTCTCTGTCTCTCTCTCTCTGTCTCTCTCTGTCTCTGTCTCTCTCTCCTTCTCCCACCGCCCCCCGCCCCTTCCTTGCTTCATCCTCCTGACTGACTATTGAGCTGGAACATCAGTCTACTCCTTCCCTTGAACTGGGATTTATACCATCAGTGCTCCTACTTCTCTGGAATTTAAATCATAAGCTTTCCCGGGTCTCCAGCTTGTAGACAGCAGATCATGGGACTTGTCAGCCTCCATAACTGCATGAGCCAATTCCTTATAAGAATCTTATTTTGTGTATAAACATATCTCCACACATATATACACACAAATATATGAATGTGATATATGAATACAGGTATTGTTCTTTTTCTCTAGAAAACCTTGACTAACAGAAACGCCTTATATCTAATTTTGTTTTTTGCCTGTACTGTGTTCTGCCCACCTCCATGTTTTTGTTCAGGCTGTCTCCTTCTCATCCTACCTATTCCTATCTCTCTTTCACTTAATTAAATCCTAATTACTCTAAGATTGACATTACCTCCTCTTAGAAGTCTTTGTGATCTGAACCAGAGTCATCTCCCTTTCTCTGTTTTCTCATGGCATCTTGTACATTTCCCCATAGGTTAGCTACTGGGCTGCATTATACTGTCCCACCCTTACTGCACCAATCCATCTCTGCATTCTCTGTGCCTATCATAGTTTCTGGTACTTAACAGCCCCTGAATAAATGTTTGCTGATTAAAGGAATGAGTGAATGAGTAGATGAATTGGAATTGAATGGAGCTAATTAAAAGAAGAATTGGAGCAGGTCTGGCTTTCATCATGGATTAAATCACTTATATAGTAAAAAAGCAATTTTAAAATTACATGCTCTGCTAATGGCAGTTTAGTAGCATCATCTTTGTATACAAAAACATCACTTTATTACTTTCACTTTAATTTACAGAATCTGTATCTATTTTATCTGGGAATTTAGAAAAAAATCTTTCAGTTTTCGGTTTGCTTTGTGTGTTATGACCTAATATATTCTCACTGAGGTTAAAATGCTTATGACTGCTTAAGAAGTATATAGTATGGGGCTTCTCCTTTTCCCTTTGAGAAAATATCTACTCAAGACTAATTTTGATTTCAAACATCCATAAAGAGTATGGCAAACAAAAAAAAATGTTCTAAAAATGTAATACTAAAAATGCCCAATCCCAGACATTAAAAATGCATTGGCAGGGCTGCTGGGAATGATCACTGTGTTTTGTTTGTTTGTTTGTTTGTTTGTTTTAATTGTCCCATTGATGTACTTTCACTGCATGATAACTGACATGGACCTGAAAACTTTGATTTTGGGCAAACAGAAAATATGCCACTGGGATCTGAGCTCCCAGATGTGTGGTGAAGTGCTAAAGTGAGTCATATACTGTTTGTTGAAATCATTTGGCAAAATAGCAAATATAGCAAATGCACTGCTACTTTATTTTTACTTTAATTTTTATATGGGGGGGGGCAGAGAGAGGGAGACACAGAATCTGAAGCAGGCTCCAGGCTCTGAGCTGTCTGCACAGAGCCCAATGTGAGGCATGAACCCACGAACAGTGTGATCATGACCTGAGCTGAAGTTGAGTGCTTAAATGACTCAGCCTCCCAGGCACCTCAGTGCACTGCTACCTCTAAGCACAGTGGCATGACAGCCCAGGACTCCTGGCATTTTCAAAGACCCAAAGTTGTTTAGTGTTTTGCTTTGATTTTCCCCAAGTGTGTTCAGTCTAATTATTCATTTCTGTAATGGGGTCTAGCCCCGATTTTAAGGTCATGTACTTAGTATGTTACCAAGTCACTCACTGAAGCCCAAGTTAACTCTTATCCTCTCTGTCCTCATAGCTGTTGTCTACTTTGGTCTTCTTACTCAATGCTAAATGATATTATAAAGCTCAAACAGGAAGGGGAATGGAACAACTAGAAAAGAGAATACAGCCAGTGTGGCTCTTGGGTTTGAGTTGCATAAGACCAGGGATTACTCTATGTAAACCTGTAGCAGCTGAAATTTGTTTTGTACTCACAGCCTTTTAAAATGTAATTTGTTTCCTGCTTGCTTCATACTTAAGTGTAGGACAGCAGCTTCTACCTTTCCCAGTCTTACTTAGCTGTGAGAAGAAGCCATGCCTTTAAATCTCTCAGCTGTTGGTAAGACTGCTCTTAGCCAAGCCTCCACCCTGCCATCGTCAGAATGCTCCTGGCAACATGCTGAATCCTTCTTTCACTGCATACTCACTAATTTACCAAAACAATTTGCCGAGAGCCTAAAGCCTATATTGGCTCTAGTTCCCCAAATGTCCATTATCAGGAAAAATCCAAGACTTCCAGGTTACTCCTATGTGCATCCTTTGGCTTTGACCAATTTTCCCATTCCTCTGTCTCTGGACTCTTCCACTTGCTCTTTGGAACTCCACCATTACCATGATCCTTGTGTGTGGGGCCATCATACAATTTATTGTTCTGATGGCAATAACCTTTAGAATGAAGGGTCTTAAGATTTTGGGACCAATTGTGATGTAGGTTGGGGGAGGGTGCACATCAACAATTCCCAGACATCAATTTGGTGTCTTAAATTCAACTCAATTCTGACACTAGCTACAGGAGATATCATCTGATTCTACAGAATCAGAAGCCAATTGCAAGCTCATGTTGTTAACCTGTGTTCCTGGTTGGTTCCAACAACCTTCTCCTTGTCCTTTCGGGTTTTTATGGAGGCATCATTACCTAGGCATATTTGATTAAGTCAATGGCCATTAGTGATTAAACTTGATCTCTAGCCCTCTCCCCTTTAGAAGATGGGACTGAAAGTTTCAACCCTCTAATCACTTGATTCGTTCCTCATCTAAGGATGGGAGATGCAGTCCATAAGTCATCTTATTAACATAATAAAAGACACCCCTATTGCTTTTAACACTTAGGAAATTCCAAGGATTTAGGAGCTCTGTGCCAGAAACAGGAGGAAGATCGAACATATATTTTTTATTATAAGTCACAAAATCAGAAGGGTACTGCTGGCAAAACTGAGATTGTCCCAAGCCCTGCCTATATCCTTAATCTGTTTTTTTTTTTTTGTTTTTTTAATTTCCTTTTACCTTTGTTTACTGGGTAGAACCTGCTTCTCTTCTGGATATACTTATTACACTGCCTTTGGTCTCCTCAAATAGTAGCTATTTTTCTTTTCTACAACATTCATACTACTGGGGGTGGATCATGGGAAGGTATCCTCCTTGCCCCTTGAACCACTTCTAGAGCTTTGACTCCAAAGTCTTCTAGCTTTGAAGCTCATGCTATCAGACTATACTCATTCTTACTGCAGTCATCTGTTGATTCCGTGTCACTCCAATATTGCTCAAAGATTTTATAACTTGGCTCTCTGTCACTCTCTCAAATTCTAGTTCTGTGGTTATTCTTGGTGATCTGATTCTTCACACAGATATCCTTTTCCAGTATTTGGCTTCTCAGTTTCTTGGCTTCTTCTTCTTTGAAGATTCTGTCTCTCTTCCCACCTTAGCCACCCACTCCCATGTCACATTATTTACAATACTAGCACTTTCTTCATCATCTCAATTTCAACTGTGTCATCTCTGAACCAACTTCATATTACTTCTAGTCCTCTCCTTCTGGTTCATGGACTCCAGCAGTTCTTCAGTCCATTTAGACCAAGAGTCCATTGTTCATGCCATCCTCCTGGCAACCTCAATCTCCTCTGGGTCACCACTTTTCTCCTACACAGATGAGCTTCCATGATTCATAATTATGATAATTTCTTTGCATATATGCTCAATTCCCTCACTCCATTGTTTTTCTACCATGTTTATCTGGTAAACACTAATTCTGGTGAAATCTATTCTCTGTGGACTCCATGTTTATGCTCAGGCAGCTGAAGATGGCTTAGAGAAAAGCCCACAGTCATGCTGATTGGTTTTATCTTATTGTCATGATCACTGTTGCAAAAGGGCCTTTAGTTTTTTCCAGGAGTACTATTACATTTCACTAGCCTACTGTCCCTCCCATTCTCCTGAACAACCATTCCTTTCTTCTTTCTCTTCAAATCTCCAGAATCTTTATCCTGTTGCTTACACTTTGGTGATGGGCCTGAGTTCCTAGTTCTCTGAGTAAATACAAACATTCAATAATGATCTTCCACATACTTCCACCATTGTATCTTCTAACGTATCTGCATGTATTGCCATATATTCTACCTTCTCTTAATATGGATGGAGTGTGTTCCTAAATTCAAACCCTCCACTTGTGTACTAGATATCATTACTTATCACCTACTCTAGGACAGATCTCCAGCAGTTCTCCTATCTCTCCTGCACCTTGAGTTTCCCTCTCTTTACTGTATAATCCCATCAGTATACAGATATTGCACACGTCTTTTTTCATAAAACATTTTTTCCCAAACATCACATCCTACTTCAGGACCCCCCTTGCTATTACTCAGCATTTACTTTTAGCAGAGCACCTTTAAAGAGTGCCTAGTTTAGGGATGACTGGGTGGCTCAGTCAGTTAAGTGTCTGACTCTTGATTTCAGCTCAGGTCATTATCTCACAGATCGTGAGTTTGAGACCTGCATTGGGCTCTGCGCTGACAGTATAGAACCTGCTTAGGATTCTCTGTGCCCCATTCTCTCTGCCCCTTCCCTGCTCACTCTATCTCTTTCTCTCTTTCAAAATAAACAGTTTTTAAAACAGTGCCTACTCTAACAAAATGAATGAACAAAGGAAACAAAAACAAAATAACCCAGACTCTTAAATATAAAGAACAATGGATGGTTGCCAGAGGGAAAGTGGGTAGGGGACAGGTGAAATAAATAAAAGGGATTAAGAGCACACTTATGATGGGCACTGAGTAGTGTATAAAATTGTCAAACCATTACATTGTCACCTGAAACTAATAAAACACTAATTATACTTGAATAAAAAATTAAAATAAAAAATAAATAAAAGTACCTACTCTTGTCATCTCCACTGCCTCTCTTCTCATTCTTTTTTTCTCTCCAATCTAATTCTAATTCCTTCTCCTTTCCCTCTACCAGATCTGCTCTTCTCAAGGTCACCAGAGAATCCTGGTTGCCAAATCATTAATTCTCGGTCTTCACTATACTTGATCCATAAGCATCATTTAACAGACGGTTGATCATTATAACTTCTTGAAATACTTTTTCATTTGGCTTCTAAACAATTGCTTTTGTTTTTTTCCCTGCTTCTCTGGCTGATCCTTTCCTGATTCTGTTATACCCTTTTAAACACTCCCTCCTCTAAATACTAAATTGTCCCAGGGATTAGTCTTTACATAGCTTTCTTCTCTAGATAGACACATATCCTTAGTGATATCATCGAGTCTTATGACTTTAAATACAGACTCTATGTTAGTAATCTCCAATCTCCAGCTGGAACTTTCTCCTAAACAGTCAACTCATATATAGAAAGCAGCTTTCTCGGCATCTTTTCCTGGATAATTAATAAACATTTCATGTTAGCTATCATGCCAAAGGCAAATTCTCATTTGGCTTCTCAAATCTGCTCTTCCCATAGTTTTCTCAACCTTAATAAATGTTAATTTCATTCTTCCTACTGCTTAGGCCAAAGACATTGGACTCATCTTTAACTCCTCTTTTTTTTTAAATTTTTTTTAACGTTTATTTATTTTTGAGACAGAGAGAGACAGAGCATGAACGGGGGAGGGGCAGAGAGAGAGGGAGACACAGAATGGGAAGCAGGCTCCAGGCTCTGAGCCATCAGCCCAGAGCCCGACCCAGGGCTCGAACTCATGGACCATGAGATCGTGACCTGGGCTGAAGTCGGATGCTTAACCGACTGAGCCACCCAGGTGCCCCTAACTCCTCTTTTTCATAGCTCATATTCAATCTTTTAGAAAATTTGTCAGAGCTACCTTCACAACGTATTCAAATTCAATCACTTCTCACCACTTCCACCATAACCACTGTGGTCCATCCACCATCATGTCTCACTTGGATTATAACAGTAATCTCATCTCTGTTTTTGCTTCCAGCCTTGACCTCTCCTATCTCCCACATAGCACTTTGAGTGGACCTTTGTAAGTAAGTCAGATCATGTCACTCTTCCACTCACAACCTTCCTGGGTTTCCTATCTCAGAATTATTCAAAATCAAAGTAATTTAAATGGCTCCGAAGTATTATACCAGTGATTTCCAACCTTTATTGTAAATCAGAATCACCTGAAAGGATTTAAGATATTCAGATGCCTTCCACTCCCTAATTAAGGTACAATGGGCAGAAGGGGTTGAAAAGTACAAACTTCTAGTTATAAATAAGTCATGGGATGTAATGTACAGCATGGTGAAATAGTTAATAATGCTGTATCGCATGTATAGCAGTTGCTAGGAGAATAGATCTTAAAAGTTCTTATCACAAAAAGAAAATTTGTAACAACGGTGAGGGAGGTTAACTAAATTTATTGTGGTGATCATTTTGCAATATACATAACCATAGAATCATGTTGTATGTCCGAAGCTAACATACTGTTATATGTTCATTGTATCTTGATAATAAAAAAAAAGATACAGTTGGAACTTTAGTGGGGCCCAAGCTTCAACATTTTTTAGGTCACCATCCAGCCTAATCCCTGATGTGACCTTATTTCCTACCTATCTCCCTTGCACACCCTATCTGCCACCCTGCCTCCATGTACCCTTCTTCAGCCATATTGGTCTTGACATTTCTCTCCATCATGCCAAGCTAGTTTCTGCCTCAGGAATTTTGCAGTAATATTCCTTCTGGTCAGAGCACTTCCTGCCCTGTCTCCCCACTGTCTTCATGGTATACCCTGTCCTCTTTCAGGTCTTTACTCAAATGTCATTTTCTCAGAGATGCCTTCTGGGACCACTTTATATATGATGGCAAACATCCCTTTTCTTCCTCTGCTTTCTTTCATCCTTACCTTTCTAATTTTTCTTCATAGCATATGTTTATGTGATTGTCTATTTTTTTCTCTCTACTACAAAATAATCTCCATTGGGGTAGGGGCTTTGCTTGTTCTGTTTAATTTCTTATGCCCAGAACAGGGCCTGGTAAATGATCGGTGCTCACTGAATAGGTTGTGAATGAATTAATAAAATGGGAGGTTCAATCCACCCAGTTTTGTCAGCCATAGATAAATAAAGAAGGTAGGCCTACCGCACCATTTCATAGGACCTAGAATTTGTCTTTCTACACCAGTCCACAAAAGTCCTTGTTATGGCCCATTTGACATGACCAATCTTTTGTCTTGGCTTTCATTTCAATACTCCAATTTTCCAGCTGTCACTAGAGCTGGGGCCTGAGCCTGGAGGTTTTGCTCTACACCTGGACCTTGTCAGTTTCCCTTTCCCTATACAGCTCGGGGACTTGTGTAGACTAATTAGACTTGTAAATTGATGCTATCTTTCTGATTGAAAACTGCTGCTGCCAACACCATCCCTCACTTCCCTGTTGCCATAGTATCCATCAGATTTTTATATCCTCTTTGAACTATGTAGTCTGAGGTACTATGCAGTTACCATTAGGATCCTCTGGCTAGGACAGGATTTTAATCCTACCAATCCTGATTTTCAATCCTGAGTAGTCTTCAATGCTGAGAGCTTTTAGAATAATTTGTTCTTCAACACCTGAGCTTAATAGGTTGTCAGGAAATAAATATCACCCTCTAAGTAACCAGAGACTTCTCTTTTAGTTCTACATACAGATCCTCCATTTCTAGTCAGATCTTTATTTTTGACCTGCCAAAATATGAATTATATCATGTTACTCTTTTTTTTTTATTAATGTTTATTTATTTATTTTGAGAGAGAGAGAGAGAGAGAGAGCAAGCATGAGCATGAGATGGGGGAGGGGTAGAGAGACAGGGAGATAGAGACTCCAAAGCAGGCTTCATGCTGTCAGTGCAGAGCCCGATGCAGGGCTTGATCCCACAAACTGTGAGATCATGACCTGAGCCAAAATCAAGAGTTGATACTTAACCAACTGAGCCATCCATTCACCCCTATCATGTGACTTCTGTTCAAAACCTTCCTAAGTTTCGTATCTCCCATGGAGTAAAAGCCCATTTAACTTTTTTAAATGTTTATTTATTTTTGAGAAAGAGAGAGAGCATAAGCAGAGGAGGGCAGAGAGAGACGGAGAAACAGAATCTGAAGCAGGCTCCATGCTCTGAGCTGTCAGCATAGAGCCCTCCCCACGGCTTGGGACCTGAGCCAAAGTTGGATGCTTAATCAACTGAGCCACCCAGGAGCTCTGTAAAAGCCCATTTAGAATGTTCTATATGTTCTATACAGCCCTGTATTAGTATTTTCAGATGTTAGCATGCTTACAAATCACCTGGTAATCTTCTTAGAATGACATTTACATTCAGAAGGGCTGACTCTGATGGGGCCCAGGAGTCTGCATTTCTAAGAAGCTCTCAAGTGATGCTGATGTTGCCTTGTTACTCATACTGTGAGTAACAAGATTGCAAAGATACACCTTCTCCCCTACCACCTGGCCTTCTACTTCTCTGACTTTGTTATACTTCTGATATTATCCTTTATTTCTGACTTACATGAGCTTCCTTCATAGTCTTAGAACATCCAGGCATGTTCCCACCTCAGGGCCTTTGCATTGGCTGACCCTCTATCTGAAAACATGTCACTTAGATAAACACCTCTCTGTCTCCCTCCCACTTGCTTCAAGACTTTATTCCAATGTCATTTTCTTTATTTTTCTTTATTAAAAAAATTTTTGAGGGGAGGGAGAGGGGCAGAGGGAGATAGAGAAAGATTGAGAGAGAGAGAGAGAGAGAGAGAGAGAATCTTAAGCAGGTTCCATGTTCAGGTTGGAGCCTGAGGCGAGGCTGGGATCATGACCTGAGCTGAAATCAAGAGTTAGACACTCAACTGATTGAACCACTCAGGAACCACCCCCACAATGTCATTTTCTTAGTGAAGCCTTCCCTGGACATCTGATTTAACAAGGCAGACCATCTCCTTCTTGTCTCCCTTTTCCCTCTTTCTACTTTTTCTCCTTAACACATCACTACTGAAATACGACACATTTTATTTGTTTATTGTCTGCCTCTTACACTAGGGTGCAAACTTTGTGGAGGCATTTTTTTTTCATTTATGTTCACTCCAGCAACCAAAATACTGGCTGATACATAGAAGGTTCTCAATAAATAATTGTTGAATGAATGCACTAAAAATTTCAGTTATATTTTTCATATACATTTTTTCTATTTATGCAAAAAGTCCTGGGAAGAGGAAGATGGAAACAAATTTGTTCCAGATTAATTAGGCTAGTCTGTTACAGGTGAATGTCTCCCAAGAATAGCAGATCAGAACTCATTTACTTAATCCTCATTTATACAGCTTTCTTTGGTACGAGCAGAACGATGTTAGAAGAGATCAAGTTCTACCTTCAAGTGAGAGAAACTTAATGAGACTGGTAGCACTATTAAGAACAAACACAAGCTGAGACATTAATGGTCTCTATTTAAAGTTATAATTAGGATTGTTTGCACAGTGATTCAGGCTTTCCTGGAAGGCAGTTACTATATATATGAATTCTTGTCAAAGATACTGTAGAAGAAGTTTGGTCTTCTGTGGAAAATTGACCTAGAAGACCTCTACGGTGTTTTCTGCCTGAACAAATTAGAAACCGATGACCGAGAAGAGGAAGCTGCTGTGTGGGATGTGCAAGACCAGTTGCCCAAGGAAGAATGCACAGCCACATTTCATGTCTCATAGTTCTCAGTCTTATAAGCTCCCAGTGAGCTTTAGCAGGTGAGAAGGTTATTATTTTTTGGTTTGTTGGTTTTGTGTTTTAAGAGAAGCTGGCCAAGACCTAGCAAACTGAACCAAAAGACATTCTATTGTTATTACCTATTTTCTGTCTAATCAATTTTCAGCTATCTCTGATTTTGGTTAGAAGAATGTATATACAACAAGTAATTTTCACTTTGGTATTTTCCATTATGAATTCATAAGGACATTCTTCACTACCCCTCTAGTAAATCAGAAACAGGAATGAATATGGTATAATGGTAGGTAACATGATTTGCAATTTTAAACTTATAAGCTGTCTTTATCAGTAGACTACCACGGAATAGAAATTGTTCTTCTTTACTTCTTTCATTAATTATTCTTTTCATTACAGTATAATTTTAACTTAACCTTAGAAGATATTAAATAATAAAGATTTGTAGTTACAAATTAGTCACATTTACATTCCTCAGGTAATCTTAAGGATCATTTTATGAGTTTATTGCTCTAATCCTACTATTTATTGATGCTTCTACATATATATGTATTTTTTAAATAATGAGAAAAACCATATGAAGTAGGAATTCTTATCAGCATGATGAAAATCCTGGGGTCCAGAGATTTTTAAGTAACTAGACACATTTACACATTTCAGTTAAAAAAAAAAAAAATGAACTGTATTCAAACCCAGGTTGACATGCCTGCAAAGTCCAGGTTTTTAATTCCCACACTGTGATCATTGTACAGATGAGTAGATAAGTCTTAGAGAAGCCAAGGTACTTCTCCAAAACTATACACCTAAGACCTAGAAGAAGCAGGAAAGGAAAGCAGATAGTTTTTTTTTTTTTCTAGGAATAGTGTTCTTTCCATTTTTCATAATAGATTTTTTTTTAAATGTGTGACATTCAGTAACAGCATTAGAAACACTAATCCAAGTTTAAAGGTGATGCAATAGTTATATATTTAAAAAGAAACAGCAAAGTCCAAAAAATAATTAACCAATCTTCTCAGCACAGGATGGAAAATTATCAATAGCCTAGTCTAAAACATTTTTATTTCACAGAATCTCTGATTGAAATTTTCTCCGTATGGATATTTATGCTTTCTCTTTACATATACACAACTGTCAAATTAAATTCTTTATGGCTAAAAGACATAAAGGTAAAAAAGAAAAAAGAGAAAATGTAGGAAACCGTGTGTACACACTTTGAAAAAGAGATGTTTTCTTAAACAATTCTGAAGACTTTGGAATATATATATGTATATCTTAATACATACATGACCGTTTACAGCTTCTATGTGCCATTTCATATCTTATAACTTTATGATTTATTTTGGAAATGCCAGGATATGGGGAGTGTACCCAATTTGTATTACTACAAAGAATGGAAGGTATATGAGCTGTGCGTGCATGTGTGTGTGTGTGTGTGTGTGTGTGTGTGTGAGAGAGAGAGAGAGAGAGAGAGAGAGAGTAAGAACATAAGAATAAAACAAGGCTTTGACTACATGTATCTACTTGACTGGCTACCTCTGAAATTTATGAGTCTCTTATTGTCTCACTGTTTATACTCTTTGCATACTCTTACCCAATTCCCATACATCAGCTATAGAGACCTTCTTGAGAAGTAATAATGAATCACAACATTCCCCTATTTTAGTAGCATTTTTTTTCCCATCCAAATAAAAGCCGAATTCCTAAGGGCAACAGGTCCTTCATCATCTGTCCCTTGTTACTATCCCTCCTTCCATGCTCTCTCATTTGACATGTTCCAGTTCATGTTGATTTTAACTTTTTTTTTTTTTTACAATTATTTATTTTTGAGAGACAGAGCACAAGTGGGGAGGGGCAAAGAGAGAAGGAGACAGAATCCAAAGGAGGCTCCAGCGTCTGAGCCGTCAGCCCAGAGCCCTACACGACAGGGGCCCGAACTCACAAACTGCGAGATCATGACCTGAGCCGAAGTCCGCCGCCTAACTGACTGAGCCACCCAGGTGCCCCAATTCATGTTGATTTTAAACTGGCTTCTTGAATGTACCCTCAGGCTTTTGCCTAGGCTATGCTTTGTTTGGATGCCTTGCCACCCTCTCTTCTACGTGAACAGCTCCTGATCAGGCAGGCCATCACTAATATTTTATCTCCTCAGGGAAATGTACTTGATCGCTCTTCTTCAAGTAGATGTTCTCTTTAATTTCTATAAGAGCACCCGAGTTTTTTTTGCCATAGCATTAATCATAATTTAAGTCATTTTGTTTGATCATGTGTTTTAGTTTTCTTTTCTTTCTCTCTCACCAGACTATATTTCACAGATCCCATGATCATTTCTCTGTGGTGGAGTTCTCTACAGTTCTTAGATCACTGCTTGGTACAGAATTGTTGCTTACCAAATATTGTATGAAAAAATGGATAAATAAATGATGAATGAGTGAGTACATATTTATTAAAATATTTTCTGAGTATCCTTATGTCTGCTTGGAGAAAAAAAGTGAATGTTATCTGAAATGATATGGTATAGAAAGAGGTTGTAAAGTGTGGAGAGCTTTGGCTTCTAATGTAGAATAGAAATATAAACTATGAATGTAATCATCCCCAAGAAAACAAAATTATTCTTAACAATTAATAGTATGAAGGAAAGGAACTCTCCTAAAAACCACTTAGTATTCTTATTCTGAGGTTTAAATTCATTAATATCCTATGTGTATCTAGTAAATCCTAAAATGTCTACCCTCTCATTTCCCCCAGACAACATATAAGTCCACTCACTCAATGATTCTCTCCCACCCTCCACTTCCTCCCAGTAACTGTCGAACTTCTAGAAGCCAGTGGATTTTAGGATCAATATTTGGGTCCTGGGAAAGGACTTTAATATAATAAGGGTGAAGGAGTTAGAGGCCATTGCTAACATTTCAAGGACATTCACATCCTAATGCATTATTAGTACTTGGAAAGAGGTTTATATCAGCATCATTAGCTTTTAGAATAATGATATCAACTAGGTTCACTCTAGGGAAGCATAATAATAGCAGCAGCAGATAAAGGACATCATATGAAAAGGCACAAAATAATGCTAGAACCTGCAGCAGAGTATTTTCTATAGCCATCAAAATGTTCTCCAACAAGGAATTCAGACATGGGGTCCAAATTACTCTGCTGTGGAAGGTTATAGAGAAAAAGTGTATACCACCCTTGTTTCTGTGATTGACATTCATTCATTCATTCATTCATCCACCCCACAATTATTTACTGAATGTCAACCATTGTGATTTTCACCGTGCTAGCCACTGGGATAATTTTAAACAACAATCATTCAGTTCTTCCATGCAGATTGATAGGGCTTGAGGAAGACAAGATTACTTCTGTATATGTTTTTATAAACCACAGCCCAGAATAAAAACTAGCTTCATGTTTTACACAAAGGGATGCTTCATAACCTTTTTTTTTCCCCCCTGGTAAAATATCTTCTAAATGATGGTTATTTAAAGAAAGATAAAGATAAAGATTTTCACTTTTGAAATAGACATTTGTAGGCACCTTATTTATTGACAAGATTAACTTTTACCCGCCACATCATAAGTAAAGATAAGGTTTTCATCTAAAAACAAATGCAGGATAGGAAGTACCCCAAAGTCATCTGAAAGAATTGGATAATCTTAATGATATTTGGAACAGGACTTGTAAAAACTTTTTCAGTCTTCATGTACTAGCTTATGTTTTCTAGCTTTGGAATTCCATTGGAGACAGATCCAGTAGACACAGCACAGAAGGCTTTGAATTCCTTCTGCTTAAGCAATGTGTCAACTCAAAATCTTCTTTAAATCGATAGCAGGTATAATTTAACTACAAACTCTATGTCGGAGTTAAAATAAAAATAAATAAACCGATCTCAATGTAGCAATTTCAATATGGGAGACAAAATAGTGGACTCTAAATGAAGAACTATGACCAGTACCTTTTGAATGCCTGCTTGGGATTCCAGAACGTTATTCTCTGATCCATTGCTTCTGTTGATCATCCTCCACATTTGGGAATACATGCTGTCCCTTTCAAAAGGATTCATTCCCTTCATCCGGACATGTTCATACACGGCAGAGTCCAGTACTGTGCCATAAGGGATGTCTGTTTGCTTGGAAAGGTCCTGGAGAGATCTTCATTATTAGGAGAGAAGAAAGACACAAGAAAGAGTACTGAACACTTTCAACTGGAAATAAAGCTATAGAAAGCAGAGAATAATATAATATAGATGTCAAATTGCTTTCTTATTCTGTGGTTTCTTAATATTAAAATGTAATATACAAGGAGAATTGTTGTTAGGGTATATGGCACTTCCACAAACCATTCGAAGGCAAAATCATTACTAAAAGAAAAATGAAAATTTCTAGTGGTAAGGCAATGCTTTTTTGTGTGAACTTCACTGTGAAAAGAGCAAAAACAAAGCTAGCAATGCCATTAAAGCAAAGACAAATTAAATTAGATTGCTAGATAATCATATAATCATTTAGTTTTTAAAAAGTTCAATATGTTATAACCCTTAAGCTTATGTTCTTTTAGGTGGCAATGCTTGAACATTTTTATAAAATAATTATATTTTGCATAAACAGCATATTTTGAGGTCAAGTGTACTACTTAAAAATTAGTATTTATGATAGTAACTATTTAACAATTGGCTACCCCATACATTTAGCACCTAATATACATTATTCTCACAGCAATGCCCCATTTTCAGAAATATTTCACCCATTTTATAGATGAAAAAACAGGTTGAGAGTATAAAAAAATTTGCTCCATGGCACAGTCAGTGAGGGATCAGACAGGTTTCAGATGTAGATCTGACCAGCTTCAAAGGCTATAGTATTTTCACTGCAAGCTGTTGTCTCTTATTTCTATATTTCTTTTGCTGTATTGGCTTTAATTTTGTGTGTGTGCATGTGTGTGTGTACATGCACGCATGCACGTGTGAGCATGTGTGTGTGTGTGTGCGTGAGAGAGAGAGAGAGAAAGAGAGAGAGATTTCTATTTGTACTCAAATAGAATAAAATTCATGATTCTGGAAAGCTAAACATATTTTCAGCTTCCTCTTTTACAGAATAATGCTCAGGATTTTCAAATCAGTGTCTATGTTATAGATAGTATTAGCTTGTCCTAGGTTATTCATCTCTATATTGGTGGTCAGTTTCCTCACATTTCAGTTTCTGAGCCACTCTATACTTTCTAACTTGGAGAACCAATTGCTGTTCCACTGAAACTCATTGAATTTGTGTAGGTGCTCAACTCTAATGACTGAGTTTTAGGAACAAATGTGTCTTTGGCATGCTCTTCAAAAGTAGACACTGGCATATTCAAACTCACTAACGTCTGAGAACGGCAGCAGATGCTTTGGAACACTACACCGTATTTTCAATAAGAATACTCACAGTCCTCCCACAAACATGGGTCCTGAGTCTCATGTTATGTATACCTCTGACCTTTTTGGTCTGTTTCTAGATGGAGTTTGGTAATGACTTCCTGGGGGCCTTTGCAAACAACACTAGCATTGGGCAAGGGTATTGGCAATACTCTTGCAGGTCACCAGTTTCCATCATGATGCAAACTGTTATCCCAAACGATAATTATGGGCTGTGTTTGGCTAGAGGAAGGATTTGTGCCAATTTATAATGACAACTTTCAGCAGAATTTGGTCTATGTTTTATTGAGTTTTGGGTTGTTGATGTGTATTATTTACTCAATGGAAACTACCATGATAATTCCTTTTTGTTCAATACTTCGGCTGCATAAATGATGCATTAAAAATCACTATTTCCAAGGAAAAATTGCTGGAATATTCTACAACTATTAAACCAATTCTACCACTTGTAAAAAGATAAAATGACAGTATAAATTATAATTGAAGGGTACATCAGGAATAAAAGTGAGCTACACGTAGCCAGGGTGCAAGCTAATACCAGAGTGACAGGGCATTTGTTCCTGGGACATACCATGCTTATCTTGTTAACGGTTTATAGCAGTACGGATTTTATTCCAAATACATTGCTTCTCACTTACTGCTGTTTCCAGTAGTAGGAGTGAAACTATTCAAAACATACACCTTTTAACATATTTCCCACTCGTAGTGGAGGATGTCTGTAAAGTGGTAGCCAGGGGGAAATTTGAAACATTAATACAGATCATAATAGCAGGCCTCACTTGTTCAATATCTATAAATACAAGGGCCTATTCTAGGTAGATGTATAGAGCTTGTACCTTCTAGAACCAAAGGTCTCATGGCTAACGGCCATGTCATGGTTCATCAGAGACCCTCTTAGGATAGGATTGGACACTTGCTCCTTAGAAGATTCAGCGATCAATCTCTCCTATAATTCTCAGAAATCTTCAATTTGGTGGTGGTGAGATCATAATCTAGGGCTCAAATTTTTATATGCTTATACTTAAGTATATAACTTGTTTGCCCAAACAGTCATACCAGCAAAACACTGTTAAATAAATGAACACTCCTCTTAGCTTTCCATGAAAAGAAAATTGAAATAAAATGTTGGGATCATTAATATAATCAGGTTCCTGTGGCATAACATCGCTTTAAACATTAGCTTCACAACTTGAATATCAAACTATAATACAAACAATATTGTTGGTGAAACTGATTTATACACAAAAATTTTAAAGGGATATCTCAATCTATTGCCTAGGTGAAATTCCTGATGTCAGAAAAAAAAAAAGCATTTTATTTTCAACATACTTCAGATTCAGAATAGCAGAGCTTTTTGTAACTTAGAACAAAGGCATTTTCTCTCTAGCTTTGTTTCTGATATCAAGTTCAGCTTATAGATTTGCCTTGAGATATGCTTGCAATAAAAATTACAGCTTGTCTGATTCAGCATCGTTCCATTATAGTATACAGAGATAACACTGAAGGTGACAAAAATAAAATGAAGCAAAATGAAGTGAGCACAAACAGCTTATTACAGAAAGTGAAGGCTGTTTTAGGAGCCCAACACAGAAAGAGAGTGCCCATTATATGTGGTCATTTTGTTATTTTCATGTTAGTAAGATTTTAGAGCAATATCAGTAGAAATGGTGCGGCCTATATTATGAGCCCCTAAAAGAAATCTAGCAAATTATTCCACTAGTGGTAGAATAGGTAGTAATCCTCAAAAAAACTGTATTTGAAGTTCAACATCTGAGTGAATTTAGAAGGGCCAAGTCTTTGTTTTCTCTTTTGTTTTTCTAAATCCTTTTTTAAAAAATGCAAAACAATTATAAAATAATTAATAAATTAATATAAATATATTCACCATGGTCAATATATAAATTAATCAACCATGGCAAATACTGTCATTTCTTTTTAACCGTTGACAATGCTTACCCAGAAGAAATGGGAACAATCTAGAGCATTCTAGAAAATTGTTAACTTGGAATATACTCATACCAATATATTCCATTTCTCCACTTAATCACACAAAACCCACAGGTACTCACGTAAAACTCAGCAAATGATCACTCCGCAAATCTGTTATTGTTGAATCTTCCTCTCCCAACCCCACACCCCAACTCATGCACACAGAATTTAAAAAAAAATGAGAGTCTATAGCTGTAAGTGGTGAATAATAAAAGAAAGCAAATGGTTTGCCATCTAATCACTCTGTTTTCCCAACATCTTTTTGAAATTCAACTTTTATTCCTTGTACTGGTGTCCTACACTACTAACGACCCGTGGGTACTAAAGAATACTGACAGCTGATAAGTAAGTGACATTTAGTTATTTGCATGAACGTTACATATACTAGGAAACTGTAATTTAGGGCACTTCTGGGAAGTAAATTTGAGGAATTTGGGTGGATGTAGGCTGATTCCAAACTCTTTCCATGAGAAAAATAAACACTCAAAACCCTTCAAGCATAGAAAATTAATTTTGATACATGTGATCCTCTGAGATTAGATATTAGTAACTTTGACATTGGGTAAATTAGATTTAAAAAAAAATTTTTTTCTTTAATGTCATTTATTTTTGAGAGACAGAGCGTGAGCAGGGCAGGGGCAGAGAGAAAAGGAGGCACAGAATCGAAAGCAGGCTCCAGGCTTTGAGCTGTTAGCACAGAGCCAGATACGGGGCTTGAACTCATAAACTGTGAGGTCATGACCTGAGCCGAAGTCGGATGCTTAACTGACTAAGCCACCAAGGCACCCTGGGGCAAGTTAGATTTTAAAGTCAAGCAAATAGATTATTTGTGTGCCATATGATGTTATTTATCCCTGTTAACTGGAATTTCTTCATCTAAAAATGGAGAGAATAAGAGTATCTAAAGGTGATGATAAAAGGACCTGTCATATCAGCACTCAATCAAGTTACCTACTGTTTTATATGAAGATTATTATTATTACTATGATTCACCTCCTACTAATGCCCTATTTAACGATTTCTAATGGATTTTAGTGTGTGGCAGGATAGCCCCTTTATAAATATTGTTGATGAGCAGATTCATGAATTGGGGTCGAAATGAAGACTCATTAGGAAATTAGTACAAGATTTTATCCAAGTACAAGATTTTATATTTAATTTTTTAAATTACTCATTTTATGAGTTATTTAAAATATTTAAATATATTTTTAAAATATTATTTAAATAACTCATTTACATTTCTAGAAGTGTCAACTAGTTAAAAATCTAATGCCTATCCTCTTACAGTGAACTTTCACTCATATTTTTCACCTATTTTCCTTTTAACAAGAGAATAGATTTTACTCACATAAACTTTAAAATAACACTCCTAAATCTCTCTTTTCCTCTGTTTTCTTTCTTCTTTTTAAACATTTGAGCTTGGTTTTGTGGGATGCTCAGCAACAAATGGCTGCCAGCTCTAGCTCTGGGGAATTGTAAGTCTAATCCCATTTTTAATGGAATGGAATAAGTCAACTTAAGTTATCACATCAGAAGCGATTTTTCTTCGGGGGAGAGAAATGGAACGCGGTTGATAGGATGGGTGCTAGATGCCTTAGGCACAGGGGATGACGGCGGGAGAGAGGCAAACAAGTGGGGATATATTAAAAGCGTCTTCCACCTCGGTTCAGGTTTTTTCTCCCACACTCCCTCCCCAGTTTCTTCCTCTGGATGCTGATTTCAGCATCTGCCAAAGGAGAAAATTTTGTTGCAGCTCTAGGAGCCCTCAGTAACCACATTAAAAGTCTGCCTGATGCCCACTGTTGTTCATTGGACGCAGCAGCTGAACACTTTGTGAGTACAGAGGCAGGTTTTGCCGAAAAGAAAAACAAAAATAAAATCAAAACAAAACCCCCAAAAAACCAAACCAAAAAAAAAAAACCCCAAAAAACCAAAACCAAAACAACAACAATAAAACACTGCTCCAAAATTTAAAACTCAAAAGAACAACTAATATGCCAAATAAAGGTCCACTGGACTGAGAATTAGTGTCACTGAGACCGAAGAAGAAGAGAAAGTGTCAAAAAATGGATTGAGGTGGCCAGGTAAGGCAGGCCTGCCTCTGAGAGGTACAGCCAACAGCCAGCACTAGGCAATCTCTTAGTTTCTACAAACCTGGGTTTTGAAGATGTAAAGATTTGAGTTTCAATCCTTGAACAAGTTATTTTTCCTCTCTAAATTGCAATCAATTTCCCTATTAGTGAAATTTTTTTCACTAATTAATTTCACTAATTAATTTCACTACAAAATTTTATAATTTTGTAATAATAGGTGTAGATATTGATACAAGACACTTACCTTAGTATTTAACACTCTATGAGTGCTCCATTACTGGTACTTGCAATTATTAATTTCATTACTAATACTATTACTTTGTTCTCTGTTATGATTTTTGGAATTGTCATATCCTTATTTTTCCTACCAACTAAATTCGTTTCAGATTCCTCACCTGTGGCCTTTCTGTCTCTTACCCTATCTAATCTCTCATTAATTGCTATACATTTTTACCTCCTGAATCTTGCAAATCTGTCACTGTGTTTGTCCTCTCATTGCTAATACTCTCATTACTTTCACCTAGAGAATTATTTCTAAGTATTTTCTCTATCTCTACTTTCACCCACCTCTAATCCATCTTCCACACCACAGCTAAAGTCTGATACTATCCCTGTTTTATTTAAATACTTCCTATATACTCCACTACCCTTAGAAAATATCTACAAATCCATAGCATTCAAGAATCTTAAAAAATTTGGCCTAAAATTTTTTCCATTTCTAGAAAAAACTTTTGCCTCATTCACACTCCCATTATAGGGCAAACAGACCATTTCATCATTCCTTGCTTGATAGGTATTTTCTTTGCATGTCTTCTTGTCTATCTGGTAATTCCTTCTTTTCAAGTTCAAGGTCAAACTCAGCTGCCTCATCAGTGCTTTTCTACTACTTAGAATATGTTCATATTTTAGCATTCTGTTATGAAATTTTACTTCTCTTCAGATTACATTTTGCTTATTCATACACACACACACACACACACACACATACCTACATACTTTTTTTAGTTCATCTTTGAAACTCACAGTCTAACCCAGGGTCTGGAAAATAGCAGTCAATGAGACTCATTTGTTTTGGCTACTCTTTACTAGAAAAATGCCTTTATCTTAGAAAGCCAGCATTCCCATTTAAACTAGCATTGCATAACATAGTATTGGAAGACTTAGCCTCAGCAATCAGACAACACAAAGGAATAAAAGCATCCAAATCAGCCAGGGGGAAATCAAACTTTCACCCTTCACAGATGATATGATACTTTACATGGAAAACCCAAACGATTCCACCAAAAAACTGCTTGAACTGGTCCATGAATTCAGCAAAGTCACAGGATATAAAATCAATGCACAGAAATTGGTTGCATTCCTATACACCAACAATCAAGCAACAGAAAGAAAAATCAAGGAATAGATCCCATTTACAGCTGCACCAAAAACCATAAAATACCTAGGAATAAACCTAACCAAAGAGGTGAAAATCTATACACCGAAAACTATAGAAAGCTTATGAAAGAAATTGAAGAAGTCACAAAAAAATGGAAAAATATTCCATCTCCTGGATTGGAAGAACAAACATTGTTAAAATGTTGATACTACCCAAAGCAATCAACATATTCAATGCAATCCCTATCAAAATAACAACAGCATTCTTCACAGAGCTAGAGCAAACAATCCTAAAATTTGTATGGAACAAGAAAAGACCCCAAATAGCCAAAGCAATCTTGAAAAAGAAAACCAAAGCTGGAGGCATCACAATCCAAGACTTCAGGATGTATTACAAAGCTGTAATCAAAAAGACAGTATGGTACTGGCACAAAGACACTTAGATCAATGGAATAGGAGAACCCAGAAAGGACCCACAAATCTTTGACAAAGCAGAAAAGAATATCCAATGGAATAAGGGAAATGGTACTGGGAAACTAGACAGTGACATGCAGAAAAATGAACCGGGGACACTTCCTTATGCCATACACAAAAATAAATCAAAATGGATGAAAGACCTAAATGTAAGATAGGAAGTCATCAAAATCCTGGAGCAGAAAGCAGGCAAAAACCTCTTTGACCTTGGCCGCAGCAACTTCTTATCAACACGTCTCCAGACACAGGGAAACAAAAGCAAAAATGAACTATTGGAGCATCATCAAAAGAAAAATCTGCACAGCAAAGGAAACAATCAGCAAAACAAAAAGGAAACCGATGGAAACGGAGAAGATATTTGCAAAGGAACTATCAGATAAAGGGTTAGTATCCAAATCTATAAAGAACTTAACAAACTCAATACGCAAGAAACAAATAATCCAGTGAAGAAATGGGCAAATGACATGAATAGACACTTCTCCAGAGAAGACATCCAGATGGCCAACTGACTCATGAAAAAATGCTCAACATCACTCATCATCAGGGAAATACAAATCAAAACCACAATGAGATACCGCACACCTATCAGAATGGCTAACATTAACAACTCAGGCAACAACAGATGTTGGCGAGGATGTGGAGAAAGAGTATCTCTTTTGCACTGCTGGTGGGAATGCAAACTGGTGCAGCCACTCTGGAAAACAGTATGGAGGTTCTTCACAAAATTAAAAATAGAACTACCCTACGACCCAGCAATTGCACTACTAGGTATTTATCCAAGGGATATGGGTGTGCTGTTTTGAAGGGGCACATGCTCTCCAATGTTTATAGCAACACTAGCAACAATAGCCAAAGTCTGGAAAGAGCCCAAATGTCCATCGACAGATGAATGGATAAAGAAGATGTGGTATATATATTCAATGGAGTATTACTCAGCAATCAAAAAGAATGAAATCTTGCCATTTGCAACTACATGGATGGAACTAGAGGGTATTATGCTAAGTGAAATCAGTCAATCAGAGAAAGACAAATATCATATACTTCACTCACAGGAGGACTTTAAGAGACAAAACAGATGAACATAAGGGAAGGGAAGCAAAAAAATAATATAAAAACAGGGAGGGGGACAAAACCTAAGAGACTCATAAATATAGAGAACAAACAGAGGGTTGCTGGAAGGGTTGTGGGAGGTGGTATGGGATAAATGGGTAGGGGCATTAAGAAATCTACTCCTGAAATCATTGTTGCACTATATGCCAACTAACTTGGATGTAAATTTAAAATAAATAAATAAATTAATTAATTAATTTAAAAAAGAAATGCAAAAAAAAAAAAACCCTAGCATTGCTTAAAAATGGGATTTTTATTATATTTTACCAGCCATTCTGTGGGTGACTAATAATGGCCAGTAGTATTTAGTAGTTAAAGAAAACAAACAAACCAAAAACTAGTTTTTAAGGGAGCTTTGGAAATTTCTCCTGTAACAAAATTAGCTGCAAAAGCTTTATCTGACACCAATGAGTTGTCTGACAAGACATTTTGCCATGTATGTAAAATAAATAAACTCAGAAGCAAATCAAATAAAAAGAAAATCCAAACAAATAGAAATGAAATAAAGTATTTGGAACAGCAGAGGTTGTAGTCCATAATTCAAGTAGACATACAGATCTGGTACAGAGTGGAATATCTGTTCCTGAAAGGGATACGTATCTAAAGCAGTGTGGAAATGGAGCTAACAAGTAGTGGATAGTTTGATGAGTGATTTCTGACTAATGGATCAGAAACAAGCTGAAATGGGGATGAAAACTGTTCAACTAACTCCACTAACTGAAATGATCAAAAAATATAAAAGAATTCATGATTTTCATAGCTAAGGAAGAGATAAGCCCCAGAACAGAGAGAATAGTCACTGTTGGTAATGCTGAGTATTATCACCAAAAACTAAATTAAGTTTTTTCCTTTTGAGGGTTGAGTATTTACATAAAGAAGGGGGATTTGTATGCTCTACTTATAAGAGGATGGAATAAGCACAAAAGAAAGGCTTCCCATCTTCCTAGTTACAACATATCCAAGGCCACTTGTCTTTTGAGAAACAACATTCTCCATTTTGGTAGTTCCTTCTCCTAAGTGAAGTCTTCCAAACCCTCTCAGACACAGGTTTGTAAAGAAAGTCTGATGAAATATAAAAGTATCAAGGGTCAATGATGGGGCAAGCCAAACTTCATGTCAGAAGAAAGTTTGGATTGCAGATGGCTCAGTCCCTACAGAAGACTCAACGAGAGATACTTTAAGTGCATGAGGGGCCTACTACTCAATGAAAACAGGCTCAGGGAAGAGTTTAATGTTCTTTAGCCCAATAATGTTAATTTTCTTATTTTAAGAAGATTAAGATCAAAGTCATGTTAGTCAAAGAAATACGGTTTTGTCATAAAAGATTAGATTATATAGCCAAAGGTATAATTTGTGGGGCAAGGTAATTCAGAAGGAACTCAGCCACAGCAGTCTCTGGTAGAACAGTAAAGTGATTGTGTCATCCTTCTTCTCAAAGTGCCAGAGATTTTTCCTTCTCAAGACAGCAGAAACCTAAAGTCTAAGGCCAACAAGTTTGAATGATACCAAAGAGGGCAGAGGGCTAGGAATTTTTTTACTCGTGGAGACAGGGAGAGTTTCCCAAGAGAGGCCCCTCTGGATGGAGAGGGTGCTTCATAAGAGGGGCCATCAGAGGACCAAAGAGGAGTGAGGATTTACAGACCAGGTATCAGAGGACGAGAGTGGCTCCTTGTGGGACACTCAAATAAGGCCTGAATGGTGCAGTCTCCTCCAGTCTCTCTGTGTTGTCCCCTCTCCACTCCTGTCACACATTCTTCACCTGCCTTCAACCCCACCCTTACATGGCTCAACAGAATAAATTAGATATAAGACAGCTTCAGGTCTTTGCACTGTAAACTTCTTTAGAATATTTTTTTGATCTTTACTTTTAAGAACTATTTATTTATTTAGGTGTTGAGTTTGGTGATTTTTTAAAAATATATTTTGGATATTAACCTCTTATAAGATATATCATCTGCAAATATCTTCTCCTGTTCAGTAGGTTGCTTTTTTGTTTTGTTGATGGTTTTCTTCACTGTGCAAAAGCTTTTTACTTTGGTGTAGTCCCAAGAGTTTAATTTTGCTTGAAGCTTAGTTTTTCTTGAAGTGGAGACCTAGAAAAATGTTTCTATAGCTGATGTTTCAAATGTGCTTGGTCTAGAAAAAGTGTGTGATAGTACTCATGAAGAGGACACTTCTCCCTTTTGAACGCCGTCCCCATATCAAGGTTTACTAGGCACCAAGATGACTCTCAAGTCTTTCCTGAGAGATTTAGAAATACGTCCTGAACCTTCCCCCTTACAAAGTAGTCAGGGGCATCCCCATCTGTCATGCCCTATAGATGAGATGTTCACAGGTAATATTGAAAATTCACATAAAATAGGTGCATTTGATAAAAATGGATGTCACAAACTACTTAAGGGAATATCCTCCCGAATTTGGACAAACTTGCATTCCTATGCACATTTAAAAGCTGATTTGGATTTGTGAATATGGCAGGTCATTTTAGAGACCCTAAAGGAAGATGGAAACACTGTCCTTATTGCTGTTAGGCATAATTAACAAAATGATCATTAAACTTTCTTCAAAATGACAATGCTATACAAATGCGAGAAAATAGTTATATGAAAATCTGATTGGTTTCTCTGACTTGTTGACCCACATTATAAACTAGGAACTAATTATGTCACATCATGAATCTTTCATTTTTTAATTTTTAATTTTATTTATTTATGTATTTATGTATGTATGTATGTGTTTATTTATTTATTGAGAGAGAGAGAGAGAGAGAGAGAGAGAACGTGCATGGGAGAGGCAGAGAGAGAGGGAGAGAGAAAATCCCAAGCAGGCTCCACACTGTCAGTGGGGTTCGAACCCATGATGAGGTTCTTAAACCCACAAATGGTGAGATCATGACCTGAGCTGAAATCAAGAGCCGAACGCTTAACTGACTGAGCCACCTAGGTGCCCCTGTCACATCATGAATCTTGATATGTGAAAGACACTGTATTTTTCTACCTGCTGACAGAATTTCCATTTATGGGTCTGCTCTCTCTCTTAAATTAGTTAACTAAAGTAACCTTTCATGATATGTATATAGATATTGATATTTACACTAATTAAGCAAAATTCCTTTAAAAAGGCCTCAGTTTGCTGTGAATTCAATTACTCTGCAATTTTCCTGTGTAGAGTAGAAAGTGTGTGCAGTTTCTTCCTGAGATATCATGAAAAAGATGCATTGTTTATTTATCTCAGGACACTATAAACCAATATGGAACCATCCTAAATTTGTATGGTCAGCATTTCATTATGTCACCATTGATTGTCACTTGATTGTAAAATCTATGTTAAGATGATATAGTCAAATACTCCAATAGACTGCAGACGAAGAGTAGGTTTTTATGTTCTTATATCATTGAAAATATTGGAAAGACCTGACTAATTCCCATGAATTTCCCCGAGGATCAATAAATTTCAAAATGGTGTTAAGAGAGAACCCTAATAAAATCATAACATCAGAGAGTTTGGAAGAGCTCCTGGAGGTATTGCATAATTCGATGATTATATATCTTAAGGTATAAAAGCCAATCTCCAAAAATGGACTTTATTCTTCTTCCTTAGGCACTTTACTGACTTAGAAAACTTAACACCAGGAAGTTCTTTCTTACTCATGCCCAACCTAAAACTATTTCATATAAGCCTCTCATTTTCTTCTTAGTGAAAATAAAAATGGACAATCGCTACTCATCACCTCCAGTACAACATTTCTTTATATAAAAGATTTCTTTTGCATTCATCCTTTAGCCTTTTATTTGGTGACTTAAACACTAAATTCCTTTAGTTCTTACTCACAGGATCTATTACTCACTTTTTTACATTGTTCTTAACTAAGGCATCTTTTTCTTTTCTATGGTAATTTTTGCCAAATTTATGGACCTTATAAATAGGTCATGGTAGTGTTTAAAAAGCCCCAACAACTTTTATACTGCTAGGTGATTTTGCTCATTTTCTTTATAAACACAAACACTACATTTCAAATTTGTAATTGACAGATGACTCATTTTGAAACTGCCTTCACTTCCAATTTTAAATTATTATAGGTATACACACATACACAGTTTTTTTTTCCATATCTGAGTGAATTATTACATATTTGTCCCTATTAAGCTTTGTCTCACTTATAATCACCTTGTTTAATTTGCCAAGGTCTTTATGAATTCTTACAGTGTGGTTCTGGTCAATAATCAACCCTACTCAATAATAAGTAATCTGCATATTTAACAAGTTTACTCCCTATTCTATACTTCAAATCAACACTGAAAATGGTCATTAGATTCAGAGCCAGTGCTGACTTATGGGAAAAACTTTATTCAATATACCCTCTAAGGCTGACATTGAACTATTGATCATAACCTCACATATAGCTCACTAACAAGCTGTGATACAATAATACACAATATTACTGCATAAAACAATGACCCAAATAAAATACGATGTAGTTTCAAATGAGGAATCAATAGTAATTTGTAATTTTTTTTTTACCTATAAGTTCTTTTAAGGATCTCAAAATCTTTAATCACATTATCAAATTATTCATAGTGGAAAGAAATAACTGAAGAGAAGGAAGTGACCAAGAATAACAGAAGGTCAAATTGTAATAGCCATTTGAAGACCCAGTAGAAAGCTACTGTCAAAGTAAGGTGGAAGGTCATCGTTTCAGTGAATTCTAATGACTCTACTCAAAACAAAGGTCCTGGCTCTTTATACACAGAGCAGGAGACCATGTTTCTACCAGTAACTTAAATTTCCTAAATACAAAATATATTTTCCTTCTTCCCAGTGCAGCAGGTCTGCAGATCTCTCCAAAAAGATGTTTTTTTGAATCATTCAGGGACATTATCCTCTATTCCCCAACTTAGGTATATTTCCTTTTTTGAAATTTCAACTAAATAGGCATAGAATGCATGTCCTATCTCACAGTCAGATCTTATATAATATCCATTCAATTATAAATGCCCAAAATGTTTTTGGAAAGGTGTCCCCCCCATCGCCTCCTCACCCCATTCCACAGCAATTCTTGAGATTCTGCAGCATTGCTCTCATGAAATGGCAGCCTTCATCTGAAAAAGCAGCCCAGCAAGCCACCTTCAGATCTGTTTCCTACTTCCCCATGACTTGCCATGATCTGGGGCATCTGACAATTGTAAACTTTGCTCTTAGGTTAAAAGATATAGATCCAGTTTGAGAAATAGGGGCTGTAGTAGGGGTGTGTGTAGTGAATGTGTTTGTATGTGTGTATGTATGTATGTGTGTGTAGTGAATGTGTGTGTGAGCGCATGTGTGTGTGTAGGAGTGGAGGAGAAAGTCATTAAAAATAAATTGACTACCTTCAGATGACAGAGCTTGTGCAGGAACTAAGAGATCAAGAACTAATGGGTCAAACAGACACTTAGTGGAGGGTGGAGTTCAGCACATCAAGATTGCTGGTGTGATGGAGAGGACAGGGAAAAGAGGTGAGACGTGAAAACAGAAAGAGAGAAAAAAAGAAGATATGGCTAAACAAGAGTTTCCTTTCAGTTCTGCCTTATAATCCAGGATTTCTCTTATTGTACCTAAATATATTTTTATCAGTTATCTCAGGCTTTGTTTAATAAGATACCGCAATTGTGTAGCTGATATAGAACTGTACGTTGAAGGGACATTGAAAATAACTTAATTCAAATTGTGGAACAAATATTTTGTGCAGTGAGAGGAGAAATGACTCACACTGTTAAAGGGAGAAAGCTAAGGTACAAAGTTGTTTTAAAAACTTGCCTTGTTATTCAGTAGTAGCAAGAAAGAGGCTTGGACCTTTGATTCCTGGGATCATGACCTGAGCAAAATCAAGAGTTGGATGCTCAACCAACTGAACCACCCAGCTGCCCCCAAACTGGCTCTTCTAAAATGACTAAATCAAGTACTCCTGAGTGTAGGGTTTTTACCATATACTTATGGTAGATAGAACTTATTTATTCAGCTGACTTTGGGTAAGGAAGTAAAATAACAAGAGACACAGAGGAGACAGGAATTTATATTCTCAAGTTCTTAATAGGTTTCTGGATTTAGATGACTAATGTTGGGGAGAAAGAGAGGGGGACTTGAGCTGTTTAGAATAATTGCTCGTCCAGAAGAAGATCATGTTAGGGGTTGCAGGCACTTATTAGTTTGGCAAAGTTTTCATCTTAGCGATATTAGTGTAAATAGAGTCTATAGGAATGTTAATACAGCCCTGTTCCTAGGAATCACAAATAGAGTGGGAGACAAAACTTTTAATTAAATGCTCACTGAAGAGTGGCTTTGAAACACCAACATACCTCTGAGGGTTTTTATTTTTTTCAAAAAGAGAGAAAACCATGTCTATAATATCTAGATGGCTATATGTTTATAAAACATCCATCACTGTAGTACTTAAGTGCTTTGACAAGTAAGCCATTTCAACACTGAACAATATAGAGTAAGGAGACGAATGTCTTCCTCTGTCTGTAGTGCCTGTGTACTCTGAAGTTAAGCCTATACAATTCTGTACTAAACTGAAACATAAAAGTGGTATGAATCAGACCCAGCTCACTTCAGCAACCTTGATTTTGGCTGTTCCTAATAAAGTGTGCAATTCCCTGCTGAGAGCTATGAAATAGCCTTCCACTGGAAGCCTGTGTGGGTGAGACACTAAGAAAACCTAGAGAGCACATCATTTGGGGCTCCTTCTCTTATCCTGGAATAACAGCACATAAAAATGGCTTTCATATTTCTTTCTGATTTGTTATGAGGTATATAAACAAGTCATGAGGTTCTACAGTCTCAGGCCAGAGTGTAAGAAATCCCTTTCTGTTTCATTATTTAACAAATATTTATCTGTAATCAGCTACGTACTCAAGAAGTAACAGCATCAGGTGCTGTGCTGATACAAAGGTGATAAAACCATGCTCAAGAACATACATTTTAATTGAGAAGGTAAAACAAGGAGAATAATACTCCAGCACGAGGCTAGATACAGTTCAGGGTGTAAGCAAGGAGATGCAAAGTGGTTAAAAAAAAAGGAGGCGCTAACTCTAGTTATGAACACCACGAGAAAGGCGTAACAGAGGAAGCAGCATGTGAGCTGTGTGTCATGAGGGGCAGTTAAAGAGGAGTTAAAAGAGAACACTTGCCTGGCCAGCAGATGTTCTGACCCAGGTTCGGCGTGGTCACTATCAGCAGCAGCTTGACCACAGTGAGAGTTAATCAGGCTAAGGTGAGACAGCGGTCCTTATTTATGCTGAAATTTGGATAAGGCTTCCTGACAGCCAGTTCCTCTTCTCTTTCTTTTAACCTTTGGGGGCTATACACATTCTATTTAGTGTATATAATTGTGGACAAAATAGCAAAAATAATAGTTATTAGCACCACCAAAAAGGGTGGAGGGAAGAACAGTCCAAGGAATCTACATGGCGTCCTAGAGAACAAGTAGAAAAATGGAAGCAAATGCACGGTGCATCCAGGAACTGTGCTGTTATTTATGTCTCTATTTTTCCTCATTTATTCTTTACATTAAACCTATGAAGTTTGAGCCCATTATCTTTTTACCCTTAGGGAAAATAAGGCTGAAAATGATTATGAAAATGGCAAGATCATTCGGCTAATAAGTGGCAAAGGATTTGAATGCAGATTTATTTAAATTCCCGGTCTCCTGTGCCTGTTTCTAGGATACCATGTAACTTAGAAATATCTGAAATTAACTTAGCTAAATATAATTCATCCATTGATTCTTTCTTGCAGAATTCGCTATTTTTCAGAAAACTTATAATGCCATTATGGCTTTCATTCACTCATTTTAGTTTATTTATTTCATTCAGTTAAGGTTTAGCGTATTTGCTAATTGTAGAAGATATGGTCCACTAAGACAAGGTCTCTAGTGCTGGATTTCCTGGCTTACTATTCTAGGTTTTAGTTTCATCATCTTCAAAATGGAGATGAAAATAATGTATCTCTCATGGGGCTATTATGAGTATTAAATGAGAAAATCTAAGTAAAGCATTTAGGAAAATGTCTGTCATACAGCAAGCACTCAATAATGTTAGCCTCCGTTATTATGAATACTATGTGCCAGGCATTCTGGGACACAGTAAGGGCACAGATATGGATATGGCATAGCCCTTGCCTTTGAATAAGGTATACTCTCAAAGAGAAGACACATGTGTAATGGCTAATTGTGTTTGTGCAAATGGATGATGCCAGGAGAGAAGGGAGTTCTGGGTCATTTCAGGGAAAGGGAACAGCATGTAAACTCCACAGAGGTATGAAACGCCCTCCCAGAGTTTGCTTAACTGGAGCATGAACAAGTGTGAGAATGGATTACAATTGGTGCCGGTAGACAGAAATGAGGCTGGGTCAGCTTTTGAAGGGTTCCATGTGCTTGGCTATGGAGTTGCATTTTACTTCGACTGGATGTGGTAATGATGGAGGTTTTCAAATTAATTTTAAGGATGGAAGAAGGTACTCCACACTCTGGATCATAAGCTTGAATGAGAAGAGAATGGGATAGAGGGAAGCAATAGTTGCAGTAAGAGAAAAGAGAATAAGAAGGGAAGCAGTAAGCAGGTAGAGTTGGGATCATACTCCTGGGCATTTATGCCAGAGAAATGAAAACATATCTATACAAAAACATAAGTGCACATAAATGTTCTTAGCAATTTTATTTGCAATAGCTAAAAACTTGGAGACAACAAAAATTCCATTCACTAGGTAAATAGTTACACAAACTGGTACATCCATACCATAGATTACCACTCAGCAATAAAAAGCAATGAACTATTGATGCATGCAACAACTTGGATAGATCTCAAGGGCGTTATGCTGAGTGGGGGAAAAAAAAAGGCTATTTCAGAAGGCCACATACTGTAAGATTCAACTTATATAGGACTCTTGATAAAAATCACAGGAATAAAGAACATATTAGTTATTATTAGGGGTTGATGATGGTGGGGAAGGAGTGAGGGTAGAATGAGGGAGATTTTTGTAATGGTGGTATAGTTCTAGATCTATTGCAGTGGTGGTTGTATAATCTATACATGTAATAAAATGGCACAGAACTATATGCATACATACACTGTATCCATGTCAATTTCCTTGTTTTGATATTGTACTATAATTATTTAAAATGTAACCATTGGAGGAAACTAGGTGAAGGGTACATGGGACCTCTCTATGGTATATTTTTGCAACTTCCTGTGTATATATGATTACTTCAAAATAAACAGTTAAAAATGTTTAACTATTAATAGAACATATTGCAACATGACAAGCTGTGGATTATTAACACTTTGTCCTTCAAAATTTACTGTACTTTACTATTTTCTCAATACAGTCCTGTATTACATTGAAAATGTATTAAAATTGAATAAAAATAAGTCTGACTTATTTTTTGATGGCATAAAGCAAAAAGTAATTAACAGGCCGGATAAAGTCTAGGAATAGCAGACATTGAGATGCAACTTTTCTGAAAAATTGCATCTGAAAAGTAGCCCAACCAGAGTGATTTCTAGAATTTTCTCACTGTAGTAGCTCTCTTCTTTATCTGTTTAGTTATGACATAGTCAAACACATTCTCTCTTTAAGAATATTTAAAAATAAATAAACTAATTCAATATTCCTGCATCTGCTATAAATGTAAATGGTAGCCTAGAGATACAAGGTTTCTCAAGCCAAATCTCTCTTAAATTTCCTTAATCATTTGGTATTTTCAAATTAAATGGTCCTGAAACAAAAGATATGTGGTTCAGGTTTTTATTAGATAGAAACCTACTAGTTTCCATACATTTCTACGTCTTTTCTCTCCCACCCATCCTCCTCTGCACAGATTAAGCTGTCTTTCTTCAACGATGTCACTCTCCATTATCTCCAGGAAAAATTCCAAATTCCTTAACAATTCTTATCATGCCTTTCAGGGTTTGGACTCACTTTCCTTTTCTATTTCACTTCCTGCCACTTTCACATCACACATCTCAATCCAGGAAGGAAATTAACAGATTTTGATCATCTACACTTTACTAGACAGTCTCTGAGGAATTTCATCTCTCTCGCCTTTGCAAATATTCCCCAGTAAGCCACCCCTTCAGCCTTTTGAAATTCATCTTTCTCAGATGATACCTTTGTGATGCCTGATAGTTTCTTTCCTTTTTCCTCCACCTCTTCTCCAAGTTACTCCTTCCCTGTGTTCACACAGCATTTCATAAAGAAATCTATCATAGTTCCCCTGTCATTAAATTCCACATTGCTACATCTTGAACTACATTGTGACTCAGGGCTAATACCAAAATATCTTTATAGCCTCAATAGTTAGCACGATGTTTAATGAGCACCTGCCAGTCCTACCACTCTCTCTCTGTCACCAGACCTGGCGAAAGACAGATTTCTAATACACACACACACACACACACACACACACACACACACACATTCTGCTGAACTAAATGAATGAAGGTAATATATTTATTTAGTTTTTATAGTTAGAAATATAATAAAAATTTGGTTTGCAAGCATAATTTGTTCCAGAAACATGCTTGTAATCAAAAGCACTTGTATATCAAAGCGAATTTCCAGAACCATTGGCTTGATGTTTGGCATCATGTACTGTGCGTATTGCAAGACATCGCTCATTTATCAAGTTAAAATTTATTAGAAATGTTTGCTCATCTTGTGGAACATTCGCAGAACAAATTACTCTCAGTCCAAGGTTTTGTTGTACCTCCATTTCCAAAAAGCATGATTGTAATGTAACTTTAACAAGTTAAATAGTAATTTGTTAGAGATAGTTACATAGTGAGGGCAAAGGAAAAAAGAAATAATTTCATTGAGCGAGTACCTGCCAGTCCTACCATTCTCTCTCTGTCACCAGACCTGGTGACAGACAGATTTCTAAGCCAGGGCTAGCTCATACTCTATTGTATGGCATTGAGAAAAACCATTGCTCAATTATTTGTTTCCTTTTCTAAATGTGAGTAAATGTGGATACAAAAGTCTTGTAATTAGTCTGCTAGGGAAAAAGGAGTCACTTCCAGAGATAGAGTATCTAATGAATCTTTTTGCATACACTTGGAAACAAATTTATCAGAAATTAATTTGTTCAGTGACTGCATCAAAAAAACCCTCAATATTTGTTTAATCATACCTCAAACATTATGGTGAATTAATTCTTTAAAAATAAAAATATGGTGGGATTTTGGAATTCCTTTGAATAGACCCAAGCTTACTTATAGTCCCAGGAAATGAAAGACCTCAAGTTTCACCACCAAAGATCAGTCTGATTCTAAAGTTATTAATGACTATAGATGTACAACTGTGATTTCCCTCATAGCTCTTTTTACTTTATATGTGAAAGAAGTAGGTTTCTGAAAATTGCATCACAACAAAGACTAATGGAACTGATGTTCATGATGTTATTACCTGGTGTTTACTTTGAAATTACCTTCAGAACTTCACATGCTTCATTTCACCATTGCCAATTTTAGCCTGGTTACCAGTAGAAACAAGTACATTCCGTTTGCTAGCTATCTAAAAGCAATTAGCTACATGTTGTTACCATTTGATGACAATGAACAAGCCCAAATGTCATTGGAGTTTTGTAGAAATTGGATATTTTTTTCTTTAGAAATGGAACTGTATATCTCAATATTACCAATCCCAACTGTGTCACAATCTGTCATATTACATCATATCAAGCAGCAGAACACAGTTATCACTGAAGGGGTATAAAATTAAACATGGGGATTATCTTTTTCAGGGAAAATTCACTTTCAAAATTTTAGTTAGAGGCAAGTGTCAACTAGAAGATTAGATGTTGATAAATATCTAATTTTGAAAAAGGGGTCCATTTTGTAAAATGCATTCAGCTTTCCAAGAATAAGTCTGTTGGATTTCCCCTACCAGACTGTAAGAGTTTCTGTCAACCATCTATTCAGAAGTAGCTGCTCTACCCCTGTCCCTGACTTCGTTCTAACTACTTCTGTCCCTCTGGGTCTAGAGAAGCCACTTTGATTTTGGGGAATGAACCTGTGGCTGGTATAGGTGTGCCAATGGCACAACAAAATGAGCTGGAAAAAAGGTGCACAGACAAGTGCTGCTTCATTTAGTGATGAGAAAATCTTATGGATATAAATGATTAAGGAGCATGACATTGGATGGTATTGTGGGGTTTTTTGTCTTTTCTAAGAAAAATTAAACTTAGGATTTTACAAGAAAGTTTGACATTAGTTGCAAATGGAACTTTAAATGTTTCCAAGAAACACTGCAGGCAATTATGCTTACCAACACAGCTGAGGCATGAAATTAGAAGATATCTTTAAGTTTGGGGAGAGAATCAGGCTTCTTTTAGCTCCTTTGGCTCTGATTTTTCCCCTTTCAAAATTAGTTTACTGATAAGATTAGAAGGGAGGGAGATTTATTATACCCAATGTTGACTTTTAATAATGTGAGCCAGCATTAGAACGGAATAATTTTTTTAAGAAATGAATGCTCAGTTATTGTGGATTGTGGAACTATACATGAGGGAAACATCATGTGAATTGATGATCTTTTTTCCATTAGGTTTTACTTTTAGAGAAACCTATGGGTGCAAAAATTTGATTGAGGCTTTTGCTCCCACTGCTACTGCATAAAAGTCGAGATACAAATTAATGTTGGCAAAGTTGATAATGACTAAATAGTTCAGATATACACAAACACCATGAGGTCTGCAGCCCCAGGGAAGCAGAGTTGCCAAACAAAGTGTAGAAACCATCACTAGATAAGGAAAAATTTCACTGGATAAGACCATGGATTGGTGTCAGATTGACATGGGTTAGACTTCCAGCTCTGACACTATTGGTTATGTGATCTTGAGAATTTAACTTGCAAACTTCTGTTTCTTAATCAGTGTAATGGGAATAACAGTAATACTTGTATTATCAGGGTTATTTTGAGGAATAAATGAGATAATACATGTAACATGCTTAATAAATTCATAATAAACTCTCAGTGAATATTAGTCATAATTGTTACTATGATGATTGTCATTTATTATATAAAATCCATTATTTCAAAGTTTTCTTCATTTATTTATTTAAAATGCTTCAAGTCAGATATGAGCTACATTGGTTCTTAGCTCAAGTGCACTCTAAATGTGACAAGTTAAACATAATTGATAGAAAATACATTAGTGAGATATAATACTCCATCTTAAGTTTTAAAACAATTTTTCTTTGTGTGATTTCTATTGATTGGATCTGTCAAGTGGTCTTCCCCTGAATGGCAGATATCAATTATAGATTTAATTAGTTCATGTTGGGATGTATGCCTACAGAATTTATCCCACATAAAAATCACCCAGATTTTGATATTTTATATCCTCAGACCAATGAAGGATTTGAAAAATGTCACCCTTTATATCCCCTTACTTAGTAATGAAAAAGACAACGACACACCCTTTATACCATTCTCTATAAAAAACTGGCCATACAAAAGTCCAAGAGATGGGAACTAGAGTGGTAAGTTTAGTTAGAATATAGGTTCAATAATCAGACAGATTTAAGGTATGGTCTTTAATCAATCACTTATTAGATGCATTGTTTGAGTAAGTTTCTTATATTCTCAACTTCAGTTATAAAATGGGTTATTAATAGTATGTCTTTCAGAAGATGGTTGCTAATGATTAAATGAGCAAATGAATGTAAAACATTCAGCGCACTCTGGCTTTCTGTGAATGCTCAATAAAAGTTAATTATTATTTTAGTAATTTTACTGATTTCATTGATTTCTTGGCTGGGTGTTTGTAATCATTTTTATTATTGGTTAAAATATGGGTTTATGCTTTCCATGAACTTCACTGTGTACCATTTATAACTTATACCACGCATAGAATTGGCTACAAGGGTAATAAGAGGGTACGAAGATTCTGCACTAAAAAATTGGGAAAAAACATTTGAGGAGCATGATTTGATGAGAGAAATTGGAAACATCCCTCAGACTGGATGAAACTGTCTGTTACTGTCATTAGTTGAATTTGGGGGTTTCAATTATATATGACAAAGAATTGAAGAACAATATCCTACTTCTTTATAGATCATTAATTCCTGATTTTATTTTTAGTATTGCATTATAACAGTTTTGCGGCTATTAATGGACTTAATTTACAAATTTTTTAAACACAAGAAGAACTCTTATATTTTCCTTTAAGGATAAGTTAGTTCTCTAATGAATTCCTTAACAAATCTAATTATTCATAATGTTGAATTGTCAGTTCTGTTGAGAATGAATGTTCTTCAACTCTAGGAAAATTCAAACTATTTTGTTTTTGGATGAATAAAACATTTTCAGGAAAATGTTTCTTAAAATGATATATAGAACATTATGTCCTAATATGGCAGAAGTTGCATATTGAAGCTGATTGTATGCATGAAACCACAAAAGCAGAAATGGCTGTGCTTGATCAAAGGCCTTTGGGCTCTTGGGGCTCATGGGAGTGGCTTTTATGAACTGAGGCATTGGCTTAAGTACCTTTAGGATTTAAGCAAATGTATCATAGTTACTGACAATTTACCACCACTGAAACTGGAAAAGCAGCAGTAATAATGACCACATTAGCTATATAATACATTGAAGAGATAAACACAATGTGGTTTTAATCTCTTGAAAGCTATCCTCTCTCTCCCTCTCCCCCTGCCTCCTTCCTTCTCTTTTCCTATATGTCACCTATCAATCACCTAACGTCTTTCCAACTATTTACTCAGACAATGCACAATGGGGCAGACTCCAGACAAAAATTGATACTGTCAAACTTGAAATATGTATATTTTAGTATGACTCCTTTCCCTTCCTTTTTACAATGTTGCCCAAACATAGTCATACTCTGTGGAACCTAGAATACCAAATATGTGTTATTCTTCCAGGAAAATGTGGGAAGTGATGCAAAATTATACCCAGAATTTTATTTTTTCAAAAATGTATCACCAATACTGTGATAATTGCATATCACAAAATTAAACCTTTACTCAAAAGGAGGGTGTAAATTTATTATCAGGTATCATATATTTATTTAAATAGGTTTGGCTACTCTCATCATTTTTCATTCTTTGTGGCTACTGGAATCTTTGTCTACTTACTGGATGGAGCTTTCAATGCGGGTGATAGTGAGGAAAGCAGCAAGATTTGCTGTGTAAGATGAGATGACAATCAATGCAAATAGCCACCAAGCCCCCATCATCATTCGAGTAGCCAGAGTCGTGTATGGGACCTCCCCACCTGTAGAAAGAAGCAAATAGAATAAAAGAACATCAACAAGTATTTATTGATAATCTACAGTCATACACAATCAATACCAAATTAACTTCTAAGTACTGAAAAATCTTTCAACACAACAACAGCAGCATTGATTTCTGTATTTTGGTTATGCTTATTACTTCATATTTAATTCCCTTTTATGATACTTTTTAAGACCCAGACAAAAAGAACCATGATAAATACTTAGTATAACTTGTTTAAGTGATACTTCTTCTACCTTCTTATTCAATCTTGGAAATAGTTACTCTCTTATAATAACCAGATAACTACTTTATTTCCAAATGCTTGATTATTCAGTAGTTAGGTGATATTAATACTATTATGCTTATATTTAATATAACCTCAGATTTCTACTTTAATAAATAATATTGAAAATCATTTTTGGTTAAGTTCCTTAGAATCATAGGTTACATATATATTTATACATATGTATATATATATGATATATAGCATAATGTAATATAATATATAATATAGTATATAATTACATATATATCATATCTTGTTTATTTATTCATCTATTGATGGACACTGGATTGCTTCTATATCTTGGCTACTGTAAATAATCCTGAAATAAATGTAGGGGTATATATACCTTTTTTAATTAATTTTTTTAAAACTCCAGTATAGTTAACATACAGCATTTTATTAGTTTTAGGGATACAATATAGTGATTCAACAATTCTATGCATTATTCAGTGCTCATCATGGTAAATACCCCATCATTTATTTCACCCACACCCTCACCCATCTCCCTTCTGGTAACCATCAGTTTGTTCTCTATAGTTAAGAGTCTGTTTCTTGGCTTGTCTCTCTCTTTATTTTTTTCCTTTGCTTGTTTGATTTGTTTCTTAAATTACACATATATGTGAAATCATATGGTTCTGTCTGTCTCTGACTTATTCAGCTTAGTATTATACTCTCTAGCTCCATCCATGTTGTTGCAAATGGTAAGATTTTATTCTTTTTTATGGCTGAGTAATACTCTTATATATATATATATAGAGAGAGAGAGAGAGAGAGAGAGAGAATATATAACTCTATCCTATCTATATCTATATCTATATCTATATCTATATCTATATATATCTATATCCTATATCCCATATCTACATCCTATAAGATATAACTATATCTTATATATATCTCACATCTTCTCTTTATCTGTTAATCTACAAATGGACACAGGCTGCTTCCATAATTTGGCTATTTTAAATGCTGCTGCAATAAACATCAGGTTGCATGTATCCCTTTGAATTAGTGTTTCTGTTTTTTTTTTTTTTTTTTGTATTTTTTGTATTAGTGTTTTTGTACTAGTAAATACCCAATTACTGGATCTGAATTAGTGTTTTCATTTTCTTTGGGTAAATATCCCATAGTGGAATTATTAGATCATATAATATTTCTATTTTTAATTTTTGAGGGACTTCCAGAACAGCTGCTTTCTAGAGTAGTTATACCAATTTACATTTCCACTAACAGTGCACAAGAGTTCTCTTTTCTACACATCCTTATCAACACTTGTTGTTTCTTATCTTTTTGATCCTAGCCATTCTGAGAAGTGTGAGATGACGTCTCATTGTGGTTTTGATTTCAATTTCCCTGATGATCAGTGATGTGAGCTTGCTTGCATGTGTCTTTTGGCCATCTATATGTCTCCTTTGGAAAAATGTTTATTCAGGTCCCCTGCCCATTTTTTAATTGGCTTGCTTTGGTTTTTTTTTTTTTTTTTTTTTTTTTGGTGTTCACTTGTATAAAGTTACATAAAGTCTTTAACCTTGACTAGAGTTGTTATCACCCACATGAAAGATACTTGTTGAACTTTAACCATGGCATAAAATCTGCAACTTCAGTAATTCAAATATTCTTGTAGAATCCCCCCAATTATTTGATATCCACATTTAGAAATCAAATGATAAATGTAATGATATGTTGGCTTCCAATTCTGGTCATTCAATCCTCCCACTGTAAAAACAATCCTCCCACTGAGAGCCATTAGACAAATTAAACATACAATGCATTTAAGAGCTAAAGAAGCAACAAAAAATTAGAAGACCAAGGTCCTGGAGAAGAAGAAAATCCAGAAATATGACCTGGTATCTAGAACTGCTTTCCCAGAGATATAAATAACAATTTAACAAGAGGAAGCTAAGAGACTGAGAAGCGGAGCAATGATTTTTCAGCCTTCAAAGCTTTAAAACATAGGGCCCAGGTCTTGCCAAATGGAGGGAGGTGGGCCAGAGAAAACCAGAAAATCTTCATTTGCTTAGAAACCAGTAATTACAATTGTATTAAGCCATGGGTCAAAGAAAAATCACAGGAGAAAAGAAGATTTTAAAGTTGATGATAATAAAAATATTCCACACCAAATTCATTAAGTTTTAAAAGCTAATGGGCTACAGCTAAATTTGTGTTTAGAAGAAAATTCATAGCCTATGATATATAAGAAGGCTGAAAAATCAGTGAGCTACTCATCAATTTCAAGAAGTTAAAAAAATCACCAATATAAACCTAAAGAACATAGAAGGAAGGAAATAATAAGTATAAGAGAAAAAAATAATAAAAGTGATAAAATACAATAGAGGTTAATCTAACAGAAGTTTGGTCCTTGAAAAGGCCTATAAAAAGCTGTTGAGCTCTCTCCCCGGTATCTCACCGCTGCGTCAGTGCAGCTTGTGTAAAAACTGCATTCCATGCCAGGCCTGAAATGTTCCAAAGCTCAGTTCGTATTTTCTTTTAGAAATTATTTTGGCGAGGAGAGAGGGAAGATGGCGGCGTAGGAGGACGCTGGGCTCACCGAGAGTCCTGCTGATCACTTAGATTCCACCTACACCTGCCTAAATAACCCAGAAAACCGCCAGAGGATTAGCAGAATGGAGTCGCCAGACCCAAGCGCAGACTAGAGGCCCACGGAAGAGGGTAGGAAGGGCGGCGAGGCGGTGCGCGCTCCACGGAGTGGCGGGAGGGAGCCGGGGCGGAGGGGCGGCTCGCCGGCCAAGCAGAGCCCCCGAGTCTGGCTGGCAAAAGCGGAGGGGCCTGACTGACTGTGTTCCGACAGCAAGCGCGACTTAGCGTCTGGGAGGTCATAAGTTAACAGCTCTGCTCGGAAAGCGGGAAGGCTGGAGGACAAAGGGAGGGAGAGCTGCTGAGCCCCCGGACGACAGAGCTCAGTTTGGTGGGGAACAAAGACGCTCGCCAGCGCCATCTCCCCCGCCCATCCCCCAGCCAAAATCCCAAAGGGAACCGGTTCCGGCCAGGGAACTTGCTCGCTCCGCGCAAACACCCAACTCTGTGCTTCTGCGGAGCCAAACCTCTGGCAGCAGATCTGACTCCCTCCGCTGCCACAAGGACCCTCCTGAAGTGGATCACCTAAGGAGAAGCGAGCTAAGCCTGCCCCTCCTGCCCCCGTGCACCTTGCCTACCCACCCCAGCTAATACGCCAGATCCCCAGCATCACAAGCCTGGCAGTGTGCAAGTAGCCCAGATGGGCCACGCCACCCCACAGTGAATCCCGCCCCTAGGAGAGGGGAAAAGAAGGCACACACGAGACTGACTGTGGCCCCAGCAGTGGGCTGGGGGCAGATATCAGGTCGGACTGCGGCCCCACCCACCAACTCCAGTTATACACCACAGCACAGGGGAAGTGCCCTGCAGGTCCTCACCACTCCAGGGACTATCCAAAATGACCAAGCGATAGAATTCCCCTCAGAAGAATCTCCAGGAAATAACAACAGCTAATGAACTGATCAAAAAGGATTTAAATAATATAACAGAAAGTGAATTTAGAATAATAGTCATAAATTTAATCGCTGGGCTTGAAAACAGTAGAGGACAGCAGAGAATCTCTTGCTACAGAGATCAAGGGACTAAGGAGCAGTCACGAGGAGCTGAAAAACGCTTTAAAGGAAATGCAAAGCAAAATGCAAACCACCACAGCTCGGATGGAAGAGGTAGAGGAGAGAATAGGTGAACTAGAAGATAAAGTTATGGAAAAAGAGGAAGCTGAGAAAAAGAGAGATAAAAAAATCCAGGAGTATGAGGGGAAAATTAGAGAACTAAGTGATACACTAAAAAGAAATAATATACGCATAATTGGTATCCCAGAGGAGGAAGAGAGAGGGAAAGGTGCTGAAGGGGTACTTGAAGAAATAATAGCTGAGAACTTCCCTGAACTGGGGAAGGAAAAAGGCATTGAAATCCAAGAGGCACAGAGAACTCCCTTCAGACGTAACTTGAATCGATCTTCTGCACGACATATCATAGTGAAACTGGCAAAATACAAGGATAAAGAGAAAATTCTGAAAGCAGCAAAGGATAAGCGTGCCCTCACATATAAAGGGAGACCTATAAGACTCGTGACTGATCTCTCTTTTGAAACTTGGCAGGCCAGAAAGAATTGGCACGATATCTTCAGTGTGCTGAACAGAAAAAATATGCAGCCAAGAATCCTTTATCCAGTAAGTCTGTCATTTAGAATAGAAGGAGAGATAAAGGTCTTCCCAAACAAACAAAAACTGAAGGAATTTGTCACCACTAAACCAGCCCTACAAGAGATCCTAAGGGGACCCTGTGAGACAAGTACCAGAGACATCACTACAAGCATAAAAACTACAGACATCACAATGACTCTAAACCCGTATCTTCTATAATAACACTGAATGTAAATGGGATAAATGCGCCAACCAAAGACATAGGGTATCAGAATGGATAAAAAAAACAAGACCCATCTATTTGCTGTCTACAAGAGACTCATTTTAGACCTGAGTACATCTTTAGATTGAGAGTGAGGGGATGGAGAACTATTTATCATGCTACTGGAAACCAAAAGAAAGCTGGAGTAGCCATACTTATATCAGACAAACTAGACTTTAAATTAAAGGCTGTAACAAGAGATGAAGAAGGGCATTATATAATAATCGCAGGGTCTATCCATCAGGAAGAGCCAACAATTATAAATGTCTATGCGCTGAATACAGGAGCCCCCAAATATATAAAACAATCACTCACAAACATAAGGAACCTTATGGATAAGAATGTGGTAATTGCAGGGGACTTTAACACTCCACTTACAGAAACGGATAGATCATCTAGACACACGGGCAATAAAGAAACAAGGGCCCTGAATGATACATTGGATCAGATGGACTTGACAGATATATTTAGAACTCTGCATCCCAAAGCAATGGGGTATACTTTCCTCTCGAGTGCACATGGAACATTCTCCAAGATAGATCACATACTGGGTCACAAAATAGCCCTTCATAAGTATACAAGAATTGAAATCATACCATGCATACTTTCAGACCACAATGCTATGAAGCTTGAAATCAACCACAGGAAAAAGTCTGGAAAACCTCCAAAAACATGGAGGTTAAAGAACACCCTACTAAACAATGAATGGGTCAACCAGGCAATTAGAGAAGAAATTAAAAAATATATGGAAACAAATGAAAATGAAAATACAACAATCCAAACGCTTTGGGATGCAGCAAAGGCAGTCCTGAGAGGAAAATACATTGCAATCCAGGCCTATCTCAAGAAACAAGAATAATCCCAAATACAAAATCTAACAGAACACCTAAAGGAAATAGAAGCAGAACAGCAAAGACATCCCAAACACAGCAGAAGAAGAGAAATAATAAAGATCAGAGCAGAAATAAACAATATAGAATCTAAAAAAACTGTAGAGCAGATCAACGAAACCAAGAGTTGGTTTTTTGAAAAAATAAACAAAATTGACAAACCTCTAGCCAGGCTTCTCAAAAAGAAAAGGGAGATGACCCAAATAGATAAAATCATGAATGAAAGTGGAATTATTACAACCAATCCCTCAGAGATACAAACAATTATCAGTGAACACTATGAAAAATTATATGCCAACAAATTGGACAACCTAGAAGAAATGGACAAATTCCTAAACACCCACACTCTTCCAAAAGTCAATCAGGAGGAAATAGAAAACTTGAACAGACCCATAACCAGTGAAGAAATTGAATCGATTATCAAAAATCTCCCAACAAATAAGAGTCCAGGACCAGATGGCTTCCCAGAGGAGTTCTACCAGACGTTTAAAGCAGAGATAATACCTATCCCTCTCAAGCTATTCCAAGAAATAGAAGGGGAAGGAAAACTTCCAGACTCATTCTATGAAGCCAGTATTACTTTGATTCCTAAACCAGACAGAGACCCAGTAAAAAAGGAGAACTACAGGCCAATATCCCTGATGAATATGGATGCAAAAATTCTCAATAAGATACTAGCAAATCGAATTCAACGGCATATAAAAAGAATTATTCACCATGACCAAGTGGGATTCATTCCTGGGATGCAGGGCTGGTTCAACATTCGCAAATCAATCAACGTGATACATCACATTAACAAAAAAAAAGAGAAGAAACATATGATCCTGTCAATCGATGCAGAAAAGGCCTTTGACAAAATCCAGCACCCTTTCTTAATAAAAACCCTCGAGAAAGTCGGGATAGAAGGAACATACTTAAAGATCATAAAAGCCATTTATGAAAAGCCCACAGCTAACATCATCCTCAATGGGGAAAAACTGAGAGCTTTTTCCCTGAGATCAGGAACACGACAGGGATGCCCACTCTCACCGCTGTTGTTTAACATAGTGCTGGAAGTTCTAGCATCAGCAATCAGACAGCAAAAGGAAATCAAAGGCATCCAAATTGGCAAAGATGAAGTCAAGCTTTCGCTTTTTGCAGATGAGATGATATTATACATGGAAAATCTGATAGACTCCACCAAAAGTCTGCTAGAACTGAGACATGAATTCAGCAAAGTTGCAGGATACAAAATCAATGTACAGAAATCAGTTGCATTCTTATACACTAACAATGAAGCAACAGAAAGACAAATAAAGAAACTGATCCCATTCACAATTGCACCAAGAAGCATAAAATACCTAGGAATAAATCTAACCAAAGATGTAAAAGATCTGTATGCTGAAAACTATAGAAAACTTATGAAGGTAATTGAAGAAGATTTAAAGAAATGGAAAGACATTCCCTGCTCATGGATTGGAAGAATACATATTGTCAAAATGTCAATACTACCCAAAGCTATCTACACATTCAATGCAATCCCAATCAAAATTGCACCAGCATTCTTCTCGAAACTAGAACAAGCAATCCTAAAATTCATATGGAACCACAAAAGGCCCCGAATAGCCAAAGGAATTTTGAAGAAGAAGACCAAAGCAGGAGGCATCACAATCCCAGACTTTAGCCTCTACTACAAAGCTGTAATCATCAAGACAGCATGGTATTGGCACAAAAACAGATACATAGACCAATGGAATAGAATAGAAACCCCAGAACTAGACCCACAAACGTATGGCCAACTCATCTTTGACAAAGCAGGAAAGAACATCCAATGGAAAAAAGACAGTCTCTTTAACAAATGGTGCTGGGAGAACTGGACAGCAACATGCAGAAGGTTGAAACTAGACCACTTTCTCACACCATTCACAAAAATAAACTCAAAATGGATAAAGGACCTGAATGTGAGACAGGAAACCATAAAAACCCTAGAGGAGAAAGCAGAAAAAGACCTCTCTGACCTCAGCCGTAGCAATCTCTTACTTGACACATCCCCAAAGGCAAGGGAATTAAAAGCAAAAGTGAATTACTGGGACCTTATGAAGATAAAAAGCTTCTGCACAGCAAAGGAAACAACCAACAAAACTAAAAGGCAACCAATGGAATGGGAAAAGATATTTGCAAATGACATATCAGACAAAGGGCTAGTATCCAAAATCTATAAAGAGTTCACCAAACTCCACACCCGAAAAACAAATAACCCAGTGAAGAAATGGGCAGAAAACATGAATAGACACTTCTCTAAAGAAGACATCCGGATGGCCAACAGGCACATGAAAAGATGTTCAACGTCGCTCCTTATCAGGGAAATACAAATCAAAACCACACTCAGATATCACCTCACGCCAGTCAGAGTGGCCAAAATGAACAAATCAGGAGACTATAGATGCTGGAGAGGATGTGGAGAAACAGGAACCCTCTTGCACTGTTGGTGGGAATGCAAATTGGTGCAGCCTCTCTGGAAAGCAGTGTGGAGGTTCCTCAGAAAATTAAAAATAGACCTACCCTATGACCCAGCAATAGCACTGCTAGGAATTTATCCAAGGGATACAGGAGTACTGATGCATAGGGGCACTTGTACCCCAGTGTTTATCGCAGCACTCTCAACAATAGCCAAATTATGGAAAGAGCCTAAATGTCCATCAACTGATGAATGGATAAAGAAATTGTGGTTTATATACACAATGGAATACTATGTGGCAATGAGAAAGAATGAAATATGGCCTTTTGTAGCAACGTGGATGGAACTGGAGAGTGTGATGCTAAGTGAAATAAGCCATACAGAGAAAGACAGATACCATATGTTTTCACTCTTATGTGGATCCTGAGAAACTTGACAGAAACCCATGGGGGAGGGGAAGGGAAAAAAAAAAAAAAGAGGTTAGAGTGGGAGAGAGCCAAAGCATAAGAGACTGTTAAAAACTGAGAACAAACTGAGGGTTGATGGGGGGTGGGAGGGAGGGGAGGGTGGGTGATGGGTATTGAGGAGGGCACCTTTTGGGATGAGCACTGGGTGTTGTATGGAAACCACTTTGACAATAAATTTCATATATTAAAAAAAAAGCTGTTGAGAGTGATCAGGAATATAAATAAAGGCACAAAAATACAACAGGAGTAAATGGATACATTGCTACAGATGTTATAGACACTAGAAGGATAAAAAGAGGAGGATTTTATGTACAATTTTATGCTAATTATTTGAAAATTGAAGTGATAAAGACAAATTCCTAGAAAAATTTTCACCAAAAGAAGCAGAAAGCTGGAATGATTTTATGATTTTTAATGACTTTGAATTTACAATTAAAACTTACTCACCAAAAAATTCAAGGCCAGTGACCTTACTGGAAAAATTTACCAAACTTTTTAGTACTAATTAACTCTATTTACAAACTCTTCCTGAAATTAGAAAAAAGAAATGTCCTATTCCATACATTTTATGAAGAACTTTGACAACAAAATCTAAAAAGGTCATTCCAACAAAGGAACAGTACAGGCTAATCTTTCATATGATTGTAGATGCAAAAGACTTAAATGAATTAACAATCTGAAAATTGCAATTAATAAATAAAGAAGAATGGTTTATTATATGAAAGCTAGGATTTGGTTTGGCATTCAGAAATCAATCACTGGATTCTGATGTCACTGAGATGGCAACATAGGTTGTGGCTGATTTTGCTCCTCTTCATAAGAAGAACAATTAACAACTGTTAATAACAAGACACCACTGAGGACATGAGGGTGGGGCACCCACCTCTGGGCACTGAGACCAAGACTGACTACATCAAAAGGGTAAGAGAAGTGGCTACACATTGACCACATGGACTTCCCCCAGGACAGCACAGTACCACATAGAGAAGTCTCTCCTGAGCTTCCAGTTCCTCCAGTGGGAAGAGGGAACCTGAGGTGGGGGGAGACCAGCCCTATCCCAGCATTATGGGTTAATTTGTTGGAGTCCCTACTCTGATCTCACCCCATGAGGATTGCAAAGGACTCTGTGAAGTTAATCACTAGGAATCTGATTATGATGGAGAAGTAGGAAGGGGTTTGCAACAACCAGCACATGGATGTTGGCAGACCCAGTTCATACCTGTCGTACCCAAGTAGTAATCTCAATCTAATTTGTTCATCTGTAGAATGAAGTTGGGAGCACACTCTGACCAATAAACACATCTGCTTGAAGATTTGCCTGATTCGGATCCTCAAATGAGGACTGTTGCTGGCCCCAGAGCCCATTTTGCCCAAACAGGGAGCTGAATTATAGCCCCACCCGCTGTGGAGAATGTCTTCTGGTACCATCTGGTCAGAACAGCTGCAGCAACTCCTGGAAACTATGAGGTCCAGTAGTTCTCAAGCTGAGAGGTGTATAGAGGCAGTAGTTTGCAGAGTCAAGCCAGTGGCCCTGTTCAGTCAGGGAACTTGAGGTGTGGTTTGGCTTGAGTTGAGACAACAAAGAGTTTTGCTGGCCTTCAAACTGCTTCTCTCCCTTCTCCTGGGACAAGGAATCTAATTTGTAGACCTGCTCATTACTCAATACAGCCTCCAGCTTGTCCAACCAGGGAACCTAACCAAAGCACACAGGATGCTGCAATACCCATTCAACAGCCCGGCATACAATGACACTCAGACAGAGAGCATAGACCATGTCTTCCCCCATTTGCAGAACAAAACTGGTGGCCTCACCTGCTCCCTGCCATGGATGGGAAGTTAACTTATAGCCCCATCTACTACTGAATATATTCCCAGTCATGAATATCTAGTAAGCCTGACCAGGGAATCCAGGCAATTGAAGAGCCCATTGTACTGCTTCATTCAGGTAAGGAACAAAGTCAGCAGTCCTATCCACCTGTTCTCAGCCAATGGCACACAGCCTCATCCCCATCCTTAAACCTCAAACAGTTGCTTTACCCTAAAGTGAACAATAATAGTAGGCTCTACCTGTCCAAGGACATTGCCAGAAGACACATTCAAAAACCAAACTGAGCTGACTGGTGAAGAATGGTCTCTGACAAAGCAGACCTATAAAGTCTGAAAGAGGAGCCTAATTGCTCAAATGTGCAGACACCAATGTTACAAATAAAGGATCATAAATTATCAGGTAAATATGACACCACCAAAGGAAATTAATAAAATTATAATGATTAACCATAAAGAAATGAAGATCAATGAACTGACAAAGAATTCAGAATAATCCTCTTGAGCAAGTTTACTGAGCTACAAGATAACACAGACAGACAACTAAACAAAATTAGAAAACCAATGCATAAGCAAAATGAGATATTTGATAAGGAAATAACAACCATCAAAACCAAAAACAAAACCCAGAAACCCTAGAGTTGAAAAATATATATGGACTGAAGAATTCAGTAGAGAATTTTAAAAGTAGACTTGACCATGTGGAAGAAAAACAAATCAGTGACCTGGAGAATAGGACATTAAAATGAATTAGTCAGAGCAGCCAAAAGAAAGAAGAAAAAGAGTGAAGAAAGCCTATAGGAATAAAAAGACACAATGAAAATAAACAATATTTGTATCATGAAAATTCCAGAAGGAGAGGACCAAAAAGAGGGTCAGAAAGCATATTTAAAGTTATAACAGCTGAGGGTGCCTGGGTGGTTCACTCAGTTAACCATCCAACTCTTGATTTTGGCTCAGGTCATGATCTCATGGTTCATGAGATCAAGCCCCACATGGGGCTCTGCTCTGACAGTGCAGAACCAGCTTGGGATTCTCTCTCTCTCTCTCTCTCTCTCTCTCTCTCAAAATAAGTAAATAAACATTAAAAAATAATGTCTACTCCCAAAAATTTATAAACAAAATTATAATAGCTGAAAATCTCTCAAACCTGGGTAGAGAAATGGACATCTAAATCCATGAGGCTCAAACAATCCCAAGTAGGTTGAATTGGAGTAGGGTTACCAAGACACATTATTATTAACTTATCAAATTCAAAGACAAAGAAAGAAGTTTAAGACCAGGAAAAGAAAAGAAAGAAGTTACATACAAGGGAATCTACACAAGACAATAGGGGGGAATTTATCAATGAAAACTTTTTAGACCAGAAGAGAATGAGGTAACATGTTCAAGATATTGAAAAAAAATAACTGTCAACCAAAAAATTCTATATACAGTGAAGCTGTCCTTTAGAAATGGAGGAATAAAGACTTTTCCAGAAACAAAAGCTAAAGGAGTTTACTACCAACAGAACTGCCTTAAAAAAATGCTAATGGGGTTTTTCCAGTGGAAGTAAAATAACACATATTCACATTATAAAAACTTAAAAATATATTGTAAATCTCACTTTAATGGTAAATATAGTCATAGGTAGATTTTGCAATATGATAACAGTGGTATATAATCCAATTATAACTCTAATTTAAAGGTTAAAAAACCAACATAGTAAAAATAATCTATTATATTAAGTATTAATAATATATAATAATAATACAAAGAATTGTAATAATCTATCATTACTTATACAATATTAAAAATGTAGTTGTAATAGAAATAACTAAGTGTGTGGGGGAGGAGAAGTAAAAGTAAAAGTTTATGAATTCTATTGATGTTGTTATCAGTTTAAAATAATGTGTTATAAGATTATGAGACATTGTAACCACACACACAAAAATACGGTAGTAATTACACAAAATAACATGATAAAAGGAAAGCATACTGATACTAAAAGATATCAAAACACACAAAAGGGCAGCAGGATAAGAAATAAGGAAAAAGAGATCTATAAAACATTAATAAAACAATGAGCAAAATGGCGATAATAAGTTCTTACCTATCAATAATTGCTTTAAATGTAAAAAGATTAAATTCTCTAATTAAAAGACACAGAATAGATGAATGGATAAAAAAAAATCAAGATCCAACAAGATGCTTTCTACAAAAGACTGACTTTAGCATTAAGACACACATACATGGCACAAAAACAGACACATAGACCAATGGAATAGAATAGAAACCCCAGAACGAGACCCACAAACGTATGGCCAACTCATCTTTGACAAAACAGGAAAGAACATCCAATGGAAAAAAGACAGTCTCTTTAACAAATGGTGCTGGGAGAACTGGACAGCAACATGCAGAAGGTTGAAACTAGACCACTTTCTCACACCATTCACAAAAATAAACTCAAAATGGATAAAGGACCTGAATGTGAGACAGGAAACCATCAAAACCCTAGAGGAGAAAGCAGGAAAAGACCTCTCTGACCTCAGCCGTAGCAATCTCTTACTTGACACATCCCCAAAGGCAAGGGAATTAAAAGCAAAAATGAATTACTGGGACCTTATGAAGATAAAAAGCTTCTGCACAGCAAAGGAAACAATCAACAAAACTAAAAGGCAACCAATGGAATGGGAAAAGATATTTGCAAATGACATATCAGACAAAGGGCTAGTATCCAAAATCTATAAAGAGCTCACCAAACTCCACACCCGAAAAACAAATAACCCAGTGAAGAAATGGGCAGAAAACATGAATAGACACTTCTCTAAAGAAGACATCCGGATGGCCAACAGGCACATGAAAAGATGTTCAACGTCGCTCCTTATCAGGGAAATACAAATCAAAACCACACTCAGATATCACCTCACGCCAGTCAGAGTGGCCAAAATGAACAAATCAGGAGACTATAGATGCTGGAGAGGATGTGGAGAAACGGGAACCCTCTTGCACTGTTGGTGGGAATGCAAGTTGGTGCAGCCATTCTGGAAAACAGTGTGGAGGTTCCTCAGAAAATTAAAAATAGACCTACCCTATGACCCAGCAATAGCACTGCTAAGAATTTATCCAAGGGATACAGGAGTACTGATGCATAGGGGCACTTGTACCCCAATGTTTATAGCAGCACTCTCAACAACAGCCAAATTATGGAAAGAGCCTAAATGTCCATCAACTGATGAATGGATAAAGAAATTGTGGTTTATATACACAATGGAGTACTACAGGGCAATGAGAAAGAACGAAATATGGCCCTTTGTAGCAACATGGATGGAACTGGAGAGTGTGATGCTAAGTGAAATAAGCCATACAGAGAAAGACAGATACCATATGTTTTCACTCTTATGTGGATCCTGAGAAACTTGACAGAAACCCATGGGGGAGGGGAAGGAAAAAAAAAAAAAAGAGGTTAGAGTGGGAGAGAGCCAAAGCATGAGAGACTCTTAAAAACTGAGAACAAACTGAGGGTTGATGGGGGGTGGGAGGGAGGGGAGAGTGGGTGATGGGTATTGGGGAGGGCACCTTTTGGGATGAGCACTGGGTGTTGTATGGAAACCATTTTGACAATAAATTTCATATATTGAAAAAATATAAAATTAAATTAAAAAAAAAGACACACATACAATGAGAGGGAAGGGAATAGAAGAAGACATTTTAAGCAACATCTGTAAAACAATAACAAAAAACTGGGGTGGCTATATTTATATCAGACAAAATATATTTTAAACTAAAAAGGATTAAAAAATGTCATTATGCAATGATAAAGAGGTCTAAACATCAAGAAAATAAAATAATTACAAATATTTGTGTGCCCAGCATTGGAACTTTTAAGTATATAAAGCAGAAACTAAAAGAGTCAAAAAGAGAAATAAATAGTAATTCAGTTACAGTTGGGGGCTTCAATATCTCACTCTCAACAATAGATAGATCATTCAGACAGAAAATCAATAAGGAAACAGCAGTCTTGAAAAATACTATAGACTAACTGGACCTAACAGTGATAACCTAAATATTTTATCAAACAGCAGCTACACATTCTTCTCAAATGCACATGGAACATTTTGTGCAATAGATCATATATTAGGCTACAAAACAAGTCTTCAAAAATTTAGGAAGATTGAAATCATATCAAGTATCTTCTATCACCACAATGGCATGAAACAAGAAATCAATAACAAGAGGAAACCTGGGAAATCATGAACACATTGAGGTTAAGCAATTATCTCCTGAACAACCAATAAGTTCAAGAAGAAATTAAAAGAGAAATAAAAAAAGGTTTCTTGACACAAATGAAAATGTAAACACAACAATACCAGAATGTGTGCGATACAGCAAAAGCAGTTCTAAGAGGCGAGTTCATAGCAATAAACACCTACCTTAAGAAGCAAGAGGGATTCCAAATAAACAACCTAACTGTATGCTATAAGAAGCTAGAAAAAGAAGAAGAGGGTTGCTTGGGTGGCTCAGTCAGTTAAGTGTCTAACTTCAGCTCAAGTCATGACCTCATGGTTTGTGGGTTCGAGCCCTGTGTTGGGTTCTGCGCTGACAGCTTGGGGCCTGGTTCCTGCTTAGGATTCTGTGTCTCCCTCTCTCTCTGTTCCTCCCCTGCTCACACTCTGTCTCTCTCTCAAAAATAAATAAAAGATTAAAAAATATTTTTAAATAAATAAAATAAGAAGAAAATGAACCACAAATTAGTAGAATAAAGAAAATAATAAAGATTAGAACAAAAATAAATGAAATATAGACCAGAAAAACAATTGAAAACTTTGGCCAAACTATAAGTTGATTCTTTGACAAGATAAACTGAATTGGCAAACCCTTAACTAGACTAAACAAAGGGGGGAATAAAGAACCCAAATAAATAAAATTATAAATAAAAAGGAGACATTACAACTGATAGCAGAGAAATTCAAAGGATCATAAGAGACTACTATGAATAACTATTCACCAACAAACCAGACAACCTAGAAGAAATGGAAAAATTCTTAGAAATGTATAACTTTCCAAGACTGAATCAGGAAGAAATATAAAATCTGGATATGCCATTTGCAAATAAGGAGATTGGAACAGTAATAAAAGATCTCCCAACAAAGAAAAGTCCAGGACCAGATCACTTCCCTGGTGAATTTTACCAAACATTAATCTTCAAATTCTTCCAAAAAATAGAAGAAGAGGAAACCCTCTCAAACTTATTTTAGGAGGCCAGCATTATCTTGTACCCAAATCAGAAAAGGACACTACTGGAAAGGAAAGTGGTAAGTCAATACCCCTGATGAATACAGATGCAAAAATTCTCAATAAAATATAAGCAAACCAAATGCAGCAGCACATTAAAAAGAATCATTCACCAAGAACAGTAGGATTTATTCTTGGCACACAAAGATGGTTCAACACATGCAATTCAATAAATGTGGTGCAAGACATTAATAGACTGAAAGAAAATAATCATATGATTATTTTGGTAGATTCAGAAAATGAATTTGACAAAGTCCAACATCTATTCATGATAGAAACTAACATATTAGGCACAGAAGGAACATATCTCAACATAACAAAGGCCACATGTGACAAGCCTACAGCTAATGTCATACTTAATGGTGAAAGTTTCAAGGCTTTTTTTCCTATGATCAGGATCAAAATAAAAATGCCCACCCTCATCACTCCTAGTGAACATAGTACTAGAAGTCCTAGCTAGAACAATCAAGCAAGAAAAAGAAATATAAGGTATCAGAATTGGAAAGAAAGAAGTAAAATTGTCTGACAAGGTTTTATATATAGAAAATTGACATGGTTTTATATATAGAAAATCCTAAGGATTAAACCGAAAACTGTTAGATATAAATAATGACTTCAATAAAGTTGCAGGATATAAAAATAAAATATAAAAATCAGTATACACTAACAAAAAACTTCCTAAAAAAGAAAGAAATCAATTTCATTTCCATTAGCATCAAAAACAGTAAAATACTTAGGAATTAAAGAGGTGAAAGATCTTTATAAGGCACAGATGATATAAATCAAAGAAGACACAAAGAAATGGAAAAGCATTCCATATTCATGGATTAGAACAATTAATATTGTTAAAATGTCAATACTATGAAAAGCCAGCTATAGATTCAGTGCAATCCCTAGCAAGATTCCAAAGGCATTTTTTACAGACGTAGAAAAAAGTTTAAAAGTTTTAAAATTTATATAGCACTACAAAAGACCCCAAATAGCCAAAGCAATCCTGATAAAGAAGAACAAAGCAGAAGGCATCATAGTTCTTGATTTCAAGCTATACTATAAAGCCGCAGTCATCAAAACAGTATGGTGTAGAATAAAAGCAGAGAAATAGTCTAATGAACAGAGTTGAGAACCCAGAAATAAACCTATGCATGTACAGTCAACTAATGTTTGACAAGGGAGCTAAAAACACTCAATGGAAAAAAACATATTCTCTTCAATAAATTGAGCTAGAATAATTAAATATTCACATGTAAAAGAACAAGATGAGTATATCTCATAGCACTCACAAAATTTAACTTACATAGATTGAAGACACAAATGTAAGACCTGAAACCATAATACTCCTACAAGAAAACTTAGAAATAAATCTCCTTGACATGGATCTTGTTAATTTTTAGATATGACATCTGAAGTACAAGCAACAAAGTCAAAGATAAACAAGCAGAACTACATCAAACTGAAAAGCTTCTGCACAGCAAATTAAACCATCAACAAAGTGAAAAGACAACCTACAAAATGGGAAAAAATATTTGCAAACCAAACATCTGATAAGGGTTCATGTACAAATATATAAAGAACTCATACAACTCGTTAGCAAAGAAATAACCCAATTAATAACTGGGAAAAGGACCTGAACTGACATTTCTCCAAAGATGAAAAGCCAACAGATACTTGAAAAGATGCTCAACATCACTAGTCATTAGGGAAATGCAAATGAAAACTGCAACGGGATAATTACCTCATGCCTATTAGAACGGTCATCTTCAAAAAGACAAAAGGTAACAAATGCTGGTGAGAGTGTGAAGGAAAAGGAACCCTCCTGCACTGTTGTGGGAATTGAAAATTAGTGCAACCACTATGGAAAACGTTATGGAGGTTCCTCAAAAAATTAAAAATAAAATTACCATGTGATCCAGCAATTCCATTTCACAGAATGTATTCAAAGAAAATGAAAACTACTAACTTGAAAATATATATATTTTTAAATGTTTATTTATTTTTGAGAGAGAGAGAGAGAGAGAGCATAAGCAGGGGTGGGGCAGAGAGAGGGAGATAACAGAATCTGAAGCAAACTCTAGGATCTTCACTGTCAGCACAAAGCCTGATGTGGGGCTCGAACTTATGGACTGTGAGATCATGACCTGAGCTATAGTCTGATGCTTAACGGACTGAGCCACCCAGGTGCCCCTACTAACTTGAAAATCTATCTGTACTCCCATGTTCATACTAATGTTATTTACAATGGCCACAGCATGGAAACAACCTAAGTGTTTACTCATGGATGGACGCATAAGGAGGTTGTGGTAGGTAGATAGATAGATAGATAGGTAGATGATAGAGAATATATATACATATATATTATCTATAAAAGAATACTATTTATCTATAAAAATGAGGAAATTCTACCATTTGTGACAACACGGCAGTATACCATATTTTGAATGCAGTATATACCATGTGAAATAAGTGAGATAAAGACAAACACTATATTGTCTCACTTATATATGGGATATAAAAAAAAAACAAAACAAAAAAACAAACACACCAAAAACCTCATAGAAAAAGACATCAGACTTGTGATGACCAAGGCACAGGGTTGGGGGGAGGGAGAATTGGAAGAAGTCAGTCAATGTACAAACTTCCAGTTATAAGATAAATTAGTACTAGGGATATAATACACAACATAATAACTATAGCAAACACTAATACATGAATTATCAAAAATAGGTTAAGAGAGCTCATCTTAAAAGATCTCATCCCAAGAAAAACTTTCCTTTTTTTCTTTTTCTTCTTTTCCTTGTATCTATATGAGAAGATGGGTATTAGTTAAATGTATTGTAGTAATCATTTCACAATATATGTGAATCAATCCATCATGCTGTGTGCCTTAAACTCATACAGTGAGGTATGTCAATTATTTTCCAACAAAACTAAAGAAAATGATCATTGGAATTCACTATATCAGCACTACAAAAGAGTGAAATCCCATAATCATTTAGGTGGATGCAGAAAAGGCACAGATAAAATTCAACATCAGTCTTAAAAAAAACAAAAAACAAAAAACAAAAAACAAGCCTAGAAACAATCCAGCAATCTAGAAATAAAAGAATCGTTCTTAGCTTCACAAAGAGAATTTTCAGGAAACCTGTAGCAAACATCATATTTATTAATAAAATAAATATTTTTTAGAGACTCTGTTAAAGGCTACAAATTGTTACCACTTCTATTCAACATTCAGTTGAAGGTGCACAGTGTGATGCAACAGGCTAACAACAGCAAGAACAATAGTAAAAAGAAAAAATAGTTAAGAATTGAAAAAAAATAGCAGTTATGGATTGGAGCTGGTATGAATATGTATGTAGAAAAACCAAGAGAATATAAGATAAATTGCTAAAATTAATAGGTTAGTTATCAGTTTACTATGGTACACACACAATGTTCAAAGCTCAATCAGATATGCACACCAGCAACAAAAACTTGGAATTAAAAACAAGTACCATTTACAACCGCATTGAAAATATCAAATACCTAGGTATAAAGATGTAAAAGACCTATACATGAAAATCTGTACACTTTTTTGACTTAAATAAAACAATATTAAACAAAGGGATGGGCATATCATGTTTGTTGATCTAAGACTCAATATTATAAATATGTAAATTATTTTCAAATTGATCTATAGATTTAGTGAAATACCAATCAAAATGCCAGGTCCTTTTTGTGAGAGATAGAAGGAGAGAAAGAATAAAAAGCTGAATATAAAATTTGTATGAAATTGCGAAAGGATAAAAATAGCCAAGACAATGTTCAAGAAGAAAAAGCTGACTGTAGTCAGCTGCAGTCAGCTGGTCTAGCTGACTATAGCTGTATATAGTAATTAAGACAGCGTGGTATTTATACAAGGATAGACCATATCAATGAAAATTACCCATGTATACATAGAAACTTGATTTATGCCCAGCTGGCTCTGCAATTTGTAGAGAAAGGGAGGTCTTTTCAATAACTACTACTAGGTCAATTTGGATACACACGTGAAAAATAGTGAAACTTGTCTGCTCATTTACAACACACACAGAAATCAACACCAAAAGGCTTATATATATAAATATAAAATACAAACAATAAAAATTCTAGAAAATAATACAAGAGAATGTATCTAATATATCCACATGATCAAGCAGCAAAAGATTTCTTGAACAGAGCACAGAAGAAAAGATTGATAGATTTGACTAAAATAATACTTTGTAGATCAAAAGACACCACTAAAAGAGTGAAGATAAACCACAGCAGAAGATAATTTGCAACACACATATCTACCAAAAATAACTTCTATAAATCAGTAAGAATAAAACACATGGTAATTAGAAAAATGGGCAAGAGATTTCATAAAAGATAAATGGCAATAAAGGTGAAAAGATGGCAACCTCATTAGTTATTAGGGATATGCAAACTAAAACAAAATTTAATACTACCACAGAGCCACCAGAATAATTAAAATAAATAGACAATATCAATTGTTTGCAAGGATGTGGAGTTACTAGAATACTGTTGGCAGGATGGTAATTTGATTCAGTCATTTTGATGAACAATTTGGCAGCATCTCTGAAAACTACTATATGCCTATCTTTTTTTTTTTTTTTAATTTTTTTTTTTCAACGTTTATTTACTTTTGGGACAGAGAGAGACAGAGCATGAATGGGGGAGGGGCAGAGAGAGAGGGAGACACAGAATCGGAAACAGGCTCCAGGCTCTGAGCCATCAGCCCAGAGCCTGACGCGGGGCTCGAACCCACCGACCGCGAGATCGTGACCTGGCTGAAGTCGGACGCTTAACCGACTGCGCCACCCAGGCGCCCCTATATGCCTATCTTAAAACTCAGAAATTCTACTCTTGGCGGGGCGCCTGGGTGGCTCAGTTGGTTGGGCATCCGACTTTGGCCCAGATCATGATTTCACGGTTCGTGGGTTTGAGCCCCGCGTCGGGCTCTGTGCTGACAGCTCAGAGCCTGGAGTCTGCTTTGAGTTCTGCGTCTCCCTCTCTCTCTGCCCCTTCCCTACTCATGCTCTGCCTCTGTCTCTCAAAAGTAAACATTGAAAAGAAAATTTAGAAAAAAAAAAAAAAAAGAAATTCTACTCTTGGTATATAACCCAAAGAGACAAACACAAAAAGGTTCATAGCAACATTATTCATGATAGCCTCAAACTGGAAACAGCCTACACACTTTTTGAGAGTAGAATGGATCAAGAAACTGTGGTATATTCATACAATGGAATATTGTATGAAGACAGATTTAATTTAAATATAACACCACAAATGGATTTCACAAACTAAATGTTGAGTAAAACACAAGTGAAAAACCCCACACAGTATGATAACTGTTCAAAAACAGGCAACATGAATGGTAGTACTGGTAATCTTATAAGTGGTTACCTTTGGGGATAAATAATAATGGTTGAGATGGGGGCAATGGGGGCTGTGTCCCTGCTAATGTTCTTTTTCTAGGTAGTAATCACACAGGTGTTCCATTGCTGGTGGTAATTCATTGAGTTGCACATTTAAGTTTATGTACTTTTATGTATGTAAATAATATTTCACAATTAAATAAAACCAAGTAAAGGAAGAAAGTAAGGACAGAAAAGGGTGAGTTTAACGAAGATCATCCCCCCCTTTTTTCCTTGTCTCCACAGTTTGAAAAAAAAATTTCATAGATTCAGGATACTAGAGGCAACAAATAGGTAGAAGACGAAAAATTATCTACTAAATTAAAAACACAATCCTACATGGCTAAGGTGTGGCAGAATTTAGGCTGGCAATTCCTGCCACTTCAGGATGTGCAAAAGTCTGACTTTAGGGTTGGATATTTTGATTCTTATAATTCCTGCTGAGTTTGAAATCTCCCAATATCACTCTCTAGAAGTGTGTAGAATTTATATTTTCCAAAGTGACCCCTCTGCTTTAGGGAAAAATCTTCTTAACAGATTTGCATGTTGATGTGACTGGTTTGCCACATCAAAAAATATATCAACCTTGCTACTGTATATATTATCTTGCTTATAAAACTTGTGAAAGAGATAAAACAATGTTTTTCCCTCAGGCAAGATTGTGAAACTTGATAACTTCACTTGAGTCAGGCAAATTTTGTTGCTCTAAAGCTTATTCCGTGTAAGTATATATGTATGCATCTTTGTGTGTGTCTGAAAATATCGAACAGTTATTGCTAAACCTCTCCGATTTGGTTGTTTGGTAAATTAGTTCCTCATAGGTTTTAAAACTCACAGAATGTTTATTATACAATCTTGGACGGTGGAACTATTATTAAGAAAAAAAATAAAAATTATAAAAGAAAATTATTATTTTTCCTTATAAATTTTCTTTTTTCAAGAATTGGATTCTTACTGGAACAAGGTTACTAGCAAAATGGCTAAAATATCTTATAGCAAATAGGAAGCTTCCAATATTATGGGTGAATGATATGTTCAAGTAGATTGGTTAAGTGTAATGTCAATAAATGTTAAAATGTTTCACACAAAATCACCGTTTAGAAAAGATAAAGAAGAAAATTGTTGGCAATCACCCATTGCCAGGGCAATCCCATTTAGGGATGGAAGAGAATGTAAATGCTGAAGATAATGTAAGTCACACTTATATATTAATCTATTCCTTGGAGCTCATTTATAAATAGTCAAATTGACAAACTATGACTAAATTTGAAAGTGCTTTAATATGTTTTCCTTTGGTAGAGGGTCTAGGGGTGTAAGAAGGGGCACGAAAGATACGTATGATTTGCTGTTGTCCACAGTATAGTAGGTTAATTGTTTGAACCCAATTGCAAGGCAGGGCAGGTTTCTACAATGTGGCATGCCTATTATTGGTACAACAGATAGTTTTAGGTGGTAGGGAGGAATAATGTAAAATCATATTGTGTTATGTTGTGAAGGTTGTACCATTTAAAATGATCTTTAAATGTTTTATCACAGCAAGAACAAAGCCTCTGCTTGGTGATAAGAAGTTTCATTATCTATTTTGGGGGCGTCTGGGTGGCTCAGTCGGTTGAGCATCCGACTTCAGCTCAGATCACGATCTTGCAGTCAGTGAGTTCAGGCCCTGCATCAGGCTCTGTGCTGACAGCTCAGAGCCTAGTGCCTGCTTTGGATTCTGTGTCTCCCCCTCTCTCTGCTCCTCCCCCACTCGTGCTCTGTCTCTCTCTGTCTCTGAAAAAAATGAATAAACGTTAAAAAAGTTAAAAAATAAAATTTCATATTTATCGTTATAAAGGGAAGGCAAATCTTAAACTCTCTTTGACAGCCAATATAACAAACTAGAATCTGATAAGGTTTCAGTTATTATATAATTATTTCATATTATACTTATGTTATATTTTCTATTTAATGCAAATGGCACTGCTTTTATATTTATATCAGCAAACATAACCTTTATTAACAACTTTTACCCCTCTAAAATCATCTCAGTTTAAAATACTCCACTCTCGGAGGCGCAGGAAGATGGCGGCGTAGGAGGACGCTGGGCTCACCGCGCGTCCTGCTGATCACTTAGATTCCACCTACACCTGCCTAAATAACCCAGAAAACCGCCAGAGGATTAGCAGAACGGAGTCACCAGACCCAAGTGCAGACGAGAGGCCCACGGAAGAGGGTAGGAAGGGTGGCGAGGCGGTGCGCGCTCCACGGACTGGCGGGAGGGAGCCGGGACGGAGGGGCGGCTCGCCAGCCAAGCAGAGCCCTCGACTCCGGCTTGCAAAAGCGGAGGGGCCTGACGGACTGTGTTCCAACAGCAAGCGCGACTTAGCGTCTGGGAGGTGATAAGTTAACAGCTCTGCTCGGAAAGCGGGAAGGCTGGAGGACAAAGGGAGGGTGAGCTGCGGAGCCCCCGGACGACAGAGCTCAGTTTGGCGGGGAACAAAGGCGCTCGCCAGCGCCATCTCCCCCGCCCATCCCCCAGCCAAAATCCCAAAGGGAACCGGTTCCGGCCAGGGAAATTGCTCGCTCCGCGCAAACACCCAACTCTGTGCTTCTGCGGAGCCAAACCTCCGGCAGCGGATCTGACTCCCTCCGGCTACCACAGGGCCCCTCCTGAAGTGGATCACCTAAGGAGAAGCGAGCTAAGCCTGCCCCCCCTCCCGCCGTGCACCTTGCCTTCCCACCCCAGCTAATACGCCAGATCCCCAGCATCACAAGCCTGGCAGTGTGCAAGTAGCCCAGACGGGCCACGCCACCCCACAGTGAATCCCGCCCCTAGGAGAGGGGAAGAGAAGGCACACACCAGTCTGACTGTGGCCCCAGCGGTGGGCTGGGGGCAGACATCAGGACTGACTGCGGCCCCGCCCACCAACTCCAGTTATACACCACAGCACAGGGGAAGTGCCCTGCAGGTCCTCACCACACCAGGGACTATCCAAAATGACCAAGCGGAAGAATTCCCCTCAGAAGAATCTCCAGGAAATAACAACAGCTAATGAGCTGATCAAAAAGGATTTAAATAATATAACAGAAAGTGAATTTAGAATAATAGTCATAAAATTAATCGCTGGGCTGGAAAACAGTATACAGGACAGCAGAGAATCTCTTGCTACAGAGATCAAGGGACTAAGGAACAGTCACGAGGAGCTGAAAAACGCTTTAAAGGAAATGCAAAGCAAAATGCAAACCACCACAGCTCGGATGGAAGAGGCAGAGGAGAGAATAGGTGAACTAGAAGATAAAGTTATGGAAAAAGAGGAAGCTGAGAAAAAGAGAGATAAAAAAATCCAGGAGTATGAGGGGAAAATTAGAGAACTAAGTGATACACTAAAAAGAAAGAATATACGCATAATTGGTATTCCAGAGGAGGAAGAGAGAGGGAAAGGTGCTGAAGGGGTACTTGAAGAAATAATAGCTGAGAACTTCCCTGAACTGGGGAAGGAAAAAGGCATTGAAATCCAAGAGGCACAGAGAACTCCCTTCAGACGTAACTTGAATCGATCTTCTGCACGACATATCATAGTGAAACTGGCAAAATACAAGGATAAAGAGAAAATTCTGAAAGCAGCAAGGGATAAACGTGCCCTCACATATAAAGGGAGACCTATAAGACTCGTGACTGATCTCTCTTTTGAAACTTGGCAGGCCAGAAAGAATTGGCACGAGATTTTCAGGGTGCTAGACAGCAAAAATATGCAGCCGAGAATCCTTTATCCAGCAAGTCTGTCATTTAGAATAGAAGGAGAGATAAAGGTCTTCCCAAACAAACAAAAACTGAAGGAATTTGTCACCACTAAACCAGCCCTACAAGAGATCCTAAGGGGGACCCTGTGAGACAAAGTACCAGAGACATCACTACAAGCATAAAACATACAGACATCACAATGACTCTAAACCCGTATCTTTCTATAATAACACTGAATGTAAACGGATTAAATGCGCCAACCAAAAGACATAGGGTATCAGAATGGATAAAAAAACAAGACCCATCTATTTGCTGTCTACAAGAGACTCATTTTAGACCTGAGGACACCTTTAGATTCAGAGTGAGGGGATGGAGAACTATTTATCATGCTACTGGAAGCCAAAAGAAAGCTGGAGTAGCCATACTTATATCAGACAAACTAGACTTTAAATTAAAGGCTGTAACAAGAGATGAAGAAGGACATTATATAATAGTTACAGGGTCTATCCATCAGGAAGAACTAACAATTATAAATGTCTATGCGCCGAATACCGGAGCCCCCAAGTATATAAAACAATTACTCATAAACAGAAGCAACCTTATTGATAAGAATGTGGTAATTGCAGGGGACTTTAACACCCCACTTACAGAAATGGATAGATCATCTAGACACACAGTCAATAAAGAAACAAGGGCCCTGAATGAGACATTGGATCAGATGGACTTGACAGATCTATTTAGAACTCTGCATCCCAAAGCAACAGAATATACTTTCTTCTCGAGTGCACATGGAACATTCTCCAAGATAGATCATATACTGGGTCACAAAACAGCCCTTCATAAGTTTACAAGAATTGAAATTATACCATGCATACTTTCAGACCACAATGCTATGAAGCTTGAAATCAACCACAGAAAAAAGTCTGGAAAACCTCCAAAAGCGTGGAGGTTAAAGAACACCCTACTAACGAATGAGTGGGTCAACCAGGCAATTAGGGAAGAAATAAAAAAATACATGGAAACAAACGAAAATGAAAATACAACAATCCAAACGCTTTGGGACGCAGCGAAGGCAGTCCTGAGAGGAAAATACATTGCAATCCAGGCCTATCTCAAGAAACAAGAAAAATCCCAAATACAAAATCTAACAGCACACCTAAAGGAAATAGAAGCAGAACAGCAAAGGCAGCCTAAACCCAGCAGAAGAAGAGAAATAATAAAGATCAGAGCAGAAATAAACAATATAGAATCTAAAAAAACTGTAGAGCAGATCAACGAAACCAAGAGTTGGTTTTTTGAAAAAATAAACAAAATTGACAAACCTCTCGCCAGGCTTCTCAAAAAGAAAAGGGAGATGACCCAAATAGATAAAATCATGAATGAAAATGGAATTATTACAACAAATCCCTCAGAGATACAAACAATTATCAGGGAATACTATGAAAAATTATATGCCAACAAATTGGACAACCTGGAAGAAATGGACACATTCCTGAACACCCACACTCTTCCAAAACTCAATCAGGAGGAAATAGAAAGCTTGAACAGACCCATAACCAGCGAAGAAATTGAATCGGTTATCAAAAATCTCCCAACAAATAAGAGTCCAGGACCAGATGGCTTCCCAGGGGAGTTCTACCAGACATTTAAAGCAGAGATAATACCTATCCTTCTCAAGCTATTCCAAGAAATAGAAAGGGAAGGAAAACTTCCAGACTCATTCTATGAAGCCAGTATCACTTTGATTCCTAAACCAGACAGAGACCCAGTAAAAAAAGAGAACTACAGGCCAATATCCCTGATGAATATGGATGCAAAAATTCTCAATAAGATACTAGCAAATCGAATTCAACAGCATATAAAAAGAATTATTCACCATGATCAAGTGGGATTCATTCCTGGGATGCAGGGCTGGTTCAACATTCGCAAATCAATCAACGTGATACATCACATTAACAGAAAAAAAGAGAAGAACCATATGATCCTGTCAATCGATGCAGAAAAGGCCTTTGACAAAATCCAGCACCCTTTCTTAATAAAAACCCTTGAGAAAGTCGGGATAGAAGGAACATACTTAAAGATCATAAAAGCCATTTATGAAAAGCCCACAGCTAACATCATCCTCAACGGGGAAAAACTGAGAGCTTTTTCCCTGAGATCAGGAACACGACAGGGATGCCCACTCTCACCGCTGTTGTTTAACATAGTGCTGGAAGTTCTAGCATCAGCAATCAGACAACAAAAGGAAATCAAAGGCATCAAAATTGGCAAAGATGAAGTCAAGCTTTCGCTTTTTGCAGATGACATGATATTATACATGGAAAATCCGATAGACTCCACCAAAAGTCTGCTAGAACTGATACATGAATTCAGCAAAGTTGCAGGATACAAAATCAATGTACAGAAATCAGTTGCATTCTTATACACTAACAATGAAGCAACAGAAAGACAAATAAAGAAACTGATCCCATTCACAATTGCACCAAGAAGCATAAAATACCTAGGAATAAATCTAACCAAAGATGTAAAGGATCTGTATGCTGAAAACTATAGAAAGCTTATGAAGGTAATTGAAGAAGACTTAAAGAAATGGAAAGACATTCCCTGCTCATGGATTGGAAAAATAAATATTGTCAAAATGTCAATACTACCCAAAGCTATCTACACATTCAATGCAATCCCAATCAAAATTGCACCAGCATTCTTCTCGAAATTAGAACAAGCAATCCTAAAATTCATATGGAACCACAAAAGGCCCCGAATAGCCAAAGGAATTTTGAAGAAGAAGACCAAAGCAGGAGGCATCACAATCCCAGACTTTAGCCTCTACTACAAAGCTGTCATCATCAAGACAGCATGGTATTGGCACAAAAACAGACACACAGACCAATGGAATAGAGTAGAAACCCCAGAACTAGACCCACAAACGTATGGCCAACTCATCTTTGACAAAGCAGGAAAGAACATCCAATGGAAAAAAGACAGCCTCTTTAACAAATGGTGCTGGGAGAACTGGACAGCAACATGCAGAAGGTTGAAACTAGACCACTTTCTCACACCATTTACAAAAATAAACTCAAAATGGATAAAGGACCTAAATGTGAGACAGGAAACCATCAAAACCTTAGAGGAGAAAGCAGGAAAAGATCTCTCTGACCTCAGCCGTAGCAATCTCTTACTCGACACATCCCCAAAGGCAAGGGAATTAAAAGCAAAAGTGAATTACTGGGACCTTATGAAGATAAAAAGCTTCTGCACAGCAAAGGAAACAACCAACAAAACTAAAAGGCAACCAACGGAATGGGAAAAGATATTTGCAAATGACATATCGGACAAAGGGCTAGTATCTAAAATCTATAAAGAGCTCACCAAACTCCACACCCGAAAAACAAATAACCCAGTGAAGAAATGGGCAGAAAACATGAATAGACACTTCTCTAAAGAAGACATCCAGATGGCCAACAGGCACATGAAAAGATGTTCAGCGTCGCTCCTTATCAGGGAAATACAAATCAAAACCACACTCAGGTATCACCTCACGCCAGTCAGAGTGGCCAAAATGAACCAATCAGGAGACTATAGATGCTGGAGAGGATGTGGAGAAACGGGAACCCTCTTGCACTGTTGGTGGGAATGCAAACTGGTGCAGCCGCTCTGGAAAGCAGTGTGGAGGTTCCTCAGAAAATTAAAAATAGACCTACCCTATGACCCAGCAATAGCACTGCTAGGAATTTATCCAAGGGATACAGGAGTACTGATGCATAGGGGCACTTGTACCCCAATGTTCATAGCAGCACTCTCAACAATAGCCAAAGTATGGAAAGAGCCTAAATGTCCATCAACTGATGAATGGATAAAGAAATTGTGGTATATATACACAATGGAGTACTACGTGGCAATGAGAAAAAATGAAATATGGCCCTTTGTAGCAACGTGGATGGATCTGGAGAGTGTAATGCTAAGCGAAATAAGCCATACAGAGAAAGACAGATACCATATGGTTTCACTCTTATGTGGATCCTGAGAAACTTAACAGGAACCCATGGGGGAGGGGAAGGAAAAAAAAAAAAAAAAAAGAGGTTAGAGTGGGAGAGAGCCAAAGCATAAGAGACTGTTAAAAACTGAGAACAAACTGAGGGTTGATGGGGGGTGGGAGGGAGGGGAGGGTGGGTGATGGGTATTGAGGAGGGCACCTTTTGGGATGAGCACTGGGTGTTGTATGGAAACCAATTTGTCAATAAATTTCATAAAAAGAAAAAAAAAAAAGAAAAAAAAAAAAAAAAAAAAAAAAAAAAAAAAAAAAAAAAAAAAAAAAAAAAAAAAAAAATAAAATACTCCACTCTCCTATGCCATCATCTATTTTTTTTAAGTTTTTATTTTAATCACTCAGTGTTCATCATCATTTATCTTTTGAACTTTCTTTTTCTATCAAGTCTACAGTCCCACCAAAAATTTCTGTAATAAACACAGGGATGCATATATCTTTTTGAATTAGAATTTTCATTTTTTCCAAACAGATAGCCAGTAATGGAATTTCTGGATCACATGATAGTTCTATTTTTAATTTTTAGAGTAGCTTTCATACTGTTTTCTAGAGCAGCTGAATCAGTTTGCATTCCCACCAACAGTGCATGAGAATTCCCTTTTCTCCACATCCATGCCAGCATTTGTTATCTCTTTCTTTTTGATATTAGCCATTCTGACAGGTGTGAGGTGATGATCTCTTTCTTGTGCCTATTGGCCATCTATATATCTTCTTTGGGAAGATGTCTCTTAAGAAGTTCTGCCTGTTTTTTAAATCAGATTGTTATTGAGTTGTTAATTGTTATTGAGTTATATGGATTCCTATATATTTTGGATATTAACCCTTAACTGGATATATGATTTGCAATTATGTTCTTCAATTCAGTAGATTGTCTTTACATTTTGTTGATAGTTTCCTTTGCTGTGCAGAGGCTTTTTTAAAAAGCTTATTTATTTATTTTGAGAGAGAGAGAATGAGAATGAGCAGAGGAGGCACAGAGACAGAGGGGGACAGAGAATCCAAAGTGGGCTCTGTGCTGACAGCAGAGAGCCTGATGCAGAGCTTGAACTCACTAACTATGAGATCATGACCTGATTTGAAGTCAGACACTTAACCAACTGGGCCACTTATGTGCCCCATGTGGAGAAGTTTTTTAGTTTGATGTAGTTTCATTCATTGATTTTTACTTTCATTTCCCTGACCATTGGGGTCAGAGCAAAAACAAAGAAATGAACAAACAAAAACACATAAACCATAAAACATTGCTAAGACTGATGTCAAGGAGCTTACTGCTTCTAGGAAGTTTTATAATTTCAGTCTTATATTCAAATCTTTAATCCATTTTGAGTAAATTTTTATATGATGTAAGATAGTAGTCCAATTTTATTCTTCTGGATGTAGCTGTCAAGTTTCTCCAACACAATTTATTGAAGAGACTGTCCTTCCCTCATTATATATTCCTGCATGCTTTGTTGTAAATTAATTGATGAAATATATGTGGGCTTATTTTTAGGTTAAAGATTGTGGTTCCAGCTAACTGCTCTGAAGCCTTCAAATAATACAAAGGGTAAAGGGGAAATTGAAGACAAGGAATACTCAATTCAGAAATAAGGTAAAAATTGAAAGTCTTGATGGCAGCTTTGAAGGAGACTCTTAAATTGTATAGTTTTGGGGCAGATATGACTGAAGACAAGATTAAGGCTTGACTCTAAGGGTAACACAACTGAATCTCCAATGAAATCTTCTGCCTTATAAGGTCTCTCACAGTAAGTGAAGCACATTGTTGGGAAATCTGAGTTTCAAAATCCCTCTGAACCTCCTTGGTACTAGAAGCAATTTATCACCCTTTCTGAGGGAATCAGCCTTCCTCTGCATAATGATTCTCAATGACTGGAGAATCACAGTTCTTTCCTGGACTCACCTACCTTATCCCTCATTGCCTCCAGATACAAGTTAGATCCAAAATAACTAAGTCAGAGAAGTATGAAGCCCACTTATGAAAGTTTTATACATATAGGATGCGTGCAAGTATTGATGAGAGCAAATATATGGTCCTGGGTGGTAATGATCTGGGATTTGATATTTAGTGTATTGAATTGATACTTGGGGTGGTGGTAGTAATTTGTTAGATTGGCTAATGGCTAATCAATTGGCTAACTGAATGGGCCAATAATGAATGGATTTTCGATGTAACCTATGCACAACTTCTGTGGTATACTGTAGAGATTCAGGGAAGTAGGAATATTGGAATGGATTTGCTCTGAACAAATGGTTCATCTCCCTGACTATCCATGAAAGGGACAATCCCTTCAAAAAGACACGAAGACATGCATGAGAGGGTTAGAGCACAAGCATCTCTAAAAATTTCTGTGTGCTGGTACTCTGTAGGCAATGTACAGCAATGTAATATATAGTAGCATAAAACTTCTGTATAGCAATGTAATGTATGGTAGTGTAAACCTCTAAATTTCCAAAAATAGGATACTTGAGTAAACTGTAGTACATCTGACTGGGAAAACATTAGTCAGTGAAAATGTAACACATAGGATACAAAGTTATAAATGTGGCATGACTATTCATATAAAAATTGAATTTTTTACATCAAGTTGAATATTGTATCCCAGGTTGGCAGAGGCTAAGGGGAGATATTTAACTATCAGAGACAAGGTAAGAGTACCATTGCATGACATGGCTGTTTAAGAACTGTCACAGAATGTACTGTCCTTCAGCAACAGCTTTTCACAGGATTTCTAAATATGAAACAGGTAGGTAGCCTACCAAAGCATTTCTTGATATGGATGGGAAAAAATTCTAGATCTGAGGGCAGAAATGTAGCCTCAGTTGCTGAGCGGGAATTTGGAGGCTTGGTCTAGTTCTAGACTCATCCAGTTTATGATTCAGAAACCCAATATTACAGAAGGCGGGTTAACATCTGTTGATATGTTCTTTTTGAGATTTTTCTTACGTGATTTTTAATACCAATAGTCATACCACATTTAAATACTGTATTCTATTTTCTTAAAATTTATAAATATTTAAATTTTATTTTACTTTTTAAAGGTTTTAGTTTAATTCCAGTTAGTTAACATACACTGTTATATTAGTTTCAGGTGTACCATATGGTAATTCAACAATTCCATACATTGCCCTCATCACGACAAGTGCACTCCTTAATCCCCTACAATATTGAATTCTATTGATTACATTTTCACTGGCTGAATATTTTCTTAGTCAGATATACAATAGCTTATTTAAGTATCATATTTTTAGAAATTTAGAGGTTTTATGCTACCATATATTACATTGCTATAAACATCTTTTAGATAGAATCCCTGAAGAGAAGTTGTTTGGTGAAAGAAATGCATTTTTTTTATGTCTTATACAAGTGTTAAACATTTTCAAATACATTTTATAATATTACTAAACAAATAGAGACAGGTAATGTTACTCCTCTTTTGTTAACATATGTCTTTCTGAAGTGTTGACATTTCAGTTGAATGACAAAAATATTGTTCTGGACTAACTGATAATTCTATTTGCAGATAAGCAAAAGTAGGCTAGTAGGCATTAGATGATATAATCAAAATGGCAATTTCCTATACATAAAAGGACTTCTCTAACTTAATATTTACATTTTCATAGTAATTATAATACATGTAAAGCTGCTTATAAATAGCAGCTCCCTTTTCCCAACTCCTTAACAGCATTTATACACTTCTGTTTTGAGGAGTTCTACAGCAGTTGAGTAATAAATTCTGGCATGTTTCACTTTTTCTTAGTTTATAAGGTTTTTTTACACATACCAATGCTGTCTATACATAATTCCTTGAAATAAGAATGTTCCTTTAATCAAATAAAAAAAGAATGTTACCACTACGCAAAATGTTCCTTCGTGCTCCTTTCTGGTCAACCTCTTATTGCCCATGCTTGATACCAGACAATGGCAAATCTGCTTTCTGTCACTGTGAAATATGATATTTTTCTTTTTCTGTACAAGGTTCTTTTTAATTTCCCATAAATGGAACATAGTTTTTTTGGGGATGGCTTCATTTACGTAGCACACCTGCTTGAGATTCATTCATGTTGTTGCATGTGTTACTGGCTTGCTTCTTGTTAGTGCTGAAAAGCATTCCACTGCATGTATCACGGTTTGCTAATCCATTCATCAGTAACTAGACATTGCAACTGTTTCCAGTTTTGGCTATTATGAATAGATTTTCTATGAACATTTGCAAAAAGAAAATGTTATTTCAACATTAGAACTTCCTAAAGAAGATAATCTTTATAATTCTTGAAACTTCAGGTCTAATAGAAGTGGTTAAATTTTACTGAACTCAGTAACGTGAGATATTTCTAACGAATACATTTGAAAAATGTTAAGCTAAAAATTAATTATAATCCAATTAAATGACGGCTAGTTATACCACATAACCCATATATACTGATTTTAACTTAAGTTCCATGAACCCATTGCTGTAACTCATAGTAAAACTAAATTGAATTACATTACACACAACAAGTAACACTTGGCAGCTTCTTTTCACAATGTTTTCATTATTCTAGCCCATATAAAATTCCCATGTTTCTTTTTTTCTTTTATTTTTTTAACGTTTTTTTCATTTTTGAGAGAGAGACACAGCATGAGCAGGGGAGAGGCAGAGAGAGAGGGAGACACAGAATCTGAAGCAGGCGCCAGGGTCTGACCTGTCAGCACAGAGCCCTACATGGGGCTTGAACTCACGAACCAGGAGATCATGACCTGAGTTCAAGTTGGATGTTTAACCAACAGAGCAACACTGGCTCCCTGCACTGTTTCTAATGAGAAAAAAAGAATTAAAAAAGCCAATTGAAAGTCAATTGTCCTGTCTGATCTTACAAAATTAAAACATTCGGGATTTTAGTAATTTAATTGAAAAAGGGATTTCGGTTTCCCAGTTTGTAAGGTGGACTACATTATAATTTTACCCAAGTTGTACCCTAAGGAATAGTCAAGAATCTTGAGGTTAAGGGCTGCCCTGAAATACAAGCTCCCCTAAGTACAACATTATGAGCATATGAATGAATAACACATATAGTGTTTACCATGATTCCCCACCACAAACTGGTTTACTTTCATATCTACAAGGATTGTGGCAGTGATGATATTTAGAAACCCAGTTGTCAATCCTTTCTCTAGATCTTATTTAATCAAGGTTGTTGTTGTTGTTTCCTCATCCTGTACTGATTGCTTTTATTGAATTCTACTGGAAGCATGATCATAGGATGAGTGAATTACATTAAATATACTGAAACTAATTTGTTATACATGGATTTTATTGGGTCAGACAAATTTTAGAACTCTAGCAAAGTCCTTTTTTATAGAACAGGCTAACCTAACCCATCCTGATTTAAGAAATGTACCCTTTTAAAGATTTTGAAGTTATATTGAAATTAGAAGTTCTTTTCTCCTTTTTAAGATTTTTTTTTATAAAGAAGCTTCAATATATTTGAAATAGACCTGTTAGTTTGAAGATTTTATAGTGTATATGGCTATTTGCTGATATTTCCACTAATCCATAGATCTGCATTTTATGATATTAATGGTTACGTCACAGCTTTAAACGCAAAGTAAACTAGGTCACCATGCCACATATCTTCCTTGAATTTCCTGCCATTTTTATTTGCAAAATAATGCATTTGCTTAGTCCTTTTTCTGTTTTCTTTCCTAGTATCCATGATAAGGACCCTTGTATGCATTAATGATAAAAATAAGATTTTGCATCCTAAGAACACTGATATCACAACTATATTTCAACAATTGTGGTATAATATATCTCAAATGTTCATTGACACCCAGAATATTGCCCAACACTTACATGGTTTTCATAGTTAGGATTTTGCCCAAACCACGCACCTTTATTTAAGAGGTGCCCCTAGAAACATCTTTAGCCTCTGTATTCATGCTCTAATTATAACTATTCAATTATACTATTTTAGAGATCTTGTTTAAAAATAAATAAAAACAGGAGAAACCAAATAGTTTCATCCTTTCTCTCCTGGTTTGTCATTATCTCTTCTAGTAAATGTATTGCTTTGTAAAACTCAAGAGCATACATGCAAGATTTTGGTAAAATATTTAAGTGTATAGTTCACAGAATTTTTCCATCTAATATTAAAAAATAAAAATATTTTAGATTTTAATAATTCAATTTGAAAAGGGCGAACGATACTCAAACAAAGCTCTCAAAATCTTCAGAAAGTTTTCAAGAGTTTGGTTCAGAGATGGACTGAGATTTTTGAAGTTCATTTATGTTACCTCTTTGTTTTCTCCATCTACCACATTTGTCTTTGTGTTCTTTTAGTTTAATGTTTATTTACTCAATTACTTTACTGATACTTTAGGTGCTTTGTGTGTATTTTTAATAAAGCAATATGTATTAATTGCTTATCTGTTCACCAAAAAAGAAAAAAAGAAAGGAATAGTGCCTGGTTTAAACAACAAATACATTATGATAGTTTAAAAATATCCAAATATCATTTTCTGGAGGTCCCCCAAATGATTCTTTTTCCTTTTTGTACTATTTTTCTTGTTACCTGCTGATTTTACCACAGACTTGGCAACAAAATGAGGACTGGGAAAGGCGCTCAGTGAGGAAATGTTGTCTGGATGACTAGTCATTTGTCAAACAGCATGAAGCAAGACTGCCATTGAGTCAGGCCTGTCACTCTGTAGTGATGTATTAGCTTTTAATGTCTTAAAATAATTATAGCAAGGCCTAAGCCACTATATAAAACCACTATATAAATTCTAGTGCCATTATCAACCCCATTTTTCAGAGATTCAATCAATCAGTGGTTCTGAGGAAAATTGCACCCATTTTACCAATCCAGAAGCATCAAAGTTCAAAGGGTAAGAAGCAGTTGTCAACAGGAATCAAAAGTGAAGTGGATCTCAGAGTAAAGCTTTCCATTACCCCTGAAATTTCTGAGATTAGTTCCTAAACTAGGCCTTATGTATCAATGTGTCAGTATTTCCACAAAGCCAGAGAATGCCAATACATATTCAATCAGTTTTAATGATGATATGAGAGCCAGGAGTATGTCTAATGCACATTTTTAAAGCTCCAAAATGCTATTCAAACCCAGTAACCTGTTAACCTCCATTGGAGATTAGTTTCGAATCATAACTCATTTATTGAGTATACAATTTTGAACTTCTTCCAAATTTTGAATTTCTTCTTTTTCCTGTTTTCAGAACTCTTATGTTGTAAGTTCTTAAGAGAACATCTTAAAAAGCAGAAGAAAAATAAGATTCCTTCTTGGTTTCCATCAGTATATTCCTTTGAATGATAGGTTGGAAAATAGCTAAAGGAATGACATTTTGATGTGCTGTTGCTACAGGAAATTTAATGAGATAAAATATAAACATTTTATTCAAAATATGGGCCTTATAAATTCAGATAGAGTTCAGTAAGTAATACAGACAGACCTGTAATTGAAGGACATAAAATAATTCGTATCCTAGTGATTTCCGCACCACTGCTGATTGAGTAAGAAAATGTATAGGGACCACAGCTCATGGATTTGTGTGTGTGTGAGTGCAAATATGTAAAACTGAATGCACATTAGAATTCTACATAAAGCTTAACTATTTGGTTAAAGGATATCTCCTCCTTCTCCTACTCCTCTTCTCTTCCTCCTTTAATATGCTATTTGGGTGTGGTTTATAGATTCTCTCAGGAAGTTCCAAAGGCGTTTTCAGTCTAACAGCCTCAGTAGTCACTGAGTCAGGGATTTGGGTTAAATGAATGAGCAATGGAAAAGTCAGGAATCAGGTTCATAGGGCTGGAATGATGTGGTAAATCCATGGATGTAATGAAGTAGGAAATGAAATCAGGGAGGAGACAGATCAGGGTGAAGTTGCAAAACAAAACAAACAAAAAAACCTATTAAACTCAAGCCAAAATCAGAAAGTAAGAGATTAAAAGTAAAGGTCATGAAAAAAAATAATAACTTCTTTTGAGTATTTACTGATGCAGGCATTGTGTTCAATGATTTGTAAGCATTTTCTGTGGCCTTGCCACAAAGTCATGAGTTTCTTCAGCCAAGGTCAAGATCTGAGAGGAGGAGGGACAGATGATTCGCGCTCATAGGTAAGGGAAAAGACTGGGCAGGGAGTGACACATGTCAGAGAATCTGGGAAGCTTCATGGTGTCTCCTCCCCCAAGTATATTTCTTCCATTAAGGCTTCAGGTTTATTATTGCTACTTCATTTTCTCCCTCTTTTCTCCTCAGCGATAAGGATGAATAGGATTATTGTGGACTGACAGGCCAAGTATTTAGGATAAATTCAACCAAACAAAATTAAAATAAACAGAATAATAGCTTAGATATGTATAAGACTCAGAAAAAAATCCTCATTATTTTGTATTAGAAATAATTTACTAAGACCAAGAGACTTTCTTAGATGACAGTAAGAAGCATTGAACTTAAAACATAACCATTAACATTAATATGTGATCTAGAGAGATGTAACATGTAAAGAACACAAGAGGAAGGTGATATTGCAAAAACAAGAGATTTTAAATGATGAATAAATAATAGAGAAAATCAGTACGTAAAGATATATATATATATATATATTTTTTTTTTTTTTTTTTTTTTTCCTCCTGGAATGTTCTGGGAGGTGAGCTGTGATTCTATACACCTTAACTTCATTCTTGGGATAACTCAACTGGCATATTCATCATTTTTTATTTAATAGTGACATATAAACATTTTATTGAATCATTAAAAATTATAATCCCATATTATTGGACTTGTAAATAGCTATTATATTTTTTTCTTTAAATTACTTTGGCAAGTAACTTTGTAATTAATCTTAGACATAATAGGTTATATGCTGGGGGATAAAAGTTTCACAGTATAAGTTTTACACCAAATAAAATGATGAGTTACTTTTTTGTTTCCCCTTTCCCTGGAGACATTCATTCACCTTGATTTTCTGCATATGCCTATTGAAAATAGAAAAAAAATATATATATATATATTTTTTTTGCTTTTTCCAAGTTTCACAGAGTTAGAAATTTCTTCTATGCACATACGGCAATACACAAGAGACTCCTGAAATTGCATGAGAATGCAGGCTGCTATTCAAAAAACAGACATGCTAGCCAGCTTTTATGTGAAGATACTATCCAAGGGATTGTTATTAATATTAATTGTAGTCGTGTGACTAAGTTCTTGTGCAATCTTCTGCAACCTTCCTTTTCATTTCTTCTATTGTGTTGCTCATGGTACAAACATATTCTAACTCTACTGTACAGTGAACTTTTCAGCAGACAGATTCTTTAGAAAATATTTGACACTTGTAGACAAATTATGAAAGCCAAACTAATCACTGGCTTTGTGGCTTAATACAACTCTTTATAACAACTTTTAGAGCTTTTCTCTGCCTAACAATCTTTGGTGGTTCTGGAAGTAAAAACCTGAAGATTATTTGATGCTTTGTATGTGTGTGCTTTTGTTTTACAAATGAAATTAAAAAAAAATTGTAATGATTGGATGAGCTACTTTAGGTAAGTTTTGATCAGCTACTTATTTCTTTTGCCTCTCTTCTCTGTCTTTTTTTTTTTTAACTTTTTATTTATTATTTTTGAGAGACAGAGACAGAGACTGAGCGAGGGAGGGGCAGAAAGAGGGAGACATAGAATTTGAAGCAGGATCCAGGACCTGAGCTGTCAGCACAGAGCCCATTGCGGGGCTTGAACCCATGAATGGGGAGATCATGACCTGAGCCAAAGTTGGACACTTAACCTACTGAGGCACCTAGATGCCCTTGCCTCTCTTTTCTTTATGGAGCTGTTGGATTTTTTTCCCCCTTCAATTATTATTTGAACATGGCCTTCCTTTATAGTTAGGTATATAAAAGCTGTGTTTTAAGTTATTGGAATAGCCTCACTGCATTACATGGTATAATTTTATACCTTTATAAACACCAGTAATGCACACGTAAATGGCTGGGCTAACTTTCAGACTGCCTTTTGTCTGTGTTCTTAACAAAATGATGGACTCTAAGCTTTTGTGTCCAAATGATTTAGTCAACATTTTTTCAATATTGTAATGTTGCCATGCATTATGTCCAAGCAGTTGCCTCTGCCTGAATATGTTTCAGTGTCTTCTAAATATCTAGTTAAATATAGTGATGTAAAGCTGAATTTTACATTATATTAAGTTACTATTGTTTTTTAATAAATCCTTTAAAATTTGATTGAAATTTACATACTTTTAATTGTTGAAAATGTGTGAATATGGAACATGGTATAATGTGTAGTTGAAAGTATCAAAAGTCTTAAAAGTGTACGTATACATATCATTTAACTCAGAAGTTGAATATGTAGGATAATTTCTCAAGAAAATAATCAAAGATGTGTACAAATATTGAAGCACCAGAATGATTTTTTACCATTTAATAATCAAGTAATAATAGGAACTTTAACCAAAAAATATGTACACACACACTTAATATAGGTTCTTATATAGACAGTAAATAAAGCTATATAAGAATACCTACAGGAATAAATGGTATTCAGAATGTATTGTTAATTTAATTGTTAAAAACTTTATATATATAGTATGAAACCATTGCTTTATATCTATATATTAATATATTTTCTGTATACTGACACTCATTCAGTATACTCAGTGCTAAATCCTGTCATGTGTATTTCTCATTCATTCTCTCTTTTCTATTCTTGCTGCCATTTTGTTGTTAAAGTGGTGATAGCGAATGTTCTGCAGGCTAACATGTCAGCTGATCTACTTCAACAGTCTCTCAATCTCTATGCCATCCTTCATACTGTCTCTAAATAGCACCAATCATATAGCTATTGGGGTGGAATGTTGTTGATAAATTTATAATCTAACACAACTCTTTCATTGTGATTAAGTTATACTGTTCCAGATCATTTGCTGATAAACTTCTAACTTCTATCAGCATGAATAAAATGTTAAATTTAGGGGGAGAAAGGACAATGCATAAATTTTAGAACTGAATTTTAGAATAGAAAGTACATCATTTTCACTTGAAAAGAAAAACAGTGCTGAAAATTATTTCAAGCTTAAATTTCCACATTTGTGTGTGTGTGTGTGTGTGTGTGTGTGTGTGTGTGAAGGGGAAGTTTTCCAACTACAGCATTTTGATAAGCAATAATGCACCAAACTGTAGATCAAAAGTGCCAGATCAAAGCACTTAAAGGTCAGCCTGGGAGGGTCCCTGAAAGTTTCATCTCTGTCTTCTAACTTCTCAGACCTGCTATAGGATTCCTACCACCAACTTTGTTTTTGTAGCTTAGTCAACAATAAATTAAAAACAGGAAAAAACAAGTGTTATAAAATTCAGCACTGTTGGAAATGCTTATCTTATGAGAAAACAGCTTAAAAGTTGGAGGTAGTGGCATTTTTTTTCCATTATAACTTATCTATAAGAGGCAGCACAGCCACTCTGACTTTCAGAGTGATTATCAAAATATCATCTGTACAGAAGCAAAAGAAAGGAGGGAAAAGGTTTTAATAACATTTAAAGATATTTTTCTATGAAATTCATTTCATTTTATTTCATTAATGCCAGATGTTGCAATTTAAAAATTAAATTTATAGATATTTTTTAAAAGGGAAAGATAACTTTATTCTACTTGGCTTTTCTCATTCTTCACTTCCTTTGAATTCCCTGATTTCAAATATTTTTAATTATATTTCCAAAAGACTTGTAAAATAAATTAGACACAGAAAACATACATCTAAAATACTGTATTTGCTGGTTTGTCTTATCACTGAAAAAGTGAAACTGCATTTTACAATGTCATAAAGGAAAAGAAAAAAATAAAAATCTGCAATTTTATTTTTTTTTAATTTTTTTAACGTTTATTCATTTTTGAGACAGAGAGAGACAGAGCATGAATGGGGGAAGGCCAGAGAGAGAGGGAGACACAGAATCTGAAACAGGCTCCAGGCTCTGAGCTGTCAGCACAGAGGAAGACGCGGGGCTCGAACTCACAGACTGTGAGATCATGACCTGAGCCGAAGTCGGACGCCCAACCGACTGAGCCACCCAGGCGCCCCTAAAAATCTGCAATTTTAAATGAAAATGCTTATTTTCTTTTTTTAAAAATATTTATTTTGAGAGAGAGAGAGAGAGAGAGAGTGTGCATGAGTCAGGGAGGGGCAGAGAGGGAGGGAGAGAGAGAGAGAACCCCAAGTAGGCTCATGCTTTCAGCAGAAGAGTTGGATGTGGGACTTGATATCACGAAGCATGAGATCATGACCTGAGAAGAAATCTAAAGTCAGATACTTAACCAACTGAACCACCCAGGTGCCCAAAAATGCTTCTTATTTTGTAAGACTATTTAGCTACTATTTAAAAACAATGAGAAAATATTAAACAATATAGCTTATTATTCTTGTTTTTGAAAATCATATACATTGGGTTACTTTCTGTCACCTTTGCATTACACAATATTTGTTTTCAATTTTTATCAATTAGTGTAATGAAGTATATTAAACTGTAGTAACATATCAGGAAGAGGTATTCTAAAGGATGTATGTGTGTATGTGTGTGTGTATATATATATATGGATATATATGGATATACATGTAATAAAGTTTATAAACTCATAACATTTCATCATGATGGTATTTGTTTGGTATTTGGAATTTTCTATACCTTGGATATGTACTCATGTCATTATTTATAATATTCTCAGTTGATAAGGTACATAAAATCAATGATAGTCTCAGATAGTCACAGATTTGTGGTTTAAATGTCATTGCACTCAAGTCTTGGAGTGAAACAAGTAAGTATAGCCAGTTTACAAGTTTGACCTCTGCAATTACTGCTCATTTTCTAAGCTTTCCTGGGTGTAAATGCATTTTAAATTGCCTTTTAGTGCCAGGAATGACTTATTCTCAGCCAAATTACTCTCTTTTGGTTCATCAGTTAGATATGTATTCTGTGTAATTTAGTAGCATAAAAGTTATTCATTCCAACCTAAAAGTGTCCATCCTGGACATTGCATGTGGCCAGCTTCATTATCTTACATTATTATAAAAAATGTGTTTGTGCTACTAAAGCAAGTTCTAATGCTTATCCTTTTTAATGAATTATTCAGGTCATCAAATATAATTTCCAACTTGCTTAACCCAATTCAAGTCAGCATTTGTAGAATGTCAATTGGGTCAATACTAGCTCAGAAGAAAAAATTAAAAAATCAATGAACATCAGAGTGAACATTTTAATTTTCACTCTTTAACCTAAACCATGTTCTATATTTGGAGGACTGAATATTAAAGACTCACTTTAAAATATTTAGTCTTCAGAAGTGTCACTAATCTATACAACTCTCTGCCACCACTATAGGGGGACCTATACAACAATAGTCGTACCATTTCCTGGTATCGGTAACAAGATTTGACATTGTTTTTCCTATGGTTTAGAGATTAAGTATAGAGTCAAAGGATGAATTGCACAGCATTTTTAAAGGAAGGTTTTCTGAGGGACAATGCTGAGCTTACAGATTTCCAGTGAAGCTACTGTATATCTAATCTCATATTCCAGCTGGCCAAATGACTGTGAATTTAAAAATCAAGAAATTTTTAATCAAAGAACTGGAATTGACAAGGAGAACTGAGAGTAAACGCTATGATTTTTCTGTGGGAGAAGCAAAAGAACCCAGTGTTATTATGAATGTTTTCATATTTTATGATCTTTTTGGATAAAGGTGAAGTATATATAAATTTCAAGCAAATAATAGTAATAAAGACCTTCAATTATATTCCTTTACAAGAAAAATTTTCTATAGAGAAGGTTACTACTGATGATTTAGGAACAGGATAATTATTAAATCCTACTCTGCATGAAAGCCATTATTAGAAGTTTGGTTTGATATAGGGAAAAAAATTCTCTCTCTCACCATATCTAGGTATCATATGTATATATACACATATGATACCTATATATGGTTTCTTTCTTTCTTTCTTTCTTTCTTTCTTTCTTTCTTTCTTTCTTTCTTTCTTTCTTTTCTTTTTTTCTTTCTGTCAGTCTTTCTTTCTTTTCTTCCCTTCTTTCACCTATTGTTTGTTATCTGTCTTCTTTCACTAGAATAAAAGCTCCATTAGAGCCTAAATCTTTGCTTTGCTCAGAAAAGTATCTCTAGGAGCTTGAATAGTGCCTGTCACACTATAGGCATTCAATAATGTTGAATAGGGATGTCTGGGTGGCTCAGTTGGTTAAACGTGATCTCACCATTCATGAGTTTGAGCCCCGCATCGGGCTCTGTGCTGACAGCTCAGAGCCTGGATCCTGCTTCAGATTGTGTGTCTCCCTCTCTCTCTTCCCCTTCCCCACTCACACTCTGTCTCTGTCTCTGTCTCTCTCTAAAAAATAAACATTAAAAAATAAAAAAAAATGATGTCGAATAAATGAGTGATTTTTATTTATTTATCTTTTTAGAAAGAGAGAGAAGATGAGTGGGGGAGAGAGGCACAGGGAGAGATAGAGAATCTTAAGCATGCTGCATGCATCCCATGGCCGTGGGATCATTACCTGAGCCAAAATCAAGAGTTGGATGCTCAACCGACTGAGCCACCCAGGTACCCCAATAAATGAGTGATTTTTAATTTGAACCCAAAATACTTAGGATTAAAATACATAAGACATATTTAATCTGAAATGTTTCTTTCAATTTGTAAAAATATACATAAAAGTCACTCCGTAGACTGAAGAAATAGATATCACAGAGGAATTCAGACATATAATAGAGCTCGCATACATTCATCAAGGTATTTAATGAAAAAGTGCATTTGTCTTATTGGTCAGTTGCCTAATAAAGAAGTAATGCAACATGATTCTTTTTCTTTTTCTTTTTTTTTTTTTTTAGAGACAGAGAGACAGAGCACTGGTCGGGGAAGGATAGAGAGAGAGAGAGAGAGGCAGAATCCAAAGCAGGCTCCAGGCTCTGAGCTGTCAGCACAGAGCCTGATGTGGGGCTTGAACTCACAAACCGTGAGATTATGACCTGAGCCAAAGTCAGACGCTTAACTGATTGAGCCACCCAGGCGCCCCAATGCAACATGATTCTACATATAAATTCTGTTTGTGATTTTCTCAGCAGAATAAACTGGTCTGAAAAAGTAACAGAGATATTTCAATATCTGTTAAGACAACGAATGCATGACAAACTTAACACTTCCTTTGTTCATGATAGCATTAAATAAAGGATATTTATTCCCAATGTTAAATTTGTAGCCAGTGGTGTGGTTAATTAAGAGAAAATGTCAATGGAACTTAACATTGTCACAGGATAATGGTTCCTGCTGCTAGATATATGTCAAGAGAAAGATAAATAAGATGAAGTGATTTATTAAGCAGTGCCACACTCCAGGCAATGCATTTCTAGAGGATTATAGTTCTCCTTGGGTGGTGATGTAAGGCAGAGGACTAAAGACTAAGTGGCCTTACTCTTTGAATAGTATAACAATAGCATAGAAATATGGTGCTTGCAGACAGTCCTGCTGACATAGCAAAATTACTTTACATTCAGAAAGAAGAGACCATCATGATGTTAGAAGGATCTGAGGTAGAATCGAATACCATCAACAATTCTTCACAACTTTGCTGATAATTATGTGAATCATACTATTGCAAAATTTGAAAGCCAAAAAAATTAGGATCACCTCCACTTAAAATATATACTTTTCAAAAAATTCTATTTCAGGCAATGAATGATTATTGCTTTAGGAACTTAGTAACTTTTCTCAGCAAAGACTGTATTAAAATAATATTTTGGAAGACATCCAAAAACCTTTTATTCCTTCTCAGTAATTTCAATACTATGATTTATTTTTAGATTGCTCATATTGATCAAATGATATTATAGACAGTTTTAATTTAGAATCAACCTTGTGAATACTGGAATGGCATATTCTTTGCTTTAACTCACAAATTTAACTCACAATACTATGTGCTTTGGTTTTCTCACATCAAAGTCACAAATTTCACTAGTTACTTGGAAATTGTTTTCATCTTAAAATTAACCTTATATCTGGTGTCATGTATACCAGTGCTGCAATAATACAAACAAATTGGAACATATACTTACATATATTATTGATAACTTTCCTATACATCATATTGTATTTCAAAAGTATCTATAATATAAGCATTACTTATATTTAACAATGAAACCAGAGTTCAGCAATTCTCTTAAGTTTAAAGGAATTCTATCAGTGAATTCAAAATTTTAGCATACTATTTAAGATAGGTTATATTTATGTATAATAGACAAAGTTGCTTTTAGTTTTATCAATACCTTAAACAATTAAATTGCTACTGACATAGCAAAAGAATGAAACTGGACCATTACCTTACACCATATACAAAAATTAAATCAAAATGGATTATAAAGACTTGAATGTGAGACCCAAATCCACAAAACTCCTGGAAGAAAACATAGGTGGCAAACTTCTTGACATTGCTCTTGGCAATGATTTTTTGGATTTGACACCAAAACAAAGGCAACAAAAGCAAAAATAAACAAGTGAGACTATATCAAATTAAAAGGCTTCTGCACAGCAAAGGAAAGCATCAACAAAATGAAAAGGTAATGAATGTACTGACTGGGAGAAAATAGCTGCAAATCATATATCTGATAAGGGACTAATACCAAAATATATATAAAAAACTCATACAACTCAATAGAAAAAAAACAATGCGATTAAAAAATGGGCAAAGGATCTGAATAGACATTTTTCCAAAAAGACACATGCAAAGATGCTCAATGTCACTAGTCATCAGGAGGATGAAAATTAAAAAAACACAATGAGATATCACCTCACACCTGTTAGAATGGCTATTATCAAAACGATGAAAAGATTTGTTGATGATGAAAGGATTGGCAAGGATGTGGAGAAAAGGGAACACTTGAGCTCTGTTGGGAGGAATGTAAATTGGTGCAGCCACTCTGGAAAACAGTATGGACTTTCCTCAAAAAATTCAAAACAGAACTACCATGTGATCCAGAAATTCCACTTCTGGGTATTTATCCAAAGAAAATGAAAACACTAACTTGAAGACATGTATGTACCCCCATGTTCACTGCAGCATTATTTACAATAGCTAAGATACAAAAACAACCTTAGTGTCCATTAAGGCAGATGAATGGGTGAAGAAATACATATATATTAATATACGTATTTATTTTAAGTTTTAATATATATATTTTTTCCATTCTTTCCATTGTATACACTGGAATATTATTCACCATGGAGAAGAACGAAATCTTGCCATTTGCAACAACATGGATAGACCTTGAGGACATTATTCTAAGTGAAATGAGTCAAACAGAGAAGGGCAAATACCATATGGTCTCACCTACACGTGGAATCTAAAAAACAAAACAAATGATAGGTGCCTGGGTAGCCAGTTGGTTAAGCATCTGACTTCGGCTGAGGTCATGATTCCACTGCTCACAGGTTCAGGCCCCACATGGGGCTCTGTGCTGACAGCTTGGAGCCCAGAGTGTACTTCAGATTCTGTCTCTGTCTCTCTGCCTCTCCCCCGCTCAAGCTCTGTCTCTCTGTATCTCTCTCTCAAATATAAATAAAAACATTTAAAAAATTTTTTTAAAACAAAACAAATGAAAAAAAAAAACTGAGCATTCAGATACAAAGGACAGATTGGTGGTTGTCAGAGATAGTGTGGGCCAAATGGTTGAAAGAGGGCAAAAGGTACAAACTTCTAGTTATAAAATAAGTAAGTCATGGGGAGGTAATGTACAACATGGTGATTGTAGTTAATCTCATCAAAATTGGGTAACTATGCGCACATATTAACTAGACTTATTGTGGTGATCATTTCACAATATATACAAATTATCAAATCATTATGTTGTATACTTGAAACTAATATAATGTATGTCAATTACACCTCAATAAAAATTGTTAAATATTATTGGTTTCAATACTGGTATTTTGAGTGTAATAAACAAAAATTGAAGTATGATCATGATCATGATCATGATCATCATTATCATTTCAATTCTGGATTGGGTCCAAATGGTTCTAAACTGCCATCAATGGCACTTTGTGAACATTGATTAGTTTTGGAAAATTAGCCTTCTATATGATGCTCATACTCCATTTTGTGCTAATTTAGTTACAGATTTCAGGACATAATTCCAAATACAAAACACATATTTACATAGTTCTTATTAGATTAGCTCCCCTCAATTAAACAATCTTCTTAAAAGAGGTAATATGCAAACTGGAAGCATCCTGAATCAAAATTTGTAATTCCATTCATTTTGGGTGCACTAATTTGTTATGTTTTTGGCCCTGTTATGTTACCATTTATCACAAATATATGTGGTAATGATGTACTTACACAGGAAAAAAATGTTTTAATTTTTCATATCTGGTCAAATGACAAAGTTACTATGAACTTGTTAGTATATGGTTTTTACTATAAGCACTTTTATTAGCTAGATTAGTTTTCCTAATATATTTCTATATGTCTAATTATAATATGCTTCTTTAAAAGAATCCTTATTTTCTGAGGTAACTGTGAGTGTACAAAGCATTAAACAGTGTGGTTGATTCTATCTCTTCCTGTGGCCTGAAAAAATGGTGAGGTAATTATAATTATAACGGTGAGTGCCTATTTTATGTCATTCACAAAGTTTTAAGTGTTTTATATCCATGAACTATTAAGTTTTCAAATACCTGATGAAGTAGGCAATTATTATTCAGGGAACCGAGGCACCTAGAGGTTAAGCAACTTGTCCAATGTCATATAGCTAGTAAGTGGTAGATACAGGATTTAAAACTGAAATGTATCTCATGGAAACAGAAAGATAAGAAAATATTTCTCTACTTAGATATTGATATTATGGAATCATACAATTTTACAGCTAAAAGAAAAAAAATTAAATAATCTAGCACTTTATTCTATAGATCAGAAAGCACAGATAAAGCCAGTTAATTGGACAATTCATTTCTTCCATTGTCACTATGCAAAAAATTGGTTCGTAGTCTGTGTTCCTCATTTTGATAGGTCATGACTTGGTATGTATTTGACTAAATTGCAGTGTGCCAAACAGCAGCATATCTGTCAACCCCAAGCCCATGACGACTTGTGCTTTCCTCAACATGATAATTATGATTCTACGACGGAGCTATGTTTATTAGTCTGTTTCTTTTGTACACTGAAAGCTTCGTGAAGACACACACCATGCTGTCCTACTCATCCTTCTGATTAGACAAATAATTCTTATTTAATATATAAACGGATATTTCCTAGAGAATAAAGAATTTAAAATAGTAAAGGCAGAAGAAATACTTTCAGTACATGCTAACATAGAGCTTTAACAATGGACATAAATATTAACAGCTAGAAAAGAACTGAAGCAGAGAGGACAAACTGTGTGGCTGTTCCAAATGGATTGCTAATTTAGAGTCCAAGAGACAGAGTTGTGAATATAAAGAGACTCTATAAATTTTGGGCACAGCCACAAATCCAAGAGCAATTTTACAGGTCCATAGTGTGGAAATATGGATCATGCATTGGTCTTTTGTTAAATCTCAATATAAAAAAAGAACAATTGTCATCAAGAAATGTAGCTTACAAATAAGAGATGCTATTATATATGATGACATAGGTAACGTGAATTTATACTTTATATTACACATTGCAATTTCTCTGCCTTAAAATTGTGAACAATTAAAGCAAAGGCTATGCCACATTCGAGAGTATTTAACAAGAGTACCAGAGGACTTTTTTACTCATCAATATGTAAACCAGAGATGATAGCTGCCTTATACGTATGCATATTAGAGCTAGATTGAATTCTAAGAGTCTTAATTTTCAAAATATGCTGATACTGTTTTTTAAAGCTGGGATCAATTTCCCATGTTTTTATAACCATCATTTTTAAACTTCTAAATACATATCCATAGGTGAATGGGAAATATGATTCAGGTCAAACAAAAATTGAATTTCCAAATTTGTATTCTAAACTGATGGTCTCTATTACCACCCATAGTCTTTTGATCCCAATATTTTAAGTTTGATAAATCCTAAATCACCTTTAGGATACATTTATATTTGCTGATGTCGGACCCTAGTCTTTTTTTTTAATTAAAAAATGTTTTGAAGTTTTACTTATTTTGAGAGAGAGAGAGAGAGAGAGAGAGAGAGAGAGAGAGAGAGAGAGAATAAGCAGGGGAGGGGCAGATAGAGGGAGAGAAAACCCTAAGCAGGCTCCTTGCTGTCAGCGTGGATCCTGATACAGGGCTTGAACTCAGAACTGTGAGATCATGACCTGAGCTGAAATCAAGAGTTGGACACCTAACCCACTGAGCCACACAGTGCCCCTGACCCTATTGTTATGACTTAAGCTGAAGGGTATTGGAATATGATACTGTAAATACTGAGAGCTACAATGATGTCAATGCTATTTTAAAGGACTTGTAACACCTGCTTTTTCATCACTTAAATTTAGAGTTTTAGGGCACCTGGGTGGCTCAGTCGGTTAAGCATCCTACTGTTGGTTTCCACTCAGGTCATGATTTCATGGTTCCTGAGTTTGAGCCTGCATGGGGCTCTGCACTGACAGTGTGGAGCTTGCTTGGGATTCTCTCTCTCTCTCCCTCTCTCTGCCCCTCCTGCCCTCTCTCTCTCTCTCAATATAAATAAACTTTAAAAAAATTTACATTTTGGGGGCACTAGGGTGGCTTAATGGTTGAGCATGTAACTTGGGCTCAGGTCATGATCTTGCAGTCTGTGAGTTCCAGCCCTGTGTTGGGCTCTGTGCTGACAGCTCAGAGCCTGGAGCCTGTTTCAGATTCTGTGTCTCTTCCTCTCTCTCTGCCCCTCCCCAACTCATGCTCACTCTCTCTCTCTCTCTCTCTCTCAAAAATAAATAAAAATTAAAAAAATACAGGTTTTTAAAAATACGTTTTTTCTTACAGCACTTTGGAGAAAACCAACTCAGAATATCTTAAAATCACTCTTCAGGTTTTTTGTTTGTTTTTTGTTTTTAAGGTCTCTCAGGAAATGACTCCTTTGTTTTGTTAAATACTAAAACAATGCTTTTAATTATTGTTTGCATTCTTTTTTAAATTTTTTTTAAATGTTCATTTTTTTTTTTTTTTGAGAGAGTGAGAGAGAGACAGAGACAGAGACAGAGAGAGAGTGTGAGTGGGGGAGGGACAGAGAGAGGGAGACACAGAATCTGAAGCAGGCTCCAGGCTCTGAGCTGTCAGCACAGAGTCTGACATGGGCTAGAACCCAGGAACTGTGAGATCATGACCTGAGCCGAAGTCGGATGCCTAACTGACTGAGCCACCCAGGCACCCCCCCTTTTTTTTTTAATTTTTTTTAATGTTTACTTTTTAAAAAAATTTTTTTTTAACGTTTATTTATTTTTGAGACAGAGAGAGACAGAGCATGAACGGCGGAGGGTCAGAGAGAGGGAGACACAGATCTGAAACAGGCTCCAGGCTCTGAGCTGTAAGCACAGAGCCCGATGCGGGGCTCGAACTCACGGACCGCGAGATCATGACCTGAGCCGAAGTCGGCCGCCTAACCGACTGAGCCACCCAGGCGCCCCAATGTTTACTTTTTTTTTGAGAGAGAGAGACAGAGAGACAGAGACAGTGTGAATCGAGGGAGGGACAGAGAGAGGGAGACACAGAATCTGAAGCAGAATTATAGTTTGCATTCTTAAAAATAGTTCAAAGTAGTCAAGAAAATGTTGTTTACACCAGTTCTTGTTTTATAAGCATTTTATAAGTAGAGGTATGATTTGTGCCTCATTCTTTGGTTACTTTCAACTCTTCAAAAGCCCAGTTTAGCATGAGAAGGGATTTTCTGGCTCAAATCATGAAGAGCTGATATTAAGAAATGAAATTTGGGGGCATATTACATGCACATAATTCATGGAATAATTGCTTAGGAGTCCATTACTGTTCATTGGAAATGTAAACCAATGGATTCCCATTTTAGCATCATCACATTGTTGTCTAGTCATACAAATTACTAATTCCTCACACCCATAAAGATAGACTTAGAACAGTATCTGAGAATGTGAAAGTTCAACTTTTTTTTTTTTTTCTTTAGTGGTGAATTCTGGTGATAAAAAGAAAGAAAATGAGCACCTTGTCATGTTTTAAATCAGCATGGGGAAATTCTCAAGTGGATGTGACAGCTCTCAGAATGCTTGGCGCTCCCTTCGTTAAGGACTGTCAGTCATAGTTAGCAACAACAGAGATGTTGTTTGAACCTAAATAAAAATTACAGAGAGCTTTTTTGAGTTAATATCTGTAAGAACAGAACATAGAAGAAATTTGTCTCTATAGCCCAGTTAGCCTGTCACTGGGAATTACTCTCATTTTCCCTGTGTTCATTAGGGTCAGTAAACAACAGAGCTAGCCAATATCATTTTTGTTATATTCAAATTGAATGTGAAATATCAGATAACATTACAAAGGAATAGCTTTAGCTACCACATTATAAGGTTTGAATCCTTTGGGGTTTTGTGACTAGGACATTGATAAATTTCATATATTTGACATCTACACTATTAAAATGGATGTCTTTTTTGAGTTATTCTTCTATGCAAAGTTTTAAAGAGATGCTCTCTCATCAACAAGCTCTTTAGTTGCTTAATTTGATAGAGAAGAATGTCTGACTCTTAATGGAAATGAGAAAGTTGTGATTCTCTGTAACACTACAATCCATCTGGCAGTGGAAAGAACTATTTTCTTCAAAATATTGTTCTGGGATCTCAAAGACCGTGGTTTTCCTCTCCTGTTAACTCTTGTGCAGGAGCCATCAAGCTATCTTCTACTATTCCTAAAGGCCCCCTTTCTATTCATCACTGGCATCTGTGGAGCTATTTGATCTTTAAGAAAGCTATCAAAGGAATTTTCCTTCTTTATTCTTTCCAATAATTCTGTCTGCTCTTCTCATCAGAAGTGTTTTCTGTTTTTGTTTTTTTCTGTTTTTTTGGTTTTTTGTTTTTTGTTTTTTTTTTTTTGGTTTTTTTGGTCCCATTTGGCTGTGGCCGATTTTGCTGGTTCCTAGCATTCCTGAAAGAACTGTGTCTTTCTTATTTATGACCTAGATCTCAAAGCATCTAGGTTGGGCACAATACACAGCATACCCAAGAAATAGTTATTAAACCGGTTAATGTAGTTCATTCCTTGTTTTCCTTTTGTCCCTGGCATATAGTTGGTACTTAATATATGCTTGTTGGTAAATAAACATATGGAATAGCTTCAAATATTTTGCAGGACTATAAGTATTCATACTTCATAGATCAGACAAAACCATGTGAGGCAAACTCTGAAATTTCCCTTTGCAAATAAACAGGAAACATAACTACATACAACCACGTGTGTGAAAAAGTCACAAAGCACCCCTCGCTCCAGCCCAGATGAAATTGAGAGTCACTGCCCATAAACTAAACATAAGGATCTTCAAAAATCAAACCCTAGTTGTTTAAGTATTTGATTGCAGAGAGATGCACATAGACACGGAAATAAAAGAAGATATAAAATGACAACAAAACTTGCATAAAATTGGTCTCTCATTCATGCATTTCACTATCTAATTCACAAGCTCTAATGTTCCAGCCAAACAGATGTACCAAGTTTATCTCTATAATGGGCCATAGTGCTTTTGCACAGTTGGATTCCCTGAGCTGTTTTTCCAGAATGCTTTGAAGTTACATATTTTTTTAAAAAGTCAGAATTAGTAAACAACTCACATATATTTAACATTTTTCTTTCAGTGGTCCCTAAATTCTTTTTTCAGAAATTTATGTGATAATACATAAAAATGCTTTTTAGCCCTATTCAATCTTGTCTAGTGATTCAATAAAGACTGTAATTCTGAATAACAGCTGTACTTCTTAAAAAGACTATGTTTTTATTGAAAATTATACCTAATTTTAACTACATTGCCTGTGCATGGACACTGTCATTGACTGATTCTTTTTTCATAGGCTTTAGGAGCATTTTCTTGATTTATTTTTAATCAAAATGTAAAGATGCTCTCTGTATCTTGTAATGAATTCACCTTTCATTGTTAGGAAGTGGAAGAATAGCAGCATTTCAAAGATGAAGTAGTTAATCATATGCAATTCAGCATTATCCATCACTAAGAATTTGTATAAATGCACAATCAACCTATAGGCTGTACAATTCATTTAAAGGCCTAGTTAGGACGGAAAAGTGCTTAACCTATTTGTAACTTTTGATATCTGTATCATGCTTACAGAACTAGAAAAGCCTGGTAGCCATATGGGTAATTTTACTTATCTTTTTCTCTTTAATGTGCTCCAAAAATTACAAGAATTTGGCTACCTAGAGGCAGAGTTCAGAAAGCATATCAACATCCTCAAAAGTAAAGTTCAATGAATTGGAGACCTTATTCAAAAGTTCTGTATCTTATCTACTTAATAAAATACATCAGTAGAGACATTCTGAGTAACTTCCTGTTAGGTTTAGGGAGTTTAGACCATTGGGGAACAGATTATAATCTAATAAGCACAATATTGCAGTTAACTCCATTCTTGGTTTAATTAACAATTTAGCGTGTAGTTATTCATTTAGTTGATCGGTTTGCATTTATCAAACACTTAATATATATAAGACCCTGAACTATAGGCAAAGGGATGATAAAGATAAATAAGACACTGTTTTGTGCTCAAAGGACTCAGATGGAGACAAATGGGGGGAAGGGAAAGGCAATTACACCATAGTTTATAAGTGCTATGATAAATATATCTTCAGAAGCATAGAAGATGGTCCTTAATCCCACTAAACATTTCCTAAAAGAAGTGAAAGCAAAGCAAGAATTAGAGGATGCATAACAACTTGCCATATGAAAGCAGTGAGTGGGAATAGAGATTAAGCAGCTTAGTAATAAGGCATTTCAGGAACTGAAAAGAGCAGAAGCAATGGCAGAGAGTCATGACACAATCTTGTGTTCAACGGACAAAAGCTGTTTGGAGTGACTGGAGAATTAAATGTGATGCATGAGTGGTAAGAGATGAGAATTGAGCACCGGATGGGAGCCTACTGGTGGAATATTGTTCATGTTCTAAATAGCTTTAAAACTGTGGGCAGTGGGGAGCCAAAGGAAATATTTAAAGAATGGAAATTATGTGGTTAGCTCTCCCTGATAGCAAAAACCTAGCTATAAAGTATGTGGGGCATATATTTGCAGGGGACAAAATTGAAATATAAAGTTCCTGAGAAATGAGTTAGGCCTAATCTTGAGAGCAGTGTAGACTTCTCTGCGTAGGTGAGACAAGATTTCCACTTCTAGAAATATTTAGAAGGTAAAATTCACAGGACTTGATTATGGTTGGATATAAGGGATAGAAGGAAGAAAAAATCAAAACTATTTTCAAAGTTTCTAACCTGATTATCTGAGTAGTTAGTAATGCATCAGCTTGAATAGAGAATATGAGAGGCTACAAAGCTTTAAAGTATAAAATAAATTCAATTTTTTGGCATGTTGGAATTCACAGTACTTCTGCTATATCCAGAGCAGCTGGATATACAAAACTAAAAGAATGGATGATGCAGATGTGGTGGTCAATTGGATATTGATGGTTATTAAAACCATGTACAGAAAATTGGATGGATTGGGAAGAAGTGAGGTGAAAACAGAGGTTAATTACATCTAACTATACCAACTTCTATTTTTAGTCAGTGCTCATATCTGTCAATGTCTCCTATCTCTCCTCATTTATGGACAACTTTGGCACGTGGCTCATTTTCCTCCAAGCAGACCATAATTGCAGATGGCTCATCCAATGCTCTAGGCTCTCAGTTCCTTGATCAGCTTTAAAGTCTTTCAACAACTCTTAACCTCAGGAATCCATAAATAAAAACTTCAAACTCTCTCACACTGATGTTTCCACTTTTGTCTTTGGCCTCATCAAGAACCCTATTCTCTCTTACTACTACTCTATTACTCTCCAGGCTACTCTTACTGCATTCTCATTATTGGTATTTCTAATTTTTTATTGCTCCATGTACCGTAAGAACTACCATTTTAATCATTATCTTTCCAATAATCTAAAATCAATTGCCTTGTTATACATTTTCCATGTGCCTCACTATCCACAGCTGAATCTAATTAGTTTTTGTTTTTTATTTATTTGGTAAATAATTATGTGATCCTTATAGAAGTTATTGTATCTAAGAATTTCATAATTTTTAGCCATTTTAAATCTTGTAACAAAGCCATACGATGGGCACAACCGGTACGTTGCCTGCAAGAGGAACTCAAACTGTCAAACAAATTTGTGATCCCCAATCTGCATTGTAATATTCGTCTGTTTTATTGACTCTTTTTTCTCTTTTTGGAATGCTCTCTATGGAGAAATTAACTATCATGCTGTGAGAAAGGCCAAACTATCCCATGAAGAGAGACCACAGAAGAAAACTGAAGCTACAAGCCCTCAGTCATCATCAGCCACCAGACATGTAAGTGAAATGCACAAGCCTACAGATGAGTTCATCTTCAGACTTTAAGTTGTCTAGTCGAGTCCTCAGACATCACTGAGTAAAGACAAGCCATCCTTTGCTGGAAGTCGATCTACCCAGGCTGTGTGGCAAAGCCCGGGCTGTGGATGGATTGGTGACTGCAAGGCGGCCCACCGACAGTGAAGCTTCTTGTCCTCCCGCTTTTAGGTAGTTTGGTCTTAAAACTACCTGGGGTATTGTCTGTTGGGGAATTGCCCTCGGCAGGCCCCCTGGGAAAAGAACCATTAGGGAAGAAAATAAGGTTCCGCAAGAAATTGTGCGGCCTTACGTTTGGCCCTTGCCATCCCCATGGAGACTCCTCTACTTACAGGAAGGATAGCCTCATGCATTTGCCAGCAAAGGCGGCCAACGAAGGAGAGACATATGGATCCGAAAGCCCCACTCTGGTAACTGAGGAGCGTACCTATGGACACAGGTCACTCTGACCCCTAGGCCCACCTGGCCCCCAGGAGGCATTCCAGATGATGATTGAACCTAGTCGGTTAAAGCTACAGAATGGTTCATTGGTTCCTAGGTGCATTGTCTCTCTGAGAATGTATAAGGCGTGGGTTTCTAAGGCCCTCTTGGCCCCCTTCTTGGCACCTCGGACCCAGGCGAACCCTTTTGTTCTTTAAAACCACGAATGGTTCAGGGAAACAACTAAGAGGTCATGCCCCTGTAACTGTTCCACTTGAGATGTTGAGAGATAAATGGCCTTTCGTGAAAACAGCAAAGCAAATACTTTATAAATTATAGATAAACATAGATACATAATAAAAACAATAAAAGAAATTAATAAGCAAATGGCAGGAGGGAACGTTATGACAAAACAATCATGTTATTCCTTACTGAGGGATTATACAAAGGAACAATTTTAGAATTGGGTAATGTTAGAAAAACATAGATGACGTATGTTACAAGGAAATCACTAGCGAATATAATGCCATGTTTACTGCAATAAATCGGCCAGTTCAACACACCGCTGTTGTTTGTGTCCATTTTTATTTTAGTTTTTTATTTTAGTTTCTTATTTTAGCTTTTTATTTTAGTTTTTTATTTTTATTTTTGTTTTGTTTTATTTTCACTTTTTTGCCGACGCCATTCATCCTTCGGGAACCCCTGGACCTGCTGGAGCTGGACTCCGGCAACCCTTCCAATGTCTTGTCTAAACTTCTGACCCACAGAATTGGTAGAGGAACTTGTTATGTAGCTATAGTCACTGGAATATTACCTATAGCAAAGTTTATTGCTAAATCCAGCAAATATCTTTCAAGTCTTAATTTTACTTGATTTTTTGAACTGTTTAACATAGTCAACCAAACCCTACATATTTAAATACTCTCTTTATTTTGTATGTATATCACTGCATACTATACACGGTACTTGGATCTTTCTCATCATTCCTTATCAGTTACCACGGAAAGCCCATCTACCCATTCCTTTCCTTAGGGCTCTGTCCACGGCCCTCTCTGGGCCAGTGGTCTCAATCAGGAGTATGAAGTTGAGAACAAATACTCAAATTTAATGGAAGATCTAATAGCAAGTGTGAATAAAAAATATGATGCTATTGACAGTTGTAACTATTAAGGCTAAAGTGTCATGTATCTCCATTGTGACACATATTTCTCCTCTTCAATACATGTGACATGTGACAGGTTTGTAAGAAACTATCAATCCCCTAAGTATATTATTATTTCATTCTGTACAATGGCTGTAGTCTCAAATAAAGAGTTCAATAATTATTATTGTACTCTAAAATGGTAAGAGCCAAAGAATTAACTTGACAATTTTAAAGAGTAGGGTAAATTAAATATTGAATAACAAAACAAAGACATTCTTTACATTTCATTGTTACAATGAAATTGTAAGTTAAATCACTGGTAAAGATTATATATTAAGATGAAAAATAAAACAAAATTTCTTATCAGAGTCTTAAATTAATCAAAGTTTTTCATTGTCAATGAATATTTTTAATACATTAAACAATGTCTCTGAACAAAGAACAAGTCCTAACATGTCTTACATATGTAAATAATTAAACAGTATCTGGTCTGGTAGTAAGTTGTTTCATCCTCATAAGGCAATTTCTCAGAATGTCAGAGAGAGGAAAAAAAATTAGGCGGGAAGGAAGGGGAATCTGATCTTGAGTTTCTTGTGAACCTTATCTCTGACATTCATTTCTGGCTTTGTTGATGAAATTGAACCTACATCAAAAGATAATGAACCATTTTTGCAGGACTCCTGCTGTGTTTGAGATCCTCTAGGAAAGATCTGGAAATGTTCTTTTCTGAGCATTGCTGTGAAGACCCTTTAGAACACTTATTGATGTCAGATACTGAACATTCTTAACTGATTCATGGCATTTGAAACATATCCTTTTCTCATACCAAAAAATTTTTTTATTCTCTTACCTTGCTGTACAAAGGATCCGTAGACAAACCACATGGAGTTGTAGAGAGTAGTAGATGTCATTGATCCCATTTGTAATCGTGGGGGATTAAGCCAATTTAGGAGGTAGACCAGAAGACCCACCAGAAGAACAGTGCCAGCAATGCAAGCCCATAGAGAGAGATCAAATGGTGCGAGACAGGCAAACATATCCACTGTCTTTTCAGCCCTTCGAAGTAGTACTCCCACTGAGTAGTCCATGTAGCGTGTTGTAAAGTCCACCACATTCTCACGATCTGGGGTGATGGTTAAAGCAGAAATCCCTATGTCAGCTCTCTGAAAAATTGAAAAGAGAAAATAATAAATTAACAATGTGGAAAACAATTTGATTTGTGGTGCTTCAACTTGCCTGAAGGAAACAAAAATAGATGTTGCCTCAGGCAACATCTTTAGTCTTTTTATATAAACGGAAAAACACTGCAGATATTTCTTAGAGGAGAACTCTGTATGAATTTTGCATTTCTTACTGCAAATCTTGCCCCACCAGAGTCAGATAAATGACCTTGTTCATATTATCAGTGCATATGAAATCAATGGAGAATATTTCAAACAGATAACACCTGAAGGAAATTGTCTTTTTTTCTTGAGTCCTTTTTATCAAAGCCGTCATTAACACAGTAACAAAGGCAAAACATATTCTAAGGAATTCTTTCTGAGAAAACGTTCCCAAGATATTTTTATTATGTTCTTAAGATGTAAATTATTAGATAGCTTATTTAAAAAAAAACCCTCAACATAGCATTTACTCTTGGTTTAGATTTCTCTGCATCAAAATTTATATTATTGATTTCTAAATGCATTACAGTCAGAACTTTCATATAGCACTGTTATAGTGTCATTTGCCAAAAGTCTCTACTATGATTTTATTGCACAAATCTCAGAAATGTCTTAACAAAAAATGAAAAATTAAGGAGACATAATTCTTCTCAGAGTAACAACTCTTCTTTTCAATGTGTATCTCCCTAGATTCTCAGTGATAGCATTAAAAATGGCAGTACATGCTATTTTACTTATTTGAAGCACAGAGTAGAATTGTAGGGAGAGCACAGAACAAATGACATATTTAAATTCTATAATATGAGAACACATATTTAAATAACCAGAAGATGTATTTTGTTTGAAATAATGATCCATGGCTGTGATTAAAGCTGTGGGAAGCTCCTTCCAGACAAATAAAAATAATAGTAAATTGTGTGTTGAACATTTTTGCTATTATTTTTCTTCCTTACTTATTGTTTTATGAAGGAAGACAGCAACAGGTTTTATTGCTTTTGGACACCAAACAAAACAGAACAAAATAAAACAAACAAAACAAAAAAGAAACAAAAAAACATGTGAAGTAACATACCAAACGAAATGCTAAACTGGCTCAAATAAATCTAGTGTCTGAAGTAATAATGGCTTCAAAAATATTCTACATATATTTAAGAATCATGTGCGTTTGTGTGTGTGCATATATATGCACATATATGCATATGTTTATACATACATATCAGTCCATATATATTTGTTGTTAAGTCCAGTACTAAATATTTAAATACATTTTCTTATTTAATCCTTACAATATGAATGTAATTCATGAATTGTGTGTTTTCCCCTTGATTTCATAGAGAAACTACAAGAATTGTGTACCTTGTTTAGTTCTCATTGTTTATAAGTATAGAAGTCAATACTAAAGCTAGGTTTTTCTTACTCCAAATCAGAGCTCATAACCACTTACCTCATTGCAAAAATCCTTCATTTTCCAAATGATGCATATGGTAGGTGGTTAAGGTAACTGGTTTTAGGACAAGTTTTATCTTAACAGAGTCTCAAATTTTGTGGGTTTTTTATTGTAGTATTTATATTGCAACAAGGCCATATTAGTATACACACCATGAGCTTGTAATTATTAACAGAGAGGTATTATACTTAATAACATATGTGAAAATAAACTTTCAGAGAAATAATTATTATTGCTTTCAGGCTCATGTTTTATTTATTTATTTATTTATTTATTTATTTATTTTTAAGTAGGTGTCATACTCAGCATGGAGGCCAAGGTGGAGCCTGACCTCATACCCTGAGATCAAGACTGGAGCTGAGATCAAGAGTCGGATGCTTAAATGACTGAGCCACCCAAGTGCCCCTCATATATTTATTTTCTATAGCTAAATATTAGGAATTTGGTCTTTTAAGGTTGAAAAGCTAACCTGGATCCTTATTTCTCCAGTTCTATCTTTTGTAAACTTCAGTTTATCTATTTGTGAAATGAATGTAACTATATTAGTGTGACTACTGTGAGTGGGCTCATATTATCTTAATCCTAATGGTAATAAATATCTCTCCAAGATTCAATTAGGCTTTCAGAAGTTGCCTTTAGTTTTTCAGGACATTACAGTACTATGGATCAGTAATCCAGTAATTGATGGACTACTGAGCTAATGCATTTTATGACTCAATCACAATCAGAATATTTCACCTATGGAAGAACTTACTGACAACAAGTTGACTATGTGTAAACTTTCATCAATATTTTTCTTTTTTTTTTTTTTTTAAATTTTTTTTCAACGTTTATTTATTTTTGGGACAGAGAGAGACAGAGCATGAACGGGGGAGGGGCAGAGAGAGAGGGAGACACAGAATCGGAAACAGGCTCCAGGCTCCGAGCCGTCAGCCCAGAACCCGACGCGGGGCTCGAACTCACGGAGCGCGAGATCGTGACCTGGCTGAAGTCGGACGCTTAACCGACTGCGCCACCCAGGCGCCCCTCATCAATATTTTTCTAATAATTCAATGTTAACATTTAAATGATCATGAATTGGAATAGTCACATACTAATTGTACTAATAGGTAAGTATCACGAAGTGAATTTGTATAATGGAGAAAAGATATTTAGGGAATAATGTGTGTTTTCTTTTTGGAAAAGGCAGCTGATTATATTGTATATGCTAATGGATTTATTAAATATAATAATTACTTGTCATATTTCTACAGAGAACTAACTAACTTCCTAGGTTCTGGTCCAATTTTAACACTTGGCTACTCTGTTTTCAAAGAGAAATTCCCAGTATTCCTGTGGAGGGCATATCAGAATCATGTGATAAGCTTTTCAAACTGCACAAATACATTTATATACAGACACAATATAAACACATATACACACATTTTCTCATCCCTGAGATATGTATACACCTTTCTAAGAAAGTACTTCATCCTATTCTACAGAATCACAATATTGAGCAGATAATTGTGCTTCATATGAGTATGTGATAGTCCTTACTTGTATTAGAATTTTATTGGAGCAGGAAAAAAAAAAAAAAGCCAAGAACCACTGATTCAAAAAAGTTAACTTCTTTAATATCTCCAAACTACCAAAAATGATCAGAAACAAATGATCATTCCTATCCTCCCTCCCTGCCTCCTTAACTGTCTTCCTTCCTTTTCTTTTCCTCTTCTTTTTTTTCACCTTCTCTCCCTCCCTTCCTTATCACTTATTTATCTAATTATTTACCTGTCTATGTATGCATATATGTCAATTCACTTTTCCAGTTTCTGCATTTCAAATCTTTACTGTCATGAAATCTTTAATTTTCTCAGTAACCACCCCTCCCAACTCTTGAAAGATGACCTTAACTGCTATTTTATAAGGAACATAAAAGATATCAGATTAAAATTCAGGCTTATTTCTACCTTCTATCACTCAACATATATCCTGCACCCAGCCTATTCTATTTAACCTCTATTTACAATGAAAGAACTGTCTTCCTTCCGAACACCAACCCACCATTAAACTTATCAACCAATTAAACCAATTAAACTTATCAACCATTAAACTTATCAACCAATTCCCTCTTTCAGATATTTAAACTCCTGTCTTTTATGTATTAAACATCATCCTATCAACTAAATTTCCTATGAAAAGATTCTGTAACTCCTTTGCATTAAAATAAAAACAACAAAAAAAAGAGAAAAGTCTGTCCTCCTCTCCTACGACTTCTGAATCCCAGTTATTACCTTTACTTCCTCTCTCTTTTTTCACAATTTTCTTTAAAGATTTGTCTCTATTTCCCAATCTCCTAGTAAGTCTGGGAAGATTCTTTTGTACCCATATTGCTAAGCACTCTATTATTCAAGGGACACAACACTTCTTAAGTTTTGCATTGCTGAGTCAAATGGATACAATTTAGTGCTCATCTGTTTAGGTTTCTTGACAACATTTGGCAATGATGATTGCTTTCTCCATCATAAGCACTCTTTTCCTTGGATTTCATGACATGACATAAGCTTCTTTTTCATTTCCTTTTTCAAGCTTATGTTGGCAATCCTCTGGACTTGGGCTTTATAGACTTTTCCCATTTGATCTTTCGCCTAGGCAATCTCATTTACATACATTACTTCCATTGTCCCCATTCATACATCAGATTTACAAATTTATATTTCTAGATATAAATCTGAGGTCTGGAGTCCAGAGTGATTTATGTAACTTCATAATTGATACTTCTATTAGAAGTCTCAAAAATACCTCAGATTTAACATGGCCAAGACCATACTCAGGCTGTTCAACTCTAACTAGTCTTCTCTCAGTGTCTCCTTCCTCAAAGAATATCTTTTCACATTAAGTCTTAAATCTTGGTGGTTTCATTATCTTTTCCAATCTTACACCTCCTGTCTTATCTGTAACTATTGATTCTACCTCCTGGCAATCCTAATATACATTCGCTTCTCTACTATTGTCAGTTCTCACCATTGCTTTTATGGGCTTATTAAGAGTCTATCTGAAATCTACCTATTCTTTTTTCTTAATTTCCCTACTGCAGTAAAAGTAATCTTTCTGTTGAGCAAATCTATCTGTCCCTTACACAGCTTAAAGGTTTTCAATGTATTTGCATTGCTCTGAGGAAAAGGATTCAAATCTTTAATATAACCTATACATCTTTAGATAGATTATCCTCAACCTACCTCAACATATATATATATACTGGACTATTTTTCTTTCCAGCACTACTTCTTGATGCATGGTCTTTGTACATGTTATTTCCATTGAATGGATTGTCCTTCCTGAAAATTCTTCAAGTAAACTCATATTCATATTAATAAATCAGCTCAATTATCACTTCCTCGGGGAAGCTATCCATGACCCCCATGATTAGAATAATAATTCTTGTTATTTATACTACCAGAAGTCTATATCCCTCACTTCTCTAGCAGTTCTGACAGTTGTAATTTTACAAATATTTGTGTGATCCTTTGAATAATGTCTGACTTTTCTACTAGACTGCAAGCTCCATGACTAGTTTTTATTTTTGTTTTAAATTGACATATTCCTGGTATCTACCACCTTTGTTTGGCATAAATTCATGATCAATAAAAACTTGCTTCACATGTAAATAAATAAAGATGGAACATTCACTGGATGCTTGTTATTCAATTGTTATAAATCTCTTCTATTTTTCAGCATTCCCAACAGAAAGAGATTTTTACAAACAAAATAGTAATATAAAAATTTATGAAGTTTTATAGCAGTAATAAAAAATTTGTATCTTAATGAATAATTGCCTCAATAATTAAAATAAGGTTCTTGGTTTATTAATATGTTTCTATTTATGCTATTTGTCATTAGCTAAGGTAATCAAGAGTCTACTATAGTAGGTTTAATATATTACAAAATATTAATATATGTCAAATGTTTAATGAATAAGTGATTATTTAAATTTTAGTAAGAACTAACTCTAAAATTGGAATATAAAGAATTTTTTTCAAAATATTCGAATTACACAGTCTAAATATTTTTATTGAAAGAAGATAAAGATTTGTATTATTTCAAGTCATGAAAAGGAGATGGGTGGACATTACAAGGGGGCATGGCTAATAAGCTATACAATAATTGAATCTTAGAAGCATAAACGTAGAGAGCTTGGAAAACATTTGTTCTAAATTTAATCTGAAATAAATGGTCATGTCTCACAAATAATTATCTAATTTACGCTTGACCATAATGCTAGGGACATTATATTAGTAATAGTTACACATTTTTTTAATGCTTAGTATATATCTAGTGCCATGTCATATGTTCCAAGTCCATTATTTTTTTAATATTATAAGTCCAATTGCATCTTTTCAAGATGAACGATTTATATTTGACATATTCCAATTAACACAAAGCTTTCATTATATAAGGAACTGATATCTGCTCCCCAATATATCTTCTATTAAGTGTCTTAACGTTGTCATCTATACATCACATTATAAATCTGAATAGATGTACCTAATCTTTCAAATACTTGAAAAGTACTATTTTATTCTCCAATTGGAAATAACTATTTTAACACTAAAAACAATTTGCTTTTACACTCTTCTCAAAATATGGTTTCCATATCCCTCAAAATACTGATCATTTTCTTACAAACATAATATAATCAATGTTTCCTCAACTGATATGAATAATATAGTTTTTGAAAATAAAATTAAAGCTTGGATCATTTTTACTAGGTGAAGTACAACATTGCCTTAAACTAAACTTATGGTCAAACATATTTCTAAATGAAACACTATCAATCTAGAACTTCTCATAAGTCCTATGGAATTGATTTTGAACCAAATGTTGGATTTTATATTTGTCTATCCTCAGTTTCATTCTTTGGTTCTTTGGTCTTTCACATCTATTGGAAACATTTTGAATTGTTACCTATCAATCACTATATCAACATTTTCTGCTAGCCTTGGTTCATTTGGATGTCTGAGAAGTAGGCTTTAATTCTTCACCCACATTGCTAGCAAGATATTGATAAAAAATACATGGGCAAATCCCAGTCATTGCATTTTGCCTCTAAAGTTCTTCCAACTCTGATGGTAGCTCATTAGTTAACACTCCAAAATGTTTTTTTAATCACCCACAAGTATCCTTTATTATAGTGTAATCCAACAAGGCTTCTCTATAAAGTTTTTAAGTACTTTGTAAAAGGCATTATTAAACTCAAAATGCACGTGTAACCAGATTTTCATTTTCCAATGATAGTTCATGGTATCAAAACCAAAAATGAACTGCTTACTTATTTTATCACCTATAACACATCAGATCAATAATCCATCCTGTACTTTTTCAGAGAATAAAATCAAAGTCACTAGTCAAGCAGAATGGATTTTTTTTTGTAATTTTAAATATGTCAGTCTCCAACTGTATAACATTCCCCTTTTTCATGTTTTGTACATATTATCCATAGTAACTCATAAGTCACCTCAGAAAATGCAATAATCGCCCTAGGATATCATTCATTTGAACCTAGAAATTTGAATTGATTAAAAGTACATACAATGAGCTTTAATTTCCTTGAGATTCTTCACCCCTTATATCTCCCACCTTAAGGATTTTTTGCATAAAGTGGAAGGAAAATAGTTATTGAAGAGTTTTGGCACATATTTAACAAGTATTAGGTCTCTCTCTGCATATCCAACTTCTTAAACTATACATTTCCTTCTCTTGCTCTTCAAAAGAATGGACTGATCATAGATTTTTAAAATTTCTTGACAGTCTGCTTAAATATTATTTTATATTCTTTGGTGTTCAAATAGTGTTTTAGTGTAAAAATTCTAAGTTTGCTTGTGAGAAAGCAGATGTTAAATTCTAAAGGATGAAGAAAAGAAAGGTGATGAAAAGAAAGAAGAATGTTATCTTTCATCTTCAGCTAAAGATACATGACATGACTTTGGGTAAGTAGCCAACCTTTCATCACTTGAAGATTACTCATCTGTACAATAAATGGATTATAACTGGTAATATAAGAGCCCTTTTAACTCTGAAATTTTAGTGCTAAAAATTATTTATTGAGACCTTATGATATAATTATTCTATGTTTGTTAATAGAGGAATATATGTGTTTTGGTTCTAAAGACTTTAAAGTTTCGAGGAGAAGATGGCGGCGTAGGAGGAGGCTGGGCTCACCGCGTCCTGCTGATCACTTAGATTCCACCTGCACCTGCCTAAATAACCCAGAAAACCGCCAGAAGACTAGCAGAATGGAGTCTCCGGAGCCAAGCCCAGACGAGAGGCCCACGGAAGAGAGTAGGAAGGGCGGAGAGGTGGTGCGCCACATGGGCTGGCAGGAGGGAGCTGGGGCGGAGGAGCGGCCCGCTGGCCAAGCAGAGCCCCCGAGTCTGGCTTGCAAAAGCGGAGGGGCCAGACGGAGTATGTTCCGACAGCAAGCTGGAATTGACATCTGGAAGGTTATAAGCTAACAGCTCTGCTCGGAGAGCAGGAAGGCTGGAGGACAACGGGAGGGAGAGTTGCTGAGCCCCGGGACGACAGAGCTCAGTTTGGCGGGGAACAAAGGTGCTTGCCAGTGCCATCTCCATCGCCCATCCCCCAGCCAAAATCCCAAAGGGAACCAGTTCCTGCCAGGGAACTTGCTTGCAGCACGCAAACACCCAACGCTGTGCTTCTGAGGATCCACACCTCCGGCAGTGGGTCTGACTCCCTCCTGCTGCCACAGGGCCCCTCCTGAAGTGGATCACCTAAGGAGAAGCGAGCTAAGCCTGCCCCTCCTGCCCTCGTGAACCTTGCCTACCCACTCCAGCTAATAAGCCAGATCCCCAGCACCACAAGCCTGGCAGTGTGCAAGTAGCCCAGACCGACCACGCCACCCCACAGTGAATCTCGCCCCTAGGAGAGGGGAAGAGAAGGCACACGCCAGTCTGACTGTGGCCTTAGCGGTGGGCTGGGGGCAGACATAAGGTCTGACTGCAGCCCCGCCCACCAACGCAAGTTATTCAAGGCAGCACAGGGGAAGTGCCCCGCAGTCCCGCACCACTCCAGGGACTATCCAAAATGATGAAATGGAAGAATTTCCCTCAGAAAACATCCAGGAAATAACAACAGCTAACGAACTGATCAAAAAGGATTTAAACAATATAACAGAAAGTGAACTTAGAATAATAGTCATAAAATTAATCGCTGGGCTTGAAAACAGTAAAAAGGACAGCAGAGAATCTCTTGCTACAGACATCAAGGGACTAAGGAACAGCCAGGAGGAGCTAAAAAATGCTATCAACGAGCTGCAAAATAAAATGGAGACAACTACGGCTCGGATTGAAGAGGCAGAGTAGAGAATAGGTGAACTAGAAGATAAAATTATGAAAAAAGAAGAAGCTGAGAAAAAGAGAGATAAAAAAAAATCCAGGAGTATGAGGGGAAAATTAGAGAACTAAGTGATGCACTAAAGAGAAATAATATGCGCATAATTGGTAATCCAGAGGAGGAAGAGAGAGGGAAAAGTGCTGAAGGGGTACTTGAAGAAATAATAGCTGAGAACTTCCCTGAACTGGGGAAGGAAAAAGGCACTGAAATCCAAGAGGCACAGAGAACTCCCTTCAGACGTAACTTGAATCGATCTTCTGCACGACATATCATAGTGAAACTGGCAAAATACAAGGATAAAGAGAAAATTCTGAAAGCAGCAAGGGATAAACGTGCTCTAACATATAAAGGGAGACCTATAAGACTTGTGACTGATCTCTCTTCTGAAACTTGGCAGGCCAGAAAGGAATGGCACGAGATCTTCAGTGTGCTGAACAGAAAAAATATGCAGCCGAGAATCCTTTATCCAGCAGGTCTGTCATTTAGAATAGAAGGAGAGATAAAGGTCTTCCCAAACAAACAAAAACTGAAGGAATTCCTCACCACTAAACCAGCCCTACAAGAGATCCTAAGGGGGACCCTGTGAGACAAAGTACCAGAGACATCTCTACAAGCATGAAACCTATGGACATCACAATGACTCTAAACCCGTATCTTTCTATAATAACACTGAATGTAAATGGACTAAATGCGCCAACCAAAAGACATACGGTATCAGAATGGATAAAAAAGCAAGACCCATCTATTTGCTGTCTACAGGAGACTCATTTTAGACCTGAGGACACCTTCAGATTGAGAGTGAGGGGATGAAGAACTATTTATCATGCCACTGGAAGTCAAAAGAAAGCTGGAGTAGCCATACTTATATCAGACAAACTAGACTTTAAATTAAAGGCTGTAACAAGAGATGAAGAAGGGCATTATATAATAATCACAGGGTCTATCCATCAGGAAGAGCTAACAATTATAAATGTCTATGTGCCGAATACGGGAGCCCCCAAATATATAAAACAATTACTCACAAACATAAGCAACCTTATTGATAAGAATGTGGTAATTGCAGGGGACTTTAACACCCCACTTACAGAAATGGATAGATCATCTAGACACACGGTCAATAAAGAAACAAGGGCCCTGAATGATACATTGAATCAGATGGACTTGACAGATATATATACTTTCTTCTCCAGTGCACATGGAACATTCTCCAACGTGGATCACATACTGGGTCACAAAACAGCCCTTCATAAGTATACAAGAATTGAAATCATACCATGCATACTTTCAGACCACAATGCTATGAAGCTTGAAATCAACCACAGGAAAAAGTCTGGAAAACCTCCAAAAGCATGGAGGTTAAAGAACACCCTACTAAAGAATGAATGGGTCAACCAAGCAATTAGAGAAGAAATTAAAAAATATATGGAAACAAACGAAAATGAAATTACAACAATCCAAACGCTTTGGGATGCAGCAAAGGCAGTCCTGAGAGGAAAATACATTACAATCCAGGCCTATCTCAAGAAACAAGAAAAATCCCAAATACAAAATCAGCACACCTAAAGGAAACAGAAGCAAAACAGCAAAGACAGCCTAAACCCAGCAGAAGAAGAGAAATAATAAAGATCAGAGCAGAAATAAACAATATAGAATCTAAAAAAACTGTAGAGCAGATCAACGAAACCAAGAGTTGTTTTTTTGAAAAAATAAACAAAATTGATAAACCTCTAGCCAGGCTTCTCAAAAAGAAAAGGGAGATGACCCAAATAGATAAAATCATGAATGAAAATGGAATTATTACAACCAATCCCTCAGAGATACAAGCAATTATAAGGGAATACTATGAAAAATCATATGCCAACAAATGGACACCTGGAAGAAATGGACAAATTCCTAAACACCCACACTCTTCCAAAACTCAATCAGGAGGAAATAGAAAGCTTGAACAGACCCATAGCCAGCGAAGAAATTGAATCAGTTATCAAAAATCTCCCAACAAATAAGAGTCCAGGACCAGATGGCTTCCCAGGGGAGTTCTACCAGACGTTTAAAGCAGAAATAATACCTATCCTTCTTAAGGTATTCCAAAAAATAGAAAGGGAAGAAAAATTTCCAGACTCATTCTATGAAGCCAGTATTACTTTGATTCCTAAACCAGACAGAGTCCCATTAAAAAAAGAGAACTACAGGCCAATATCCCTGATGAATATGGATGCAAAAATTCTCAATAAGATACTAGCAAATCGAATTCAACGGCATATAAAAAGAATTATTCACCGTGATCAAGTGAGATTCATTCCTGGGATGCAGGGCTGGTTCAACATTCGCAAATCAATCAATGTGACACATCACATTAATAAAAGAAAAGATAAGAACCACATGATCCTGTCAATCGATGCAGAAAAGGTATTTGACAAAATTCAGCAACTTTCTTAATAAAAACCCTTGAGAAAGTCGGGATAAAAGGAATATACTTAAAGATTATAAAAGCCATTTATGAAAAGCCCACAGCTAACATCATCCTCAGTGAGGAAAAACTGAGAGCTTTTTCCCTGAGATCAGGAACATGACAGGGATGTCCACTCTCACCGCTGTTGTTTAACATAGTGTTGGAAGTTCTAGCATCAGCAATCAGACAACAAAAGGAAATCAAAGGCATCAAAATTGGCAAAGATGAAGTCAAGCTTTCACTTTTTGCAGATGATGTGATATTATACATGGAAAATCCAAAAGACTCCACCAAAAGTCTGCTAGAACTGAGACATGAATTCAGCAAAGTTGCAGGATACAAAATCAATGTACAGAAATCAGTTGTATTCTTATACACTAACAATGAAGCAACAGAAAGACAAATAAAGAAACTGATCCCATTCACAATTGCACCAAGAAGCATTAAATACCTAGGAATAAATCTAACCAAAGATGTAAAAGATCTGTATGCTGAAAACTATAGAAAGCTTATGAAGGAAATTGAAGAAGATATAAAGAAATGGAAAAACATTCCATGTTCATGGATTGGAAGAATAAATATTGTCAAAATGTCAATACTACCCAAAGCTATCTACACATTCAATGCAATCCCAATCAAAATTGCACCAGCATTCTTCTTGAAACTAGAACAAGCAATCCTAAAATTCATATGGAACCACAAAAGCCTCCGAATAGCCAAAGTAATTTTGAAGAAGACCAAAGCAGGAGGCATCATAATCCCAGACTTTAGCCTCTACTACAGAGCTGTCATCATCAAGACAGCATGGTATTGGCACAAAAACGGACACATAGACCAATGGAATACAATAGAAACCCCAGAACTAGACCCACAAATGTATGGCCAACTAATCTTTGACAAGCACGAAAGAACATCCAATGGAAAAAAGACAATCTCTTTAACAAATGGTGCTGGGAGAACTGGACAGCGGCATGCTGAAGGATGAAACTAGACCACTTTCTCACACCATTCACAAAAATAAACTCAAAATGGATAAAGGACCTGAATGTGAGACAGAAAACCATCAAAACCCTAGAGGAGAAAGCAGGAAAAGACCTCTCTGACCTCAGCTGTAGCAATCTCTTACTTGACACATTCCCAAAGGCAAGGGAATTAAAAGCAAAAATGAACTACTGGGACCTTATGAAGATAAAAAGCTTCTGCACAGCACAGGAAACAACCAACAAAACTAAAAGGCAACCAACAGAATGGGAAAAGATATTTGCAAATGACATATCAGACAAAGGGCTAGTATCCAAAATCTATAAAGAGCTCACCAAACTCCACACCCAAAAAACAAATAACCCAGTGAAGATATGGGCAGAAAACATGAATAGACACTTCTCTAAAGAAGACATCTGCATGGCCAACAGACACATGAAAAGATGCCCAACGTCACTCCTCATCAGGGAAATACAAATCAAAACCACACTCAGATATCACCTCACGCCAGAGTGGCCAAAATGAACAAATCAGGAGACTATAGATGCTGGAGAGGATGTGGAGAAACGGGAACCCTCTTGCACTGTTGGTGGGAATGCAAATTGGTGCAGCCACTCTGGAAAACAGTGTGGAGGTTCCTCAAAAAATTAAAAATAGACCTACCCTATGACCCAGCAATAGCACTGCTAGGAATTTACCCAAGGGATACAGGAGTACTGATGCATAGGGGCACTTGTACCCCAATGTTTATAGCAGCACTCTCAACAATAGCCAAATTATGGAAAGAGCCTAAATGTCCATCAACTGATGAATGGATAAAGAAATTGTGGTTTATATACACAATGGAGTACTACAGAGCAATGAGAAAGAACGAAATATGGCCCTTTGTAGCAACGTGGATGGAACTGGAGAGTGTGATGCTAAGTGAAATAAGCCATACAGAGAAAGACAGATACCATATGTTTTCACTCTTATGTGGATCCTGAGAAACTTAACAGAAACCCATGGGGGAGGGGAAGGAAAAAAAAAAAAAGGTTAGAGTGGGAGAGAGCCAAAGCATAAGAGACTCTTAAAAACTGAGAACAAACTGAGGGTTTATGGGGGGTGGGAGGGAGGGGGGGGTGGGTGATGGGTATTGAGGAGGGCACCTTTTGGGATGAGCACTGGGTGTTGTATCGAAACCAATTTGACAATAAATTTCATACATTGAAAAAAAAAAGACTTTAAAGTTTCAATAGACCTCTCCAGGTAAATAAAGAATATAAGTTATTACTATCCATAGGAGAAACCAAAGCAGAAGTACTGGGGAAAAGAAAAATAACTAAATTGTCAAATTAATAAAAAATTATTTTTTTTTCAATGTCAAGATTTTATGTATTTTTTGAAAGAAACAGATATATTTTAATATGTCACTGTTGTAGATTAGTATTTCAGTTTCTTACCAACACATAACAAAAATTAATTATGTTTCAAATACACCACTGGAAATGATTAAATCTCCAGGTAGACCAATGAAATTGTTGTTAAACTGACTTTTATTATGAAATTAAGATCATACTTAATAATTCTAGAAAATGTTTAAAGGACAAAAAGTTATAAAGAAGACATATAAATCTAATAAGACAACCACACAATGTTTTCATATCTTTACTTTTACACTTTTATACAAGTATTTGTGAACTCATTGAAAGAATGGTATTAATTTTAGTTTAGCACCTGATAAGGCAGCTAATAATCCAATTAACATAAGTACTAAGGAGATTTTACTTACTACTATCACTACTATTTAATATTTACATAGTGCCTGCTATGCACTAAATACTTTTCAATGATTAATTCAGTAAATCTTCACAAATACCCTGTGATCATGACCTGAGCTAAGACCAGGAGTTGATGCTTAACCAAGTGAGCCATGCAGGGGTTCCTGTTTATTTTTCTTTTCTTTCTTTCATTTTTTTTTTTTTGAAAAAAAATCAAATGCTTGTGTGAAATTTTTAATTTGATTTGGAGTTTCATGTCACAATTTCATTTTTCTTTGTAGTTGTGTATGTGAGAAACACTTTGATAAGCCAATTGATAAACCAAAGTATTGAGTCATACTCTGAGTAGTTTTGAATGGAATCTGTCCAATTATTTTTATATTCCTAGATAATTTGTAAACAAGGTTCCTAGTTCAATAGAACTTCTTTCTGTCATTGTAGTAACATACGGCTTCTTTAATGGGAGGTTTTTTTTGTTTTTGTTCTTGTTTTTGTTTTTAAGAGGGGGTTTTTGTTTAGTTTCTACAGGATTCTTAATTTTCCTCATTTACTACCTTCACTTTACCTTCATTAAAACATCTGCAAAGAGCACGTGTCTTCTCTATTTTTGCTTCTCCTCCAGGAAGTAATGATTCCCTGAGGTTATTGCTGTGGCACACTTACCACTTTGTCCCTTCCCCTTAGCTAGTGCTGCAGTTTACCAAGTTCCAGGTTTGTGTTCCACACATTAACACTTGCTAAGTTAAATTTTCTCTTTCTGAGGGTTACGGAGCTGCTTCATGCATAATCTCTTTCATCTTTCTTATGGAGTCATTTAAGTCTTTCTTCTCCCTCTTCTCATAGATTTGTAATCTTAGTTGGGACTCCAACTGAATCTGTTGGGATTTTCTGTTGGGATTTTATATACTTATAGATAATTTGAAGAATATAGTGATCTCTGTGTGGGATTTTCTGTGGTCAGATGTGATTTTATTTGTATTTGTAGGTGATTTTATAATTTGGGGAATGAGGCATGGGAAGTCTCAAATGCATGTGGCTGCTCTTTCCCAATTTGATCTCAAATGACACTTATATTTTGGTCATTTTTTATGATCATTATATGCATTTTACCTGTTTTTATTAATAATCTAAAACAAGGAGTAATATAATTTCCTCATGTTACATAATTACTCTATTTCTGAAATAAATCCTATTTGGTAATACTTGATTATATTTTAATTTGCTGATGGGTCAAATTTAAATGGATATATTTTAGGATTTTGGGATATATCCATATTCATAAATGATACTTCATATGGTTTTCTTTTTGTGTGTGGTATCATTGTTAGATTTTGTTTGGAGGGATATTCTAGCTTTATAAAAGTAATCGGATAACTTTTATGAAATGTTTTAATCATTTGTCCTATTCTTTCCTGAAAGGAATGAAGAAAATAAGTAATAACCTTGATTAATTTGCTTATAAATAATTTTGGTATATTTGAAAAATAATTATAGTTGTTTTTTCTTGAGTCAATTTTAATTATGGGATGTTGCCTTGACAATAATTCATTTATTAAGATTTTTCAAATTAATTATTATAGAGTTGTGTTTATTATCTATTTAAACTTGTGAACATTTTCCTTATTTGATATACACTTTCTCTTTTTCAATGTAACTATTTATGCATCCCATTCTATTAACCCAGACTTGCCAGAAGTTTGTTTTTGTTTAGGTATTTTCAAAGAATTGAGATTTTTTTTCCCTTTACCAATTCTATATTTATAAATTTTAAAGTATGAATTTTTACTTTATTATAACTTAAACTTTAGTAATTTTCATTGGGGTTTTATTATTTTATTTATTGAGATGAACACATGCTTCCTTATTTTAATTTAATAATTAACTAGGCCTTAAAAATTCACATTTTTTAAAAGTTTCAAAAACAATTTTCTTGTAGTTCTTCATCTTTATTTTTTAAATAAAATGTATGTTTAGTTTTTATTTCTTCTTTTGCTCTAAAACTAGTTTAGGAGGGTTTGCTCTTTTAAATTTTTGTTCGCTTATTGTTAATTTTCAAGTGGTTTGAGATTTTATCTTGTAGTTGCTTAAAATACTTTTATTAATTTTAGTTTCATCATATTTTGAACAGGTAATTTGTTAAGTATTATTTATTTTATGTAGAAATTAAGGAGTTTCAGGGGGTACCTGATATATTATCATATTTTCTAATTTACCTATGAGCCCTCACTATCTGTAGGAAACAAATTTATCTAAGTAAACTTTATTAATTATACTATTTATATTGTATTTAATACTTTACAAATTAAAAAGTAAGTAATTTAGCCACAATTCAAAATTAGCAGATTCTATGCAACAGTCCAAACTTGGCATTTTTGTAAAAATTGGAATATGTAGCAATACATTTTCATGGATCTGAGAGGCAGCTGCCCCTTTAGAAAGTGCAGGAAATTTCCAATTAATTTTAGCTCTCACCATGCAAGCACAGTGTATGCATATGCACTTATATCCAATTTCACTCATTTATCTTTGCCTGTTCTCTGTTAAGTATTTCAGTTTATAATCCTCCACTCTTTCTTGATGTTATTAACCTAACCTATCACCATGGCAGATTACAAAAACAACCAGAAAATTCTTCCCATTTCCATACACATGTTGCCATGTGACCCTACAGCTCTTCCCACAAGGTGGTCCAGCCTATTTCCCTATCCTTTTGATCTGGTATTAGCCAGTGATGTGGCACTCAGTGGGAGAGAAGCATTATGATACAAGTAGAGCCTTGAAAGGTTTGTGCAATGGAGCTTGCCCTTTATCTTGCTGTGCTTGGAACCTTGGACCACCATGTGACTGAACACTAACTGGCCTGCTGGAGAACAAGAAGCCACGCAGAGGATAACAGTGGTGCCACTGAGCCTCAACAGTGAGTAGACAGTCAAATGTTATGCTTTCGGTTGAGCTCACGGCTTGCTCTTAGCTGCACTCTGTACTCTTCCAAATTAGGGGAATTTATGGCATTTGTACAGGGTACCTGGAAAGCTAAAATTTCTTAGGACTGTGCTTTCCTGAAATCTGACAACTTCTGGTTGATGAGAGCCACCCTTCCTTAATTTACAGTAATGCATTTAATTTTCTTCTGTTATAGTTATTTGAATGTATCATTTGAAAATTTAAAAAGGGAGGTTGGATGCTTATATTTGCTTGAAAAAGTGAATAGGAGTCTCACAAATTGCCCCAAAGTTTATGACCATAGTTTGTAAAAATGTCTTCCAAACTCAGTAGACACATAAGAAGAGGAGCATCTTGGCAAGGCTCAAATATGAGAGGGTAGTGAATATTGTCAGCTAATTAGAAAGTTTTTTTTCCCAAGTTTTAGCTGTTAAAAATGTGGGAATAGGGATTTTCTAGCTTAGACTTCCAATAAAATATGTGAATTTGTCAGATAAGTTAAACCATATGAGTCCATTTAGCTCAACATGTAAAACGGCTCAATGTAAAAACCAAACACAACAGAAAAGCATATGTATTACAGCACTGGCTAATAAGGTTGGCATTGATACAATATAAAAAAGCAAAACTAAGAAGAAAAATAAATTTGAATATTAAATTGTAAAAGCAATATTACAAATACATTCTAGTTTTTAAAGGGAGAAAACATAAAACCTGCCTATTCTTTTCTTACAAGTAGAAGAAATGCCCACAATATCACTGGCTGAAACATCATATAGAAGTTCTATAACTAACAGACCCAGGCTGATAAAGTTTCTAGCGTTAGGAATCAGACTAATTTTCTCTTGCTGCTCTGCTCTCCTCGGTACATAGCTTTCAACTCATGATTTAAGATGGTTGATTGAGCTCCAGCCACTTTACTGACATTTTAGTGAGGAGGAATGACGAGCATCAGAATAAAAAGAATCCTTGCTTTAAACAAAGCTTTGTATTATACTTCTATTTAATTTCCATTGGTTAGAACTTAGTCACATGATCACACTATCTCCAGAGAATAGCCAGGAAATATATATTATGGCCAGTCTGTATCTGGCTATAACTCAGGAGCTGTATTACTAAAAAAGAAGAGAATAGATATTTAAGGACAATTAACAGTCTTTTCTACATTTCCTCATAGATAACCATTGTTTCAAGATTGATGTAAGTCCTTTAGACCCTTTTCTGTTTTTACATATTAATGTATATCTTCCCCCAAATTTAATATAATAATATAATCTTTGAGTAAAACACACACACACACACACACACACACACACACACCCCACATAGAACTAGTCAGTTTTAAAAAAAATTTTTTTTAATGTTTATTTATTTTTGAGACAGAGAGAGAGAGAGACAGAGCATGAATGGGGGAGGGTCAGAGAGAGAGGGAGACCCAGAATCTGAAACAGGCTCCAGGCTCTGAGCTGTTAGCACAGAGCCTGATGCGGGACTCAAACTCATGGACCACGAGATCATGACCTGAGCCGAAGTCGGACGCTTAACCGACTGAGCCACCCAGGTGCCCCAAGTCAGTTTTTTTTAAGGCTGCACAGAACTTTAAAGAACTATTTTTGTCACCTTTAAATTATCAGCACATAAAAGATGGTAGGCACGCAACAAGTGTTTACTGATTATGATGATATTCTGATTAATTCAATCATTCCCTTTTAATGATTTTTAGAAATCTTCCTTTTTCTTGCCTATTATAATGAATAGATGTTTAATCTTGCAACTTAGTGCATATTCAATTGAAAAATGTTTCTTGGAGCTTGTCACACTGATATTTCTAGAAATGAATGTTTTATTATTTTAATAGATGTTTTGTCACTGACACCCACCATAGTGACAAAAGCAGTATTATTATTATTATTATTATTATTATTTTGAGAGACAGAAAGAGAGAGAGAGACAGAACACAAGTCGGGAGGGACAGAGAGGGAGACAGAATTTGAAGCAGGCTCCAGGCTGTGAGAACAGAGCCCGGCACAGGGCTTGAACTCACAAACTGTGAGATAATGACCTGAGCCTAAGTCAGACACTTAACCAACTGAGCCACCCAGATGCCCCACAAAAGCAGTATTATTAGTTTAGTTTCTATATTGTCACTCTTATCTCTAAGCCTCTTCCAAGAAACCACATGCCATCCCTTCTCCAATATTCTCTCTCTTCATCAGGCCCCATGCCCATTCACATAATGATCTAATTTTAAAGTCCTTCTAGGAACAGTTTAGTTTTCAGTAGTCTCCAAACCCCAGCTTTTCTTTTTCAGTTTAAATATTTTGGCTTAAGTATTTAAATTTGTATTTTATTTATATAAATATATTTTATCTCTCTCTCTCTCTCTCTCTCTCTTATATTTTTAGCGGAGTTTATGGCATTTCCCTCCCTGGAGCTTACCATTATTCTTCCTTTATCTGTTTTTTTTTTTTTTTTCCTGTATCTCTTATGTAGTACTTATCCTATAAATATCTGTTTTATCTTCAAATTATAAAATTCTTGAAGCAAGAGCTTTATGTTCATTGTCCTCTATCCTCCTAAGAAGTATTTTTCACACTGCTTTGCCCACAGTAGATTTGAAAAACAAAAACAAAAACAAAAAACAAAGTCTTTGGACTTGCATGTTCTATGTTATATGGTGAAGGAAATATGTGTTTTTATACAAACCTAAATTTTGGCAGAAAAGGAATAGGTGTCAGGCAGTGTGCTGCCAAAGAAAATCTCTGTTATTATGAAGAAGTCATTGCCTTTATGTTTTTTCCCATATCAAGCCATTAGCCAGAGCTTCCAACTTGAGTAGCCTAGGTTTTAATGTTTTCAGTCCTCATATTGAGGCACACCTCCACATATGCTTGCTGGACAACCTTGTACAAGAGGTATCACTACCCTATTAACACTGAGGACAGGTCAGAGGCTATGAGAAGGTGAATAGTGTGCCCAATGTTATAGGTGAAAAAATTGTGGAGTTGGCCATGCCCACCATAGTGTGCTTGCTAAATATGATAAATTGTTTTGCTTTTAGAGTTTCTGCATGATCTCTTTCTCCTAACTGCCTGCCTAATATTTATTCACTAATCCATTAAAAAAATTGGCATGTATATGCTTTTAAATTATTACTCTTATTTTTCTGACTTTTGATTTGCCCCTAAGCAATACTCATACTAGGAAAGTAATTAGGACATAAAGATTAAGACATGTTAGTGGATATGCATGTATATGAATGAGCAATTAAGGCATTACAGGCAATTATAAGAATCTGAATAATTCTCACACTGAATAACTTGGAAAAACTCTTGGAAGGTTTTGGGGAGACAGTCGTATGATCTGACTTACATTTTTAAATAATCCATTTGGCAACTGTGTTGAAAATAGATTACAGTAAGAAACAGCTACAGCATGATAAGTAGTTAAGAGGCTATGGAAGTAGTCACAAAGAAAGAAAATGGTGGCTTGCACCAATGGGTAGTGGTGGGGTTGTGAAAAATGATCATATTTAGGATATATCCCAGATTTATAGCCAGAAAAATCTGTTGGTGCATAGTGTATGAGGTATGGCAGAGAAAATAGAAGTCAGGGTAATTTATAGGTTTTGGACTGAGTAAACTAAAGATTGGAGTTGCCATATACTATAACAGGGAAGGCTTTAGGTAGAATAGGTTGAGGAGAGTGAAATCAGGAATTCTGTTTTGAGCATATAATGTTTGGGATACCCGTTAGACATCTAAGAGAAAATGCTGAGTAGGTCGTAAGAAATAAGTGTCTGCAGTTCCAGTGAGATACCTGGGCTGAAGAAACAACTTTGGAAATGGTTAACTCGTAGATGATAATTAAATTCTTGAGACTGGATGAGTTCAGCAGAAGCTGAAGAGTAGATAGTAAAGAAAGTATTGGATGTATGTTGGATCTCTCCATCTAGTCTGCATATTGCCCCACCTCTCATTTAGCTATCTAGCTCTTGGAGAACAAGAATTCTGTGTTTGATATTTTATGTATTCCCCACAATGCCAGCTATACATTAGGCCCCAATAAATACTTACTTAATGCTGAGTGAGACTCAAGCTACAAAGTTATTTATAAATTGCAGTGGTTCAGGCATTTATCCTGCAGCATTAAAAGGGATTTAAAAATAATACCAATTCTGCAATTCCCAAGAGGGAATGCTGCCATCTTCAAAGAAAAGGATCATCAGAAGGAGTTTTTTTAGTGATGTAGAGACTTTTTCAACTTTGTGAGAGGTCATTTTAAGGCTGCTTGTGAACAGAGCATATAGAAGAAACCTCTGCCTGAAATGCCTAAATTGCAAATCCACAAATCAATGAAATGCAAACCAAGGATAATGACTACAATTGAGTGGATTTTTATTTTCATTACAGTAAAATTTTCAGTCTAGAATTCACTTAAGACTGCCATGATAGATGTTTTTAGAGCTCCAGATCAGGAGAAGGTAAATTCTCTGTAAATGAGAAACAGCTAGCTCCCAGAAACAGTTTGCATGTAGGAAGTGAACCTACACTTGCTATTCTCCTAGTGATTCTGTGCAGTATTAAGTGAAATATGCAATGAGTATGAGATACAGTCGGATGTCCTCAGACAGGTATCGGGAGCCTCTGTGGTCACCTCCTCCCTTGATACAGTTGAGACTTGCTAGATGCTCAGTTTTTGTTTGTTTTTTGATCAGGGAAATCTCTATTTATTTTAAGGCCTGTCACTATAATGTCATCAAATTACAAAGAGAAACTCAAAATGATTAAGACTTAAAACAGCTGAAATCTATAGTATCCAAATGACAGGCAAGAGTAAACTCCAATCATCTCTCAATGTATGGCTCTATTTCTAAATATTCTAAATATCTTGATATTGGTATATGAATTTAAAGCAAATTCCTCAAATGGGAATGGTACATTCACTGCTAGATATGAGCAAATTTTTAAAGGATTCTAAGTATGATTTTGATGTTGTAATAAGGATGTTTTCGTTTCTGTTCAATATTAAAGTTAATTTTTATATTTAGTAGATACAGTACCCAATATTGCAGAAGCACAGAGAAAGAGGGGGCTCATTCTCTATTACACCAACTACGTTTCTAGGCCACAATAAGTTTTTATTATACTCTTTTGCTTGAGTGTGTTTTTCTGTTTATAATTTCCAGATTAACACAGAATGAGCATCCTAATGGAATTAGCATCCTGAATAAAAATGACCAATCAACCTAACTACAATGCCCTGAGATTATGTGTATAGAATTATACAGAATTTCATAGTTAAAATGTTCTTTGAAAATTACTTAGAATATCTTCACTCAAAACTGCACTCTCCTGTATGCCTGGAAGTTATCTTACTTATTAAATTTACCCCCAAACCATAACCAGAGACAGATGAAAATCTAGGGTAATAGATGGCAGGGAGAGTCAACGGTGAATTTCAGGATTTATATATATCCCTAGTTATGAGATTTTCTCATCATAGGACTGGTCTTTATATCACCTTAGTTTGGATTGATGAAGTAGTCTGTTAATGTATAGCCTATAACCCACCATATCTTTTTAGTCTACAGATATTTTTACTGAATTTTGGGTTGTCCTTGCCTATAAGTTCTCTTTAAATCTAAGAGACATTCCTGGACAGTATCATTCCATTTGGTAAATATTCTCTGTTCTTTAGCTTTGATTCAAGACTTATTATTCACTAGTTATCTGTACTTGCCATCTATTAGACCAAGTACTTAATGATTCAAGTACTTTATCTGATTGAATTGCTCCTTACTGTTTGCAATGTCTGCCAATTAAATATCACCTGCAAATTTAGAAAATTGCTCCTAAAGCCATTCACTAAGTCATTTTAATCTACATAATTTATTTCCTTTCACAAATCTCTTTTTATCCTTTTCCTTCATCAGTGTTAAAATCCTTCCTTATCAACAACAAATATTTGTGGGCATTTTCTTCTCTACTCACACACCCACAGCTTGTATGATCTCCTATATCTATGCCCTAACTCCATCCTATATTCATATACAGTGGATTATTTTTGAGCACTCACCATTCAGACACATTCTTATAACCATATGCACTTTTTGAACTTCATGACTGACTATAGCTGACTTACTCTGGGAAACTCAGTCCATTAATACCTGTTTAGTTTACATTAAGAATTATAATCTTAGTCATTGTCCTATTTAAATTCTCTATAAGGAATGCCTTTCTCTATACACATTTTATCCTGACTCCCTTTGCAAAGCTACTTTTTCATTTCATATCACTGTATAGGCATGTGTGCAGGGGAGGAGTTCTTTGGTGAGTAAAGTCTCATTGGTGGATACAGATATTTCTAAGCATGGTTTGCAATAATGGAAAGATACACTGGAACTGTGTAAGGATCTTTTGCATCATGGGGTGTCTGTAGGCACCTCACTAAGAACCCCCTTCATCTACAAGCATGGCTCCTGTACATTGCCATCTACTGATCCCAGTGGATGGCTTGCTCAAGAGGCAGCTTTGACCTTTTCACAGCTAACTCCTTCTGCCTTGTCTAAGACCAAGGGATTCATTCCAAACTTTACTTCTTAGGAAATGGAGATGAATATGGTGGTAACTGTCAGGCCTCCTGAAATTTGCTCTGGTGGCACCAATAGGCCCAATTTTATGGGGCCTATCTTTATGCCTGATGTTTTCCCAACTGCTCTTAGCATTCCCCTTTCCTGTGTGGGTGAGCAAGGGGGCAACTCACCACATACTGAAGTCTTCTGAACTCTCCTCCCAAAGTGAGCTCTCTCTTCCCTCTAGCTTTTTTGTTTGTCCTAGTAGCAAAATAACACCAGCCCTCCTATCCGGGCTCAGGTGCAATAATTTCAGACCTTAAATAATCATTTAGTGCATGATCTTCATATTAATCCAACAATCCCAATTTCATTGTTATAATGGAGGTTACAGGAATATCTATATTTCCTAAACTTAGGGGCCCGAGACATCATTGTCATGGGTTCCAGATGCATATTTACTAATTGTTCCTAGACAGTAATTCTAGAATGTTCTTCAGGTACAACAAATCAAAATGTCTACAGCCAAGCTGCATATCGTGTTTGTCCTTTCCCAGTCTTCCCTCTTTCTAATGCCCTATTTCTGTCATTGAGTGTCTGTCTGCTCATTCTCCTCTGCCAAATTTCCCACCAAATCTCAATGCCTCCTTTTCTTCTCCTCCAAGTTATCAACTTCTAGTAATTATATCTTGGAATATTGATTGTTTTCTCAAAGTCATTCTTTTTATTAATCTCCCATTTCTGTTGGTTTAGTTTAGGCACTCCTTTAGTCCTCTCTAAATTGTTGGAAAAGTCATCTGTCTTTTTCCTTCTTCACTCCATGCATCCTTGGGCCTACCTCAGCTATCTTTCTTAAACATAAATTAAATCTTATTTTTCTCTTATGTAAAAACTTTTCATATTTTTCACTGGCTAAATGATAAAGTTTAAAATCTTTAGCATGGTAAACATGCTTTTAGAATTATCTTATTGTTTCCTCTCACACTCCTACTCATCTTGGAGACCTAGCTCAAATTTCTCCTCTTCTGTGAAATCTTTTTAGCTTCCCAGGTGGAGGCTGCCACTTCACCCCTGTGTTGCCATGGCATCCTGTGTTTATTACTCTAAGGCATTTATCACACTGTGTTTTAATTATTTATTTACGCACGTGTCTTCTGCATACACTATGAGATCTTTGAAGGCAGGAACAATGTCCTCCATTCTTTTGAATCTATGATGTTAGGCGCAGTGCCCAGAATATAGCATGCATTGAAAAATGTGTGGAGATGAACAGATGAATATAGGGCATTCTGCTTGACATACAGAATAAACACAACATCAACCCTCTGTTTCAAAAAATGCAAAGAAAAAGTCTCCCTCTGTCTCTGTCTCCTTTCTCTCTCTGTGTCTATGATCCAAAGGGGCAGTTTGAAAAGTGGAAAAGATGTACTCAGAAGACAGGATTACCAAGATATGGGAATGGTTTGAAAGCCTTATGAGTTTAACTGGGGTTGAAAATTTAGGAAGATGAACAGAGTAAAGACAGTCAAGGCAGATTGAAGCTGAATGATATGGAGTATGATAAAAACGTAAGAAGGAAGTGACACACAGATTGCAGAAAATAATACATGCCTTTTTCAGGAGTTTTAAGTTTTTTAGAAAGGGAAAGAAAAGACAGGTTTTTGAGAAATAAAAGTTTTTGACTTTAGACGTACAAAAGTTTTTAGCTACTCTCCAAACCCATTTCCATTTAATCTTATTTTTTATCTTCTACTCATACCCATTCTAACTCCATCTAAACCTTCGTTGAATGTGCAGGTCCTAAAAGCCTGTGTTGAACTGTTTCCGAGTATTATTTCCCTCACTGGTATGTGGCTTGGTTTATTAAATACTTTTCTGGCAAAACTTACATTAGAACTCTCTTCCCCTCTGTATGCTGGTAAGGGCATCAAGCATTTGGATTCTAGATGCAAACTGCATGCCTGGGTTTGAATCATGAATTTTCCACAACTTGGCTAAGACTCCAGGCAAGTTACTTTACGTCTCTCTAACTCTGTTTCATCATCTGCAATATTGGTATAATAGTAGTGTCTACCTCATAGGGTTGCTGTGAGTATAGGGAGCTAATACATGCAAAGTATGTACAATTGTGTCAGCAATAGTAAGCTTTATATAAGTGGTAATAATTATTATTTGGTTAATTTCAAACATTACTTTTTTCAAAATTCCCTATGGTACCTGCATTAATTGCCAACGCTGTCATACACATTGTTCACTGAAGTTTGTACCTCTAATTCTAATGATGCTCTATTTTTCTAAGAAACAGGCATATAAAATGGGTCCAAGTTATATAACACAGAGGGGCCACTTTTTCCTTATAGAAGCACTAACTACTCATATCTTATATACTTATCTTTTTAAAAAACTTTTTAATTGCCCTACTCTATTACGGTAGATTTTCTTTTAGATTTATGTTGTCTATCAGTTTCCTCTTGAAACTCTAAGTTCGTATCTTTTGTACCTTTATCTATTGGGTTCCTTGTATTTTCTTATGGATTTTATGACCTCTCTGTGTAGCAATAAAGCAATGATGCTAACGATACATCATACTTTTGAAAATATTCTCTGGCCTGTTGTTTGTAATTTAATTTAGTTATTATAGTTTTTGACTTATTGGTGATTTTAATGTTTATATACATGGAACTACTGATAGTTTCCATGTAATTTATTCTATTACTTTAAACCTCTGAAGGATACCTTTTGTTTTGCCTATCTAGTATCCATTCTTCCCATTTCTAATAACAGCATCCCAATTTTCTTGGGGAATCGGCATTCCCTGATGCTTACTTCCTCAGTGCTTGAGGTAGGCACATGGTGCTGGCCTGGCACTGAGGGCACTGCCTTTTCCAGCTGTGCCTGCACTGGCATGTGTATGAACCTGAGGCTCTTTGCTAGAACTGTTGGTAAAAGAGAATCTGTTTGTACCGGGAGATCAAAGAATGAAATCTAAGTCTGCCAAAAAGTCACTTTGCTAACAACAAAAGGGAGACTGCCCGAGAAATGAGACAACACAAAGGAAAGTGGTGCTGACAGATGGAGAGAGAGCAAGTCCTGAGGAAATGAGCCTGGGTCTCATCCCTGAGAGTTGTGGACCACTCAACTGTCTTTTCACTCCAGCTGGGTTGTCATTTGCAATCAAAGATACGTAATTAATCTGGCTTGGAAAATATAGGGAAGTTATTTTTAACATAGAGAATTCCTAAGCCAGTTTTCAAGCAGTGAGGAAGAGGCAAAGATGTGAAAGAGATTGAAGATGTAAAAGAAATAGGAGTAAAGAAAGGTAGAGGGGCAATTTAAAATTCATTCCACCCTGATTAGCCTCAGATATATCTGTCCACCCCAGATTCCTTACCTGAATTCTGGACTTGGATTGCAATTTACTTGTTTCATATTCTGTGTGGACAACTTCGAATAGATACATCCACGTTGTTAATAGAACGGGCTTTGAAGTCACACAATTTCCATTCATATTCTAGTTCTTCTACTAATCAGCTGTGTGCCTTAAGAAAGTTGCTTAGACTCTCTGTCCCTGGGTTTTCTTATCTATGTAATGGGATTAATAATTGAATATATTTCACAGAATTATTACAAGCATTGAAGGAGTCAGTACCCATAACGCTTTGGAATAGCACCTGGCTATCTTAAAATGTTAGTTACTATTTTTACTCATTTCCAAAATATTAGTTTTGATTCTACACTCCCCACTCTCTACCCAAATATTTCCTTAGTTTCCTCTATGCCGGTAAATGATCCCACTCTCAATTCAATTATAGTAAACTAGGAGTGACTGAATATAATGAGCTATATAATCCGTGGACAAAAAGCTTAAAATGATACCTGTGAAAGCCCAAGTTTAGCCTCTCGATAAAGATGGAAATTTCCTTTAAATAAGGCCAAACCAAGCAGGCTATAGTAGGTTAATTGTTTTAATAAAGGAATAATGAGATGCCACTCTAAGATTTTAGTTAGAGGAATTTTATTATGTAATGTATGTCTTAAAAGATCACTTGACTGCTGGTCATTCTTTTAAGTACAAATATTTTCTAGATACTGAAGTTTCAGTGGTAAAACAAATGCATAGAGTCTTTGCCCCAATTAAGCTTACATTTTAGGAGTGGAAGACAGATGAAAGAGTAGGTACATAGCAAGATGTTGATATGTGTTATAAGTTACAATCAAACACGATAAGGGAATAGGTAGTGCAGAGGGTAAGAGTTGTTTTGAATAGGGTGGAGGACCTCTCTCAACTTGTCAGCAGAGACTGGAATAAAAAGTGAGGTGGAGGGAGAGATATCTGGGGAAGAAAATGGGACCGGAAGTACAAAAGACCTACTTTAGCAGGTGTGAGAAAAGCATGATAAGTGAAAGAGAGATAAACAAGGTCCTAAAGGGAGTGAGGAGAGCAGAATATATAGATGATTTTAAGGATAGTTTTTACTCTACTCAGGATGGGAAGGCTATCAAATGGTTTTTAGTAGAGGAGTGACTGCTCTGTTAAAAATATACTAAAAAATAAAATAAAATAAAATAAAATAAAACAAAACAAAATAAAATCTTAGAAGAGACACTGATAAAAACAAAACAAAACAAAAATAAAAATATACTGAAGGCAGTCAAGAAGGGAAAAGGGGGAATTACTGGAACTCGATGGCTCTGGGGGAGAGAGAACCATGAGCAGAAGTAAGGTAGTGAGTAGAAATGGGGAAACATGGCAAAAAAGGAAGTCTTTTTCTGCTGCTGTGGCTGAAAAGATAAGATCTAAAGCCTTGAGTGAGAAGATATCATTGGCTTTGCTCTTTCTCTTTGCTTTTCCTCATTTAATCTATCAGCAAAAGCCTGTTTCTCTTTGCTCTTCTGATCTAATCTATCAGCAAATCTTGCCAGTCTACCTGCAAAATAGATGTTGAACTCATTTTTTTTTTTTAACACAGTGCCTGAGAAACATTTTACAATCTATCAGAGTCAGCAGATGAGTCCCATTTGCCTTCCCTGCAACACATTCCTACTTCATTTTCTCGGTTAATCTTCAAAATAACTGCATTCCCCAGATATGGACACTGCAACTGAAAGATGTTAAAAACTTTCTCAGGCTCACATGGCTAAATATGTGTTACCAGTACCCACAACTATATCTATCTCAATCCAAAGATTATGTGGTGCCACTAAGGATCAGAGAGTAAGTGCAAAGATTTGGAAGCTGAAAAGTAAGAAATCTAGAGACTGGCACTAGATTCTCAGTCTTTGCAGTAAACCATGAGCTTTAACACTAAAAATGAGAACAGTGTCAAGGATGGAGAGTGGGACTAGAAATAGAAATGTGAAAAGTATGGAAAATGTTTGTAATAGCAACAATGGAGATTAAAATAAAGAATCAGTGTCTAATGAATTGAAGGACACTGGAGAATCAGTGAAGGCTCTATTGATGACATTAGCTACTGTGGTATTGAAGCGAATCAGTCAGTCAGGTGCCATGACCTTCCATAGCAATAATCCATTATCCATGTGCAGGATCACAGAAAATGGAACAGAGGTGAACAAGGGAGGCATAGAAAAATATCAAGAACCTGAGGATGCCTTGGGCACAAAATTATCCTTATTTTGAGTGAGAATTTCCAGAAAGTGAGAATTCGTGTGCACCACTTTCATGATTTCCTAGAGGCCATGAAGTTTGTCTGTTTTCTCAGATATTCAGGAAACCTAAGTTTTGTTCGCATTGGTGAGATCCTATGCATGCTACTTCCATTTTGTTTTGTTTTTTCAATTGCATGTGTGCTTTCTGAAGGAGACTTGTCTTATCACCTCCACCAGACAGGCTTCTCCATATTTTCTTGTCATGCATTGAAGACTTTGAGACCTGGCTACATATTCCTCTTTACCCCCAAACCTACCAACCTCCTAACAGATTTCAGTATTTGTGTAGATGTCCTGCACAGCAATCATTTTGGGCCATTTCTTAAAAATAGACTTTATTTTTTAAATCAGTTTTAGGTTTATAGGAAAATTGAGCATAAAGTACAAAAAGTTCTCATATACCACCCCCTTTCTCTGGTATGCTTCTACACCCAGCACAGTTTTGTTGTTGTTGTTGTTCTGTTATTAACATCTTGCATTAGTGGAGTACATTTGTTACAACTGATGAACCAATATTGATACATCATTATTAACTGAAGTCAGTAGTTTACATTAGGGTGTACTCTTTCTATGGATTTTGACAAATGCATAATGTCATGGATCCATGACTATAATACATACAAAATAGTTCCTCAGCTCTAAAAATCCTCTGTGCTCCACCTATTCACCCTTCCCTCTTGCCTCATTTTGGGCCATTTTAAACTTCAATTCCTTTTGTCTCCTCTACTATTCTGCCATTATATACAAGGTCAGCATTTACATTTTATCTCTAGAACTTCTACATTTCAGTCTCTGGTTACCTCTCTTCATCCTACTAGTTCTTTCATATTTTCATTTATACTTTACCTGGATTTCAACTTTGTATTGACATTCTGATTAATTTTTCCAAAATTTTATCCAAGTCTATCTCCCCAGTCATGACCATACTTCCTTGAATATTTTAGCTTTTCTTTCATCTCACTCCTTGCAAAGTTCAGATGAACTCAACTTTGATATGGGTGTTTTAATCTTCTCTGCTCTAATACTTGGGCGTTTAGTCCCAGCTGAAGAAAGTCACACTTGTGCAGACTAGCAGCAATGAAATGTGTCAGTCTTCCATAAACTTTAGCTCAATCCTCAGCAACACTGATTCATCCTTTTATCTATTTTGACTTAGCAGTCACTATCACTTCCCTCAACAGCTATTTCAAAGCCTCCCACTTTCTTGTAGACTATTTCATAATACCTGTCCCCATTACTGTCAACAGATTTCATCTCCTATTGTTATCAAGACATCTGAAGTGATGAAATATGATCTTCCTTAATCTCCCAACCTATTGTCTGTAAATTTAAGTGTTACCAGACACATTCTTAAAATGTTTTTTTTTTTTTTCAGTATCAAAGAAACATCCTTACCCCATTAAAATCAATTCTCAATCTAAGCTTTTATTCTATCTTCCTGGGGATCTTTATCTTTCACATGTTAACTTGCTTTTCTTATATTAAATTCTCCTTCTTCATTTTTCTTCCTCAGTTTATAATTATACTCAGGTTTCTCTTAATCTAAAAACAAACCAACTAAAACTCCACCAAAACCAATGACCCTTTGAACTATTAACTCTTTCTTCTTTCTCTCTTTTCATCCCTATCCAAACATTCTAGAAGAGTAGTATACATGTTACATTCACTTTTCACCTCCAAATTTTTACACCCTCTCTGGCAATCTGGCTTCTTTTCCAATCCTGCTACCAAAAGAGTTCTGGCTTAGGTCACCAACAACTTCCCAAGAGCGAACCTAGTACACACTTGACCACCCTAATGACTTAGAAATTTTTGACATTGATAGTCATAGCTTATTTTTTTAAGCTCTCTTAGCCTAACTGACCTCTTCTCCTGTGGTTTGGTCATACTTCTCTGAATTATTCCGTTGTTTTTCTTCATAAACCTTTCTTCTTCCAAGAATTCTGAAGTGATCCTCAGAGTTTCAACTTAAGATCAGCCTATTAATCTCACTGTCTGATTTCTTTTTTGGCAATCTCATGCATTTTCATGCTACCAACTACTCATAGGCTGAGGACTCCTAAATATATGCCTCTTATTGGGCCTTTTTGGTGAGGTTCAGAGTCCTCTGTATCTGTGAATATCCCCCACACACATCCAACTCATCCTTTTCTCTCTAGATCTTTTTTTCCTCATTCCTTTCCCCTCTAGATCTTTTTTTTAAGCAATCTTTTCACCTCTATGGCTAAGACGGCCATAAGGGCAAGACCATGTTTTTTTTTTACCTTTGTGTCTCTAGTGCTTAACTTACTACATAGCATATAGTGACCACCAAAATGAAACATGTTTATTATAGGTGTCCTTATATTATTCACACTTGCATTCTTCCATTGTCCCTTGACTATGACATTAATACTTGTTAATTGGCATATGTTTAAAAGTATTTACAAAACAACCAGGTAAATATGTTTTCTATGGTGAATGCATTAATGAATTAAAATACCCATAAAAGGAATATATTTACACTTTGAGATTAAGAACTGCCAAACTTCATGTGAACCATTAAAAATGAGGAAATGTGTAGCCCAGTACAGATGATTTCTTCTGTTCAGTCTTGGGGATACTTTGTTGGCATTGTAATCACTAAATAGCATCTTATTATCAATTTCATTATTATGATATATCAACCTTTGAAAATGTTCTTTATGCTTGTAAGTAGGAAAAGTGACAAAAAATCCAGGAATTGTTCTAGAATTTTAGAAATGGGAGATAGGATTCTAAAGAGGGCTATTTTAACTTTGAAACATTACTGTAAATTAGTTGTATGCTAAGTATAAATATTTCATCCTAATTTTACACATCTATAATTTACTCTACTTGCTCTTCCTTCTGTTCTGTTTTCTAAGTTCTGGCTTTATTCCATTGTTATATCTGTTTTCCTTGGGGCTAAAACTCCTGCCGTAGAATTTAGCACTTGGTATCAGTTAGGGTGAAGAAATATCAAACTTCTTTCTTCATATGACCCCCAAAGGAATTTTAAAACTACGTACCTTTTCACATTTATCATTGACACGTTACATTTACATTTGTTTAGACAACTGTAAAGTGTGTGATTTCTAGACAGAAGTGGTCATTTATCTGTTTTCCCTCAACCCCACCCTTTCCATTTTTACTTTGCTATGTACTGTGAGCCTTATAGGGATGGGAATCTGCACACTACTTTTCCCAGGCTCCTCTGCCATCTGGCTTGCTCTTAATTTCCACCAGAGTGAAGCTGTTGAGGGTGTCCGAAAGCAGAGGAAAGAACAGAGCCTTCTGTTTTAAATGGTTATTTCAGTGGTTGTAGCCGCAGCGGCGGGAAGTGATTGATCCCTGACTCTCGCGTCTGAGGCACAGGCTGCATCTTTGAGGAGGCCTTAGTTAAGAGGTGCTTCTTTGGGAGATACACAATCAACTAGAGGGTTAGTGACTCCTGATAGCTTTGTTTTACTCCTTCTGCTTTGCTCCGCCATTCCTTCTAATATCTTTGTGATCAATCTCTGTATTAAATCTCTTCTCTTTGCAATTTCAGGAGTAGTTTCTGTGTCCTGACTTGGATACCGGCTTATGTGTGTTGTAAATATTGACATTTTAAAATAAAATTGTGGAGTCATTCATTCAAATGTACTCATTAGAACATAAATATCATAGTGATTTAAACCACCACTTTTCTCTAATTGGGGAAACATTTACATCATTAAAAAAGTTTTTTTTTAACGTTTATTTTTGAGATAGAGTGTGAGCAGGGGAGGGGTAGAGAGAAAGGGAGACACAGAATCTGAAGCAGGCTCCAGGCTCTGAGCTGTCAGCACAGAGCCCTATGTAGGGCTCCAACCCATGAATAGTGACATCATGGCCTGAGCCAAAATCAGACACTTAACTGACTAAGCCACCCAGGTCAGGTTCCCCTACATCATTTTTAAGAATCTTTGAACTATATTTATATTCTACTCTACCTTCACAAAATTTTTATCCAAATATAATACTATAAATGTGTGCTTAAAAGTCTTTTTTTGATCACCAAATTATATTTTTACAACAAAAATATGTATGCAAATTAAAATTAAAATCTCAAGTAACCTGTGACCATAAATTTCAGGTGTAAAACATATTTTCTGAACTGAGTCATCATTATATTAGTATACAATATATTGACTCATCAACTATAAAAGTGAAACTATTATAAAGCAGCTCTATACGATATTGATAGAATTTTTAGTTGTTAATTAATTTGAACATCCCATGAATCAATATTAATTATGGTTTGAATGTGGTAGGAGTGAGCATCATGCTATATATTTTCATTTTATAGAAACCTTATTCATATGAATTAATAGATGAAAATGGGAGGAGTTTTTTATTTCTTTGTTTATTTGGTTGGCTTAGCAATGCCATTCAATTATTTCAAATTCTACCTAGCTACATGGTGATCTCTGCATCAAAAATATTCTTTTTTTTTAATTTATTTAAAAAAAATTTTTTTTTTAACGTTTATTTATTTTTGAAACAGAGACAGACAGAGCATGAATGGGGGAGGGTCAGAGAAAGGGAGACACAGAATCTGAAACAGGCTCCAGGCTCTGAGCTGTCTGCACAGAGCCTGACGCGGGGCTTGAACTCACCGACCATGAGATCATGACCTGGGCTGAAGTCAGCCTCTTAACCGACTGAGCCACCCAGGAGCCCCCAAAATATTCTTTTTAATGGGGCACCTGGGTGGCTCAGTCAGTTAAGTGTCTAACCTCAGTTCAGGTCATGATCTCACAGTTCTTGGGTTTGAACCCCACATTGGGCTCTGTGCTGACAGCTTGGGAGCGTGGAGCCTGCTTTGGATTCTGTGTCTCTGTCTCTCTCTGCTCCTCTCCCACTTGTGCTCTGTCTCTCAAAATTAAACATTAAAAATTAAAAAAAATATATTTTTAATGATCTAGCATTTGACAAGTTAATTAGGTTCTTTTACTTTCTTTTAATTCTTTTTTAGGTAAAATGGTCTGACTTATAAAGGGATTTCAGTGATACCAGTGTTTCTATTATGCCATAATTTGGTACATCAGAGAATATTTATACCCAGAGCCAAAAGTCAAAAAAAATTTTTGCATGCATGAAAGTAATGCCCTTATTTTACAAATTAGGAGAAGGGTAATTACATAAAGGTTAAGGGAAATAAAAACGAGGATCATGTTTCAGGTAGATAATTTTTAGGATAGATTACTTATAGATATTGACAATATAGAAATTTATTCCCTGTCAAGTTACCTGTATCAGTTTTCCCTTAAAAATTTTCTAGTGCATCAAAGTAAGGTATGAACCTAAATAATAGAATATCTAGCTGTATAACTCACAGTTCATATTTTTCTGTTTTTCTTAATATTTTGTATTTCTTTACTAAACTTTATATACTTGGTATTTCTTAGATAGTGTTCTCTCTGGTATTCTCAATTCTCAGTTCTTCCCCTTTTTTTTTATTTTTATTTTTTTTTAATTTTTTTTTTTCAACGTTTATTTATTTTTGGGACAGAGAGAGACAGAGCATGAACGGGGGAGGGGCAGAGAGAGAGGGAGCCACAGAATCGGAAACAGGCTCCAGGCTCTGAGCCATCAGCCCAGAGCCCGACGCAGGGCTCGAACTCACGGACCGCGAGATCGTGACCTGGCTGAAGTCGGACGCTTAACCGACTGTGCCACCCAGGCGCCCCAGTTCTTCCCCTTTAAACCAGGAGAAAATAATTTATCAGTTACATTAACCCACCCTTAACAATTTCTCCTATCCTGATCAGAACATATCTGTCACTTATCTATTTCACATGGCAACATCTTTTGGACAGACCTGAATTCTCATAAATTTTAAGAGCATATTAATTACAGAAAGTTATAAAAGTAGGAAAGCAGATGGGGAATAGAGGAGACTTTGCCACATTCTTAGTTTTTGTTGTTGTTTTTTTCACTTGTCTTGTCTTTTAGATTCCACTTATAAATGAAAATATATGGGATTTATCTTACTCTGACTTATTTCACTTAGCATAATACCCTCTAGGCCCATCCATGTTGTCACAGATGGTAAGATCTCATTTTTTTTTTTAATGGCTGAGAAATATTCCATTGTATATATAAACCGTATCATCTTTACCCATACATCTATTGATGAACACAGGTTGTTTCCGTGTCTTGTCTATTGTAAATAATGCAACAAATATTGGGGTGCATATATCTTTTTAGATTAGTGTTTTCATTTTCTTTAGGTAAATACCCAGTGGTGGATTACTGGATCATATGGTATTTCTTTTTATTTTCTTCTTATTATCTTTTTAAATTTTATTTATTTATTTATTTGAGAGAGAACAAGCTGGGGAGGGACAAGGAGAGGGGGACAGAGGATCCGAAGGAGGCTTTGGGCTGACAGCAGCGAACCCAAGCCTGATGTGGGGCTTGAATTCATGAACTAGGAGATCACGATCTGAGCTGAAGTTGGATGCTCAACCAACTGAGCTACCCAGATGCCCCTCATATGGTATTTCTATTTTCATTTTTTGGAGGAGCCTGCATACTGTTTTCCACAACACTTGCACCAATTTATTTTCCTACCAACAGTGCACACATGTTCCTTTTGCTCCATATCCTCACCAACACTTGTTATTTCTTCTCTTTTTGAAACTAGCCATCAATGTGAGGAACATCCTTAGTGTTTGAAATAGACTTTATATATATATATATATATATATATATATATATATATAAATTTTATTGCCTATATATATAGGCAATTCTTTGCTCTCTCTGGCTGCATTTTCCTCTCTAAAAAGTATGTATGTAACTGAGTGCCTGACTTCTGGTTTTAATGGAAAGACCTTTTAATATATGAGATCAACCCAACTCTGACTCATGAGTGCCACCCCTGGAAAAATCAAATAAACTTGGAAACTTTCCATGTTTCTTCTTTGACTCTTTTTTAATGTGATGGTCTGTCCATAATCATCATAACAGACTCCTAGAAACATTCTTTTAATTTTGGTTTTCTCTTAGGAAGTTAGTCAGTTAAGTGGACTCATGTAGTTCAACCCATGTTGTTTAAGGGTCAACTGTATTTACTGTTATTTAAAATATACTTATTCATGAAAAATGTCTACACTAGCAGAAAATATATAACAGTAAAGCAATGTTTTTTTTTTTTTTTTGGAAGTCTGTCATAATGTTATTATGCCATTTCAATGGTGTTATTTTGCTTTACAGGGGTAAATAAGCCTATGAAAATTTCGATATGATGAATCTTATTGGATTACCTAAATTACCTTATGATATTTTACTATATTATCATTCATATAATTGAATTCACAGGTTTATTTTTTGGAGATTAGAATTTACATTTCTATCAATAATAGAATAAAGTTAAGGAAAATGTTATGTACCCTCAATATGTTAGCAGTCATATTTTAATGTTGACTCTCCTTTCCTTCTTTTTTGTTTATTAAATTTTTAAGTTCATTTTTGAGAGAGAGGGAAAAACAGAGTGTGAGTGGGGGAGGGGCAGAGAGAGAATCTGGGGGAGGGGCACACAGAATCTGAAGCAGGCTCCAGGCTCTGAGCTGTCAGCACAGAGCCTGATGTGGGGCTTGAACTCATGAACTGTGAAATCATGACCTGAGTGACATCATGACCTGAGCCAAAGTCAGATGATTTTCTTCTTAAAATGTTATCTTCCCTTTGCTTTCATGACACCACATTTTCTCGATTTTCCTCCTATCTTTGCCTATTCCAGCAAACTTTTGTGTTGGCTTATTCTTCTACATCTGAAAACTACCTAAGTATTTCTCAAAGCCTAGTCAGAATGACTAACTATCTCCTTGGATAAAATAAAACTCTAGTTACAATGAACAGAGTTATAATTTGGGGGGGCTAAAAGTCATTCATCAGTTACCTTCTTTAAGCCTAAAGTTTTGCTTTATAAAAGGACAGCACTGAACTTTACATTATCCTACAATAATGGCATGCTCTTACATGTAAATATGAAAACAATTAAATTAAATGCTTATGAAGACTAGCATACTAGTGCTTATGTGTGGTTCTTATATAATAAATTCTTAAAATGTTTTTGGAAAAGTTATAGTTGTAAGTAGTCTTTGCAGTAACATTCTTCTATTCCTCACACAAAAGTGAAAAAGCAAGTCTCAAAAATTTAACTAAATTTAGGAGCAAGCCCACAAGGCTAAAGTCAGCATCAACAACATTAGACTAATTCTAATGCTTATTTATCATTAACTTGCATTTAGCAAATGAAGTTTGTTAGCATTAAGAATTTTATCTGTAATCCCTGTAAAGCAATTTTTATAATGTCTTTGCTTTTCTTTGTCCTTTGTTTTAACATAATTGCTCATCTGGGTTCAGATCAGGCAGGACCTCTCAGAAATACAAAGGCAGAATATGGGCTTTGTGGGTTTTTAATGTAGGAATACAAGATAAATTATCATGGTTTTAATAAGAGGAATGAGAATTGATCATTCCCCCTTTCCTACTGAAAATATTGATATTATTTTTTTTCAAATAAGTCCATGTGTAATTCGTTTAATAAATAAACCAAACTCAGTAAGGTTTGAATGGCTATAAAAACAGCTTTATTATTTTTCCTACCACTGTCTTCAAAACCTTTTATTTTTTCTCTTTCCCATTTCTTGGAAACAACTTATTCAGTTCCTTTAGCTTTCTGAATACTTTAATGTATTTCAGAAATAATTCCAGTTCTGGCAATGATGAGATAGTTTTCCTGGATTAACCCAACAACAACGATAAATTCTGTATCAAATTTAAAAACACACTAGTCGAAAGGACTGGAGATTAACCCAAAGCAGGAAGAAACTGAAGGGTATCTGACCCCTGAAAAATGGTAACTACATTAGGAGAGAACCATTTTCATATGGCTTATTCATTGAAGACCCACCTCAGTTTAGGCGATAAGGGGTAACTAGAGCACAAACAGAAAGTCAGAGCCATATGAGCATCATATGTCAGAAGATGGAGTTTGATGTAGCCAGAGTGGCCAGAAATTAAAACAGAAATCACAGAGAGGAGAGACCCATGGAAGAATGGGCCAAAAATTTGTGAGTAAGCCTCTCTCAAGTCTTCGGCTGACTCTTAAACTGCACATGTAGGAGAATGACTTTTTAAAAAATCAGCAGAAATTAACAACCAGAAGACTAAAGGAACAAAAGATTATAATTACTTCCTACGGCAAGGACGATAGAGATTAAATTTTGAGTCCCTCTAAGTCACGAGGATTTGATGAGAGCCACAGAGTTTTCGTAAAAACTCCAGAAGGCTATGCTTAGGAATAGAAGGATTGCTAAAACCAATGGATTTTCCCTAAAAACTAATATAAAAAAGACCTGACTTAACAGCATGTAAAACCAAACCTCAACAAGTTCAGGGGAAACCAATAATTGCCTAATAAAACAAAGTCAATCCTCTTCAGAGCATGCAACCTCAGAGACATAATCTCAAGTCTTAATAATGTATCAACCACAATGCTCAGTGCCCAATAAAATGTGAAAAAAACAAAAATGTGAAGAACTAGAAAAATGTAGTTAACAGCAAAAGCGGTCAACACAGACCTATCTGGAGATGGAAAAGATGTTGAAATTGTAGCAGACAAGGACGTTAAAGCAGCTATTGTGAACATGATGAAGGACTTACAAGATGATCAGAATGATAAAAAGGTATGGAATCTCAGAAGACAAATGGAAATTATTTTTTAAAACCTGAAATTCTAGAACTGAAAAATAAGCTATCTAAAATGAACTTATTACATGGACTTAGCAGAAACTGGAGATTGTAGAATAAAGAATCAGTCAACTTGAAAGCAGATCAAAACAATGTAAAAGTCAGAGAGTAAAAATGTAAAAGTCAGAGAGTAAAAATATTTTAAGAAATTAAATAAGATTTCAGTGACCTAGAGACAATATTAAGAAGTCTAACTCGAATATTTTCTGAGCCTTAAAAAGAGAGTGAAGAAAGGGAAAAGGGTAGAAAAAATAATTATAGAAATAATTGCCAACATTTATTAGATTTTGTGAAACATATCCTGGAGTTTAGTGAATCCCTAGGAGAATACATACAAAGAAAACCACATCTAGGCATATCATAGTTAAACATCAAAACATCAAAAATGAAAAAAAAATGTAAAAAAAGCCACCCCACACTAAAAAAAGGAACAAAAGTACAAACGATGTCTAACTTCTCATCAGAAACAACATATGACAAAAGATTATAGGAAGACATCTTTAAAATGATGAACATTAAGAAAAATTGTCAACTCAGAGTTTTGTATATATGAGTATCATTCAAAACTGAGGGCAATAAAGACATTTTAAGGTTAAAAAAGTTGGGAGCCACTTGGACTGAACTTCAAGACATTCCAAAGGAAGTTCTTCCGAAGTAAATGATTTCAGATAGGAGCTCAGATAAGTAGAAATAAATAAAGAACCTTAGAAATTGTGGATAAGTAGTTAAATACCAGAAAACTTTTTTCTCTTTATATCTATATAAGACAACTGATTGTTTAAATAAAAAAAAATTACATTTCACTGTGGAGTTCTGACCACAGTAGCTATTATGACCCCAATAGCATAAAAGATAGGGTGGTATAAATGAAATTATATTGCTACAAGTTTATACCTTTTTAAAAATGTGAATGATATTAAACTAGATGGAATGTGGTAAGTTAAGAATGCATATTATAATCTCTATACTAACCACAAAAACAGAAATACAAAGAGATATAGTACAAAGTCAAAAGAGGAAACTAAGTCAAATACAAAAAAATATCCAATTAACTCAAGGAGGGGCAAAAAAAGAAAGAACAGAGAGGAAAATGAAACATATATAAATCAACTAGTGAATAATAAACCTGAACCCAACTATTCAAAAATTCGTCAAGAAGACATAATAATTACAAACATGTGTGCACCTAATAACAGACATTCAAAAAAATGAAGCAAAAACTGACAGAAATAGAGATAAGCAAATAGAGAAATTTAAGTACCTCTTTGAAAAATAAAAGAACAAGGATAAATATATCAGTAAGGATACATACAAATGTTTAGAGTGCAAGTTTGGCAAAGGTGAAGCCTTGTTCTGGATACTTTTCTATTATAAGAAACACTTTAAAAATTAGCTTTATTTTGTCATCAATTTTTCTTTACACAAAGTTCAGAAAATAGTACTGGCTGAAACTTTTGCTGACTTTTGCGTTCAACATCTTTTGCCTTGCACTTATTTTACATGAAATTAGCTTCTAAAAGTTATAGTTCAATCTTTAGATAGGAGATAGATAGATAATAGATAGATAAATGCTTACCTTAAAGACCAGTTCTCCTACCAAGCCATTCCACGTCCCATCTTCTTGTGGGCTTCCATACTTGTGATCCGGTGCAACATAAATTTCATAGTTAAAACCCAGGTAGTTAGATAAGGCATCCAAAACATCAATGGAGAAGCCCTGGTATTTCTTCGGCTTACCCAAGACATTTTCAGAGACCATTACAAAAGGTTCTTCCTACATGGAAATAAGAGAAATCCTTGATGTCAATCTATAGTGCTCCCTAAAAGCAAAAATTAATTCTTCAAAGAGTTTTGCTTAGAAACAGCTTAAAAATTGCCTTTGAACTTTGAGAGAATTAACTTAGCAATATAACTTATGTGTTATTAATGTATCACACTATTGAACAATGTTTTATCACTGAATTTCTTTTCATCTCTCATTTAATTACTACCATATAAAGATTAGATGAAAGTAACTCTAAAACTTCAGGGGCTATGAATTCATTTTTCTTGCCATCTTAAGACCAATGTAAGGTTCAAGAAACTCTAAGATTATTGTATCCTGAAGCATTTATTATCTATATATGTCAAAAATATGTTAACTAATATTTTAACAGATATAATCTAATAAACTCTCTGAAAAGAACAAAAAATTCTAAGAACATATAATTTAACTAAAATTTATAACATAACATTTACTGGGAGTTTCTTCATAAGTAATTTTGAAGTACAAACACATTTCATTGCAAAAATAGCTTCTCTACTATTGCTATGAGAAATTCACCTAAGTTTTTGGTAAATTGTGTAATTTAGCAAATTTAGCAAATTTAGCAAATTGGTTTCTGCTTCTACCTCTTTTATCATTCTGTGTTTGTGTCCTCTTACATTTAACAAATAGACTCCTTTCACTTTTCAGAACACCTGGTGTTAAGAAAACTCAGTTGTTTTGAAACATGCTGGCAGACTATAGAAAATCAGATAACTTATTCCTTAATTTCCTAAACTTGTTCAAAAACCTTTTAGAACAGTAATATTTACAGATAACCATCCATATGTCTATATCTATATCTATCTCCATCTATCTATCTCTATCTATCTCTATCTATATCTATCTATACCTATATACACAGATAGATATATATCTAGCCCTCCTGGCAGGTTAAAATCTACCTATCCTGGGTCTAAGACAGAAAACCTAAAGATTTTATCCTTGGATCATCCTTCCTTAGGGACTCGCAGATGAGACTGCATTGAGATGTACAATAATACATTTACTTTGGCTTTTAGTCAAAGACACTAAGTAAGTGCTTATAGAGTCACTACATCTATTATAGGAATTTGTCCACCATAACATTCAGTTTTCCTTTAAAAATTACCATGATATTAATTTTTGGATTGTTTAGAGCCAAGAGAGCTTCATTTTGCTTCAGTAATACCCTTTTCTAAATAATTAAAATAAGGTATCTAATTCTTTTGGTATCCTATTTCACTTTGGATACCCAGAAAATCAGTTCAAAGTTCAATGCTCACCTACAACTGTGTTGATATTGTTGTATTTGCAATGTTTTTTAAATCATGGTTTTCTAAATTACTGAAGTTTTCTCTTTTTAAAAAAATTTGGTCTTGGTCAACTGTTTATATCTTACCTTAGACTAAAATAAATCAGTAAATAAGTAAAGGAGGTGACTGCTATTTGTTCTCCAGGGGCTGTTCTCTTTCTCACTAATTATGTACATGTATATGCATATGTGTGTGTGTGTGTATCCATATATTTATGTATTTATGTATTTTTATTTTTAGCACCTGAGACTAAAGACAATCCACAGTCCTTTTAGGCAAGGTGAGACCATGTGACTAATTCCGGCCAATGCAATGTAAGCAGGTACTTTGTCCATTGTTCTTCCCAGCTGGAATGAACACATAATGACTAGGGCTCTGATAACTGTTTACAGCACACCTAGTAGAGAAACAAGGCAGAAGAAGTCTATGTTCTTCACATGTGAAATGCAATACCAGACTCTAACTCTCTAGGACTCCAGAATGTGAGAAAAAAGAAATTTCAATTTTTTTTTTAATTAGTAAGCTCCTGATTGTTTTTCCATTAGAGAAGTACTTGATGCTAATGAACATTGACAAATTGATAGATCAGTAGAAGAGAGGTTTTGAGAATGAATAATAATTTCTAACAATACTGATTTGTTTAATCTAAATGATATCAAATGAGAAAAAGCTAAGCAATCAATCCTTTCAAATTATATGTAAAATACAGAACATCTTGATGATCTAAATATTTCTACATTTTAAAATGTATATTAATCTTTCAGATAACTGACAGAATTTGCTACTATCCATTCAGTTGTATGGACAAAATATAAACCTAGCCAATGACTATGCAGTGTGCAAAGAGTCTGAAGTAGGCCATGAAGTCAGGATCAGAACGAATTAAATAAATGCAAAAAAAAAAAAAAAGGAAGATTATATTCAGAAGAATGCAGATAAGCTTAGGAAATTCTAGAATTCTAGAATTAGAATTAGTCTATATTTTAAACACCTATCCATTGACAAACAAAAGGAAAGATGGTTCGTAAAAGATCTTACTTGACTAATTCCTCTATCAATAATTTTAGACCATATGTATTCTCTATTTATCCATGGACCTCACAATCCAATATATTTCTAAAGTTTAACGGCAATTTAGTTACCAGAAAGCTGAATATCCTCTTCAAGGTGATAGTTAAACAATTAAGAATATTAATTAAATATATTGTAAAACTAAACGATCTGTGTGGCACAAATATTATTCTGATGTATGCTTTGATATGAAATTTTGCTGCCTTTTTTTTTCATTTTTACTCCTCTCTCTTTAGAGAAATTGTTTAAAACGCTAAATTATATTTCCTTAATATGCTAAATTTTCCTCTCAAAATTATTTTTAATTTCAATATTGAAAGCAAATCCCGAGGCAGATGGATCCTTTCAGAGTTCTATTGTCAAAATCTGATACTAGCAAAATCAGCTAGAATTGATTAAAGGTATAGAGTAAAAATGGTTTTACTAAGGGCTCTTTTAAAGAAGGTTGATGAATTATTAATGGACATGCTTTTTACATTTTATGGCTGAAATAAACCTTTATTACATCCTATCACTTCTAGATAGATGTTTTCAAGCTTTGTTTTTAAGCTCTTTTACAGATTCAGATCATTATTTATAAATCCTACCTCAGACCAGTTGTGCTTTATGAGGACAATCAGTCAATAAAGTGGACAGGTAAACATAGCAACAGAAATTAGATTGAAAGTCTAGGCTATATAATAGAAATACTGATCTTGGATATAGAAATCTAATAGAATACTGATCCTGGCTGAATTTCTTTTATCTATGCACCTATTTCCAATATTTATTCATTCGCTGACTTATCTATTTAACATGAATTGAGTGGCTATAGCATCAAGGTACTACACTCAATATAGTGAGTATAGTACTCACTATAGTCAATATTGTAAAAAGTCATGAGCACCACTTTCAAAATACTCATAACTTAATATTGGAAAAGCCACATACTCAAAACAAAACAAAACAAAACAAAACAAAATCAACACACACCATAACTAGTACACACAAAACACCAGAGAAACACAATGGAAACTATATATATATATAAAAAAAAGGTCACTAAATCACCATTTTGGGAGTTAACATTTACACACTATTTTAACAGATAAGAAAAATTAGGAAAAATGTCTCAAGATCACACAGTAGGTTACAGAACAGAAATTCATCATAAATCATTTTACTTCAACTTTATATCTTTGGAGCTCAAAATTTTCAACCTACAGATTAAAATGTAGATCTCCATAATTTGTCTCACATTTTAATGCAATTTAAACTGGTGTGAGACTGGGAGAGACTCCAGATGCTTGACAGAGAAAAAAAAAAACCCAAAACACAATACTCTCTAGAGGAAGTATCATTTTTGGTCTTACATTATTCCTTCAAGTAATTGCTTGAATACAACATTCAAAACAGAAGTCAAAAATACCGTGTAAAATGAAATTCTATTTCATATATAGAACTGGCAGAAATAGTATACAACAGAAATAGATCATTCAAGGACTCAGATACTGAAATTTTCAGATGCATATTGTAAAAATTATGTTACTGTGTTTAAGGAAATATAGGGCAAATTGATAGGAAATTGGAAACCATATGAAGTGTCATTACACAATTAGAAAGAACTAAAGAGAAATTTAAGAATTGGTAAAGACAATATCCAAAGAATTTAATGACTGAGTTAATCAGCAGATTAGAAACAGATAAAGAGAGAATTAGTGACCTGTAATAGCTCAGAATTAATGCCCATGGTGCAAAGGAATAAACAACTAGAAAATCCCAAAGCAAGAGTAAAGAGATGAGAAGCAGAAATACAGGGAGTCTGATGATCCCAAATACTGCTAAGGATACGAAGAAACAGGAGCTATCATTCACTATTGCTGGATGTTTAAATTTGTTCAACACTTTATTTTTAAATTTTTAAAGTTTATTTATTTTGAGAGAGAGAAAGAAAGAACACAAGCAGGGGAGGGGCAGACAGAGAGGGGGAGAAAGAGAATCCCAAGCAGGCTCTGCACTGTCAGCACAGAGCCCAATGAGGAGCTTGAACTCACAAACTGCAAGATCATGACCTGAGCTGAAATCAAGAGTCAGCCTCTTAACTGATTGAGCCACCCAGGTGCCCTGGTTCAACACTTTAGAAAACATCTTGACATGCTTGGTAGAGAATGGAGATGTTTATAGGCAAATTACTTTTGCTTGTTTTTGAATGTTAACAGAAATATTTATCTAGCCATGAAGACATGTACAGCAATGTTCTAACAATTTCAATTCTTGGGTATGAACAGTTAGAGAATTTTGGGTACCAAAATACATACCCAAGAATGCTTATAGCAGCATTGTTTGTAATAGCCCAAATCTGGAAATAATTAAAATCCAAATGTTCATCAATATGGAAAAGATAAATATAGTTTGGTATATGGATGCAATGTAATACTAAACAGCTTAAAATTTAAGAAACACAGTAACATGAACAGACTTTTAAAAGAATAATGTTGGGTGAAAAAAACAATACTGGAAGAAAACAGTCTGATTCCATTTTTATAACATCCATAAAAAGGTAAAGTTAACTATATATTTAAGGATCCACACCCAGGTGGAGATACTCTGAAGAAAACCAAGGAGGTGATCACCTCTGGGTGGTTAGCTCTGAGATGTTGGGGAAGATATGATCAGAAAGAGGCACAAGGAAAGATGGCTCCTGTAGTAATGAGAACATTCTATTTTTTGTTCTAGACAGTGGTTGCTGGTTGTTACTTAATTATTCATTAAATAATGATTTGAGCTTTTTTTTCTGTATGAGTGTTACATTGCATATAAACAAAAATAAAAGTATGGTAAATGAGACCAGATAATGGAGGGCATTGAAGCCATATTCAGGTTTTTGCCTTTTATTTGGCAAGGAACTGGAGCTTTGTGGAAGGGAAATAGCATAATCATAAAGTAATTTTGAGAACAGAGTATAGGATGAATTGTGGCAGAAGCAAGGTCCAGGGGTCCTTTGCAACAATGCAGATGAATGACAGGAGATTATAGCCTGTGCCTATTTAACATATATTTCCAAAGTGTATACAGATGGCCTCAAGTCTTCTATTATACAGATGGGGAGTGCAGGGTGGGAGGGGGGAGAAATTATAAAAAGCCTGCCTTTAAAATTCATTTTCCAGCAATTAGTTTCAAAGAGTATTAATAGAACTGAGTTTAAGCTGGTGAAAACCTGTCTGTCTATTAAATGAAAACAAATTGCAGATTTCGATTTGCTGATCATTTGGATGACAGATTCTCTAAGCAGAATCCTCAGCAATTGGAATAAACAAAGCTTTCACAGAATGCCTGTAGTTTATCAATCTAACTGCATTAGCATGAGGACCCATAGACCTGCTTGTAGAAAAGAGTATTTCATTGGTTTGATAATTTCCATATTAGCAAGGATTTATTCACATCACTTGTTGGGTTATTAGATAATAACTTCATAATTCTGAATTTGTATTCAGTCACTTAAAAAATCTCATGCTAATTGCTTAGTTGATTTACAACACTGTTTGCCACTTGCAGATTTTGTAGTTAATTCCCGTATTTTAATAACTATGCAATATTGTTTGCTAGTGATAGAGTTGGCAAAAAGCATCTGACATTTCTGATAGGTACAAGTGACAAGCTCTATTGCCAAGGCTTTACTGAGAGCTGTTTAGAGGTTTTGGTACGCACAGCTTCACAGAACGCCGGGATGGAGAAACTGGGATTGAGTCGCTGAAAATTCCTTGTAATTCTGCTCACAGGCATAGCTCAAAGACATTAAAAATAGAATAAGAACATTTCTTAATGGCCTGTTTAAATTTTTTCCCCTCATAAAATATGCTCCTGGCTGAAGCAAACAAGAGTTGTCTTTATGCACAGTGTGAACTTGTATTTTGCTTAGGGATACAAAACTAATGACCACCATTCTCCTTGGAAAAAAAAAATCAATATTTTTTTAAAAGTTTATTTATTTATTTTGAGAGAGAGAGAGGGAGAGAGAATCTCAAGCAGGCTCTGTGCTGTCAGCTCAGAGCCCAATGAAGTGCTGGACCTCACGAACCGTGAGATCATGACCTGAGTCTGTATCAAGAGTTGGATGCTTAGCGGTCTGAGCCACCCAGGTGCCCACAAATTATTATTTTTTTATGAATATTTGAAACTCTATAAGTTAAAAAGTCTAATGGTATGAAATTTGTTATTAAAAACATATTAAGATATCAGGATAGTAAAACAAACATGCAGAATATCTGCAGAGTAATAAACAGTCTAGGCGGTGTAAGGAAAAGAATGTCTGAGTTGCTTGGAGAGAAGAAAAGCAGGTCACAGGGATATGCAACGAAAATGTTTTAAAAGGGGCTTTTGCAAAAGGATTTTATGGAAGAGCAAATATTTAGAAAATACTGCACTAAGCGTATCTTTCAAACTCCTTGTTTAAGTATTTTTATCACACAGCGTTCAAGTTATAAATCATAAAAGTAAATTTTAAAGCCCTTCTATCTTCCTAAAACCATATCTTACATATTATTTCTGACTCCTATTTTGTAGGCAGTTATTTAAATGAAAACAAAAATACTTTGAATTGAACATAAAGCTATCAGTATGCGAAATAATTCATTTTAAAAATAAAATATTTGATTTTATACACTGCTTTCAAATCATGAAATGGTTACATCTTAGTGACTTATAGGCTAACTAGAGAGTGGCAAAACAACAACAACAAAAATGTTCATTTTGTTTTCATGAGTCTCTGAAAGAAATATAGGATGTTGTAACTGGCTATACAAGGCTACCAAGGACAATAGGCAATCACAACAATCCTAAGTACATTAGTTCTCATTTATTGATTTTCTCTAGCACGCACTTGAAAATACATTTTAGGAGACTAAGATTTTATGGACCATGTGATTATCATATATAAGCTTAGAAATACAAGACTCTCAGTTCGCTTTCTGAATATGACTGCTGAATAATATTTTTTGTTTGTTTGCTTGGTCCAAGTCCTCATTATTTTTGCTAAATTTAACACCTAAGTGAATCTAAGTGCACAGCCACACGGGAGAGTCAATTCTATTCTATAAATATTGTTAAAAGTTTACTAGGTACACAGTACTTTGTAAGTGCAGTTATCCCAAGAAAAAGTATCCAGAACATGTTTTGAGACATAGCATATTGCAGTTGCAAGTTACATGTGGCTACACCAAATGTAAGACGTCTACAAAATATTAAACTAAAGAACTTGGTAACATTTGACTTCAGAATGATGATGATATTTATAAGCTTTCTGGTTGATATATCATGTTCATGTCAAAATATTGCAAAGAACAGTAATGTTAATAAATGTCAGCAGAACCTTATGATAAGATTTTATTTCCATCAGGATATAAAAACATTTAATAAATACAAACTAATTAAATATCAGAACACAGTGAAAGTCATATAAAATTAAACTTGGAATGTTTATGACTAATGGTATTTCTATCCAAAGTAATATTCCTTACAGGAAAATAGCAGAAATTCAGATTTTTTTTTTTTTGTCATTCAAAAGAGTGTTAATGCCAGGCACATGTTAGGAATATGACAGTGAATAAAGCAAACAATAAACAGACATCTCTACCCTTCTGGACCTACATTACAATGGGAGGGACAGAAGACAAAAAATAAGTAATATATATGTTATGTCAGACAATGATAAGTGCTGCGGGGAAAAATTAAACAAATAATGAGAACAAAGAGCATGTGAGAAAAGGCAGGGCCTTCAATTAGGAAGACCCTCTGTAGAAAGAGCACCAGACTGTAAATAGACTAAGTGCAAAGGTGTCAGGCAGGAGTTTCTCTGACATGTTCAAGAGATGGAGGGACACTAATGTGGCAGAAACCTAGGGGACTGGAATCAAATAGGATATGTCTGAGCAGTAATGGGTGTGTGTCAGGTGGAGCTTAAACAGGACCTTTAAACTTGTAATGACTTTAGCTGTTACCTCCACTGAGATGGACAGCCAAATAGGCTCTGAGCAGAGGAGGGACAAGATCTAATGTGTTTAACACTTTACTAGACAGTTGACAGTTACTATTGACAATAGATTGGAAGGAACAGGACAGAAGCTAGGAGATCAATTACAAGTCCATTGCAGTAAACTAGAAGTGAACTGATCATAACTTGGTAGGAAAATGGACTTGATAAGAAGAAATTGGATTGCTGGTAACTCATAAAAGTAGAGCTGATGGGATTCATTGAAATACTAGATGTGATATTTAGTAAGAAGTGAGTGTTATAAAGCTTCCTAGGGGGCATCAGGCATCAGTGTTATAAAGCTATGCCATACTTCATGGGGGCATCAGGCTTCAGAAGAGTATGGACTTCTGAGACTCTCCATGAATGTTTTTTATCTGGGGTATGTGTCAAATTCTATTAAAGGAATTATAACTTTCAGTCAATAAACTAACATCCAACCAAAGAGAGTATTTTGTAAAAACCTACAACACTGAATACAAAATTAACACACATTCAAATTTAATAGAAGAATGAAAATATGTGTTTTCTTTTTTTCTGCATAATTGTGACTCATATAATCAGCTAAAAGGGAAATTATATTTATTGGAAGAAATTGCAAATGTTAAAATCATCGTAATCTTTAAAGATTAAATTTTAAAGGGACAAAGTCCAATAGCAAACACTGAGGATGAATTATTTATTTTTGTTCTCTTAACACACCTTTGAAAAATACAAATTAAAATAAGTTGAATTATTTTATTTATTGCTCATCAGACTGGCAAAGATGAAAAAGAATGTTAATGTTTATCAACAAGCATGTGAAGAAACAGTCTTTCTTATACACCACTTATGTGAGTTAAAATTGCAACAGCTTTTCAAGCAAACAAATTCACAGTAGGAAGGCAAATGCCTTCATATTTTTATATTATTTCTTTTGGTAATTTTACATCTAAGAGGGCAATCATAAATACACACAAGTATGTATCTAAAAGAGTGTTCATTGAAACTTCTCCAGTGAGAACTTGAGAACAAACTAAATGCTCAAAAAGTATGGATTTTTTTTTTTTTGTAAGTGTATCTGTATGATCAACTACTACACAGCACATTCAGTCATCAACCCCAGTGTCTCAGTGCCCTGGTACTGTGCCATCTGCTTAGACTTGGGCCACAGGTCATTTTCTTAAACCAAGAATAACATTTTTAAGTTTGGGATTGGTTTGTTTTTGTTAGTGTTTTAGATAGATTAAAGATATCACTTTAAGAACATTGTTTTAATGTGCATTCAATACATTTCAGTGAATGAGAAATAAAAATGTTGAGTTTCAGCTGGCATGTTGGAAATTATATAGAAGCCTGGGTAAGTTAATGGAAGTTTGAAGCAAATGTAAAGATAATTCATCAGGTAGCAGGGGGAAAAAAAAACCAAAAAACAAAAAAACAAAAAACCAACTATTGATCACATCTGCTGTACAAAAGCTATTTATTTACATTAAAAATATTCATTCATATATTGCTAAATAGGAAGAAAATGCACAAAACTATCCATGAATGTGTGTGTCTTAGTTAAGGTTATTATAAAAAATTACCGTGAACCAAGTGGCTTAAAAAATACTTATTTCACATAGTTCTGGAGGATAGGAAGTCCAAGATCAAGGTGCCAATAGATCCAATGTCTAATGAGGGGCTTGGCTGCCCCATGTCACTTGGCAGAGACCAGAGAGATCATTATTGTGTCTCTTCTTATGAGGGCTCCACTCTCATGACCAACTTACTCTCAAAGGCCTCAGCTAAAAATACCATCACACGGGGGATTGGTTTCAACATATGAATTTTCAGTCCATAGTGGTGTGTGGTTTGAAAAATAATGATAAGTAGTAATAATAGCCAAAGACACCTGTATACGACTTATTATATGCTGGGCACTTTTCAAGTGCTATTTGTATATTTATGCCCAATAATCCTCTGAGTTTAGAATCATAATTATCTCCATTATTATGGGTAAAGTAACTTAGTTTTGTTTAGCTCGTAAGTGAAAAAATGCTAAAATATTTAGTTAAGTTTTTGATGGGGGGATTATGAATGATTTTGCTGTTAGTTTTTGTTTTCCACATTTTCTAACTTATCATTGAATATATAATACTTATTTCAACATTTGTTTGATGAATCAGTCTAAAGTATGAGGGAGAGGCCAGGGTTGGGAATAAAAATTTGTTTACAATTTTCAAAAATAAAGGAGAGCCTAGATGGCTCAGTTGATTAAGCATCAGACTTCAGCTCAGGTCATGATCTCGCAGTTTGTGAGTTCGAGCCCTGCATCGGGCTCTGTGCTGACAGCTTACAGCCTGAAGCCTGCTTCAGATTCTGTTTTTCCCTCTTTCTTTGCCCTCCCCTGCTGCATTACTCTGTCTCTCTCTCATTCAAAAACTAAATAAACATTTAAGAAATTAAAAGAAAAAAGAAGAAAGTAAATGAAGTCATTAAGGGGGAAAGTATAGAAACAGTCAGAAATGGAATTCTGGAAAAAGAGACTTCAGCAAAGAAGATAAAAGGAATAGAGAGGTCAGAAGAGAATCAGGAAAGACACTGCTAGAGGACTCAAGAGAGGACAGGGTTTCAAGGAGTAAGTTGGCAATGGATTCTTTTTTTTTTTTTTTTTCAACATTTATTTATTTTTGGGACAGAGAGAGACAGAGCATGAACGGGGGAGGGGCAGAGAGAGAGGGAGACACAGAATCGGAAACAGGCTCCAGGCTCTGAGCCATCAGCCCAGAGCCCGACGCGGGGCTCGAACTCACGGACCGCGAGATCGTGACCTGGCTGAAGTCGGACGCTTAACGGACTGCGCCACCCAGGCGCCCCTGGCAATGGATTCTAATGTAGGTAATGGGTACAGAGAGATAAAATGTGAAAACATCCATCATTTGTCAAATAGGAGATCATGATGACTTTTGGAAAGTAGTTTCTTTGGAGAAGTCAAAATAGAAGCCTAGTGGTTGGAGAATGAAAAATGGAGTGGAGACAGAACTAGTCTGAGACACTTACATGAGAAAGAATTAGTAGAATAAAGGAAGTTCAGAGCCCAAGCATTTTTTTTTAACCCAAAGCATATTTCAGGCTAAGGGAAGAAGCAAATAAAAAACACAAACAATAATAAAAAGCTTGCATGAGGCCTGTGATATCCTTTTCACTTTATATTCATCATCTCACTTAGTCCTTGGAATACTCTGGCATTGTTATTGTCCTATTACAAATGGGAGAACTGAAACTTGGAGAACAGAGTAGACAAGTAATGTTCCTGACCTCACAAGCTCATGAGAAAGATTGAAATTTGAATCCAGTGTTGTCTGATACTAAAGACTGTATTCTTTGATGAGGGAGCATAAGGCAAGCTGAGGGCAAAATAGAAGCTAGCATACTTCCCCACCCAGGTGGGATGTGTGTGATAGTCCTCAGGCACTCCTGGCTGCCTGAGGACAAAGGAAAGGAAAGAAAACAAATGGTTAACTATGGAGACCACAGTCATGTAGGACATGAGTCTCCATCACTTTAAAAATATCTTAGTAAATTACAAAAAAAAAAAAAAAGGCAATCTTATCAATAGCCTAATCTCCAGAAAGCTATAGACTCGGTTTTCTGGAGCCCCAACATCACCCTCCCCTCTATAGTAATGCTCAAAGGCAAGAAGGTAATGGCGGGTAAAATTAAATTTCTTTATAACCTGCAGTCTATTGACAAATACTTGAGGCAAATATAGAGTATAACATTTCTCTACGAAGCCCCTACCATCCTAATGCTAATGCCTTACTAGAGGACAAAACAGTTAGCTGACAATATCAAGGCCTCAGTTATCTTAGGAGACCTCTTTAGCATATGAAAGTCCTTCTGGAGGCCTCCCCTTTGCCTTTCCCTACCCCAACTCCATAGTATATAACCAGCCACTCCTCACAACCCCAGTGTAGCTCTTTCTGCCCATGACTCCTATCCATGTACTTTAATGAAATCACCTTTTTCACACACACACACACACACACACACACACACACACACAAAATCTTTAAGAATTCTTTCTTGGCCATCAGCTCTGAAACCCCCCATCACTCCAAAACCTCATCATTCTTCACTACTAATTTAGACTGTCTTCAGCATTTGGTATGTTCACATGCTTGGGGTGGTGGGGAGGAGTTTCAGAAACCACATAGCAGATACAAGAAAAACAACTTGGTCTTTTAATACATGGTGGTATTGATGATGGAGCATAATGCAGGCTAGGGAAAAGTACAAGCTAGCATGGAATCTGTCCACCACTCCCACCCTCCCTCCCTACCCCCTGCCTGGGTGGGGCATGTATGATGTTTCTTGGACATTCCCAGGTACCCAAAAACAGGAAAGGGAAAAAGAAACAAACAAACAAACAAAACACACAAATGGTTAAGTTGATAAGACTCTCCAAGAGTTTACAACAAAAAGGCAATCCCATCAAGAGCCTAAAGTCCAGGAACTCCCTTATTGTCTTAATGTTAATGCTTTGCTAGAGGGAAAAACAACCTTAGTTTCACAATAGCTAAACCTCCAGTAATCTGTGAGTCTTTAGCATATGAAAATCTCTTTGGAAACTTCCCTTTTGACTTTACCTCCAGCAAGTCCATGGTATATAACCATTCTTCACAACCCCAGCGTAGCTCTTTCTGCCCATGGGAACTATCCCTGTGCTTTAATAAAATCACCTTTTTGCACCAAAGATGTCTTCAAGAATTCTTTCTTGGCTATCAGCCCATGAACCCCACCATCACCCCAAAACCTCATCAGTTTCTCAACCAATCATTCTTCCTCTCTCTCTTTCCACACTCCATAGTCTCAAACTCCTTTTCATTTCTAAAGTAGAGTTATTTACACACTCTTCTTCTGAATTCACACTTCAACTTTAGTCAGCATATTGATGGGATCACAGTTTTAGCACAAAGATTATTTTAAAGTGAAAACATTTAAAATCTTATCTGAACTTTCCTTATCTGACTAAAGCAGAGCCTCCTGAAACTTCAACTGCCATTAACCCTCCTCCAGGGGAGTTTCTTGCAAATTCCAGGAAGGAGACAGACTTTTCATTCCCTTTAGAATTAAACAAACAAACAATAGACCCTTCCTTTCTTTCCTTTTTGAAGGAAATCTGCCTTCAATTTGCCTTTTGAAGGAAATCTGCCTTTCCTTGTTAATCTGCCTACTGCCCCTTAATTCACAGGCCCTCCAACATTGGAACCTAAGAGGGTGGAGGAAAAGTTTCTCTCCCATCAGTCTCAAGTTTTTTTGTTTTTTGTTTTTTTGTTTTTTTTCCTGAACAAAGATGGTCTCTTCCCTAAAAGGAGATCTGGAGAGAACAAGGCACTTAACAATTTCTCTAGGCCCATTCTATATCCTTTGTAGAAAATGTACTCACTATTTCTGCCACTGGCCTGCCTGATCTAAGGTTTTAAGAATAAGGTGACAGGTTTTCTATTTCTAGTGAGCTGAATGCTTTCTGAAGGATGTACCTTTTTCTTTTGATTTTATTACGAAGCACAGTGGGAAGCTTAAAAGAAAAGATCTCCTGCATAGAGGGCAGAAACATAACAGTAGAAAGCAGAAAGGTGCTGATATTTAAAAGAAAGAAACAAATCTATGGGGATTTACAAAATGTAGAGAAGTCTGAACTTAAAGCTACAAAGACAATATTCTGTTTCACAAATTAATAAGCATATAAAAAAGATTACCTGAAATTTTATTAAAAATAATAATAAGACATAAAAATGACCTCTGTGCCAGCTCTTATCAGGGTTGTGGATATGAATTACAGGGTTGAATTAATTATGGAGACACATATTAAGGAATTAGAGGGAGATTCTGATAATTTACTGGAAAATATAAAGATGTAGAAAACTTTTTTTTTGTATTGCTATAGTTTAGTGTATAATAAATCAAATACTTAGCCTAAACCAGCCCTAACACTTATCCTGTCTATGACATCCTTCATAGAGCAAAAGTCACTTAGGAATGTCAAAAAATAAGCATTGGTCCTATTTATTCTTGCATTCCACAAACCGTCTTAGGTTTGTGTTCCCAAATGCAACGCTATGTGTATTAAAATGCATCTTGGTTCTTGGAGTTGATAACCAAAGGTCATTCTTAAAATTTGAAAGGACTAATAAAACAAAGGTGAGATATTTTTCAAACTCTTTGTTCTTGATGAGTGATCACTTTTTTATTCTCCTTGACTTTTAAAAAAGTAAAAGACCTTGCTTTCAAATGCTAATCAGTTTCTTCTTTCTTCCCCAATAGACTTCAGACCATTCTGCTTCAAATCTTCATTTTCTTGAGTGCTTTATTGACCATGGTCTTGGAGATTATATGTGGCTCAGAACAACATACAGCATGTTATTTTTAACTTAACTGTGGAACACATTACTCTATATAAGAATCAGTGGGAAGAAATTAGTTTGAACATTTCATTTTCCCATTTCACATATCATGCCACTAGCAATGGTTAAAAATTTTTTAAAAAAAGGAGAAGAAAAATAAAATGAAAATAAATAAAATAAGGTCTACCAAAGAAAAAAACCCTTAAAAAAATATAAAGTTCACTTTCTCATGCTAACTTCCATCACCCAAAGAACCTGAAATTCTGGCTAAAAGATCTTAAACATGTAAGAATCACAGTTCTGTTTCCAGCATGATTGCCTTTCTGTTTCCAGGTTAAAATAATTAGTACACAGTTTACATGGAGATGCTGTGAAACGACACCTTAAAACCCAAACCTCTTTGTATTCCAACCGATCATTAAAAAACCCAAGGGGTGTATTCTGAAAGAGTATGCATTTGCCTTCCTTTCCTTGACCAACTTTTCCATTTCTGGGACTTTGATGCAGTATGGTGGTTCTCTCCTTGACTGACTCCTGCTTCCCTGGAGAGAGCTGAATTTGAATAGCTGGTTGTGTTCTGGAAGCTGACAGATGAGTAAGCTACTCCCATGTTGAATGCTTTTTGGAGGTATCTCTTCATTTCAGACTACCCTAGGGTCCCATTTAGTTCAACGGATACCGATTTGATAAATGGTTCCCTATTGGTCAAAACCTGTTCCTGTGTCCCTGAAAGAATCTTAATCCTACTTAAAGTCTAGCCCCTCACTGGAAAGGCTGCCATCCAACTCCATGGCTCTTTGAGAGGCACTGGGGAAGCATGCTAGGTTTTCTCAAAATTTATTTCCTTTGTAAACATAAATCTAATTATTACATTTTAACTCAAAACTGCTTTTCCTTACTGATTGGGAAGCGTTCTAAAACATAGGCAAAGACAACTTCCTGTGATTTTTTTTTTTCATGTGTTTATCCAAGGCTAATTTAGGTCAACTATGAAACAGCAGCACCATCAACATGATATTAAAGTTCAAAAATGGCAGATGAAATATTATCTTCTTTTTTTTTTTAATTTTTTTTTTCTCAACATTTATTTATTTTTGGGACAGAGAGAGACAGAGCATGAACGGGGGAGGGGCAGAGAGAGAGGGAGACACAGAATTTGAAACAGGCTCCGGGCTCTGAGCCATCAGCCCAGAGCCCGACACGGGGCTCGAACTCACGGACCGCGAGATCGTGACCTGGCTGAAGTCGGACGCTTAACCGACTGCGCCACCCAGGCGCCCCAAATATTATCTTCTTGATAAGAAGCTGGACCTTTTGAGAGGTCAGGGCAACATTTAAGACACCAATATAACAAGATACATAGGACTATCCCACTTTATAGCTATCTAACTTTGTTCACCTAAATATCTATTAATTGCTACATATTTCAAAGATAAACACATGCTTTTCATATATCCTTTTAAAGTAGTCTTGGTAGAAAAAGATCCCCCACCCCAAATGAAATCTTTTTCTAAAGTCTCTATATCATATGTGAGTTATGGGAATTGATCTGCTTCCTCTCATTTTTTGCCCAGCTCTGTACTTTCTCCATATGCATTTACAACCTATTACTCAGCCAAGACTCAGAATTTCTGCAAGTATTAATACCTCCTCAGTGGCTCCCTCTATTCCAGAGCATGTCCCTAAATTACCAACCACCTCAGCCTTCCCAAACTTATATCTCTAATTTCTAAACTCAGTGAGACTGACAAGCTCTGGTTTGGATTTATTCCTGTGCCTCTAGTATGGAAATTGCTCACCAGCCAGAAATCTGGGGTGATTATTGGGATCACTTAGTTGTTTCTAACCTCTTAGTAATCAAAATCCTTTTTCACCTGCTAACCAATGCTTGAAGGTTTTCCCATTCTTTGCTCAGTTTTCTAGTTGTTTAGAAGGACAATTTAGTCTAGTACTTGTTCCTCTATCATGGGTGGTTAGGGAGTCAGACAAACACAAATTCAATGCTTAGTTTTTACCATATAGGTAACTTGAAGAAGTTATTTAAAAAAAAATTTTTTTTAAGGTTTATTTATTTTTGAGAGAGGCAGAGGGTTAGCAGAGGAAGGCAGAAAAAGGGAGACACAGAATCCAAAGGAGGCTCTAGGCTCTGAGCTGTCAGCACAGAGCCTGACATAGGGCTCAAATCCTTGAACCATGAGATCATGATCTGAGCTGAAGTCAGATGCTCAAGCAACTGAGCCACTCAGGTGCCTCTTGAAGAAGTTATTGAATTAGCTATAAGTCTAGGTCATATCAAGAAAATGTAAATAATAATCTTGAGGGTTCCAAGAAAGCAGGAGATATTAAAATATGAAGAATAAGATTTTTAGTAAGTGTGGTCTAAGGGTTAGCTGGTAACATTATCTATAAGCTTTAATGATTATTAAGTCATTAATAGGTTCCTTTTTGTAACTCCAAAGAGTAAACTCGATAGCAGAACCATCTCTCTAGTTTTTATTTTTATACTTATGTTTATTTCTGAGGAATTCTATTTAAGGACCGGTCTTGTGTTCTTGTAACTATGCTTAAAACCATTGAATTGGTGAAAGATAACTTAAAACATCAAAGTCACCTTGACATTTGAGCTTCTTTCAGATACAGTGGTATAATGCAATTCTGAAAGTGAAGTATAATATAGTTCATATAATTTTGTTTAGAATACTGCAGAAATTATGGAGGTTATATAGACCCACTGGGTCTACATCTTTGAATTTGCAAATGACTGTCAATATCTTACTAAACACCTGGAAACAACTAGTAAATCTATTTTTCAGAAGTAAATTATATAATACATCTCTGAAATATTTATTCATTATTAAGTCCGAGAGTTCACTAGATGTGCTGGCAAGGCAAGCACAAGTCCAAGAGTTCAGGTTTCAGCTTCCAAAAGGAAAAACATCCGGTCATACATAGTTTCTCAGTGCAATAGTGATACTCACACATGTCTGCATGACAGCAATCATCTTAAAAATTGGTGTGATGAGAAAGAATAAGATATTGTCAAGCCATTGTCATGCATCAATTCTCATGATGATTTTATTCAGTCAGTACTGAAGTGAACACATATTCATGTTACTATAAATTACATCAGGTGCATAGGCCATCATTAGCATATAATCCTCAAGTGTCTGTTTATAAAAATCACATTCTTCCCTTTTCTCTCACATAAGATGGGTACAATCAGCAGAAGAGACAACAAAATATGTGTACATTATGGAGCTATGTTTACTGATTACACTGTTTCCATAACAAAAATGAGAACCATTTTATCTAAACTTCAGGCTAGATCAAAATTGTAATGATAGTATCTTTAACTTGATGCACCTTATCTAAATTATATCATGCTAACCTCATTTTCACAAGCAAATTTCTAATTGACTTGTCTCCAAAGGGGCTCTTAAAAAAAATAACTTACACACAGGCTGCTGGAATTTTCAGCATTTCAATTTCACTTATTTCAGGAAACATTCATATTTACTTTTAGGATACTTTAAATTCTTGATGTCTGCATACTTTTACATATACTCTTTACATTGTGGCATACACCTTCCCTTCTACTTATGCCTTGATAATCCTTGCTCATCTTTCAAAATTAATTTGGTCATCCTTTCTTTAAGCCTCTCCCACTGTGCTGGAGTTGGATGCTTCTTTTATGTTTTCCCTTAACCCTCTGTGCATAAAAAAGAACTAACACACACACACACACACACACACACACACACATATACTTCCTAATGCCAGGCTGTTGTAAGTTCTTTGTTCTTTGCATGCATTAATTCCCTTAATTTTCATAGCAGCTCTCTGTGGTAGATAATATTATTTCCATTTTACAGATGAAGAAATAGAATCACAGAGAGTTGGAGAACTGGGGATTTCAACATAAACCGGTTCCAGACGTTTCTTTTCTTTTCTTTTTTTTTAATTACTTCATTGAGATATAATATACATAGATATAATTCACTTCAAAGTGTTCACAATTCAGTGGCTTCAATGTATTCACAGACATGCTACTACCACTGCAATCAGTTTTAGAACATTATTCCCCAAAGAACTCCAGTTCCTGTGGGGAATAAACTTAGGAATTCCCTGAGCTTGCACCAATGGGTTAACAAGGCATAAAGAATTAGAAAGCCATGGGACGTTCACACCCAAGTTTGGGTAAACAAGTTTAGGTAAATAGGTATAGGCAAGGCAGGGCAAAGGCCCCAGTATAGATAGGGAAGGACAAAGGCCTCAGTACAGGATAAAGTTATATGAGGTAAACAAGGTTAGGTATTCAGGGCAGAAACACCCCCAACTTAGTACAATAGCGGAAAGCTGCTTTCACAGAAAGGAAGGATCAAATTAGGTAAACAGGTAAATAGGGCTATAGACCGCTGCAGGGCAACGTTGCCCAGAGCAGAGCTAATTAGCAAAACACAGGTGCCTTGTTGACCCTGAGGTAGCATGCTCTGTCTTTCTTGTCCCCTAGACCAGTTTAGGTAAACAGAGGTGGTGTCTCAAGTCTGCTGTAAACAACCTTGTGCCCTGGTGCCAGGATTTTGGTTTGTATTAACCCAAACCCCTAACCCCACAGATCTTCATGCCCAGGAGTTAATGTTCACAGTTTCATTGTCTCTTTGTGCACGTCCATCACCATGTTTGTAAGCCTTCTGATCCTAATAAAAAAGGAGCAAGGACCCTTAATCAGGGCTCTTGTCTTCTCCTGGACATTAGCCATCTCTTGCTTTTTTAATTCTGCGTCCCGCTTTCTTGATGGACAAGAAAGAACTCCAGACCCAGAGTCGACGACAAGTTCCCCTTAGCCATTATATCCCAACCCCCTAATTTTCTCCAGCCTTAGGCAATCACTAATTTATTTTCTATGCCTATACATTTGCCTATTTTTGACATTTCACATAAAGGAAATCATATGATATGTTATCTATTGTAACTGGAATCTTTCATTTAGCATAGTTTTCAAGGTTGACCCATGTACCATGTTACTGATGCTTTATTTTATTTTATTGCCAAATAATATTCCATTTTATGGGTATACTGCTTTTATTTATCCATCCATCAGCTGATAGACATTTGAGTTGTTTCCCCCCCCCTTTTTTTTTGCTTTATTAATAAAGCTATGAATATTTGTGTGCAAGTTTTTGTGTGTACATAAGTTTTCATTTCTCGAGGGCATATATCTAGAGTGGAATATTATATAATAACTCTGTGTTTAACCATTTGAGAAACTGTCAGACTGCTTTCTGAACCAGCTACACTATTTTATATTCTTACCAGCAATGCATGAGGGTTCCAACTTTTCCACAACCTTGTCAACAATTGCTATACCTGTCCTTTTGATGTATAACCTTCCTAGAGGGTGTGAAGTGGTAGCTCATTATATTTTTCATTTGCATTTCTACAAGGGCAAATAGTTTTGGGAATCTTTTAATGTGCTTATTGACAATGTATACACATTCTTTGAAAACCTGTCTGTTGAGATCCTTTGCCTATTTTTCTTCTTCATATTGAACCATTCCAACTTTATTGTTTATTTTTCTTCTTCATATTGAACCATTCCAACTTTATTGTTTATGTATACTAGATACATGATTTGCAAACGTTTTTCTATCAAGCTGTGGGTTGTCTTTTCACCTGTTTTGATTCTGCCCTTTGAAGTATATGTTTTTAATTTTGATGAAATCGAACATTTTACTTTCCTGTTGATTGTGCTTTGAGTGCCATATCTAAGAATCTATTGCCAAAATAAAGTTACTAAAGTTACACCTATGTTTTCCTATAACAGTTATATAGATTTAGCTCTTACATTTAAGTGTTTGTAATCCATTTGGAGTTAATTTTTATATATGGTTTGAGGTAGGGATCTGAATTCATTCTTTTGCATGCGGCTACCTAGTTGTATTTGCATGATTTTTGAAAAGACTATTCTTTCCCCATTGAACGGTTTTGACACTCTTGTTTAAATTCAATTAACCATGGATATATGCATTAATTCTGGTCTTTCAGTTCTATTCCACTGATCTAAATGTCTATCTTTAATAAGTTGCTATCTTAATTATTATAGCTATTAGTAAGTTATGAAATTGAGAGGTGTGTCTTCCAACTTTGTTCTTTTTCACGACTTTCTTTTGTTGCCTTTTTCCCCTTACACCGGTTCCGTTGCATTTCCACATGAATTTTAGAATCAGCTGGTTAATTATGGCAAAAAAAAAAAAAAAAAAAAAGGAGCTAGAATTTTGATAGGAATTTCACTGAATCTATAAATCTATTTGGAGAGTGTTGCCATCTTAACAATATTGAGTCTTCTAATCTATGACCACACAATATCTCTTCATTTATTTAGAACTTTTTAATTTCTTTCAACTATGTTCCAAAGCATTCAATGTACAAAAATTGCAGTTATTTTGTTAAGTTTATTCTTATTTTATTGTTTTTGATATATTTAAATGGAAGTGCTTTATTAATTTCCTTTTTATATTTTTCATTGCTAGTATACAAAAATACAACGGATTTTTGTACTTTGATCTGTACCCTAAAAAAATTTTTGAACTCATTTATTAACTCTAACAGTGTGGATATGTGTATGTGTGTATGTACACACTTTGCTTTAGGGTTTTCTATATGTAAGATCATGTCATCTACAAATAGAGAAAGTTTTACTTTTTCTTTTCTAATATTATTCCTTTTATTTAACTTCCTTGCCTAATTGTGCTGGCTAAAACTTCCAGAACAATATTGAATAAGAATAGTGATAACTGATATCCTTGTCTTGTTACTGACCTTAGGAGAGGGAGCATTTAGTTTTTCACCAGTAATATGACATTAGCTGATGAATTTTTTTTTATAGATGTTCTTTCCCAAGTTGAGGAAATTATCTTCTATTACCATATTATTGAGTGTTTATCATAAAATAGTGTTCGATTTTATTAAATTCTTTTTCCACATCTATTGAGATGACTTTGTGGATTTATTCTTTTTTTTTTTTAATTAATGCTATATATTACATTGATTTTCAAAAGTTGATCCAATCTTGCATTCCTAGGATAAATTCCACTTTTTATATGTTCCTTCAGTTAGTTTGCTAGCATATTTTTGAGACTGTGTGTGTCCATATAGATATTGTGTCATATTCATTATAGTCATTAAGCTCTATGAATCACTGGCTGATTGCTTTATTGTTTTCAGTAATGTCCTGGGTCAAAAATTTATTTTTGAAGTCAGACTTTAAAATTCATTCTGACTCCAGGAAGTCTATTTTTAGCTATCTCTTTCCCTGGTTTTCACTGGTGAACTAGTTGGCTTATAACTTAGCTTGTTGCTCTTAATTAAGAGCATTAGACTTAATTTCCCTATACTGTTTCAAATAATTGGAGAATGCTTAGGTGCTCTCTTTTCTTATGGACTGTATCTTCCCTACGCAAATTCTTTCTGCCACTACCCTGAGTACTGGGTTGGGTGGAAGCCTCTGGTCTTCTCTACTTCCCTTTGTTGGCTTGGAACCTCTGGCCTTGGAGCAAGCTGGAGTGATAGAGATCAAGGTCCCAGTATTCCAGGCCTGCTACACCTGCAGCAAAACCTGCATCCTGGTGGTGGGAGCTACATGGAGAAAGACAGCCCCCAAAATGTTGCCCACTGTCACCAGGAATTTAGCCTCTTCAGATTGGAGATGGAAGGTACAAGAAATGCTAACTGCCTGTCCCTCCAGATAAAATAATTCTTGATTGGGAATTTAGGGGCAGGAGAACCCTGTCTTCTTGGGATAACAGCTTGGAGTGGAGCTCCCATCAAATTAAGTAGGGCAGGGGGTGAGGTGGAAGAAGAAGGAGTGGGATGACATTCAGATGCCACAGACTCTTGTTCTTACTGAGTTTTAGATTTTCTTGAATAAGTGTTACTTTATTTTCTGTATGCCCTTAGAAAAATTTCCAGACTTTAAATGACTTTATTTATTAGTTTATTTGTTTACTTGCTTAATTTTTTGAAGTTTTGGCTGTTTTGCTAGGAAGTGGGTCCATGAACTCCTCACTCTGCCAACTTGGAGGTGGAACTTCTCCACTGGAAATTTCCCCAGCCAGAGATGCCATTTTTGCCTGAAGCCCTGAACCAAACTGCATTATTTATTAACTCTTCCAAAGGAGCTCTCTTCAGACATTGCTGTAGGAGCTATGGAGCTTGCCACTTGCCTGCTGTGAGTACTTGTCCAGTGGAGTCTCTTGTCACACTTACTCTCTCAGCCCCTAACTTTGCCTCTAGTCTCAGAAGGATGACAAGCTGAGACCTCAAGAAAGCTTAAATCTCTGTGGGGGTTCAAAATGATGAAGGTCTTTCAGTAGCAAAAACAAGGCTATGTCTTCAGCAAAAAAGTGAGGACAATGAATTCCAGGGCTATTACTAAGGCATTTTTTTTAAGTTATCTATTAATATAGAATGTATTTAAAGCTAACTTGGAATCAAACACAATTTTCTTATGAGACAATATAATTAGATACACAGACTTCTAGAAATGTTTACAGTTTATAATCTGGGGCTTTTTTTTTTTCAGGTATTTTTTGTTGCTACTGTCCGTTTTTCCTCTACAAAGTACAAACTTCACTAGCAGGAGAGTTGTGGTGGCTCTCATTAGCAGGTTTTCAAATTAAGGTAACAGTAACTGGGCCTAAAAGTCACAATTCTGCAATTTATGTGTCTTTTTCCACCTTAGGGTCTTTTAAATAATTTCCCACAAAAATCTAAAGATTGATGACAATGATTAATTATGCTTTTGTGATCACTCATTCACACTTCTTCTTTTCTTCAGTTAATTTACACGTCATTGTTCTACTGCAGACACATCTTATATTTAAAAACATTGTGTACATTGCTAACTGCTTTCACATAATTTAACCTATTTACTCATAAAAACCTATTTGATCTCATTAAAGGCCAGTTTCATTATTCCCTTTTTACAGACAGAAAAATGGAGGTTGAAAATAGCTCCTTGGTTTCCATAAATTCAATAATCCATTAATTGAAAGCAGGAACTTGAACTGACATCTTTTGACTGGTAAGGTCAGAACTCTTTGTAGTAAATGCTAAATGCTGTGTATGAGTGTTTGAGGAGAGACGACTAGGTGGAAAAAAGGCAATGAAATAGGCTGAAGTACTTCCAGTAAGAAAAGTAATCACATGTTACTTACTCTTTTGTTAAAATGTGCATCCAGAAGAAAATAAGTGCACTCCTTGATCTTATACTGACACACATAAATTATTATTTCTAAACTTCATACTTTCTTGTATATTGTACAAATTGAGAATATGTTTGCTACACATCGGTCACAATATCCCTCAACATTAACAACAACAACAACAAAAAACCCAAGAAAACAGATGTAGGGGCTCCTGGGTGGCTCAGTCGATTCACTGTCCAACTCTTGATTTTGGCTCGGGTCATGATCTCGTGGCTTGTGACATCAAGCCCCATGTTGGGCTCTGTGCTGACAGTGCTGGGCCTGCTTGGGATTCTCTCTCTGTCCCTCTCTGCCTTTCCTCCACTCCTGTGCATGCTCTCTCTCTTTCCCTCTCTCTCTCAAAATAAATAATAAACATTAAAAAATACATTTTAAAAACCCTAGACTTATTTATTTGTATTTAATATAAGAATGTTAAATAAATTTCTGAAGAGGCACAGTCCAAGAGGAAAAAAAAAAAAAAGGTAGGTTTTTCCTTCTATTTGGATTGCCCTTTCCTTAAAATACCATGCTCTTTTTCTCTTTGTCCATTATCCTGATTTTGTCTAATTCTATACTTTCTGCAGAATGTGGGACAATGAATTATGAAGTATCAGTGCACTTGTAAGTGAAAATATTGTGGGGAGAAAGGGCTAACAATGACTGCTCCTAAGACCAAGAGAATATTAAATGATTCAAGATTATTTGTAACTTCTCATCACATATGACCTTGCTATTTCTGATACAAATGATTCTTGATGTTTTGAGTTAAACATTTCTACTTCTTTACCTTAAAAGCATATAGTTATTTGAAAACACTGTAAGTGGGTTAACTTATTTCCTAGTGTCAACTCTTTCAAAAGACTTAATAGCTTTGATTCTTTTAATTTCTGAAAATAATTATTTAAGTTCTTTGTATTTAATACCGTGTCTACCTGTAAAATTTTAAGTTCAGATCAAAATTATAGAGTTTCTGGGTAAATAGTTGATCAAATAGCGTATAGATTATATGATTTTATTCCTATTGATTTGGGACTTTAATAGTCCAATAATATAACATGAGTTTTATTTATGTGCAAACCACCTTGTCGCCCTTGTTTTCTCTTCATCTTCCACCCTCAAAGATTTTCTGTGAGACATTTAGGATATACATAAAGATCCTTCACATTTTGAGAGCTACACCTCAGGTAGCTCTCTGTCAAAGAAGCAGTTCTTTTGTCCCATTCATTAGTGTCTTTATTTGGGTGTTGCCAATATTTCCCAGTAAATGTCATGTTCTATGACAGCAGTAACCATGCTATTTTGTTACCTCTGCATCCCTAGCACCTAACATAATGCCTATCATAGAGAGGATGCTGAATCAATACAATAATGCTGACTTAGTGTATCAGTAAATGGTTGGAAAAGCTAAGGAGACACAATGGGAACAATAGGACATGATTATCTGAGGAGGCAGAGAGGTAGCAGGTATCTACTCCTGCCTCCCTCACTAAGATGATCAGAGGGAGGAAATTCTGGGAGAAGGAGTAAATGGCTTAGAAATCCACAAAAATTGAATGCTGTGCTTTTTCATCCATTTGGGCTTTGACTGCTAAGGAGTGATGGACCTAGCCATGGTGTTTGGAGCTCTGGGAAGTATGAGAAAACAAGATGTTCTTCAGAAGGAACAGTGAAAACCAGGAGGCTTAGTGACTTGTTCAGGGTGTAAATAAAACAAAGGGGTCTCTCCACCATTCCATCAAAATTGTGTGATTGGTTCACCAAGGTGTAATAAAGGGAAAAATATTCCAGATGAAATCCCACGCTGAAAAAAGAATACCTGTCACTTTAGGCTGTCCTTTGCCATCTCTCTTAGAAATTTGGACCTAGTGAATGGAAATCAAAGAATGAGGAATCTTAAGACCACCTAATTATAGTCTTGCCTATTCAAAGGAATAGTTTTGTGTGCACACCTGTTCTTATTTTTTGTAATTACATATAGTTTTTTTAATTTGTTTCCTTTCCTTTGTTTCCTTTCCTCTCTCTCCAGTCCCTGCCCCTCAGGCCCACCACACACACACCTTCAGTCTATCTGAATATTTTGATTTGTTCATTCAACAAATAGTTCTTGATCTACTTTTATATACCAGGCATTTTAAGTGAAACCAACTTTGTGTCTTATTGTTACTTATAGTTGAAAGGGAGAATATAACATTAATGAAATTACTACAAGAAAAAAAGAGTTACAAAGATTTCTGAATGAAAGAACACAACAAAATAAGGAATTAAATTGTCCTATAAAGCCATGAGGTCATTCCTAGATGTCATTGCTGAGATTAGATCATAAAAATAGTGTGACATCTGTCCTTTTCTATTTCTCTCTATATATTTCTCTCAACTTTATTATTCTTTTTCAGTCTCTCCAAAAATGTATTTAATTCTGAGTCCTTCACATACAGGTTCTACTTTCTGATAGAAAACTTAATAATTTTGATAAAATGGTTTATTTAGAGTTCCTGGAAAGTAGAGACTGTATCTTACTTATCTTTGCCTCTCTGGAATTTAGAACAATGTTTAGCTTACAATGTAAGCTCAGTAAATACTTGAGTCAAGGCTAATGTTTATAGTTTGTTTTACCTTCCTCTGATCTCAGACAACATGTAAATTTTCAGAGGGAAATAAGGCCTGGTGAAAAAAAAATCCAAGAAGTGAGACTAATAGTAGGTAAATATTTTATGAAAAGGAAATTACTCTTAAAACGATTACTCAGGTGGTGGCTGCCTGCCATACCCCTCTTATGGTGATTTGCTTGGGGAAACTTACCATCTCTCAACACATAGTTTGGACTTCGCTTTATGTGGTATTGGTTTAAGATGAGCTGCTTTTGTGTATTCTATTTCCTACTTTTAGAGCTATGACTCTAATGGTCGTTTTAGTTTGGATAGTAATTTTTTTAATTGCTATTATTCCCTTTTTTTTAAAAAATTGGCTTCATTTACTAATGTTATTTCTTTTCTTTTGGAAGAATTCTTTAAAATAGTCTCTCTCTTTATGATGGCTTCTTGCCCAGTTTTGTTGAATTCAACTTTCCAGGAATATCCATTAACTTAATTAATCTTATAAAAATACCCTCTCTATATTATTTAATCTAAAATGTTTTCAACTATAAAATGCACAGTTGTTTTTCCTGCCACAAATAAAGATAAAATATACTGTCAAATATAATTGCAAGGAACCATTAATTGAAAGATGCACCCTGATTTCACAGATATTAAAATGTTAAAAATTGTATGGTTTTGAATTTATAAAATACAGAGAAATCACCACCACAGCTTTACCATCAATTTCCAATCATGTATTTATACAAAGTTTTAAAATTATTTCTACGGTAATGGCAAAGGAATATTATATTGCATATTTAATGTAGGACAATGGTATCGCATTAAAAAAAAAAAATTCTGACAGCTTTAGAAGATGCCTGATGGAATAGAACTCCCAAAAGTCAGTATGTTTGTCTGTTTTGTATGTACCCCAAGCACCTAGAATAAGGCACTCAATAAGTATTTCTCAAATGAATTTCTGAGTGAGTTCATGTTTCATTAGCCATGGCTGTTTCACAGCCATGTGTCTGTTTTAAGCAAAACCAAATACTTATTGAAACTAAGTATTAATCAGCGAGCTCCTTCTAAATGCCAGTTTATGTTTTTCAGGTATCTTGAAATGCATAGCTTCTCAAGCCTTTCTTTTCACTTGTTGCCAAATTCTTTCCATTGTATTTTTGTAAGTATTAGAATGATATTTACAACTCTGATGTTTCCAACAACAATTTGTGAATTGCCATGAAAAAAATTGAATGAAATAATTGCTCATTTATGGTTATCCACAGTTGGACTATTTTGAAAGTTAAAAGGTAAAAACAAATCTTAGTAAGTGCCTTGCAGTAATACACTTGGTCCACTTGATAAAAAGTAGAGATTAGTGGGCCAAATATAAAAACAAAAAGTTTAGAAAAGGAATTAGCTTGTAGGGTCTGAATTTATTCTCATTCTATCTTTTCCTCCATTTCTAAGACATTTATGTAGCTTTGGTGATGGCTGATTATAGGTATCCATATGTGACGCTATTTAGAAATAGTCTCCGAAGTTATCAATCCCATAACATTTGGAACCCTCACGTGTCAAGAGTTATATTTAATTTAAATCTAACATGAGTTCGTTCTGATTCTTAAGGCAGAATAATACAAAACAGGCTAAGGACATGGCCTCCGGAACTCAGATCTCTGGGCTTGAAACTTATCGGTAGCTCTTGTTAGCTATATGGTCATGGAAATTCAGTGAACATTTTTGTGCCCTATTTTCATCCTTCTAATGTCATTACTACATCTTTTGTAGGGTTTTGATAAGGACTAAATGACACATTAAAGTTTTTAACAGATCCTTTCAAATAGTAGATGCTGATGTTGGTTGTCCCTATTTCCCCTCTGGATCCACTATGTCTTTCACTGCCCTGCTTTGTGTCCTGGCACTCTGACCTTCGTGGTCTTCCTTACTTAGGCTCTCTTGCCCTCTGACGCTGGTTAGATTTTCAACTGAAAACAATGAAGGGATGGAAGACAGGAGGAGTGAAATTGAGGTAACCTCTCTTCTCACTTCCTCACTGCCTGATTGTGGTTTGGCCGTGACTTTCTCCACTCTCTTGCCATGTGGAAGTTCACAGCTATTACTGAACGGTCTTCTCTCCCATGGTTCTAGCTATTGCTAAATCTGTTAGTATTACTTCCTCCTCATGCCCCATCAGGGCAGTCAAGCAAGACTTGCTGTGCATCTAGGTCCTGGTGCTTCAACACTCTTGTTGATTCCTTTAACCCTAGGAATTTATTTGACTCTTTCTAATTAACCATTTGTATGTACCATTTATTTTCTAATGGGATCATACATGGTATGGTGCTGAATTATTTCATTTAAAATAAATATCAGAGCAAATCATAAGAGACTCTTAAATACAGAGAACAAACTGAGGGTTGATGTAGGTGGGGAAATGGGTGATGGGCATTGAGGAGGGCACCTGTCGGGATGAGCACTTGGTGGTGTATGTATGTGGGTGATGAATCACTGGATTCTACTCCTGAAGTCAAGTCTACACTGTATGTTAACTAACTTGAAAATAAGTAAATAAATAAAAAATAAGTTATCAGATTATTCCTTTTAAGTCCATGAACTATCATTAATAGTGATAAGAATGGGGGCTTCAAAATTTAGGTAAAGAAAATCAATTTTATTAACCTGTGTGTCATTATAGCAGAAATGTCCTCAGCACTAAAGGAAGTATGTGTCACACTGGGATCAGATTGCCGTTAGGATGCAATAAAACCTGAAAGACCTCCCCTCAAAAGCTTAACACAGGAATCCTTCCTCCTCCTTCTCCCTTGTTGAGAGCATTGAAAGCAAGTACATGGAATACAAGAAAGTGGCATTTATATGGTCAAATCAAGTTTATTAAAAAACAAATCTAAGTTTCAGGATTTAGTCAAAATTTTGGAGTTGCTGGGTGGGTTGAGGGGATAGTGATTCTTAGTGTCGGTGGTAGAAACCTGTGAGGCCATGTAAGTAAGAGTGGGACTGGAAGAGTATTTGTAGGAAATAAATAAGAAAGTCATGGCTGGTTTCCACTCAACAGGAATTATGGGAAGAAACAGTAAGCCTACCAAACTATTAAGTACAATGGCTGCATATTGTGGGAGAGTAACAAGTGCAAGGACCTTTTACGTAACTGATAAATCCACATTTCCTCACAGAGAACATGGGGAAACACTGTTTCCATATTTCCACTCACTAACCATGTTTGGGATCTGTGCAGGGCTAATCTTACAGGTAACAGTGACCATTACTAGTCATGAAGGTGAGACTGGGGCATGCACGCATTACCACTGTGTAAAGGAGTAATACCATTTCATGCACAAAATCGCAATCATTTTGTTCAGCCTGGAAATGAATTTAAAATAATTGGCCATATGAAGGTTTCCTATTAAACTCACTGTCATCTTACTCACAGTTACGGATTTTTAACTCTCAAGTGAAGTAAAATCCTATAGATACCTCAATTCTCACACATATCACAGGAAGAGTAGAGAAGGGTACAGTATAATGTTAAGAGGGAAGAAATTAAGAGGTCTAGAGTCAGTCAGACTTCTTGGAGTTGAATCCTAACTATCTCTGCTACTTCCTATCAGTATATCCTCCACATTTTTTTCCAACCAACTCCTGTATGTCCCAGTTTCCTCTTCCTCACCCTTGGAATCAGAAAATTATCTATTTCTTGGAAATACTGTGAAGACTCAATAAAATAATACAGACAAAAAAACTTCATAAAGTACCTGGCATATAGAAAGTACTTAATACTTCTTGGTTGTATTATTTTGTATATGCATCTCCCAACAAGATTCTATGTATATCGTGAGGTATGAATATACCTATAAGGTGAATATATATACCTATTACATAGGTATATATATTATTCATTTTATATCTATTACCGAGTCTATTGTATAGTAAAGTATTAAATTAATATTTGCTTAGTGACTAAATGAAGCTAGCTTGCTTTAGAAATATCTCAAAGACAAAAACAAAGCATGTGTATTTTTTTTTTTTTATTGAAGTTGTTTCCTGAGATTTCATGTTAATAACTAGAGAGGACTATTAATAGTTCACTGCACTTTAAATGTCTTTTTTTTTTTTTTTAGTATTAGCACATCAATGCATATGCATAACACAGCCTTGGGCACATACAGAAGCACCATTACCTTCAAGTTGTCAAGTACTCATAATATAATTATTTGGTGAAGAAGCAAACATCTTATCAAAATAATAACTAGGAATAAATTATAGGTACCAAAAAGGGGGATAGACTACTCATTTGAATGTAGTCTTATAGAGAATATCACAGGTCTTTTTTTAAATAATGAAATTATGTGGGTCTACTTAACTGTTATTAAACAATTTATAAGGGGCAGCCATTGCTGTTATAAACTTTGATACTCAGTTGGCATCAATTTGTCAAAAAGACTGTGTTTCTTCCATCTACTAATTCTATAATTTAGCCTATAGAAAAAAAATTTCAAGTTTAAAAACAAGTAGGCTTTTCTGAAGAAAACGTTCACAACTATGGACATTTTGAAATTTACTATAAAGTAGCATAAACCTAAACACACAGAAATAGCAAGGGAAAATTCATATCTTCCTGCTGTATGGCTATTTACACAGTATCCATTTGAGTATATTGCTGGTTAAAATATTTCTACCAACATGTAATTTTTTATGTATATTAGAAGAGAAAATAATATACAGAATAATGATAATAGTTATCATTTGATTTTCTGAGTGAATGTAATTGTAATAATTATTTTATATGTATAGTTCACAGAATTTACATGTAACACTCACAAAATCAATAGTTGGTAAGCTTCATAAAGACAGAATCACATCTATTTCTTCATTCATCAATGTCCCCAGTAATCAGCACTGAGCTTGAAAACAGTCGATTCTCAATAAATATTTATTAAACAACTGGATGATCTTTCTTTGAAGTAGGTTCTTCCTAGAAAAGCACTGTATTCTGCCAATGTTTTAGTATTACTAAATTACTGCATTTGGTCAACTCTACCCTTGTTTGGCATGATTACCCTCATTTGTGCATGCTTACAGTGAGAGAATGCCTGAGGGAAACTTTGACTTTACCATGTGTAGGAAACCGCAGAAGGATGGAAATTGGGCCTAAAGTGTCTGAGAAAGTTACTGACGGAAGCACCGTAATTAAAAGTAAAGCCTGCAAAAATCTGACTCTGATCCATATAAATTGAAGGTTGGAAAATATGATCGTTGCAATATCTTAGAAAGCATAGTCAGGATTTGTTAAATGCTCTTTTAAGATGATGGCACGACTTAATAAAACATAGAAAAACAAAGCATACAGTAACTTCTAGAAGCCAAAACCACAAGGCTCCGATAAGACTTACCAGAACAGTCACCACACGGAGAACCACTCCACGCATGTTATTCTCCAGTTTCTTGTCAGTCAGTGACCCATTCAGCCCTGTGACAGGATTCCAGCACCCAAGCTGAAAGATGAAATAGCTTGGTCACTTTCCTCACTGAAGAACAATCCAATCACCTTGGCAAAGATCTTTCAGAAAATCATGTGATGTCTCTCAGAATAACTGGTACAGGAAGGGTCCTGCATAGGTTTTTCTTTTTAATAGCAAATGAAGCAATCAGAAATTCCATTTCCTGCCTTTAAGTATCACTCTATGGCATATGACAGTATCCAATATGCTTTAGCAGACTCACTGAGGACATACGACTTAACAAGGAGTTATAAATACACCAATAACTCAATCCCAGTTATGCACTAATTGGAAAAATAATAGTGCATATAATTTTAGTATAATGTCTGTTCTAATAGATCAGTTATTGCACACGTTAGATTTTCTTATAATTTCAATGGTTTTAATTAGATATTACACTGCTTGTATTAGAAAAACTACAAGATTTTTAATATGGTTAGAAGGGTTACTGCTTTTAGTTGAGGGAAAAAGTCATGGATATAGCTTTGTTGTTTTCAAATATTCATAGTACATACAACAATATAATTTGCCTTTTTTGTCAGTGCTATCAATTTCCTGGGGATATTTTGGCAGCAGCCTTTCCCTTAAAGTCTTGCAATGATTCACTGCTCCTTACACTCCAAATACTGATTTAATTTTACATCCTCATGCAGTTCTTATGTCTTGTAATATCCAAATCTAAGGGCTACCATTTTTAAAATCACTGCCTCTAAATCACAAGGGGATAAAAATTGATGACTCTCAATTCAGAAATGAGAGAAAAAAAAGAGATGTTGTGACTTGAATTAGCAGATAACTCAGTGAGCAAAGCCGCAAAGAATGCTATAATACACATCTTGGGAAGAAATGCCATGCTATTAATTCTGATACCAGATCCACGAGCCTTCACTTTTGGGAACCTATCCATATTTGCATGCTTTAAAAATGTAACAGACCTTCAGTCATATTTGGAGACTGTTTTGATTGACTGAATGGTTTACAGGGAGCCCTGGTTATTTCTGTGGCTTCCTCCTGAAAGCTGATTTATTTCCTCGTATTGCATTGTGCTTGTGGTTTCCAGAGTTGTTGACAAACTGGCAAGTCTCCTTCACAAATAAAAGATTTAGGTGCTTCCTATTAAAACTCAAGTTTCTCTGTGAGTCCCCAAAAGGGCTTTAATTAAGAAACCTGAAATGTGCATAGATCTAAAGAGAAAGTATGTCACAATATAAACAAAAAGCCAGCTTTTCCTGTATTAAAAGAATTTGGAAAAGCCTGCTAATTGTAGGTTTCAACTCTAAAAGCACATTAAATTCATACAATGGTATGCCATTCTTAGTTACCTAAAAAGTCTAATTAGAACTTAGATCCCATTAGCAAATCCAAATGTGTTGAAAGTCTAATTATCAGAGATATTGTAGTCCTCTCGTCACATTTAAAACCTTATGAAATTTCTTTTGAGTTTTTGTTCTCTTCTGAGGTCAACCAGAGTCTATGCCCAATTACATTCCTTGATGTGCGCTTTTTCTAGTAACTTTTCAAGATTTTATTTTCTTAGATGAATTAATATTGGCGGAAACAGTGATTTACAACCGTTAAGTGGAGACCTAGCACACTATCCACCTTCTACAATTCTATTACTTAATTCTAAGCTTAATGGATAGCTTTTAGGACATCATCTTGTTCAAGGTAAACATGTCTAAGCTGCCAAAGTAAATATAAGGATTTCTTTCTTTCTTTTTTTTTTTTTTTTTTGTCTGCCTTGGTGAATTGACTGTCGGTTTGCCTGAATAAATGCCATCTATTAATGCAAACTTGATCGTAGCATTTTGGTATATGGACTGGTCAAAATATTTACCACTGGAATAACAAAACTCGCTCAGCAGTTTGTTTCAACAATGCTCTGGACAAATATTTAAAAATATATAATCTCCAGCTTCTTCTTAATTATGTCTTCCTTTAAACATAACTAAATGTAGTCAATGGTTTAAAAGTTCTAAGTCACTGAAACATTTGGGTTTTTGAAATAACAATAAGAAAGCATTTGTCTTCAGACCTGGACAATAACTTAAACATTATTTATACACATATAGGATGTGACCATATATGATGTTTTTTCTCACCTACAAAAAAATGTGGCCAAATTCTTTCTTCTTTCTCATATATATTACAAGACATCATTGTCTCCTCTACCTGATGAAGGTCTTTCCCATTTCTATATTCTCTCTCTCTTTTCTTGCTATCTGACTCACATGTCCTTTGATCATAGCACTTGTAAAGTTATTCCTGTTCATCATAACAGCAGTCTGGATTTCAGGTTTGGTGACACTTTTTACTTAATTCAGTTCTTCCTTCATATGCATAAACTCTAACACTTAATGTTAGCTATTAGCTATGGACACCAAGAACTATGAGTTTCAGAGACTGAATTTTGAGATAGTGAAAGTTTAAAATACAGATTATCTGAAAACTAGAAATAAAATATATCTACTTATCACATATCGAAATGGAGCATAACAAAAATTATTTAGAAATTAAAATAATATTTCTTATATTGAATAGAACTATTTCTTTTACATTTTTCAGAATACTTTCTAAGTGTTACTAAACTTTTCATACATGATCTCATTTAAGCCTCAAAATAACTTTATGAAAAAAAAAAAAAAACTTCATGAGAAGGTAGTGTTACAATTATTTTATAACAATAGAAAATAAGGCATAGAAACTAAGGGCTCATCTCAAGTCACATAACTACTAAGAGATGAAACTAGGATTTAAACTAATACTTTTATTTATTTTTTAATATATATTTTTAAGTTTATTTATTTTGAGAGAGAGAAAGAGAGAGAAAGGAACAGGGAGAGAGAGCAGGAGACAGAGTGCAAGTGGCGGAGGGGCAGACAGATAGAGAGAGAATCCAAGCAGGCTCTGCACTGTCAGTGCATGGAGCCTCCTGTAGGACTCAAACTCAAACCGTGAGATCATGATTGAAGTCGAAATCGAGAGTTAGATGCTTAACTGACTGAGCTACCCAGGTGCCCCTAAACTAGTGCTTTTAAAAGTCCAGATTCCAGTGCTTCAATTGCAGTGTTGTTTTATAGCTTATGAATTGTTTTCATAAATATGATCTATTTGAGGTAGGTATAGAAAATATTATTCCTATTTTATAATAAAAAAAATGAAAGCTCAGAACTGTTAAGTAGCTGCCTCTCTATAACAGCTAGCGAATTCACATTTTGGCAATACAGTTTAAAAGGTAAATCATCACAATTACCATTTTTATTAAAGAAATACAATGTGTACATAGTGCATAGTATATGCCAGTCCTTCAAGGTCTTTACTTAGATTGATTAATTTAGTTCTCAAAACAGCACCGTGAGAAAGGTAACATTATTATCTCCATTTTACAGAAGAGAAAACTGAGGATTGAGAGGCTGTGCTCCTTCCAGTGTGCTTTTATTCACTTAAGCCATCCAGAGGCATTGAGTAGAATAAGGAAAGGAGTAGATAAGTTAAACGGACAAGACAGTCTCAAAAATATTTCTGGAAATCTCTACTTTGTGTTACCAACATACTAAAGATAAGTGTGGGATGCATTACATTTATCTTAAGGTCTGTTGATGCTTCTCCAAATGTATACTGAAGATAAACGAGGAAGGAAACAACAGCAACACACATAGAAAATGTTGATTATTCACATCTTTTTGAAGGATTTTTCAAATTTTAAGATTCTTTAATTTCTGTTCATATCCACTCATCTCCCTGAGGTTCCCTTCAAGCTATTCTGTTTGATTGTAATAGCTCCGTCCAATAATAAGCAATACAAATGAGTGAAGTTCACACAGATTCAAACTGAATTTGTATCTACAATGGGTCATATTCCTTGCAGCATAGTAAGATTGACTGGCATAGTGTTTGATTAAAAAGAAAAAAAGAAAAAATAGAAGAATTCCATTTAAATTAAAGTGTGAGGCTTATCTAAGAACTTCTGTGGCTTCATTGTTTGAAATTCTATTAACTTGGCTTTTCTGGATATGTGGAGAAGGTTGCTTGTGCTTGGCTGTGTTTTTTGTTTTTGTTTCTTTTCCTTCTTCTTTTTTTTTTATAACAATGAGTCCAGGGACTAATATAGATAATGCACACAAAATCTTATAATACTATCTATTCAGCTGAGCACTTTCTAAGTAAAAAATAATAAAAGTGGCCCCTGCAGCACATGAGATTTACAGAAAGTCATACTGCTGATGGCAAAACAAGATTCACTATCTCCCATGGTCTGGCAGTCTAGAGAAAATTTGGAAGGGATTAAAAAATGAGGACCAATTCAATTTCCTTTCAATTATGGTATATTGATTTCCTATAGTATTTTTTGGTTATTGCTTAAAATCACTTTAAAACCTTAAAAATGCTTAATGCTTTAATTATTTCCTTCACTGGAGCTTTAGCAATAATAATTTTGTAGCTCTCTGTTAAAATCAAGGTAGTATCTTGTGTTCAACAAAATGGTTGCTGTATTTGGATGGGAACAGTAATACGTTTCTAACATCACGTGTTATGTCATTAGCAAATGGCCAAGTTTTAGATATTTACTCTTTTCCTTCAATATTTCCTCTTTTCATTTGTCCATGGGCTTTAAAGGATGACGTTTGACTTGGTTTTGCATCACTATTTTTCAGGCGGTGTTATAATGTCAAAAAGAGCTGAACTGTTCAACTTTAATTTTACGCTTAATAGTTATAGGCTTTAATAACAGGAGTCAAGAGAGCTCTTAATTGAATGCCAAATGGATTCTCTACATTTAGTAGCTTGTATTCATATGGAACAAACGAAGCCTGGCCATAGTACCAAAGCTCCAGCTGCAGGATACAAAATACCCACTGTACCGCAGGCTGTGTGCTGCCAGCCACTACATTTCCTTTATTTGCTTTCTCAGCCTTCAGAGGAAAGAAGGGGAAGAATGAGGCACAGGCAAAGTAGCTGAGAGCTAACCATGTAGATATGCACAGCATTTATTTGGTCGATATTACTTCTGTAATGGGATAGAGTGTGTAAAAAAATACATACGGCAGGTTGACTCAGATGCATGTTTCATAATGGTAAACGGGAATGTTTTTTCTTTGATATATACAGGAATGTAGTGTGTCAGTAATCCCTCCAATAATATTTGTGTGTGTGTGTGTGTGTGTGTATGTGTGTGTGTGTGATATTTCCACCTGTAAAACAGGTTAAGTTTGCAGGACTTGCCCCTTGGGGATGATTATTTCCTCCTAAGATTCTGTTCCTACAGCTTGGTCATTATCATGAAGTAGTAGACCTTCTTTAGATTACATGAAATAGCCTTAGCACTTGAGTTTCCTTCAGGAGAAAATGTCTTTGAAAAAAAAAAAATCACCTGACTCAACTGCTTACATTTCCCTGTATTGATGCCGAAAACAAAATTTCTATACTATGTGCAATAAGATGAATTTAGCTGATTTCCACAAAATAGCAACTTGAGAAGATACACGCGCGCACACACACACACACACACACACGAAAAAATAGCTCAAAGATGTTTTATGCAGCCATAATAACCACTCTTCAGTTATCAACTGGCATTTGACTGATTTAATAATACTCTACAATTATAAGTTTCCCTTTTTTTATCATTCTTCTTGGTGTAAAATTATTATTATACTATATTTAGAGGTAGTAGATCATAGACACTAAGATCAGAAACTCTGGAACCAGACTGCTTAGGTTCAGGCACCTGCTCTGATACCTGCTGGGCATGTGCTGTTGGGCCTCAGTTTTCTCACCTCTCAAACGGGAATAATAAAAGTGGCTTCTTCATAGGGTTAGTGAGACTATTAACTGACTTAATATAAGTTAAATATTTAGAAGCATTCCTGGCACATGAAGACTAATGCAATGTTTATTATTATCATTCCTATATAATCAGCACTGTTGTTCCTGGTTCAGCATCATCATTCTGAGTCACTTACTGGTTTCAGTGAGGGAGCATGCCTCTAAAGTTGTGGTTCTCAACTTCTGATGTAGCTAGCAAAAGCTAGCTAGGGACACTTTCTCGAATAAACAGGCAATTTTATTTTTCTTGTTTGAAATAAGATAGGAGGCTATAAACTCTGTGAAGCCAGAATAATGCCTACCTTGTCTATTCTTGCACCCATGGCCCTTATCACTGTATTGGTACTTGGTAGGTCCTAATAAACAACTGATAAATTAATTCATTCAATAAAAGCTCTGCTGTCCTCTTCTTCCTTCTCTTGTTCTCCACCTCCTCTTTCTTCCTCTCCTTCTCCTTCCCCTCCTATCCTCCTAATCCCTCCTCCTCTGCCTCCTCCTTCCACTCCTTCTTTTTTGCCTCTCCAGTTCAAATTGAATGAAAAAACAAAACATCCTCTGTCTGAGATAGTGTCCTGCTATCATATTGTACCCTTGCCAATTTTTGTGATTCTTCAGGGGTGATTCCCCCCACTCAAATTCTATTAGCTTTCTTTTTCTTTCTGGTCAGAATTTTTTTTTTTCTGGGGTGCCCTCGGTGGCTCAGTTGGTTAAGTGTTGACTTTGGCTCAGGTCGTGATCTTACGGTTTGTGTGTTGAAGCCCTGCATCGGACTCTGTGCTGACAGCTCAGAGCCTGGAGCCTATTTCAGATTCTATGTCTCCCTCTCTCTGTGCTCCTCCCCCACTCACACTGTTTCTTGCTTTCTCCCCCCAAAATAAATAAGCATTAAAAAAATTCTTAAAAAATGAATTTTTTTCTTATAATATTTTATCATTTAGTGATTACAACCTGATAAAAGTTGCTGGATTATCTTCTCTTTCATTCTTTTTAATCTTGAGATGTTTTAACGGGGGACTCTTAATTTTAAAACTACATTAGAATTCTCTGTCTTTCTTATCTTGTCCATTAAATAATTAACCACTGAAGGACAGGAGCACCATCTTAATTACCTTTGTGTGCCCAGTGCCTATCACGGTGTTTTTCACAAGTAAAATAATTAGGTTTTGAAATTACCAGGTTAATGCACACTCACCAAGTTTAATGTAAACATTGCTATTGAACTGTAGATCTTTGTTCCCAATCTAAAATCTCAAGTTTAGACTTCTCTTTATATTCTACTATCTCTTTGATGTTTCTGCTTAGATATCGCAAAGGCACTTCAAATATCTAAAAGATTAAACTCATAATCTACCCCCTACCATCATTCTTCCAATAGCCAGAAATTGACAAATTTGTTTTACAAGCATGCATCTCTAATCCATTGCCATCTGCTAATTTCACCTCCAAAAACAAACGCTCAAATCCATTTAACTCCTTCTCCTTGCCACCACCCTAGTCCAGGCTAACTCCACTGCTTCCTTTTTACCATCTTTACTCTACATTGCAACATAAATATAAATTTAGATATGATGCCTTCTGCTTAAAATCTTTCCAAAGTTTTCCATTGTTATCAAGAGAAAGACCAAACTTCTAATGTGGCCAGCCAAGACCTGTGTGATTTTGTCACATTTTACATTTAGTATTTCATGCCACATCATATTCTCTCTGTTTTTGAACTCCAACCATACTAGTCTTCCTTCAGTTTCTTGAGTTAGACATCAATCTCCTGCCTTAAGGATTTAAACGTTGTTTCTGAAACACTGAAGTAGATCAGAACTACTTGGGAGTTAAAAACGAAAACAAATAAAAACAATGCCAAATTATATGCCATGCCAATTAAATCAGAATTTCTGGGCATGAGATATAGGCATTGGTATCTGTTAGTTTCCAAGATGATTCTAAAGTAGAGCCAAATTTGTGAACCAATGGTTTTGAATATACAGTTTTCCTTAATGGGAAGAATACTAGATACATGCCATTCTTCAAAGAATTCCTGAATTCACTCTTACTCATTTTTTGGATCTCAATGTAAACATCTATAGGTTAGTATCAACCTTCCCTGACTACCTGTTTCCACCCCCTAGGTTAGCTCATGTTCCTCCAGGATGGGATCATGTTCCTCTCTTTTATACATTAACATTTATCACACCAGTTATCTGTGAGTTTCCATGAAATCAGGAAAAATTACTGTATTTGTCTCCTCACCACCTTCTTAAATACATATTTCTCGGCCCAAAGTAGGACTTCCATTTTTATTGAATAATGAACAAATTTAGATGATTTTTAAAGAGGAAACTTAACACATCTTGCAGGGATTGTTGACTATTTCTTAAACAGCGCCTTAAATGAGGATCTCAATATATAGCCACGATGCTTTGCTGCCTGCTACTGAATTTTGTTTGTTTGTGTTTGGAAATGTAGACTTGCAAATCTCATTCTTCCTGGGTGGAGAGAGGATAAGCTCTACATAATAAAGATCCAGGAATGCTTTTCAGAAGCCTTCAGTATGAGGAATGATGGCATTACCTAACCTGGTAGAGAATAAAATAAGTCATCATACTAGTCTTACCATTTGAACAGTTATATAACAACAACAACTAGAGCAACAATAAGAGTAAAACATAACCTATGATGGGGGCTTCTTATATTCTAAGACTCATTTTAAGACGTATACCTATACTATCTCATGAAAAGAAGAACCACAAAATACCCATGAAATATAAAGTGTTGAAACTTGAGGGGATAAAACATTACCTAGTGGGGAGGGGAAAGCCCTCTCAACAATGCAAAATCCTCTTGAAGAGTACGGCTCCTGGCCAAAAATGTATGAATGATTTTTTAGGCCTGACTGCAGGCAATTAAGGTGGCTTTACTTGACAGGCCTATTGAAGGAAGTTGCAGTCACGAACTCAGGTCCCTTTGGCTGGCCATATTTTTAGGCAGTATCTGCTGGCTTGGCCCAGGAACCTCCATTCAGAGGCCTCTCTATCTGGGCCTTGGCCTGAGGCCTTCCCCAGGAGTCTCTGCTGAGAACATCCCAGTTTAGGGAGGGGGTAGTAGCCCTGAAGACATATTTACATTCTAACTTAATACCCAGTACTTTTCCATTCCTAGCCCTTCCTTTCTTCCTTTCCCTCCTCCTCACCCCTGCACTAGACCATAAGCCTGCAGGAGCCTCAGGGTTCCCTCCAGCAGTGAGACAACACCCCCCACCCCCCTGTGTGTTGATACATCTGACTCTCATGTTATCATTCTGTATGAAAATAGAGGACCCTGGGAGAGCCAGGACTTTCTTTCCAGACTTGCTTTTCCTATGGCAGTAAGTGAATAAAGGCTAAATTGACTTTCATTTTGGCTTGTTGTCTCAATTGACTACTCCCATACCAGGCGGCTCAGCTCTCCCCAGCTCAGCCCTTGACATTTACTTTATAATGACAGTTCACATTTACTGAAGACTTCCTATGAGGCAGGCATTGTACCAAAGCCCTGGATATTATTTGATTTACTTTTTTGCTATAATCCTATTAAGCGGATACTATTAATGATCCTAATTTTAACACATGAGGAAATTGAGGATTAGAGAGATTATTGACATGTTCCAAGTTACTCTGCTTGAAAGTGAAATCATCAGGATTTGAACCCAGGCAGTTTAGCACCAGAAATCACTAGGTGATTCTGACCTCAATAAGATTCGTTTTCAGAGAAGAATAAAGCAAGGGACACATAGACAGTCCTAACGGTGTTTGAGCGCTCATTTCCTAAGTGTAGCTGCATTTGTGTTTTGGGTTCTTGAAAAACTAAAATTTATTTGCATAACTCCCCTCCACTTTTTTTTTTTTTTTTTTTTTTTTTTTTTTGCTTCAGCTATTCAAGTGGGTTTCTGTCATGTGGAACTAAAAGATTTATTGCTAATTACATGGAAGTTGTGCTAGGTTTTGTGAATGCATTCTATAACTACGTCAATGTAGGAAAAGGAAGATATTTTTAAAGGAGTGGGCAAAAAGTAAAGAACATGGGCCTGGGTGTTTGAAGGCCTAGCTTTTATTTCAAGTAAGGGATTAATGCAAATAAATTCTAAACTCTTTTCTCACAACTCACAGCTTTTTCGTGATTAGTTCTATTTGTGGATAGTTTCTTATAATATGAGCAAAGCAACGTCAAACATATATAAAGCCAACAAGGATTACTGGAATCACTTATATTGCTCTATTAAACTGCATGTTCCACAAAGGCAGTGATTTTTGCCTGATTTATTTACTGATGGACACCCAGCACCTATACAAGTCACAAATAATAAATATTTGTTGAATGAATGAATGGGTCTTATTTTTCTCAAAGAGTAAACTAAATCTCAGTTGCCGAGAGGACTTGGTGGCATGTGGGTTTTATCTCAAGGTAAGAAACAGATCAGTGAATTCTCATAAAATCCTATCTGGCTTTGTGATTCTACAATTGTTTCCAGGAATGACTGGATTCATACCAAGAGTCATTCCTGTGATGAATGAGAGGATTACTCATTCAAATTTTCCAAGTAACTCTCACCAGGAGCAGTACAATCAGCCATTGTAATCAGCTGATCTCATCCTAACACTGACATGACACTATTGTCTAGGTCACTGTGTAATCCTTCCTTTCTGGCTCCCTCTTTATCAGATGCCTGTGCTTATGCTCACCATGAGGATGGAGTACTGGTGTTTCGTGGATAACTTTGAATCATCAAATGATTGACTATGCCTCTGAGCGTTCTTACAAGCTTTGAAAATAATTTTTATTTCATTGCAAAATATTGCAAACATTCATGCAATGGAGACTCCCATAAATCAGGCATGTTTAGAAAGGCTGGCACACTTCAAAAAACAGTTCTTTGTGGATTTACATGTTTTTCTAATTACTTTTTAAATTAATAATCCTAAATACTTTCCCCATATATACTTCCACTGGTAATTATTAATAACTATAATCACACACACATGATAAGCATGAGAAAGGGCAGGGGTATTTGGAAGGGGTTAGGACTAACTGATCACAATAGCCTGCAAGAGACTTAGCAACAAATCATCTAGTGGACATTGATGCAGTAATGTGTATAGTGTAAATACATTATTTTCCCATCACTCAACATTTATAGTCAAGAAGATATTTATTAAATACCTGCTGTGCTAGTGTTACAGGATGCAAGGATGCATAGAACATCTTCTTACCTCCAAGGATTTATCTTTTTGAAATGACAAAGCAGAAAAACTTTAAAAAGAAAAAAAATACAACAAATTCCACTAGGCAGTATATTACTAATTTCTAAAAGACTGGCATAAATAATAAGTATTCAATATTTAAAGAAGGGAGATATCCATGAGAAAGGATCAAATCTCATCAAAGAACATGATTTAAAAAAGCAGACCATTGTGTAGCAGTTTGCCTACAAGATGGCCACAGATAATTCCTCTGTACCTGTGCATATGTACCAATCTTGCATCAAGAGGTAGAGTCCATTCCCTCTTGTTTAATCAGAGTTAGCTCTGTGACTTGCTTTTACCAACAGAATTAGGCAGAGGGGATGATATATGATTTCTGGGCCTGGGTCTTAAGAGATCTTGTAGCTTTTGTTTTCTCATTTTTGGAAGCCAACAATCAAGCAAAAAAAGGGTAGGCTACAAAACTGAATAATGAGAGACTATGCAGAAGGAAAAAGGGGTCACATAAAAGAAGCCTATAGGACCTCGGCCAACAGCCAGTACCAGTGCCCCAGACGTGTGTGAGACCATCTTGAATCTTTTGATTCTGACTGAGCTATCCCCGTCAACACCATGTGGAGCAGAGGTGATCTATCCCTATAAAGTCCTGCCTGAACAGGAGGCCTACTGAACCCTTAAAAATAAAAGTTTTTGTTTTAAGCCAGTAAGTTTTAAGGTGTTTTGTTATGCAGTAATAAATTATTGAAACACATGGTTTAGGGTTAATGATCACCTTTGCTTCTGAAACTGGATGGACACCCAAGGCTTTTAGAAGGCAGCAGACGTTGTACATATATAAAGAATAGTCTTTCATTTTCCCTATACTTTCTTTTTTATCTTAAAGCTTTAAAAAAAAAAGTGTCTTTACTGTAATTCAGGTAGGCATTTCTCTATGCACTTTCATCTTAGTAGTAACTGATTGAAACACTTTAGAATTATCTCTATTTTAGAAAATATGGCCAAATAGATCATGATTTGTTTTCTATGGCTGCTATAACAACCACAATCTCAGCATATGAAAACAACAGAAATTTGTTTTCTCACAGTTCCAGAAGACAGATCTGACATCAAAGCATGGGTAGGGTCACACCCTCTTGAAAAGCTCTAGGGCAGAATCTTTTTTCACTTCTTCCAGCTTTTTGTGGCTCCAGGCATTCCTTGGCTTGTGGTTCTTTAACTCTAAGCTCAGCCTCTATCTTCTGATGGCCATCTCCCCTTCTCTCTATCAAATCTCTCTCTGCCTTCCTCTCATAAGAATATTTATCATTGGACTTATGGCCAACCTGGATAATCTGTGATGTCTTCATCTCAAAATCCTTATCTTAATTATATCTGCAAAGACTTTTTTTTTTTTTTTCCAAATAAGGTCACATTCACAGGTTCCAGGAGCTAGTTTGTGGGCATACTAGTTTTTGTTTTGTTTTGTTTTGGTGGGGGAAAGAATTCGATTCACTAAAGATCACAGTTCATAAATTCTCATTTTAGTATCAAACTTTTTATCAAGACTTTTAGTTAAAACAATCTTTTTGGGGAGAAGTAGTTTTACAAGTTCCATATCCACCAGAGACAATTGATTTTTCTGCATATATTGATTAACTTAAGTTTCCTCAAATTAGAATTGAAAAAAGCATTTGCCAAACAGTGAAGAGTCTGCTCTTGCTACACCGCTCAGTTTAATCTTCTGTGGTACTTATTATCTGAGGCATTATTCTAGGTTTGAGTCACTAACTTCCTTACTTCCCCCAGTAGAATTCTGAGCTACTTGATGGCTGAAAGCATCTTTTTTATTCATTATAATACTGCTAGCACTTTTGTATCACTAGCATATAGTAGATAAGCAATAATTGGTTTTGACCTAAAATATCGTTTTATTTTTAATTTTTTTAAATTCTCAATAAATTGTCCTTGGTTTAATGGATGTATGAGTGAGCTTATATTATCCTTTAGATATACCTGGATGCATTTCAAATATACCTTTTTATTTGCTAGGTAAAATCCAATGTATGTATGGCTTTCTAAATCCAACTGTAGAAATTGAGGCTATGTGTGATTACCTATAGTCAGACATAGATATTCAAATCATAATGAGTAAAAGTGCACCCACTTCAAATATTTTCAAATAATTTCCAAATATGATCTGTATTTTATCAATATTTGAATTTAGTCAACATTTTTGTTGGCCCTTAATTTAATTACTTTATATTTAAATATATAATTTGTCTTAGTTATAATTGCAAGTAAAAAGAATAAATTTTTAGTGAAAGTTGGTCATTTGTTAAATATAATAAAATCTTACTATGAACACATAATATTTTCCACAGATGTGCTTATCACATCTACTATGTAAAGCATATGGATTTCTTAAGATATCTTTTCTTTTTTTTTATTTATTTATTTTTAAAAAATTTTTTTTTCAACGTTTTTTATTTTTGGGACAGAGAGAGACACAGCATGAACGGGGGAGGGGCAGAGAGAGAGGGAGACACAGAATCGGAAACAGGCTCCAGGCTCCGAGCCATCAGCCCAGAGCCTGACGCGGGGCTCGAACTCACGGACCGCGAGATCGTGACCTGGCTGAAGTCGGACGTTTAACCGACTGCGCCACCCAGGCGCCCCAAGATATCTTTTCTTAATGTAGAGAATCAATAGCCAGGTATCATTCCTGTCTTGCCAATAATAATCCAGATCACTGGTAACTGAAAATGAAATCATTAATTAATCTTGGCCTTCCATATATAGTAGGAATTATTCAGTGGGTAACAAAGAAAGTCTCTTACAGGAATGTTTTGTCCAACTGAAGATATAATTTTCACCTGGGAACTTACTCAAGAAGTTATCCCCCCAGAAAACAAAAACAAAAACAACAAAACAAATGGTAGCCTTTCTCCAAAGTCACATCAGAATAGAGCACCAGATGCACAAAGCCTTCAAGCCAAAGAATAAAGAAACAAATTCAAAATAGATACTTGAACAGTATCAGAAAATTAAAATAAAAACTTAGAATATAGACAAAACTTGAGACCATTCTCTTAGCTATACCTTTCTGAGAAGTATCTCCAGTTCTTTAATAAAAATCCATGTAAAAATCAATAACAGAATCCCATCATATGTGTTTATGAATTTTGTAAGCCATATAGTAAAATAGATGGGATTTTATTATACTTGTGGCTTAACATCAATGATTCCCTTTACTAAATTAATAAAATTCAGTTATAACTTATAACAATTATGAATCTTTAGTAGAGAAACAGGTAAGAACCTTCCCTTACACAATACAGCTTTAACAAGGTTTATTTCTTAAGAATATTAACTCAATCACTATACCAGACCTTTCTGTAAAATCCTCTGCTACCAATGGAGATGTCAGATGCTTTTCTTTATGTGAATCCATTTTGAAAATTTATTAAAATCTAAATTCAATTTCAAGGAGAATTACTTGGTTATAGTAAAAATTACTCTATGGTTTTGAGCAAATTAAATTATTTTCAAAATACAAATATATAGAAAATGTTCAGATTTAAAATTTTGTTCAAGATATGAATTTTTCAAGAAAAAATATTTATAGCAGTCATTGTATCTACCATTTATGGAGGGCTTACTGTGTTGAGTATTTACATTTATTATTTCATGTAATCTTGATCACCAGGCTCTCTGATGTATAAACTATTAAGTTCAGTCTTACAAAATTACTGACATTTACATTTTTGACCTGAAAATTGAAATTACCTATTTGTAATATGTAATGGGAATATATAGTACAATTTTGTCTTAGATTCTATTCTTTTTCATTTAATGCACAAGCAATCAGAAGATGATCTTTTTTTTCCAAAATGCTTTTTAAAAGCAAGGTTATTATAAAAAGTAAAATAGAACTGTAGATTTTGAGATTTATTTTGTTTCTGGCAAAGTTGTTTTCCCATCCAGAGGGAAAAAACTCTTGAAACACTTCAAACATCATCTCAATTCTCAAAAGTGTTATTCCAATATTTTATGCAGTCTAACTAACAGCTGGATTGAACATATTCTGAAATATATTTGGGACAGGAGGGCATAAAGTGACAAGCACTATTTTGTGAAGTCTAAATTTATTGAACTGAACACTATCAGAGAAACACCTGGACAGGTTAGCACGGGTGACTAGGATATTGTGCTAATGAGGGTGCATCAAAGCTTAATACTCGTATAAAGTAGAAAAGTAGTTTGGAGGGCAGAAACACTTTCCTTCCACCAGAACTTGCTCTGCTAACCTCAGTCAGCACTCCCATGCATATAATTAACCTCACAAGGAAAACTCCAGAGATGTAAACTGACTCATCAGAACTCATCATTACCACAGAAAAACAACTAAAATATGTGCCAACTACCAAACTTGTGAGCATTTATGAAATTCAAAATTCCAATATAAGCCTTTTCAACTTTTATTATGGAAAATTTTAAATATATATAACGAGAATTGACTCATGAACCAAAGTACTCATCACTCTGCTTAAGCAATTATCAACTCATTTTCAATCTTGTTTATTCATACCTGGCACTCTTTTTTATCACCATCCCTGTCAGATTTATTTTGAAATATATGCCAGATATTATACAATTTTATTTTTAACTATTTTATATTTCTTAAAATTGTGAGGTCTTTTATTTTTTATTTAAAAATTTTCCTTTAATGTTTATTTATTTTTGAGAGAGACAGAGACAAAGTGTGAGCAGGGGTGGGGCAGACAGAGAGGGAGACGCTCAGGCTCCAGGCTCTGAGCTGTCAGCACAGAGCTGGACATGGGGCTTGAACTCATGAACCATGAGATCATGAGCTGAGCCGAAGTCGGACGCTTAACCGACTGAGCCACCCAGGTGCCCCAAACTGTGAGGTCTTTTAAAACACAGTCATGATACCATTACTGTGTTCCCCCAAATTTATAATTTCTCAATATGATCAAGTGTAATCAGTATTTATTTTTTTTTATCCAAAATTTGGAAACCTTTGGAAACTACAGAAAATATAACTAATTTTTTGACACATAGATTGGAAAAGCAAAGCAATATAAATGAATGGAGAACTCACAAATAAAAAGACTCAAGAGACATGTAAGTTATTATTCAATATGGATCCTAATTTGAATAATCAAAGCAGTGCAGAGCCTGCTTGGGATTCTCCTTCTTACTCTCTTGCTGCTCCTCCTCCACTCATGCTGTCTCTTTCTCTCTCAAAATAAATAAATAAACAACGGAAATGTAAATAGAAGGTACATAGTGTCTGTCTCCTTCTCTCTCAGTAATATAATCAGCCATTAATGTTCATTTATTACTTTCATTAGTGTTATGGGCTGAATGTGTTCCCTTAAAATTCATATGTTGAAGCCTTAATCCCTAGTACTTCAGAATGTTTGAATATATTTGGAGACAAGGTCTTTAAAAGAGGTAATTAAGGTTAAATGAGGTCGCATGAATTGCCCCTAATCCAATCAGATCAGTGTAATAATAGGAAGAAGGAAATTAGGACATACAGAGAGAGACCAGAGATTTGAGGGCATGGAGGAAAGACCTACCATGTGAGAACACAGCAAGAGGTTGGCCACCTGCTAGGAGAGAGGCCTCAGAAGAAACATGCTGACACCTTGATTTTGCACTCCCAGCTTTTAGAACTGTGGGAAAATGAATTTTGATTGTTTAAGCCACCCAGCGTGTGGTACTTTGCTATGGAAGCCCTTGCAAACTAATATAATTAGTGACGGCAAAATGCCAACATTTTATTATTTCTTCTTTGTTATGAGGGATATTTAAATAAATGAAAAGCTTTTCTTTATTAATTATTTGGTTAATCTGTGGTGGACTTTGTCTTTACAAAAAATAAGTGGGTTCATCAGTATCCTTTAAAGAAGGTTATATCATTATAACTCATGATTTAAGTATATTTGGTAGTGAAATAGAAAGGGCTCTGGCTTCCTCTCCTAAAAATCCTGGAAGAACTACAGAGTGGAACATAGATTCCAGAAACTTAAACAACTTCACCATGGGAAACTTTGGGAAGGGGGAATATATACTGAAGCAGTGTGTTTGGAGTAACTGCAGTTGCAGGTTGGGAAAAGGGCTGCTGAACACAGCAATGAATGCGCAGCTTAGAGCATTTCTAATTCAGCTCTTGTCTCTTCCATGTGTTGAGCTGGACTATCATTGCCTGACCTCTCTCTGCTGAAATCTGATGTAGTTACCCATAGCTTTGATTAATTTATTGGAGTCGGGCAGTGTAAAGAACAGCAGAGTAGGGCAAAAGTTCTGTTGGGATATGGAATTGAAAAAAAGCCGATATAAGTTGTCCAGCTTTACGTATTTGCTTCTCCACCCTTTCTTTCTCCAGGCCTTTAGGGATAGAGGATTACAGCACCGTGATAATGCCTATTCCAATTGCTGCTACTTCCTTAAAGATTTTAACAATTTGTTTTTAGTGTGATGATAAGGAAATGACTAACTGTGGTTTTGTGGTGTGTGGAATTATTTTCCTAGAGCTCATCCCTTTCTCTAGCCTGGAACCTACTAAGAACAACAGAGACTAAAGTGCTTAGCCCTTATACATTATTAGAAAAGTATATTCCCAGATGATTATGAGCCCACAGGTCAAAATAATTATACATCTGGAGATTCAAAAGAGACTATAACAATCTGGACAACATTTTGTTAAGACTGTGAATGGCCTCAGATTTTACCCTACTTACATGGTAACTAACACATTATCTTGCCACAATTTTATGATGTTAGCAGAAGACTTCAGACTCCTGGGTTAGATACAAATGACTTTATTCCTCACAGCAACAGCAGCATCTGCATTGGCATCGGCATCGCTTTCTCAAGCCCTAGTCCCCACAAGATGATACAAAGAGGGCCAGAAATACCTGTGTAAGTAGTGTGTTGCACTGCAGGAGAGAAACCTTGAATTTAGGGTACCTACATCTTTTATAACAGGCAATAAGCATGCCTGCCTTTTGCTCCTGATGGAAACACTGTCTTTAATATACTGGACAGTAACCAAATCTTCCCTTTCCTGTGGAGAAAGACACTGGTTCCATATTCCAAGATTGTTTACTGTTCAAACATCTTTGAAAGGAGAGTTTACAATAAAAGCAGTAAGTGCCTTAGTTCATAAAAGTTACAAAAACACAAGACACCCATGAAAAATTATCTCCCAACATTTATAAAATATGAAGTTTCAAGTAGAAGAAAAAAATGACCCAAAACTCACAAGAGGAATATTTCAGAGGTAAGGAAATTATTAGCTATATGAAACAAAACCTTTTAAAAGGTAGAAATAGTGATATAAAGCATAGTATTTGTTTATATGATCCCATTTTTTTCTTTCTATTACTTATCACATGTACCTTGCTCAATATGTGGTATTTAGGACTTAGGACTTAAGCCTTAGGCAGGCTTAAAAATACTGTAAACCACATTGCCAACTGTAACATTTTGTGGTTTCATATTGAGGCATAACTATTTATGAAAATTTTAATTAGAATATATATTTCCTTTATAAATATTCTCAATTTCCTGGTGTAGATTATTAAATGTGTTCTGTTTCTTCTTTATGTCCACCACTAATAGACTTTGGAACATTGAAGAAATTCCTAAACATGCTTAGATAAGAAAATATACTACTCAATTGTACATTCATTAAATTATCCTTATTAGTACCACCTCATGAGACAGAAAGTAATCAAATTTACTGGAAAAAAAATATTTTACAAAGTAGAAAATTAACACATTTTTAAGGAGCGTTAACTCCTACCCACACACTGTCTTCCTTTGTTTCATATGGTTGTGAAGAAGTTACACTCATAAATATCTACAGTATGTTTTTATCTTCTAGGGACTTATTCATTACACAGAATGAAAACCATCCATTTCTGAATATGATAATCTCCAGGGATGTATTTAGCGAGGACGTTATGGAAGATTTCAACTGACTCTTACTATCAAAGAAAGGTAAAATTACATAATGCTGAATTTTTAAAAAAGTTAAACAAACAAAGCAAATAAGATACTTTCTGGCAAAACTCAAACCATGCCAACCAAATAGATATAGATCCAGCTGTATTTGCACCCCTGTATTTTAGTGCAAGTGTAGTTCCTTCCTGCACTATTTGCTCAGCCAATCCACCAATTATTCCTTTATAACTGATTGATAATATGATGGGTTATTAAGCATGAAACCACAAGAACCCTGTAAGCACTCTTGCTATCACTGTTTCTCTTATGTGGTCCATTGTTATCCTGCATGAGTTCTGAAATGGCGAAGTGATTTAATCAAAACATGCTGCTTTGACTGGAAACTGAATCTGAAAAGCTAATATGACATACCATTGGTTTCCTTAGGTACAAAGAAAAACACATTTCAAAAAAATGATATCAGTTAAGATGAATTTTCTTCATCTACATGACAACATCTGTTGGAGTTATAATGACCCAACTTGACAGTTCAATCTACCTGTCCTAAGTATTTAAGTGGAAAGTGACATGTAACAGACACATGATGGATTTTAAAACAAGAATTGGCATGGAAACAACAATTTGCCACTTAAGACAATGCATGCTAGCATGAAACTACCTAATAAGCTTTCTGTAATACAGACAAATCTTTCAAAGTCTAGCTATTGTTTCAAGCATTTTAAAATCTATTTTCTTGCAAATACTTTTATTACTTAAACAAAAGCAATTTGCTACATACTCTAGCAGCCTTGCCCAGCTGGCATACTTCATTTGAACTACAAAACAATGAGATGATTTTAGTGACCATTTTCTCAATTTTCTTAAGAGTGATTCATACCTAGTACCAGTCATGATGCATAGGAACTAAGTTAATTAATTAAACACAATAGATGCTTTAGAAATTAAGGCTTAATTCTCTGTGTGAGCAATGACTCTGGGGCTAACTACCACAAGAAAGATTTCAGTTACAGAAGAATTCTCTGTGTCAATTCAGATTCTGTGAAATAAACAACATCTATTAATCAAGAAAAGGGGGCTTTGGAGTAAAAAGATGTGTAAGACATAGTTCTTGTTCATAGTTGATAACATTTTATTGAAGAGATAATAAAATGAGCACAAGATAATCAGTCAAGAAGACAACATCCTACATAGGTACACTATATACTGATATGAAGGGTTACTACATTATAATGTGAAGTGATTAAATTGATAAATCATATTACCATTTGGAAGTGCAAAAGTGAAATTTTAAAAAAGAGGATGTTTTTTCTAGGTTGTTGTAGGAGAAAAGTACTTAGGAAAGAGGTGGCATTTGGAATTTGAGCAGGGAGTGAATAAGAACAAAAAATGGCAGGAAAAAAATATAGCTTGAGGAATAGCAAAAGCAAAAACACAGGTTTAAGGGTGAAAAATATTAGCAAGTTCTGAGACGAGAAAGGGATTAAAAGGACAGCAAATGTTCCTGTGGGGAAATGATGGGAAAAAAAGGGTGGATGCAGAAAGTGGGGAAAGACTGTGAGAGTTTAGGAAATGGATTTAGGATTTGAGATTAGAAAAAACAAATCTTCTAAAGTGAACACTAGTGTGTCTACACCTATCATGACAAGGAATATGAGGACACGCTGTAGGACCTTGGGCAGTGCAGTAATATGACTATCTACACAGAATGTTATGTACTTACATATCATACTACTATCCAATGCTTAGCACTGGCTGAGAGTTATATATATTTTACACATATTTTCATAATTATCTTACAAATTGGGCATTATCACTGAAGCTCTCAGTAGTTACTGCCATCTCCTGGTCCTAAACTGGTATATGATATATCTGCGATCATATTGCAAAAAGACCTGTCCACTTCCAGTGCTATTAAAGCACATGACATCCATATGACAGCAGTATTTATGGAAGATTAGTTTGGAAGCAGAGTGGAAAATGCAGTGAGGAGAGAAGATACTAGAGGCACAGAAACCATTTAGGAGGCAACTAAACAAGTCCTTCCATGAATGATGAAGGCCCAAAGGGAAGAGAAGAAGAAAGAAGTAATTAATGAAAGAATTAAGATTTAGAGAATAATGAGAAGTTGTATACAGTGCCATGGAATCGAAGAAAGGATACACCAACATAGAGGAATTTGTGGTCAGGGCAGTGAACTACAATGAAGAGGTCAGAATAATAATAAAATAATAATTATTATAATTCCCCTTATCAAGTGTGCATATACAATTCCATTTTTCCATTTTTCTGTCTTTTATTTCTTATTGTCAATTTACTTGTCAACTCAAAATTAACTTCCTGGTGAAAAAATTTCTTTGCCATTCCTTAGAAGGACAAACCACCTCTGAGACCCTTAGCATTTATATGTTGCTCTTTATCCATGTTATCTTGTACTATTACCTTGGTTTACTTGTGTTTATTTAGTATTATACAATAAGAATTTTCATTTTTTTATTTAAAAAAATTTTTTAATGCCTATTTATTTCTGAGAGAGAGAGAGACAGAGCATGAGCAGGGAAGGGGCAGAGAGAGGGAGATACAGAATCTGAAGCAGGCTCCAGGCTCTGAGCTGTCAGCACAGTGCCCGACACAGGGCTCAAACTCATGAACTGTGAGATGGTGACCTGAGCCAAAGTTGGACACCCAACTGACAGAGCCACCCAGGCACCACTACAATGAAAAATTTCGAGACAGGGGCCATCTATTTATATTAAAATATAAAGTGTATATTTACTTTTTAGTTACAAAAGAAATACACAATAATTATGTAAATATCAATACACAGAAAGTAGAATGGAAAGCATATGTGATGTGTATTTTCTTCCAGCTTTTTTAAAAGATGTAGAATTGATTTTTTTAATTTAGTTGGGATTATAACATTTGTAAGTTAAATATATGTATGATATATATGTTTATACATAGCCTGGTTATTGTGGCCCAAACTCTAGAACCAGACTGAGTAGAGTTCAAATCCTAGCTTGGTGATATACAACTAAGATTCTGAGTACTCTCCAGTCTTCTCCAGGTCTGTTGGCAACTATGAAATGGGAAAGGTGATGTCTCCTTCTTCAAAGTATTGTCATGAGGATTAAATCAATTAATGTGTGTAAGCCAGCTGTTGTTTTTGTTCTTATACCATCTCTTTGGGGGTACAAACCTACCTCCATTTTTAGTGGTGGTATTAATCTAAGTCTCAGTATTTGGCTTCTGAATCTAGTCTTCAAAGATCAGACAAGTCCATCCTCTGACCAGAGCAATTGGTCCAAAGATGGGAAAGTGACCCACACAAGGCCAATCAGAGCCTTCCTTTCACCCATTAGATATTTTCTGGAACAACTGGCTGAGAGGCATTCCCTGTTTGCATGGATTATTAAATATGGGGGCAGTGTCTAGAGTTGTCATTTTGTCACCACATGAGGAAAATCTGCCTGCAAAGGAGGCCAAAAAAGAGGAAAAGCAGTAATGGAGTAATGGAGAAAGGTAGACAGTTTCTTAATGACATTGCTTGAGATTCTGAATTCAACCAAATCAGGTGCTCTTCTCCTGGGATTCCCAATTACATAATCTAGTATGGCTCTTTTTTGTTTAAACTTTGAATTAGTTTACTTCAAACAAGCCCAATAGTCATAACAAATGTGATGCTTTTTGCTTTTAATATAAAAAGATATAAATATTTTTAAAATTTAGTTTTGGAATTATCAGCCTTTATGTAGGACCTACAATGCTCAATAAATACTTTATGAACCAGCATTTCAACACATCCTCTTGCATTATCATAGGAGATATTGCACATTGGTTTCCTAGTTCAAAAGGCATTTTGCTCAATTCTTTAACTATATTTGTGATCATCAAACAAATATAGGTAAATCATGTCATTTAAATGTATCAAAGGCTTTAATTTTAAATTAATTTATATCATTAGAGGTTTCTGAGCATCTACTGTGTGCCAGGAACCATGCAATCAACTGGGGAGATAAACATAGGTACGTCCCTGTCCTACCTTCAAGGTAGTCATACATACCCTAAAAGATAAATTACATAGAACAAATAGTTAAACATCATAAATATTACATATGGTAAACTATTAGAGTTGCATATAAAGATATATGAGGATAAAGAGTAAGGATTAGGGAAAACTACAAAGAAAATATAGTATTTGACTTGGGCTCCAATAGCTATGCAGAAAATTTGAAAGTACAAAACATAAGGAGGAACACTCTGGTTTCAGAGGAATAACATGTGCAAATGCAGTATATGAAGTGTTTGAGGAGCAGTGAACAATTCCATGTGATTAGACTATTGAGGACGTGTGTGTGTGTGTATGTGTGTGTGTGTGTGTGTGTAGAATTAAAGAGTAAGAAAATGTTAAGTGATAATAAAGCTACAGATGAGGATAGAGATTAGCAATTTATAAGAAACCTTGCATGTTATTTAAAAAACTGGTCTACATTTATGTACCTGAAAGCCAGAGAGATTGCTAAATAGAGAACACCATCTGTGTTTCACAAATATATGTATCTGCTCTTTGGGTGGAAGGTGAGTGAGTGGTAGGGTCAAGGATTAAGAAGAGAACATCTATTAGAAAGCAACAACCCTAGGATAAATTATTTGGGTTTAACCTAAAGGAGTTTCAGTGAGGATTAGTAGAAAGGGGAAGTATTTAAGATCCATTTCAGAAACAGAATCAATAGGCTTCTGTGCCAGATTGCAAAGCAGCATGAAGAGAATGTGCACTGGAGATGGCTATCTGGATCCTAATATGGAACAAACAGAGGGATTACATTTTCATAACCCGATTCTCCTAAAGTGGAAAATACCTTGATTCTGCTATCGATGCTCTTTGTGTTTGTAAAATATTTATTAAAAGGGAAATAGATGTCCTTGTGCATATATTAATGCAGGGATAGAAAATTAATTTTTAAACACTTAATAGAAAATGCTCTTATAGTAGGTCAAATCGTGACTGCCCAAAGATATCAGATTCTAATTCCTGGAATTTGTAAATGTTACCTTATTTGGAATAGAATCTTTGCAGATATAATTAAAGATCTTGAGATGATGGTGTTATCCTGAATTACATGAGTGGACCCTAAATCCAATGACAACCATCCTTTTAAGAGTGAGGTGGGGGAGATTTGACAGAAGGAAGAAAAGGAGGAGGCAATGGGGCCATGGAGAGAGATTGGAGTGATGCTGCCCTAAGTGGAAGAATGTCACCAGAAGCTGAGAGAGATTAAAAAAAAAAAAAAAATGGATTCACCCTCCAGAGCTAATGAAGCCCTGCTGACACCTTGATTGAAAATTCCGTTTTAAGTCAATTTGTGATAATTTGTTAAGGCAGCACAGGAAGCTAATATACTCTATTTTAATCGTGTTTAGGACCTGCCACAAAATCAGAAATTGTGCACGTATACAGTATTTAATAAACACATGTTGAAGAAATGTAACCCAAACCCTCTCTGTCTCTCTCTCTCTGTCTCTGTCGCTCTCTCCCTACTTTTAGAAGGAATACAGCCTGTCTTCTAAGTTATTAAAACTTTGCCGACTCACTAACCCCAGGAAAGAGCAGGAATTCTCAAATTTTCCTATTCAACTTTTTACTTTTGCATGCTTAATTTATAGTAAGAATCATCCAGTTTCATGATTGTGATCACTTTATTCTTATTCTAACTGAATATGTCATTTACTTAATAGCTGACTAGCTTTTCCTTAGCTTTAAAACACCTCCTTTGGAAAAGTTTATTTTTGTACCTAACTATACTTCAGGCATAGTAAAATGCTTTCATTTCTAAAAATAATTTTCAAGTATTTATAGCCTTATCAAATTGTTCCCCTAGTTAAGAGTGTCATTATCTCCCCTTCCTTAAAATTCTCCTTGTCCTGTCCTGCCCAATATCTTCCAGAGATTGCCAGTTTCCTTGTTATGTTTCACATTTCTGGTAAGCAATAATTACAACTTTAACCACATCTTTTGCTAAGAATTCACAATCACTTTCTCATTTGGGGTTGATTATATCTACTAACTGGGATGAAATGATGTTCTTGCCTTATTGAGACATTATTAAGTTAGCTTTGTGATCTAATGGGTTTTGAGAACTTCTGTAGTTTGACGATCTTTAAGCATTAACACTATAGAATTTCCTTTTGTGATGAAATCTTTAAATAAAATTGTATTGTTCTCTTGGTTTTTCTCTAAAATAAACTCACATATTTATACAGTTTTTCTGCAATCACTGGTGTCTCCTGATAAATTATCTGCTCTAATTCACTCAACTTCATATTATTCTTTTTCCAAAAGATAATAGAACATTTAGTGGTAACTCAACCTAAAACCCACACCTATGACATTTAACTGAAGATCTTAACTCAATTCATTAGTTCATTGACATTAATCAACACTCTTCTTTGTGTCCTTTCAACCAGCTTACATTTCATTTAACAGTGTTTTGCAAGCCAACTCAGATTAATTTTGCAATCAAAATTTCACATGGCATTGTCTCCAGTACTTTGCTAGAAGTCAAGATGCATTACATCTACTCCACTCTGTTCATTTACTAAGGCTGTAAAGCTATCAAAAAGCAACCAGCTTTGTCTGGCACAATTTGTTCTGTATTAACCTATTTATTTTACTTATTTCTCATGGCTGTGTTTTCCTTTCTCAGGATATTTTAAACCAAGCATGTGGTGGCATTTTCAGAATAATTTTCTATTTCGGTAATTTCTTAATTCAATCAATTAAATTACTTAATTAATTTTTAAGAAATCAATTAGACATTTTTATTCAAAATATAAAGAGTTTTATAGATTGAAAAAAAGGATTTAACTTAATGTAAAGAGAGAGGCCACTTAACTTTTATGATGGCATGAATTGGTGGACTTAATTTATGGTGATTGGGTCTGAGACTTAATTTAGCAGTATCTGCCTCTGATACAGAAATTCTCATGGAAGCTTTAATAGGAAATAAAAATAACAATACAGTCCCCATAACTCAGGTTAGAAAAAGGACATACAATACATTCTTATAGAATTCCTATTGACTAAATTGATATTGGCAATGGATTTAAAAGCATATATTTTATCCATGTATATTCCATATGAAAATGGAGCAAGGCAGGTTAGTCCAAGGAACACTATAAATATACCTTGATTATCTTTATATTATATATTCCCCTTGAATATGCCCAGGAGTAGGACATAATAATTATTCTAAATATATATGTCTTTATCAGCCATACATATTCTTTTTCAGTTAGCACAAGAAAAACAGAAATACACTTTTATTCTCTCCACATAACATATGCCCTTTGCTTATGACCAATTTTAGGCTGCAAAAGCAATATGGAACAGAAAGCACTCTGCCATCCTGAGCTATATAACTATCTTCATTAATAAGGTACCCCTTGTCTAGCCCTTCTACCACTGCCTTCTCAGTTTCTCTTTTTCTGCATATATATGAGAACTGCTACTCAAATCAGGAACCATGGAAAGGTTAAGGAAGTATAAGGGGTTAGATGACTATGGTTTTCATTCTGGAAGACTTAGCTATTGACAGGTAAACAGTGTAAATTAGGTGGTGCGGGAATAAATGATCTGTCTTAAGTAGATCAACTAAGTTCAGTAAATCTCAGTCCAAACAAACACCATACCAGTGGAATGCCTACTCAGTGTGGTAGATTTGATTCAATGTTGAGCATACTAATTTGATCTTAAACTTTATATCTGAGAAAGAAAAGTTGGTCATAACCAAATAGACTACAGGGGGAGTTAAGGATGCTTCATCTTTTTCTGTTGACAAAAACACAGGTTGGGCAGGATAGTTTGTACAAATGCAAACAAATAAACAAAAAACCATTGCACCCTAAAGAAATGGAAATATCACAATGAAGTTGCAGAGGTAGTGCTTATCTCACCTAAATATACTGATTGCATTAGAAAAAAACATTGTAATAACCTAATTGTTGTCTTCCAAACAGTGCAAGCCTTGGTGAAACATAAGTAATGAACCAAAAGGAGCACAGGCTGAAAGAAAGGTGAAGATACAAAAGATGAGATGGTATTAAAAAAAAAAAAAGTACTTGAACTGCAGAACAAAGGTAAAAATTGTAAACAGAGTATAAATGACATACCAGAATTAATAAATTACTCACATGAAGAATGAAAACTCTCTGGGAACGAAAAACTAAAAGAAGAAGAAGGAGGAGGAGAAGGAGAAGGAGAAGGAGGAGGAAGAGGAGGAGGAGGCAGAGGAGAAGGAGGAGGAGGAGGCAGAGGAGGAGGAGGAGGAGGAGGAGAAAGTAACACTGAGAAATTTGACCTGTAGAGACAAAAAATGCAATGCAAGCTAGGACTTTTAGATTTTGCAGAAGAGACTAGGTCAATGAAAATAGGTTTAGAACCTAAAGAAATAATGGAAGAAGATTTTGCTAAGCCAAGAAAGATAGTCTGTACATAAAATTTTATCAAATTATAGGCAAAATTGAATTATATAAAAAAAGCCCATGTTTAGGCTTAATCTAGTGATTATTTTTAATTTTCAAGTTATAAAATTTTTTTCTACATCCATTTAAGCACAAAAACATTATCTGCAAAGAAACAAAAATAAAACTAGTTTCAGATTTAAATAAAGGTAGCTTCAGTTTTCTTTTCCAAGGCAAATGTCAGATGAAAATGCAAATACGTCTTCAGATTTTTAGAAAAAAAAAAAAAAACACTCAAGAATGCCAAATTGTTATTCATGAGAAAAGGCAACAAGAAAGGATTTTAAAATTGCAATGAATAAAAAATATATATGCCTTTCTTTTTTTTTCTATTCTTCTTTTGGCAAGAGAAATCAGCTGAGATGAATGTGGGGGGGAATCAAAATCCAGAACTAAAGAATGGAAAATATAAAAAGAGATTGGAAAAGAAGCTGGGAAGCAAATACATACATGAAGCCAGGTCTAAGAAAAAGTAATCAGTATCTTTGCAAAACTGGATGCAAAAAAACAAAAATTCTTGAAAAACATTTTTGAATGAAAAATATTTTCGGATGGATGAATATGATATATATGGAATTATTATCTATCAACAAATGTTTTCTTCCAAAACTACATTTGGAAGTGAGGCAGTGAAGAGGAAGGAAGGGGTGCCTTAATCTTCATACCTGAAGAGAGACCAAAATAATTGTTTCCTTACTAGATATTATAATTAAGGTATACTGGGGTGCCTGGGTGGCTCAGTCGATTAAGCGTCTGACTTCTGCTCAGGTCATGATCTCCTGGTTCATGAGTTTGAGCTGCACATCGGGCTCTGTGCTGACAGCTCAGAGCCTGGAGCCTGCTTCAGATTCTCTGTCTCCCTCTCTCTGTTCTTCCCCCACTCATGCTGTCTCTCTCTTTGTCTCATAAATAAATACAGGTTAAAAACATTTATAATTAAGGTATATTAATTTAAATAAACTTAAATACATCCACTAGATAAATTAAAAATGGGATTTGTACATCCTAAATCACAAAAGAAGATAAATATATACACTGCAAAAAATAGGGGTGCCTGGGTGGCTCAGTCGGTTGAGCAACTGACTTCGGCTCAGGTCATGATCTCAAGGTTTGTGAGTTCAAGCCCCGCGTCGGGGTCTGTGCTGACAGCTCAGAGCCTGGAGCCTGCTTCAGATTCTGTGTATCCCTCTCTCTAGCTGCCCCTCCCCAACTCATGCTCTGTCTCTCTCTGTCTCAGAAATAAATAAACGTTAAAAAAAAAAAAAGAAAATATAAGCATGTAAGCACACACAAAACAGTAACAACAAGACAAGGATTAAGAAAGACAAAAACCACATATGCTATTGCCAGAAGTATTTTGATTTATGTGATTTTGTCTTCCAGCCTCTGCTTAGGATGTAAAAAGCTGGAAAGAGCATTACTCCCTTCCTCACAAGAAAGAAGCCTAACTCTTCTCAAGCCCATCAGGGAACTGAGACGTCAGGTCAACCTCCTAGCCTGAAATACAAGAAACAATAGGCTCTTCCAATGACAAAGAGGGATGACTACAGGCTTAGCTGGGGAAGGGCACAGAAGTAAGATGAGGTCACCATAGAAGGGGATAGGAAGATTTCTGCTGATTTCTAAAACAAATTGCAGAAACCAAGTGTGGGCTTGCAGAGAGTGCGTAACTTGCTTAAACAGACATGAGTATATACTTAGAAGAGTAGGACTGCTGGCAGCCAGACTCAATGGCTGTCTGTTTCCAGCTTGCAGGCTCTTTTTCATGGACTTGACCATAGGTTTACAAGAAAGACTGGGGACAGAGAGAGACAGACCAGGGGAAACTTCTGTCAGTAACAAAGTCTTATGGAGGGGATAGCGACTGTTGTGGGAAACAGACAAAGCCTCATCCAGATCTCTCTCTTCTACATCCCTTATGGAACAAAGCTTTAATCCACTGGGAGAAGGGCAGCAGAGCCTGTTGTCCAGGGTACAGACGAAAGAGTAAAAGAAAAAAAAAATCCAATCATTCCAGAGGGGTAAAATTTCTCACTAGCATAAAGTGTGCCAAGTATTTAAAGCCAAGTTTGGGAGAAGGATGGGCAGGATCACTGAGAAAACCACATACTCAGTCCAGGAACACAGAATCTGCCTAAGCCTAAACTCCTCCACCCTCCTCAGATTAACAAGTGTTGAATACCAGGTAACTACTCTCTACTACACAGGGAGGGGCAAAGGTATAAAAAAATAAACTCTCAGAGGCACAGGCTCACAGAGCTACCCAATGTTGACAGGAACAGTGAGAAATTCTGTCTCGTGACCCAACCTCCAACCTGAGCACAAGATAGTCACGAGAGGACCTGAAACTTGTGGTGCATTGAATGCAATAAGTTACAACAAAGTCTAACTTGATATTGACTCTTGACTTGATTGATTTAACACCCCATAATAAAAGCCTAGCAGAAGAAGAGATATGCCCATTTCCAGGCATAAATAGTTTTACCTCAGTCTCTACTGTCCTTTAATAATGTCCTCTTTTCATTCAAATATTACAAAACACATTAAAAAAGCAAGAAATAAAAATACTGTTAGGAAATAACCAATCACTGAACCAGATACGGATATGACCCAGATGTTGGAACTAAAAAACAAGATATCTAAAATAACCATGATTAATATAATGAGGCTCTAATGGAAAAAGTGGACAGTATGCATAGACAGATGGGAAATTGTAGCAGATGGATGGACTGTATTAGAAAGGATCAAATGGAAATTTTAGAAATGATAAAAAAAGATAACAATAAACCTGTCACAATAGAGATGAAAAATGCCTTTGATGGGTTTATTAATAGATTTGAGAAGCCATGAAAAGACAGTGAACTTAAAGAAAAAAATTACTCAAATCTTATGAAGCCAATGCAGCATATAAAAAGGGTAGCATTATAGTGTCTAAAAGCCTCAGTTTGAAGGAAGATTATCTTGGGCTCAAATTCCATCTATTTATTAGATTGTGACTTTGAACAACTTACATAAATTCTCTATGCTTCAGCTTTATACCTCAATAAATGAGATAATGATCAGACCTACTTCATAAGGTTCTTGTGAAGACTAGATCAATCACTATATGTAAAACTTTTAATAACTGTATATGCCCACAGCAAGTGCCAATAATTGTTAGCTATTGTTATTACTGAACAATTAAAAAAATACACCAGTGAAGCAAGTTATGTCAGACAAAATCGAATTTGAAGAAAATTATTAAATATGGTAAAATGTAACAAAAATATAGCTGATGAAACTTTATACACTAAAAAGCACAAGTGTACAAAAAACTCTCAGAAAAACAAAGAAACAAAGAAATATATATAAAGAGAGATATACATAAACTGATATAGATAGAAATGTATATGAGGTAGAAGAGTTGTCCATAAACTGATAACATAAAAAAAATATATAAAGAATTTAAATAATATTTAATTTATATAATTGAATTCCTCATTGTGAAATAATTTATATACCCTGTAGAGAATATGGCATATTTTGTATGCATCCATGAAATATTAACTTTATATTAGTCAACCAAACAACTGTAAATATTCTGAAATTCTGAGCATGTTACAATTGATAAGTGTGATAGTTTACATTGTCTGGCAAAAATGCAATAATGATAACATTAATAACATATATTTTTTTAAATTACTAAGAGGAGATATAAAGTTCTCTACCAAAAAATAATTGCTATAAAGGGATGCCTCACATATTTATAAAATAGAAATACTGGCACTACAAATCAAAACATACACAGTAAAGCTAAAATGATCTCAGCTGAATATTCAAATAAGTAGCATTTTTAAGTACAGCAAAATTAAAATCAATGGACTAAATATCCCACTTAAGAAGCCAGAAAGAGTGGCAAAATAAATTCTTTGCAAGGTAGAGAATGGAATGTATAAAAGAAAAAAAAATAAAACTAATAATTAGAAAGACGAACACAGTAAAACATATAAATTAATATAAAAATTGGTTCTTTCAAATGATTAATAAAATGTACACGTTTTTTATAAGAACAGTTAGAAATGGAGAAGGAACACAAAAATAAACAACTTGAAAAACTGAATATTGTCACAGTCATTAAGCAAAGTCTAGGAACAAAGCTCTGCTAATGAATTTAAAAATCTTCATCAAAGAATTCTATTATTAAAGATGGTTTACATAACAAAGTCTGTCTTAAGAAGATGTGGGAACAGATAACAAACTTTGGGGCAGATAATGTCTACACTATTGAAAAAAATTGTGAAGACTAGGGAAGAAGTAATTCTTTCTGTGGTGATTTCATTGTATTACTGGCCCCAATCTTTCACATCTCTCTGTATCTGTGTCCTTTGTTCACACCTTCCCATGCTAACTCTGGGCTTGGCTGTCATTTGCTTATCCAACGGAACAGTAGCAAACTTCATGCCAGCTGAAGCTTTCAAAGGCACATGCAGGGTTCAGCTTTCTTGGACCTCTGTCTGGAAGAACTAGTTTGCTGGAGGGATGTGTGAGACACATGAAGGAGAGATGAATAACCACAGCTGAGAATATCTTATATCTATCCTCTCTCAGGTGACCTGCCAACTGACCCAAATGATACCCAAGCTTAGTCAGCTAAGTTAAGCCAAACCATATCCACATAAGCAGAACCAACCTAACAGTCCATATACTCATGAGAAATAATAAATGTTATTATTTAAGCACTAATTTAGAAATGGTTCCTTACACAACCTTATTATAATGATAGTAGCTAATATTCTTCCCAATTGTTAAATATGATCAACATAAGCCAGACATCAAACTATGACAAAAATAACAATCATAGACTATTCAGTATACACATACTAAATATATATATAAGAGGCAGCTAAAATTTTGGCAACTGCTAAGTTCATTTCCTTACATGCCTTTATGATTAGAAGAGTAAAAATGAAAATAATGAACTAAGCACTCAATTCAATAACTTAGAAAAAGTATCATAAAAGCAATTTCCCTAAAGGAAGGAAAACATAGTAAAAGCAGAAACCAACATATCAGAAGTTCTTAAAGTAAAATCAATAATTAAAATAAAAATTTAGAGGAAAAAATGCACATTAATATAACCCAAAACAAAAACATAAAGAAGTAAAATGGGTTTTAATGAAGTTGGGGAAATGGGCTGGTGTTCTTGTTTTTAAGTACATTAAGAGTCATATTAAAGATTTCAAAGCTGATAAAAGTAGTAGAGGAAAGACACTGAAATTATAAAATTTATTTTGGCAGAAAGTGGCAAGTACCTGGCCAATAGGAGATGCTCAAGAAATATGTGTTAAATTCATAAAAGCCGGTGAGCGGATGAGTTCACATTTAATATAAAATATTTTAAATGTTTATGATTTTATGTGATTTTAAATTATGTTTACATTTTATAAAGCTCTTTCTGGGTACGGTTTGAAAAACAGATGGCGGCCCACCCAGAAGAAGGGAGACAAGTCATGATGTTCTGGGTAATGGCTAATGGGGGCGGCAGTGGAATTTGAGAGAAGGAAATAAATTGGAGCTCTAGGTAAAAGAATCAGTAGGGAGTGGTGACTTCTTGGTTGTGGGCAATGATCAAGTATGACAAGTCTAAAGTTAATGCCTTGAGTCTGTGTACAGATAATAAGTCCAGTTATAAGAGGTGATATGGTGGTCAGTAGTGTTCTATACCAACTATCGTGTTCCTGTCTTCTTCAAGTTGCATAGTCAACTCATACTTTCCTGCATCTCAGTGGTTGATTACACTTGTTTAGAGCAATTTTGACCAAAAAATTGTGAGATAAAGTAAAATGTGTCACTTTCAGGATGAAATTTTCTTTTTTGATGCAAGCACTTGCAGAGCTGTCTCTTCATTTAACTGCTGAGATTATAAACTAATTCCAGGCAGTGATTGTTCTGTCAGCCTATGGACCAAAGATAGCCATGATTTTTATTTTTTTTTTTAAATTCTCCTAACTAAGGGGTGGAACTTAGTTTTCCGCTCTGTAAATTATAGGATTGACTGCTTAACTAATAGAAGGTAGCAGAAATGATGTTGCATCAATTTCAGATCTAGTTTTAAAGGGAATTGGCAGGGCACCTGGGTGGCTCAGTTGGTTGAGTGTTCAACTTTGGCTCAGTTTGTGGGTTCAAGCCTGCCTCAGGCCCTGTGCTGACAGCTCAGAGACTGGAACCTGCTTTGCATTCTGTGTCTCCCTCTCTGTCTACCCCTCCCCTGCTCTCTCTCTCTCTCTCTCTCTGTCTCTCTCTCTCTGTCAATAAATACAAAATTTAAAACTAATCAATTTTTTGGCAATTCCACTTTCTCCCTCTTGGAACATTTGTTCTTGGGACATGACCTGTAGGAACCCTGCTGCCATGTTATAAGAAGCTCAAGCCACATAAACAGACTACATGTATGTTTTCCAGCAGATAGTGTCACTGGAGCCCCCAGTCAAATTTCAGCATCCACTGCTAGCCATGTGAGTGAGTTGGACAATCCAGCCAAATCAGTGCCACAGGTGACTACACCCCCAGCAGATACCATGTGAGTGGAAGATTCCCATTGAGTCCATTCAAACCACAGAACCATGAGAGGTAATAACATGCTGTTGTGTTAAGTCACTAAGTGTTCTTACACAAAAAGAAATAACTGAAACAGCCTGGATCCTGGAATAAGAATGTTGATGACAGGGAGTAGATAGAGACCACTCTCTCCACACTATTCTTATAAAGCATGAGGAAGGAATAAATCTTTGTGGTGTTAAGCTATTGGGATTTTCAGGTGTTGGTTGTAATAAAATATCCTAGCCTAACCTGATTGATAAATACAAGATACGCTATACTGCAGAAGTAACAAGTTTGCTTGGAAATTTAAAAATAAGCTCATTTTTATACACCTAATGGGCAACTGGGTAAAGATGTCCAGAGGCATGTAAGTCTTACACGTAGGAAGTCTAGTGTCACTCTAGGCTTTTATTAAAGATGTATATATCCATGAACTACCCTAGGAAAGTATATAATCTGGACTTTACAGTGATTTTAGTGCAGTTGAAGACTACATTAAATTTTTGTAAGTCTTGACTTTTAAACGATAAATCATTATTATAACTATATAAAATAACTGTGAAACAGAAATTGGTAAAGTATAGTCTTCATCCTCAGGGGACACTCAGCCTTTTCTAATAGATACTAATACATAATGCAAACTTTTGCCTTAAAAAATTTTTTCCTATTATGTTTCTTCCTATTTTCTTCCCATTATGTTTCATCTTATATTCAGTCATTTCTGCAGCCTGAAGATTCTGTCATTCCCAAATTTATGTCAATTAAATATTTGATTAGCATGACACAATCTGTATGTTTCAATAACTGGTCAGTTTAATGCCCAAATAATATAAGATTCTTCAACTGATTACTGAAAATTAGAGATTCTGAAAACTAGTTAAGGGTTAATAGAACAATATTAATATTCTACATGAATAGGTTATATCAAACAATCTCATCTAAAAGCACATGGTGTCACTGGACAGGTAGATATTGGGACTAAAGATACCCCCTTACATTTAATGTCTGTCTTCTATTCTCCATAACTGTGGAAAGATCACCAATCTTGTAGACTTGCTTCAAATAGTAACTGAGTTGATAATTGTCAAGTATTTTCTTTTTAAAAATTTCTTTAATGTTTTAATTTATATTTGAAGGAGAGAGAGAGAGAGACAGAGAGTGAGTTGGGGAGGAGCAGAGAGAGAAGGAGACACAGAATTCAAAGCAGGCTCCAGGCTCTAAGCTGTCAGCACAGAGCCCGATGCGGGACTCAAACTCACAAACTGCGAGATCATGACCTTAGCTTAACCGACTGAGCCACCCAGGCGCCTATCAAGTATTTTCTACAGTGCATGGCATATATAAGTGTTTATTCAGTAACTGGAAAAAACCAATAATAATTCAGTAATGTCAGTTTCAAGTTCTCACAATAATACAGGGTGTAATCAAAGTTGATAGGTACATTTTCTTAAACACAGGATTCATTTTCTTTCTACGGTGAAAGTTATCCTCTTTCCTGTCTAAAGAAAAAAAGTTTGGGGCGCCTGGGTGGCGCAGTCGGTTAAGCGTCCGACTTCAGCCAGGTCACGATCTCGCGGTCCGGGAGTTCGAGCCCCGCGTCAGGCTCTGGGCTGATGGCTCGGAGCCTGGAGCCTGTTTCCAATTCTGTGTCCCCCTCTCTCTCTGCCCCTCCCCCGTTCATGCTCTGTCTCTCTCTGTCCCAAAAATAAATAAAAACGTTGAAAAAAAAAATTTAAAAAAAAAAAGAAAAAAAGTTAAATGAAGTAAAGTAGCATGGCTTTCCCTTTGTCATCTGTTAATGTGTCACCCTCAGCCCCAAGCAGGAGACTTTCTTCTTTTTATTACTTTCTTGATTTAAACATGCTTTTTAGAATTCCTTTTCATTTCCTTTGGAATCTTTCTCAATTCCATTTTTGCTTTAAACTAACTGGCAATTTTCTTAGGTGTATAAATTATTATTTTGTCATCATTCTTGCTTACATACTCCTACTTCCGTCATTTTACATGTTCTCATGTTCAGTGGCAAGCTCCCTGGGCAGCTGCATTGATCTCTTGCAGGCATCTCAACATTTTCTTCTTCATCAGGATCACCTGCAATCATACGGTCCAAAGTCCATTTGTGATAGTCTCTCTTTCCTTTTGTGGCATCTTCATCTTATTGATATATAGACTTCTAACCATTCTTTCTCTAAGCTTTCTGAAATGTGGATTTTTAATATCTAGCAGGTTCCGACTCTGTGTACTGCTTTTTTTTTTTTTTCCTGGCTTGCTCATACTGCAGGATTGAATAATTCATTTTTTTCCAGGGTTCCTGATCTTTTTACTTCTTTCATCAGTTCCTCTCTGTTGGTGGGAAGTAGGTCTAGTGACTGGTCCCCCTTTAAGTTTAGAATTGATTCAAATATCTTGTTTCCACAGAATGTTCTCCTGGATGAATAATGGAAGTTCCCAATAGCTATTATGTTTTGCCTCTAAGCCAGTTTGGTGATATGAATATATGACTCTTGTATTCAGGCTCATCTGGCTCCCCGAAGTACATCCTACTATGGAAACAATTCTGTTCCACTCTCCTTTGAACCTCACCCAGACACTAACATGTTTTCATTATTTCCACAGGAAGCTCTTCAACAGCTCTGCTTTATTTCTGGCTTCTTGTCTGCTTCTGTTGACAATAATATATCCTTGCTGTGGATACTCAATTTCTGACAAATTGATGGGGTAGAGAGTCAGGGAGGCAAGACTGAAATTAGGATAGTTAGTGAAGCTTTAATCCCAACATCTTCATTACATACTGCCTGGACTAACACTATGTTAAATAACAATAACAACAAAAAATGGTCCTACTGTATAGAAATACATTTCCTTGTTCTCCATTTTCTTCTTCATCCCTATAGGGGAGAGCCATTCTTCTGCCCATGAATAAAATATTTCTAGAGTGAAATTGAATGCATCAGGCCATAATTATGTTTGTCATTTGCTACTAAGACAACCCAACAGATAGTTGAGTGTAGGGCTTTGGAGCCAGACTGCCTGGTTTATAACCCACATGCACCACTAACTAGTTGTGTGACTCTGGTAGATCATTTAACTTCTCTCTGAATTGGCTTACTTATCCATCCAATGAGGATAAATATAGCCTCACATTCATAAGACTGTGATGAAGATTAACTAAGTTAATATATATAAAGTGCTAGAGCATGCCTGCATATGATGAGGGCTATCATTTCTATCTGACAAGTGTACCTGGCTTAGAATGCTACCATGCAGTGATAGAATGACTGCAAGCTTCAGAGATGGGTATTAAGTCTTCCTTGGTCTTGCTATTTATTAGCTATGTGGCCTTAGGGAATGATTTCATATTCAAGCTTCTGTTTTCTTTCCTGTAAAGTGATGATGAAAGTATTTCACAGGATTGATGTGAGCATTGATGTGGATGTGGCATAGAAGATGAATTTAAAGTGTGAGGCATAAGATAGACACTCTTCCTCTGGGAGTTGTTAATGTTTTTAAGACTCTCCCTGCCCTCCAGGAGTTCATATCATGTTTAGGAGGCAGGAGTAGGTCATAATTAAGTTTTGCTGTGAAGTTAAATAGATTCAGGTTTAAATTCTGGTTCCGATCTTTACCAGCTATGTAAATTTGGGAAAGTTACTTTGAGTCTCTCATTCCTGTCCCTTATCTATATAATGGATATTCACTTGACATTGTGAGAATTAAGTGAAATAATATAAACAGAGAGTTTATCACAATGCCTGGAGCATCATAGTTGCTCTATTACCATCGAGTTGTCTCCATTGTCATGAAACCATTTTCTAACTAAAACCTGTAGATTTGCCTACAAGGATAAAATGCAGTGAATAATGAACATCAAAATTCTGGTTGGCTTGATAGTTACATTGCCAAGTACAAATGAATAATTCAGAATTTTATGGTACATATCAATTTCTGTGAGTGTCAATGGCCTCAATTAGTTTCAAAGGGCTGATTCACTTTGGTTTATGATAAGTTTCAATCACAGAATCTGCAAAGGTGTGAATCAGATGCTGGGATTTTGTGACAATAGTGTGGGTTGTCACTCTACAAGGCCCTTTTTGGTAGAGAACTGGATTTCCTAGAAACCTCTATCACTACTAAGTAACTGCATCAGTGAGAAGGAGGAGTGAAGTACTTGTATGTATGAAGATATTTGCATTTCCAGTATTTTAAAAAAGTGATGAACATTAATAAATTATTATGGTTACAATTATTTCAATAAGGACTAGGATTTGATCCCTGATTCTGTCAGTTACTAGGTATCAGACTTTATACTAAACTCCCAGGGCTTCAAAAAAAGTATATTAACCCCCACATTATAGAACTATTACGAAAATTAAAATATAAGGTATGTGAATGCAACTGGTCTATACATGCTACTCAGTAGATACTCAAATGATATTTATTCTGAGTCCATTTTTTAATCCCTCCCTGCCTTATGCTATTTACCACTCAAACTGTTTGCTGATTATTCAACAAATAATCCATGAAGCTTTCATTCATACTTGCTTCTTATCCCCTGACTATAGTTTACTGACTTTTCACCCTTGGGTGTTACCAATATTTTATATTCTCTTCGTCATCTTCCCTGTCTTTGACAATTCTTGGAAGGGCTTTGCAAGAAAGTCATTGGAAGAAATATCATGTGGAATGGTAGCTTCTGGGAACAGAAAGTTCTGGGGGACGGCAAAACTTGAGTTTCATTGAGATAATTAAGGAGAGAGGTGGTTGGACACGTTGAAGGAATTAAGGAAGGCCACAGAGACAATAGGAAGTTTGGCCTTTATCTTGTAGGCTATGGGTAGTCTGTTGGGTGCTTTTATAGGACAGTAACAGACTTTTACTAGAAATTTAAATTTCTGATGCCTCAGTATGCAATATACGCCAGTCTTTAGGTAATTTCCTAAGATCACCTTAATTTTCCTATAAAAAGAATTTATCTACCTTGCTCTGTACACAATGTAAAATGTTCTGAGTACTATGTGTGTGTAACATGCCACGAAAGCTAGTCCTTCTTGAGTTAACACACATACCAGATCATAAAGATTACCCTTTCAACTCTTCTTTATAATTTTTTCTAAAGAAGCATAAACCATTTTAATACTCCCTCTCTTCCTGTACATATTATTTTCTTAAAATTTATTTATTTATTCCATTATAGTTAAGGTATAGCATTAGTCTACTTACGTATGTTTAGGCCATAGGGAAGATATTTTTGTACTTGCTGTTGCATTAGGATTTTTAATTCATTTGTTTTATGTTTTAAAGCAAAGTACTATATTTGAAATAACTCTGGTCTGCAATACAGAAAGTTGGATGCTCATTCTAATCTGTGATTTCACATTCAGTGACCTTTGGCAAAGACATACAATACACTATATATGAGTTTCGATTTTCTTCTGTGCAAAATGAAGGAGCACAGTTAAGGTATTGTTTATGACTCTTTAATCTTTAACATTCTATTTTTCTATGATGTTCAAAACTCTGCTAAATTCTATGGGGATAGAAGGTAAGTTTTGTATATTTTTTTCAGCATGCCCTCTTTATTTGAGAATATTATCCATATAACTTTCATAAATGGACAGAAAAAATATAGAAAGTATTAAGAAGTATGGCAAAATGAGTAATCATTTATCTCATCCAAGCGTTAGCACCAGTGATAAAGAAAGAAAATGCAGGTTTTGTTCCCTTGAGATTGTTCAGTTGAAAATAGGCTTAAAGAGCCCATTTTATGGAAAGCTATAAGTAATGGAGTAGACAGAAAACTATAACGCATTAGACTTTTAAAAAAAAATGTTCTTTTGTTTTTTTTTTTTTTATTTTTGAGACAGAGAGAGATAGAGCATGAGCAGGGGAGGGGCAGAGAGAGAGAGACACAGAATCTGAAGCAGGCTCCAGCCTCTGAGCTGTCAGCACAGAGCCCAAAGTGGGGCTTGAACTCACAGACCGTGAGATCATGACCTGAGCTGAAGTCAGATGCTTAACTGACTGAGCTACCCAGGCACCCCATAATGCATTAGACTTTTTAGGGTACTACTGTGTTGGGAGATCTGATATATTAAATTTTCATGTGAAAATGATGATATACATGCACATATTTTACATATAATTTGTGACATCCTCCTATAATTTTCACATGATAATGAAGTGCATGTGTGAAAATGTACCTATATATATGTATATATTTAAAGAAACATTACTATTTTCACTGAGCTCTGACAATTATTCCGCTTCTGTCATATTGACTGCATCCTTCAAGTAAAAGTATGAATAAAATTTGCTTTGAGAGAGAGTTTTAGCAGCAATAGTGCAGAGTATCCACACTAATACTACATACATACACACATACATACACACACACACACACGTAATCATTCACTCAGAGGGCACGTCTTTGCCTGAGTCTGACAACATTTATTGTTCATTCTGTTTAGATTTCCATGTAGAGTGGATCCTTTACAATTTTTTAATGTTTATTTATTTATTGTTGAGAGAGAGAGAGAGAGAGAGAGAGAGAAGGGACAGAGAAAAAGGGAGAGAATCCCAAGCAGGCTTCATACTGTCAGCACAGAGCCCAATCCAATGTAGGGGTCAAACCTGCAAATCATAAGATCATGATCTGAGCCGAAACCAAGAATCAGGCACTTAACCGACTGAGCCACCCAGGCACCCCTATAATTTATTTTTCTGTGAACATATATAAGGAATAAAAGATTAAAATACTGCTTTATTAAAGCAAGCATCTTTCTATATTTTCCCCCATTTTTGTATTTCCCCGCCCTGGATGTGTGTAGCTGGTCTTTATCTGTACTAGTAAATACCCAGCAAATTCTAGGCAAAGGCTCAGTGGAATGATGAGTGCCTTGGTGCCTCTGTGGGAGCTGTCCATGAGAGCCATTGTCCTAGGAACTCAAGAAATACCTCCAGCACGGTTAGGAGCCTCATCCTTAGCAGAACAGTCCAGGGAGGCCGTCCAAAAGATGGTGTTTATTCTTTTTCCAAAGCATAGGTGGAGGCCATGAGTCCAGTGGCATCAGTAATGATTTAAACACTTTGCTTTAAACATTTCATTGACTGTAATGATACTAACTATAAATTATTCATCTTATTTGCACTTCACTGCACTTCTGATATGTAATCATAACTTACAATTTTGAATCCAAATTTAAGAAGCTCATCTTCACAATCAGATATATGTTTCACTTTCAGTTCTGGTTCAAACACATGTTGCTATCTATTTTGTTTAACATTTTTGGGTATAGAATAGATTTAACCAGATATTATTCCTAATTATCTATGCGTACATGTAATTATTTTCTTGTCAGCACATTTTTACACTGTATTATACCAAAAAATATTTAGAATAGTTCAACTTGAATAAGATAGGCAATATAGGAATATAGTAGCAATATAGTAGATACACGATGAGAAATTTTCATTAGAAAATTCAAAATGCTAGTCCTTGAAGATGCTTTCTTGGCAAGTCTTTCTGCTTTCACAGAAACTTTAATCAAACTAAGTATTCAATTTTCTGGTTTAGGGATTTAAACATTTCTCAACTCTACAAAGACTCTGATTATCATGGCATGTTAAATCTCCAATCACTCTGCTCCCCAAGATTGTGGTTGACCTACATTTTAGAAACACAAAAACTAGAAAATGCCTTCAAATCATAAATTTTTAATACTGTCCAAAGTAGAGGTCAACTTTTATTTTTAAACAGAGAAGGGTTTTTAGGTGGTGATTAAATGGCAAGTTCTGGAGCAGACTTTCTGGGACAGAATCCAGCCTCTCTTACTAACTTGGTAACCTTGGGCAAGTCACAAAATCTATTGTATTAATTTCCTCATATGTAAAATGAGAATATAAGTAGTACTTACATTACAGTGTTGTTAATTAGTAATAAATCAATATGTATAAGGAAATTGCTAAAAGAGTACCTGGCATTCAATGAGATTAAAATACTTGTTATTATAATAATTATTGATGTTAACTTAGTATGATGCTCAAGGTAAATGCCAAGCCCTGTGATAAAATCGAACTCTAAATGCAATAACTTTCTTTGTAACCACCACATATGGGGGGCACAACTGTTTTGCTTTTTCTGAAAATCTAGCAAAGCATGAAGTATGACCTATCATCTGTTACTATAGGATTTTTCGCAATAACTGTGTTTCACCCACAGAAATAACAACACAGACTTTGTTTTAACTGTAATAAAATCATGTTTCATTGTTCATATAAAATAAATGTATAGAATAAAGGACTATCAAAATATTAACCCTGATGGCTTACTGTAGACCACCAAGAAAAATTAGTAAAAATGTCTAAATGTTTTAAATATTTTGGTACTACAAGTGATTATTAAAAAATAAAACAAAACAACTTGGGCATATTCTGAAAGAACATAAAGTAAATCTAGCTTCCCATTGTAGTGTGAAAGTTAGATTCTACTCCTGAGGCCATAAACCAAGATGGATGGGGTTGGTGTGAAAATGAGGAGAAAGCAGTACAGAAACTAGTGAAGGCCCCCAAGGTCGCTCCACTCTACAGATGGCTCAGAAACAGCAGTGGTGATGGAGGAAAAGACTTGCCACCAGATTCTCAGTGAGCAAGAAGATGAGCCCCTGATAGGTGCCAGGGAGGCAAATAGGCAGGGAGGCACACCAATGAAATCAACTCAAGAGGTGTTATTTTTCAAAATCTAGTGACTCCTACTTCTGAAATCTTTTTTTTTTTTTTTTTTTTTTTTTTTTTTTTTTTTTGAGAGAGAGAGACAGCACACGCACAGGAGTAGGGAAGGGCGGAGGGAGAGGGAGAGACAATCTTAAGCAGGATCCGTGCCCAGCGTGGAATCTGATGTGGGGCTCAAACTCATGAACTGTGAAATCAAAACCTGAGCTGAAATCAAGAGTCCCACGCTCAACCAACTGAGCTACCCTGGTGTCCCCTACTTCTGATTTCTTAAACAGAACAGTAAAGAGGTTAGATAGGTTTGTAAAATTCTAACATTTTGTCCAAGGCTTATCCAGTCTATTCACATCTCTTTGACATTGACATTATGCTAAACATCTGTTGAGATGAGATTCACTTGGGAAAGTTTGATTATAGAAGCCTCCCCTTGTCTGTGGTTTCACAGAAGAAAGGAGGAATAGCATCCTGTGCAGAAGCTTTGAGACAAGGTAGAGCTTAGTGTGTTTAATATAATACTGTATTTTGAAAAAACAACCATTTTTTTTTCTCCTTTTAGATGAAGAATTAGAATAAAGCACTCAATGACATGAGAAAGACACCAGTAGACAAGTTTACGTGGGAAGTTTTCTTAATATATTATTACCCATTTAACTTTTAGTAACTGTTTTTAAGCTGAAGGACTCTCAAAGATGATTGTACCTTAAATCTTAAATCCAGTATGCTTTTCATCATATATCTTCTTTGAACATCTCAGAAAAACTATCATATGAAACATATGGTTGCATGTGGATGAGAAGTTGAGAAAAGACAGGCTATCTTTCATTCAGAGGAACTCCAAATTCTTTACAAACACTTACACAATTAGTAAGACATTATGTTCCATTTTTTCTTTTTCATATAAAATAAATGAAGTAAACATATCTAAATTTCAAGTGGTCAAATAGGAATGAAAACTAGAAGCTAACACTTTTTTTTTTTTTTTAAAGAAATCTCTCTATGTTGCTATGACTTAATAATTGAGTCTCTTCTGAAATTCCTCTAGAAGTGCCAGGAAAGATTTCAGTAATTTTTAATTAAATTCATGAAAATTATAACTTCTTTATAAGTGCCATTTGCTTCCAACGTTCTACCACAGTGGATCAAGATATATTTAAGGACCTACTTTTAGATTTTGTTGACATCAACATCAGGTGGATGGCTGAAATGAAAACATCTTCAAAATACTTTAGAAAGCATTTGAAAAAAGAGAGGGAGGGAGCCAAACCATAAGAGACTCTTAAAAACTGAGAATAAACTGAGGGTTGATGAGGGGTGGGAGGGAGGGGAAAGTGGGTGATGGGCATTGAGGAGGGCACCTGTTGGGATGAGCACTGAGTGTTGTATGGAAACCAATTTGACAATAAATTTCATTAAAAAAAGAAAAAGAAAGCGTTTGAATGTTACAGGTTTCTCAGAATATCCAAGGTCCACTTCATGAAATGTTTGGGGTGGGAAGGAGGGAAGAAGAAGACTCAAAAAGCCCACACTCCGCATTAAAGGAGTCTCTTTCCACAGAGAAGACAGGAGTTTAAACGACAAGATACCTCAAGATGAAGATCACATCAGCAAAATTTTTTTTTTTAATTTTTTTTTCAACGTTTATTTATTTTTGGGACAGAGAGAGACAGAGCATGAACGGGGGAGGGGCAGAGAGAGAGGGAGACACAGAATCGGAAACAGGCTCCAGGCTCCGAGCCATCAGCTCAGAGCCTGACGCGGGGCTCGAACTCCCGGACCGCGAGATCGTGACCTGGCTGAAGTCGGACGCTTAACCGACTGCGCCACCCAGGCGCCCCCACATCAGCAAAATTTAATCTTAGGTTTTTAGCAACCACAAGAGTGTGTGGCCAAGGCTTATAAAGTGGTATTTGGCAAATCCATCACTTTATACATCAAGGTGTAGTCCCCAAATTTTTGGATTTTATTAACTAGTACATTTCTTTCCTCTCTCTCTCTCTCTCTCTCTCTCTCCTTCCCCTCTTTTAATTATTTTTTTCTTTTTACCTTTTGACCACATTCAAAAGGTGTGAAGAGGATCTATTGATTCTTAATACTAATTTTTATGTTGATTATAAGGACACGTCTAATATTAAACAGTAGGGGAACATACACACACACACACACACACACACACACACACATATACTTGGGAGAGCAATAGCTACAAAAGTAGAGAGGCAAAAATTCACTTTGTAGGTGCTCTTTATTGTCCTAAATATTTTTCTTTCATATTCTTCATTTTACAAATCCCTTGTACAGAAGTATAGTGCTAAAATACCACAGAAAATCTGATGTCTCTTGCACTTAAACTTCATGAATATTTTACTTGATACTCTGCCCTCCGGGACCCTGTATCACTAGAGCATTGTACTCTTTTCTTGATGCATAAGTTATTCTAAAAATGCTTCCAATTCCAAGCAAGGTCAGCCTGGAAAATCTGAACACAGGCAGGCTTGATTTAATGCAGTTTGCTTATAAAAATACACAAGTTAAGAAAGAAACATAATTTTGTAACTTGTTTTTCTTTATTTCTTTTCACCAAAGTTGATATTACTCTGTTTAAGTAGTTACCACTTTTCTAAAATAAGATTTATTCCAATAGCATATTCTATAAAAAATCATTTATTTTAGCATCCATTCCTCTTTCATCAAATATTTATCAAGCACTTTTTGCATTCCAGACATGACACAAAGCACAAGGGAATTAGTGATCAACATGAGAAACTTGTTTCCTGCCCTTATCAAACAAATAAATCATTACTAGTTGTGAAGAGTGTGGTCAAGGAGACAATGGAGGGAGAGAGGAAATGGTAAGAAGGAGAAGTCTTTTATGAGAAAATGGCTTTCAAGCTGAGTCCTGGAGAAGCTAGCCCTGGGAAATGAGGGAGAGAAAGCAGTCTTAGCAGAAAGAACAGCAGAAACAGTTAAGAATTTGGCATACATGAAGAAAGAAAAAAATGACCACTATGTTTTCAGCAAACTTAACCAAGTGCAAATTGACTGAGAAAAGGATAGAAAAGTAGACAGGTCTAGATCATAGACTTATAGGCCTTGGTAAAGACTTGGCCTTTATTCTAAGTATCATGAAGATTTTTCAGTAGGGCAGGGATACAATTTTACCCACAGTTGAAGAAGTTCTCTCTGGATGCTATGGGGACAGGAAGTCATACGCAGTGGCTGGGACCTAACAGTAGTGGAGGAAGAGTGAAGTGAGTAGATTCTGATAAAATCTTTTATTCTACTCAGTGGCAAGAATAATCACATTTAAAATTTTTGTAAATATATATATATATATATATATATATATATATATATATATATATTTAAAGTTTATTTATTTTGAGGGGGAGAGAGAGAGAGAATGAGAGCATGAATGGGGTAGGGGCAGAGAGAGAGGGAGACACAGAATCTGAAGCAAGCTCCACACTTTAAGCTGTCAGCACAGAACCCGATGCAGGGCTCGAACCCACAAACCATGAGATCATGACCTAAGCCAAAACTGAGTCAGATGCCTAACCAACTGAGCCACCCAGGTGCCCCTGTAAAAATATATTTAGAAGAAAAAAAAAATCCTCTTTCAATCAGAGAATCACAGATCCAGAAGGGGACACAGAGTTCACTCAGTCTAAACTCACACTTCTTGATGGAAGAAGTTGAGATTCTGAAAGCTGAAACACTATGCCCATAATCCCACAATTGCTGGCAAATCCAAGACTGGTACGATCTTAAGGCTATTGGTCTAGTGCACTTTACACCATGTCATATTAAGTTCCAGAATGAAATCTTGAAAGAAAATGTACATACAAAAACCATTAGTAGAGAAACTATGAGGCTCTGGATGTTTAAATAGAAAACAATTCTGAGATGAACAGACTCGAAGATACACTTTTAAATGTCTGGCTATGTGCAATATTCATTGAATTTTGTAGACTCTTTTAATCTTCTTTATTGTTAGAATTAAATTATGTAAATTTTGCCTTTCTGGATCCCCCCTTTTATCTTCTAAATGAACTGAAGTGAAGAGTACTTTTTAAAAAAAGGTTTATAGATTTCTGGTTCAAGATTTTGAACTGCTATTTATCTTCTTTCCCCACGGAGACTCTATTAAAATTATTGCTAACACATAAAAAAGGATAAATTGTATAGACCCACAATCTGCTCTGAAAATCCAAGGGGGAGGTTTGGACCTTGGAAAAGGTGAGCACAAAGAAAGGAATCAGTTAGAGATAGGACTAGAAACGGAGAGTATTGAATGAAAATCTTTATAGGCACAGTTAACATTTCTTCCCATTCCATGTTGCTGCCAGGTATTTACCCTTCAGGTTTTCCTCCAAAGAGAAATCCCTCTGGGAGCTCTAGGTATGAGTGTTACAAACTCTTCTACTCTCAGGACATTAGGTGACCCCAGTTTAATTGTGGTTCTTTCACTTCTGCACCAGACAATAAGCTCCATAGACATACCAGAGAACAGTGTATAATACAACACTCTTAAATACCTAAATAATCCTAGTATTATCAGATATTTGAGGAAAACAACTTAAGATTTAAAAAAAAAGACTCTTAAAAAGCTAAAAATAATTCTGAAACCAGAATGCACTTAAAACAAGTAACCAGTTGAATCATTATATTGTACCCCTGAAACTAATATAACACAGTATGATAACTACACTGGAATTTAAATAAAATAAAATAAAATTTAAAACAAAGAACCAGTCACAAAGACAACAAAAACCCTCCAATTAGAGATGCAGAGAGATTGAAGAATATGTGGTTCCTAATACAAAAGTTAAAATTAATATATGAAAAAATTTAAAAAATATCAAAAAACAGGAATCATGAGATTTAAAATAAATTATATATATATATATATATATATATATTAAGTAATAGACTAGAAAGAATAAAAAGAACTGTCAGAAAATAAAATAAACAAAAAACAAAGAGAAAAGATATAGAGTAGGACATTCCAGGAGCTCCAATAGTTTTCTAATGTGAATTCCACAAAAAGAAAAAGGAAGGAAGGAAGGAAGGAAGGAAGGAAGGAAGGAAGGAAGGAAGAAAAGGAAGGAAGTAATGGGTTGAAGTTATCAATTACATCAGAGAATATACTGAAGTCGAAGTGTTTCCGTGTGACAGAAGCTTCCAACTACAAAGCACAAGGCACAAGAAATTAAAGCAAAACAAAAAAAAATTAAAAAGGAAAACTACAGTTAGACAAATTATTAAAACAACAGAAATTTATTTTCTCACAGTTTTCGAGGCTAGAAGTCTGAAATCAAGGTTTTTGCTTGCCCATGCTCCCTCTGAAACCTATATATATATTTTTCCCCTCTTCCTAGCTTCTGGTGATTCTCTGGCAATGTCTTTCATATCCTGACTGGCAGCTCCAATCTCTGCCTTTGTCAGCATGAGGCATTCTCCCCATGCTTCTGTCTTCACCTGTCCTTTATAGAAGGACATCCGTCATATTGGATTAGAGGCCCACCCTTTCCAGTATGACCTTATCTTAATGTAGCTAATTATACCTACAATGATCTTATGTCCAAATAAAGTCACATTCTGAGGTACTGGGGGGTTAGGACTTCCATATATCTTTTTTTAGGGGGGACATAATTCAATCGGTAGCAGTCACTGACACAGAAATAAGAAATTGGCACTAGAGTTCTTGTGAGCAACAATAAATGCTAATGACATGAAGTAATGCCTTCTGAGTAAGTGGGAAAAATGATTATTACTTTAGAAGTCTATGCCTAGATCAAATATCAATCAAGTGTGAGTCGAGACATTTTAAAATATTTAGGAATCAAAAAGTCTTCCTCCAACACATCCTTCCTAAGGAAGTAATACGAAATTTTTCTCTGACAAAAAAGCAGGAAATCTGGGATGAAGAAACAGTATCTCTAACCTAGGGGAGTACTAGCACCTCTCCACAACAAAAATGGAATTGGTTTATAAAAAGGATCCTAAGTAGGGAGCTTTAGGAGAAAGACACACAGGAAATAAGGGAAATTAACAAAATCAACACATGATTTTGGAATAGACTAATGTCTGTAGGTGAAGTGGGAAAAGAGGGATATTTGTTCAAATATAACTCTAAAAGCACTGCCACTGGCTGTTCACAGGCATGGCGACACAACCTGATGGGGACATTTAATCACAGAATACCAACCACCTTAACCCACATTTGTAGACTCATCATTATCCAGACATGCTTTATTTATGTTCTGCATTTAGAATTGATCCATGGACAAAGCACAAACTAATTAACTATGATTACAGAAGAAAGCAATGATCAACTGTGAAAATACAAAGTAAAAAAGAAAAAAAGTAAAAGTACAACTGTCAGAGGTTGGATCACAGAGCTTGGTGGGCAGAGTGAAGGAAAAGTTGGGAGCTAAAGTAAAGCCTTTTAAAAAATGAGGTGTGAATAAAAACTGGATTTAGCAAAAAAAAAAAAAAAATCTGGAATTATAAATAGGGTGATTAAAAGTGCAGAGGCGACCAAAGGAGTCCTATGGTTCTTTTAGTACAAGTACAATCCTACTTTCTCAATTGCTTATCTATTTCTCTGCCTGGAAATGTCTTAATCCAGATATTCCCAGGGTTTTCTCTCACAGCACACTCAGGCTTCTGCCTAGATACTTGCTTCTCTGGAGACTTTTGACCTTTTCATCTCTATTGCTTAATGATGCTTTGTTTTGCTCAGCGCATTTATTTTTAAAATTTTTGGGGGCACCTGTGTGGCTCAGTCAGTTAAGCGTCTGATTTTGGCTCAGGTCATGATCTCGCGGTCTGTGTGTTCGAGCCCCACGTAGGCCTCTGTGCTGGCAGCTCAGAGCCCAGGGCCTGTTTCAGATTCTGTGTCTCCCTCTCTCTCTGACCCTCCCCCATTCATGCTCTGTCTCTCTCTGTCTCAAAAATAAATAAACGTTAAAATTTTTTTTTACATTTGTTTGTTTGCTTATTTATTTATAGAGCAGAGAGGGGCAGAGAAAGAAAGAGAGAGGGAGAGAGAGAATCCCAAACAGGCTCAGCACTGTCAGCACAGAGCCTGACATGGGGGTCGATCTCATGAACTGCAAGATCATGACCTGAGCCAAAATCAAGAGTCGGACTCTCTTTTTTTTTTTTTTTTTAATTTTTTTTAACGTTTTATTTATTTTTGAGACAGGGAGAGACAAAGCATGAAAAGGGGAGGGTCAGAGAGAGGGAGACACAGAATCTGAAACAGGGTCCAGGCTCTGAGCTGTCAGCACAGAGCCCGACGCTGGGCTCAAACTCACAGACCGCGAGATCATGACCTGAGGTGAAGTCTGACGCTTAACAGACTGAGCCACCCAGGCACCCCAAGAGTCAGACTCTTAACTGAGCCATCCAGGTGCCCCACCTCACAGTATTTATAAACACCAAATATTATAGTGGTTTTATTTATTTATAGCTTCCCTCTCCTACTGGAGGTGTGTGAGATCAGTACTTTGTCACAGGAACAACCAGTGGAGGAAGTGGGCATTATCGATATAACTGAACTAAACGGAAACAGAAATGGGATATGTTATCTATCACTGAGTAACAAACTACCCCCAAACTTAGTGGCTTCAAACAACAATAAAAATGTATCATCTGATCATTTCTGAGAGTCAGAAATTCAGGAGGAGCTTCTCTTGGTAGTTCTGATTAAGGTGTCTCTTGTGGAGCTGGGGCCACAGTCACTGAAATGTATGCCAGCTGCTGGAGGATCTGCTTACAAAACAAGTTATTCAAATAGCTGGAAGTTCTTGTTTCCTTGTTGGCAGAAGGTCTCAATTCTTCACTGCATGGATCTCTCCCTCTGTAGGGCTGCTTGAGCATTGTCACAACATAGTGGCTAGCTTTCCCCAGAACAAGTGATTCAAGAAAGTAAGGCAGAAGTTATAATGGCTTTTTAGACTTAATTTTGAAAGTCACATGCCATCATTTTCTCAAAATTCTATTATACAAATCAGCCCTATTAGCTGAGGGAAGAGATTACATAGAGAGCTGAATAGCAGGCAGAAAGTCTCTTCTGGGACCATATTGAAAGATGGCTACCAAAGGCAGAGAGGAAATAACAAAAATGAGCTAAGTTCCCAGCTATTATCATCGGAATCAGTAGATAATGGCTATAATTAATTAATCAAAAGGTAGTGATTAGCATTTGGTGAGAAAAATGGAAGTTAACAGGTGGTGTGATGAACCCAGCTTATACCAACTTGCAAGAAGCCAATAGTTAAATTTTCACAGATTTTGTGGGCTGGTTGTTAAACACAGGCATTATTAAAAATGAAACTAGGGGCGCCTGGGTGGCGCAGTCGGTTAAGCGTCCGACTTCAGCCAGGTCACGATCTCGCGGTCCGGGAGTTCGAGCCCCGCGTCAGGCTCTGGGCTGACGGCTCGGAGCCTGGAGCCTGTTTCCGATTCTGTGTCTCCCTCTCTCTCTGCCCCTCCCCCGTTCATGCTCTGTCTCTCTCTGTCCCAAAAATAAATAAACGTTGAAAAAAAAAATTAAAAAAAAAAAATGAAACTATATAGGGGACACCTGGGTGGCTCAGTGAAGAGTTTGACTCTTGATTTCGGCTCAGGTCATGATCTCATGGTCCTGAGATGGAGCCCCACCTCGGTTCCCTGCTGAGCTGAGCTTGAAGCCTGTTTAAGATTCTCTCCCTCCCTCTCTTTCTGCCCCTCCCTTGCTTGTGCTCTTGCTCTCTTTCTCTCTCTCTAAATATAAAATCAACAATCAAAATTTTTTAATGAAACTATATAAAGTTATAAATATAAAAATCATTATGAACAAAGGTATTATTACTCAAAACTTATCATTTCCAAGTTATTTTACTGCATTATACTTTCATCTATGCTCCAAGTTATTTTACTGCATTATACTTTCATCTATGCTCTTGAGATTATTTATGTATAGTATCTGTAGGCAGAATACTAAATACTAGTGCCTTACTACACATACCAATCTGTTCAGTGATATCATGTTGGTATCTGAAATCTGCCATGGCAAGAGTATTTACACCACAGAAACAAGCTAGTGGTGGTGTGGGAAACAAAGGCAAATGAAAAACTAAATTTCTTTACTGCCAATAGCCCAGTGAAACAGGTAGTCTCTGAAACAACTCTGGGAGTTCAACTGCCTCGATGTTGACACTTCACTAAGGGCAAAAGGCAATCTTAACCCAAACCCCCAGGATCCTGGAATTCTATTTTAACATATAAAAATGCCGTTGGAAACTTCCTTTACTTCTACCCAACCCCCTCCCCACGGTAAATGTTGACAATCATACTCCAAGCTTATGTGGCCCCCTGATACACATCTGAAGGGTCCCAAGACTGAGTTTTTACTAAACAGTAATAAGTGACCTTTTCTTAACAGTGGCTAGCCCCTCAAGGTCCTGGAAACCTTGATCCCAAAATACCATGGAGAGTTATGCTATCCCCAACCCACTCCCAACCTGAAGGTATATAATCAGTCACCTATCACAACCCCAATGCAGCTCTTTCTGCTCATGGGTCCTGTCCCTATGCTTTAATAAAACCACCTTTTTGCACCAAAGATGTCTCAAGAATTTTTTCTTGGCCGCCATCTCTGAACCCCAACATTTTCCACATAAGTGTTACATATCAGGGCTTGATTTATTGTTTTATTGATTTTCTAGACTTAGGAAAGCAAATGAGAAAATACTAATGATGGAGATTAAGTTTAAAAGCTTGTTACTAGAATAGCCATTAAATTGCAAATAGCACAAAAAACTGAGGAAATATTCTCCCAGGGTTCAAAAACTGGTATCCGTTTCAGCAAAAAAAAAAAAAAAAAAAAAAAAAAAAAAAAAAAAAAAAAAAAAAAAATCACTTATATTACTAATGAATAGTGAAATTCAGACATACACCTCATTGTTTAACTTTCATCTCACTCATTTATGTAAATGGAAATACCAACCAATACTCATATTGGAACTAAACCTGGAGAACTAACTATTAAATATTGACATCACTGAAGATAATGAACCAGAAAACTAAAAACTAAATAGCTGAAGGTGTTTATTTCTGAGTAGCAGGAGTGGTACAGGCATGGGTATTGCTTTTTACAGCAAGCCATTTTCCAATACTGTGTTATTTTTTAACTATGTGCATTTAGAGTTTGAACTGAAAACTTCCTTAAAACAGTGTACAATTAATAAAATCAACTTGAAGTAAACTTACATTTATTCATAAAATAATAATTTGATTTGCTTAGCAATAGTTTTGGGAGATTGGTCCCTATGAGTCTCTCTTATGTCAGTATTACTCGTACGTAGAAGTAAAAACTACCCTACTGTTCTAGATTATCTTTTCAAGGATGTTTATCTAAAAGACAGTCTTGAAGATAGTGTGTCTCACTCCAGAGTGAAGGGCAGTTCTGCTTATAGTAAAATAAAGAGGTCTCCCCACAGCGCAAAGAGGAGCATGCTTTCTACTTGGGATTCTTCAGCTATCATGTAAATCTGTTACATGTTCAGCATTCACCTGGGCCCCTCAGTGTCACCTCCACAGAATCTGGTACACGTGGGGGAAGGTGGCAGGGGTATTAAATAATATATGAAGCTTATGCCTCTTGCTGTACTGTGAGCAATATATTCCTTTATCTCTGACCCAGGAATTTCATGTCTTTTGCCAATATCCACAGAATTGTGGAAAATTAACTTCCTAGCTTTGAGTAGGGTGGAACACAACCACAGTCCTTAACAATAAGCCTCCAAAATGCATAACATATTGAAGAATAAAATATTTATTTCCTTTCCTTAGCATTTGCATCGAAAGAGATTTACCAAGAAACTTAATGAAGCTTAAGCTTCTGGGCCCCTCATTTGCATTGGCTCCTTCAACGATCTCCATACCTAATTTAGATTAATAATATTTAATCTTTCTTCTTAAAGGGAGCCCCAAAATTTATTAAGCATCAAGTTCCATGAAACTTTGATCCATTTATGAGCTCCTGGTTTATGAACCTTGTGTGTATAAAAAATTATGGTTGAAGCAATTGTTGCCAATACTTTTCTATTTAAAATACAGTATACATAGGTCACAGGAGCTATAGCTAAACATGGTGATTAAGTCAACTGCTTTACCAGAGCTTTGTAGTTTTTTACTGAGCTAATAATCCTTAGTTACACATCAATTGGTTCAACTCTGGGATAATTACAATTGTTCAGAAAACCAACATGAATGAGGTGAATAAGTTTTTTACAAAGCATACGGAAAATAATAATCATAAGGACAGAGTTATACCTGAAATAAAATTTTTATAAGTTTTTATATGGGCATTAGGCTTCTCAATATTGATACATTTAACATTTCAATAAAAACTTTAAATATACCAGGGCACCTGGGTGACTCAGTCGGTTGAGCATCTGACTTCAGCTCAGGACATGATCTCACGGTTTGTGAGTTCAAGCCAAACATCAGGCTTACTACTGTCAGTACCGAGCCAGCTTTGGATCCTCTGTCCCTCACTCTCTCTGTCCCTCCCCTACTCATGCCGTCTCTCTCAAAAATAAATAAACCTTTAAAAAAAACTTTAAATATATCAGAGGGTATATAATAAGAGCTACATAAGATTTCTTGGGATTTACTTTTTAAAAATTTCTATTAGGAAAAAAACATTGATTTATGAGTATTTGCATAGATCTATACTTCTCAAAAAACAAAAGATTCTGGTCTTTGCCACGTGTTGCCTTGTAACAAATGCCATTTTATAGAGTGGTTTGAATACACATATATGAACCAATAAAATCTCTCAAATTTTCATGTTTTTAAGTAGCCCATATATTATAATTCATTAAGAATCCAAGAATATTACCTTCTACACCATTTCATTATAAAATATAGGTACATATTATATCACAATATAGCCTAAGGGGATACTTAAGTTACTTGCCTTGCTCTCTTGAAATAGCTGAGTATTTTTCTTTCATATCATGTATATTGTTTAAAGAAATATTTTAAATAAAAAAACTGATTTGCAATATGCCATAGTAAGTTTAGCTCCTCTGAACTGATCGCTCACTAGTAGCTAGTTCTTAATCATTAACTAATTGTTGACCCTCACCTGCTATCCAATTATATAAAAAGAATCAAACAAATTTTTGAGAATAGATACAGTTTCAGTGAACCTTAAGTCCTTACTCATCTTTGGTTTTCTCATGTGTAAAATGGCAATACTATCCATCAATGAACATATAAAGAGTTTTATCTTGTAAAGTGCTCTGTAAATTAGGAGTTGGTTAATAGTAAAATGTAATTACCTTTCACAAGAACTTGATGTAATGCAAAAAATATCTTATTTATCAAAAAATTCAAGAGAAGCTATACTATTGATACTAAAGAAAATAAGCAGATGACATAAAATAGTCAAGTCTTTCATATGCACTTTATTGTTTGTATAGAGCAAAAAAAATAAGTTCTGTGTTTGATTTATTTTGTACGTTCCTAAAAATAATCAATAATTTTCCTTTTGGTAAGAGTCTTCAGAGGCAATAGAAATGTGGAAGTAGGCTCCCCCATGTCTATAGATATTAGATTAGTATACAATGGGAAACAGGAAGCATTCTAGGCAGTTCTATTAGGGAAAAAACATCAACCTTGACATGTACTTTACAGATGTATTTTATGTGCTGTTGAATAACCTTTAACCACATTAGCAGGGCTTTAAAGGAAATTTTTTATAGAAAGAAGTAATTTTGTTAAGTTATAATTTCAGAGTATCTCAGTATTAAGCTTTAAACCACAATTGTTGTAATTTTTATAATATCCCATGGAGTAGGGAATAAATACAGGGAAAGAAGATTTACTTATGCTAATAATTTCTACTTACTGGCCAAGGTAAATGTTTTGAACATACACCTGGTCTAGGGAAAATGTTAAAAAGAGAATATATTCACTCCAGTTAAGCAGAAGAACTACTCATTTGAAAAAGTAAAATAGTTTCTTTATAGACTATTTTAAAAGAATATACATGCTTCCAATTATATTTGAATACATTATGACCTTTAGTAAAGTAAATGGAATTTCTGTTTAGTTAAAATTTTATGGGGACTTCCTTAAAGAAAAAAAAGTAACTAATGCGTTATACATCCACCATATATAAATAGTCAAAGAATAGTTCAGCTCATTTTACCAAAGACTACCGAGCATATGCACCAAACACTATGCTAAGTACTTGGGATATAAAAATAATTAAGTTCAACCTCTAAAATTAAAGTTCTTATAGTCCGATTAGTACAATAGATATATATGTGTCCAGAATAATGAAGATATTAAGAAAGGAGTACACCTGGCATAAGTGGGAACAAAATCAACCTGGAAATTTAATTCAACTGGACAGAGAAGGCTTCTTCAAGTTGTCAGTTGATATATGAATTGACTCTTTTAGGTATGCATGGGGAGACCACCAAACAAAAGTCATGTCATTCCAGACAGAAGTAAGAGTATGATCAGTTAGCCAGGCAAGAATTTATGGTATTTGTGTGAACAATCACATCACATTTATTTCTGTCATTATATAAACTGTGAATGAGGGAAGGGTAGGAAACGATGAAAGGTAAGGTGCTGGAGGTGAGATAATGCCATGTGTTGTATGTCATGTTAAGAACTTTACTTTTCAGGTGGCCTGTAGACATCAAAAGGCTTAAGCAGGAATTGTCACAGTGAAATATTTTTCCAATTCTTCTTAATACATGAACAAGGAATACGCCTGTAAAATTGGTTTAGTCCTTACTTTGATTAGAAATATCTTTTGAATATATTCAAAAGGTAGTATAAAGGTAGTACAAAAGGTAGTACAAAGGTAAACTTTAGCAAATGCCATGTCCAAACTGAGATGAATTTTTCTAACAGTGGCTAATTATAAAAATAATATCCTGAAAATAATCACAGATGGAAATTGAGTCAAATTGTATTTTTTTCACTTGAAGTAGGTAACTGTAAACAAATGATATGTACTGCTATACTATTTCTTAGACATGGAGAAAATAATTTTAAAAGTTACTCAACTGTATTTCACCATATTAACAACATATAAATGAATACCTCTAACATAGATGACTTTATGCAGTTATAAATTTAGAAAGAATTAGGTAGAAAGGTAAAGCTGGATATTAATCTATATCCCAGTCTTTGATATGCATTTTTTAACTTGGTAAACTATTTAAAATGATTTTATTTTTTAAAAAATGTTTATTAAATAAATAAATGAATAAAAAATGTTTATTTATTTTGAGAGAGAGACAGAGAAAGCATGAGCGTGGGAGGGGCAGAGAGAGAGGGGAGTAAAAAGAGATTCCTAAGAATCTGACAGCACAGAATCATGAGATCATGACCTGAGCTGAAATGAAGAGCCAGACACTTAACCAACTGAGCCACCCAGGCTTCCCTAAAATGATTTTCTTAAAGAATCAGTAGTTTAATACTTTCTGTGTGGAACTGAACATTGCAAATTACCTGGGGAAAGTAACAAGGTAATCAGAGATGGAAATGTTTTCTAGGATACATATGAACCAGTGACAGATGGAGAAGCTTATCTTTCATAAAATATTAAGTTAATTGTCAATAAAACAGAAATACTATAAACATTGCACATGAAAGTAGACATGAATTGGAGTGCAGATAATGCATTTGGCTAGTACAGATACATGTGATAGACATAGCTGAAACCTAACTGGTTATTATTAATACTATTGTACCAGTATTACAAGGGAGGATTTATAAAGTTAGGAGGAGGAAAACAATTCCAAGCAGAGGTAAAGTAAAGTTGGACACAGTAAATTTAGAATAAGGATGAGAAAATTTGTAATTAGAATGTGACAGCGAAAGCCACTAACGTGAGAATTCAGAGTTGCTTCCATTCCCTGCCTGCTCAGCTTCCAGCTAGGGATCTGGGCCTTCTGGCCTCCAGTGAATGGGATGCAGAGCAGATAACTGAAAGGACTCATGAACGTTGGAAGGGGCCAAATGTTTCTGGAGAAAGAGAAGGTAAAAGTGTGCTTGTATCGAGGAGACAACAACCATCAATAATCAGTTTTGAGTAGGAAACACAGACGGTTTAGAAAGAGAAAGGTGAAAGTGGGAAGGACGGAGAGTGGTCAGAGAGAAAAAGAGACAGAAATTGGACTTTGGGGAAAATAGAAGGGTGGACAGAAGTTTAAAGCTTTGCTCATGATGAGCGACAGTGTGTCCCCTGTGCCCCTTTCCCCTCCCTGCCAGGCAGTAAGAAAAGATTTCAATTGTTTAAAAATTTTTTAGATGCTACATCTTTTAGAAAAAACTTCACCTTAAGACAGTTACAATGCATTTAACTCAATAATGGATATTGAAATACACAAACTATTGCCAGTAAAAATGAAAGAACCAAACACATAAACAGAAAAGACTTGAATATGGAAAATCATCCTTAAATGGCTAATGAAAATATGAAGTGATAATCAAAGTCTTCATTGATATTTCAGGGAAAGAAATTAAAACGAATGAGATGCAATTTTATAATCATATTATCAAACTTAAGATGTTTGTTTTTTATGTTTTTATAATACCAAGATTTGGTTAGATGGAGGCAACATAGAGACTTCTGTTGCTGGTAGTGTTAACCGATCCAAACACTTTGGGGAATAATTTGGCAACACCTAGTAAATTTGAAGATGCTCATAACTTACGATCAGTGTCTTCATTTATAGGTCTCTATTCTAGAGAGCACCATATGCCCAAAGCCCAAGGAGACATATACTGTGGTGTTCATTGAAGCACTACTTGTTTGAGAGAGAGGGAGAGAGAGAGAACCTATTCTGTAAGATCACATTAATATGTGATGTATGTCATTTATTCATAGAACATTACATCACAGTGAAAAATGAATGAAATAAAGCTATATCAACATGAATGAATCTCAAAAACATAGCACTGAAGGGAAAAAAGAAATCCTTAAAAACAAAGAGTATCATTGTTGCGAATTCTTGTAATAGAGAGTATGATGGTATAAGTTTTTAGTATATACAAATGGAATGAAAGATCAAAAGATTGCATATAAATGACTTCTACCAATTCCCTCTGTGAAGAAAGATGGGGAGAGGAAACAGAAGGGAAGTGGGCTTCCATATATATGCCATGTTTTTTAATTTAAGACAAAGATTACAAATGTTACTATCTATTACATCCTGATGGCAAACAGTAGATGTATGTTATGCTCTTTTCTATATGTTTGAAATATTTTAGAATAAAAATGGCTTTATGAGAAAGATAAGAGGCAAAGAAGCAAATAACACACCTCTATTTCTTAAAAGCTTAAAGCTAGAGAGTAACCTTTCAGAAATGTTTAAACTAGTTTCTAACTTTGTTGGGGGTGAACCCAAAAGTTTTGTCACATTGTTGTGATTCTTGCTTGTCCCATGGCATTTTTATGCTAGATTTTTATTGCCGATCTTCAAATAAGTATGCTTATGACAATATAAAACATGTTGGATCATCATTGGGGTGCCTGGGTGGCTCAGTCGGTTGAGCATCTGACTTCAGCTCAGGTCATGATCTCAAGGTTCGTGGGTTCATTCGAGCCCCACATCGGATTCTGTGCTGCCAGCTCAGAGCCTGCAGCCTGTTTCAGATTCTGTGTCTCCCTCTCTGTCTCTGCCCCTCCCTCACTCACACTCTGTCTCTGTCTCAAAAATAAATAAACATTTAAAAAAATTAAAAAAAAAAACATATAAAAAAATGGTGGATTGCAAAATTACCAATTATAGCCTCCTCCGCTTTTACTGAGATAATCTGGTTCTTTTAATTGATTGGTGTGTGATTGAGGGTGTCTAGACGAGTGTATAGCTATTCTTTCCACCCCATTCCCAAGGTGTGGAGAACTTGGAAAAAATACCACTACCTTACACCTCAGCATGGGGATAAATCTATCTTTCTGCTATTAGAAAATTCACATTCCTGATGAGATGCCTTAGATATCACGGAGACTCCTTTCCACTGAGGTACATGATTATTAAAGTAGATTTTTAAACTACAGTGATTGCTAATAAAGCATTCTTTAGAAATTATCACATGATGTGTTTATATCTACTAAATTATATGGCTTGCATATGTGAATAATTGACATTGTAGATGAAAATGATCAAAAGTATTTTGCCATTTCCAATTAAATCAGTACACAGGTCTAGCAGAAAAAAACATAATGACTATTTGTAAAAATCGTCAGTTAATGACCAGAAATTATTCACAGATCAGGATCCGGGATGAACTACACTTTCCGCCTCAAGGGCAAGCCCTTTCATTTGTTCTTCGTAAGACCTGATACTGTTAATGGTGGGGTTAGAGTCTACCTGTAATAGATGTTTATATGTGTTAAGGGGGAGAACTAATAATATGTCATGATTTTATGATATTTTATGGCCAGTTTAGTGGCCCACATAAATTGCCCTGGAGATCTAATCATATTATTTAGAGAGCTGATGCTGCACAGGAAGTGAAACAGTTTTCCTCATAACAAGCCTCCCATGGACCTGACTTATTGTCTCAGGGCTCATCTCTAGTGAACTCTGGCATTCAGTTTCGAAACCATTCAGACACCCAGTGCTGCCCACAAAGGCTCTAATGATGGTGATGATTTTCACGGCGTGGGCACTTGTCGCAGTGAACTAAACTGAGACCGTTCTATATTTCACATTAGTCCTAGAACAGCTTTTGATGTTAGCAGTGTTAATCACAACCAACTTGGGCTGGATTCAAAGTGACCTCGAAGAGCTACATTGTACATCCTGTTATCAATTCCCTCGAGGGAAGGCATTATGTGCTAACACATCCACATCAATGGAAAGCATGTCCTTTGATTACCCCTTATGTGTACAGACTTCTGGTAGAGTCTATGACTAACAATGGGGCTGCATCTAATGTTCTAGTTAATGTTGTCTGGGGATAGCACTTCAAAACAGAAAAGGATTTTGCCCTATAAAAGACGTTGCCATAATTATCATAGTCATTGGATCCATGAATTTTTAGAGGTATGGCTTGTATAAGACTTACTTGTCTCTGTAGAAAAAAATACAAGAAATTTTATTAGCTTATATGTAAAATTGCAGATTGGGAGAAATAAAATGGAAAAGTGCAAAAACACACAAGTTAGGAATGTTTTTTTGCAATTATTTCCCATTTTCCAGGTTGATGGTAAGACCTAAGTTAAACCCAGAAAATAATGCACAATGGAAGCATGCTTTTCTATGCACTCACAGCCACTCATAAGGAATTAGTTTTCTTCACTCATCCCAGTGGATATCTGGTGTATTATCTTCACAAAGGACACTGATAGTGGTATGAGAACCATGTTTATATCAGAGGGATTAATTAACTTATGTTTCAATTCCCACAGGGGAGGATCAAAAAAAAAAGTTTTAAATTTGATGCTATATAATGTTATTTATTTAAAAAAAATTGTGTGTGGGAGGGAGCTACTGTAATGTAAAGGAGGGATATTCTGAAAGGTCTGTGGCATTCTGACTTTAAATTCAAGCACTGAACAGGGCTAGTAAGTAAGACATTCTCTAGAACTTGCTAATCAAAGAGCAGTCTGTAGACCACAGCATCAATATCACCTGGCAGAATTTCAAGCTCTATTCCACACCTTCTGAATCAGAATGTGCATTTTACAAGATTATGGAGCACTCAATCTGCACATTAAAGTTTCAAAAGCCCTACTCTAGAATGAGTTAAAGAAAATTTCAGAAGATTTTCTAGAGAGTTGTTTACTTTCCTCTTGGAAAGTAAAGGGACAGAGGGCCAAGAGGCCTACCTGACATTTGTGTCAGAAACTAAAAGGCTTAGAGCACCCATATACTCACAGTCAGCAGATCATCATTAATATCACTAAATGCATGGGAGACTGAATTGCCTACTCTTCCAGTAGGAAAGCATCTTTTATCAGTATCAGTTTTCTTGGAGAAATTTGTATTACATTTAATTATGATTGGTGATGATAGCAACACATTAAACAAAGACTGTTTCAGGCAAAGACTTCCAAAGAGTGTGTGATTAATTACCTGGGGAGAAAAAAGACCCATGAAGAAAAGGCTTCTCATTAGGAGTTCCAGTCCTAGCACGTAGGTTCAAGAAAACAAGAAAACTATAATCTGACTGACTGGAGGGGCAGTTTCTCTCAAGATGGAATAGAAAGAATCTATACCCTAGAATACATTCTTATGCTTCTTAACTAATTAATATCTCAAAACATTTTTTCCTAACAATATGATATGTCATTGGAGTGTTCTCAATTAATGTAACATTATAATGAATTTGTTTATGAACAACTATCTTGTAGCTACTGTAGGGAATATATAAACCCCCATTTCTACCTTAATTTCAACATCCTGAATTATACCAAAACAGGTGGTATACATTAGACTCCTCTTGTTGTAAGTTACAGAAACCAAACTTGAATTTTTTTAGGAAAAAAAAGAACAATTTACTAACTGAGAGAATACAAGAAAAATCTTAAACAACATACACAACTTTGGCAGGATGCAGGGAGAATTTAAAACCAATTGGAACCAAGAACTCAAAACATTTCCAGGACTTTCTCTGGCTTTTACCATCTTTGACTTTGGGTGAGCTTCATTTTATTTTACCTTGAAACAAATTTTGTCTATGGGTTCAGAAACAAGACAATTGAAGTCTTATTTCTCTAGTTACTACCACTGAAGTAGGGTTGACAGTTACCTTCTATGATCTTAAGTTCAAAACTTTAGATAAGATTTGGGTTTGCATGTTTGAGTCAGATGCTCTTGGAAAATCAATCAACTTTCATGCTGCAGGGGTCCTTGTTAGGATCAGGCTTTTACTTTGAAATGAGAAGCTATTGGACAGTAAGAATGTGACAATTCTGCAGGTGCTAATAGCATAGAGGGAAAAGAAGAACAGTTTTTTATAGAGGACAGATGGACAAGACAAAATAACTTGTGTCTACAGAATGTATACATATAGTGACTTTTAAAATAGATATCATACATAAATTACTTCTTCAGAGGGACAGATAAATGTTATCTTTGAAATACTGTAAGCTATGGCTTTAAAAGGAATTTCCTAAAAAACAAACATCCAAATTAGTAAGGAAGAACTAAAACTTCACTATTTGCAGATGACATACTATATATACAAAACCCTAAAGATTCCACCAAAAAAAACCACACTGGAACTGATGAATAAATTCAGTAAGGTCACAGGATACAAAATAAATATACAGAAACCTGTTGCATTTCTATACACCATTAATGAAGTAGCAGAAAGAGAAATTTTAAAAATCCTATTTACAATTGCACCAAAAATAATAAAATACCTAGACACAAACTTGACCAAAGAGGTAAAAGACTTGCACTCTAAAAACTATAAAACATTGATGAAAGAAATTGAGGATGACACAAATGGAAATCCCAATGGATTGGGAGAATAAATATTGTTAAAATGTCCATACTACCAAAAGCAATATACACATTTAATGCAATTCCTATTAAAATAGCAATGGCATTTTTCACAGAACTAGAACAAATAATCCTAAATGTATAGGGAACCACAAATGACCCCTAATAGCCAAAGCAATCTTGAGAAAGAGGAACAAAGCTGGACATATCACAATCCCAGATTTCAAGATATACCACAAAGCTATAGTAATCAAAACAGTATGGTACCGGCACAAAAGTAGACACATAGATAAATGGAACAGAATAGATAGCCCAGAAATTAACCCACAATTATATGATCAATTAATCTATGACATAGGTGGCAAGAATATGCACTGGGAAAAAGACAGTCTCTTCAACAAATGATGTTGGGAAAACTGTATAGCAACAGGCAAAAGAATAAAACTGGACCACTTCTTACACCATACACACACACACACACACACACACACACAACTCAAAATGGATTAAAGACCTAAATATGAGACTTGAAACCATAAAAATCTTAGAAGAAAACACAGGCAGTAATTTTTCTGATTTTGGCTGTATGAACATTTTTCTAGATATTCTGCCTAAGGCAAGGGAAGCTAAAGCAAAAATAAACTATTGGGACTATATCAAAACAAGAAGCTTCTGCATAGGGAGGGAAACAACAAAACAAAAAGACAACTACTGAATGGGAGAAGATATCTGAAAATGATATATCAGATAAGGGGTTAGTATTCAAAATATATAAAGAACTTATACAACTCAACACCAAAACCCCAAATAGTCGAATTAAACATGGGCAGAAGACATGAAGAGACATTTCTCCAAAGAAGACATACAGCTAAACATCATTCATCATCAGGGAAACGCAAATCAAAACCACAATGGTATCACCTCACACCTGTCAGAATGGCTAAAACCAAAAACAAAAGAAGCAATAGGTGTTGGTGAGGATATAAAGAAAAAGGGACCCTCATGCACTGTTGGTGGGAATGAAAACTGGTGAAGCTGCTATGTAAAAAAGTATGGAGATTTCTCAAAAAATTAAAAAATTATCATTTGATCCAGTAATTTCTCTACTGGGTATTTACCCAAAGAATCTGAAAACACTAATTCAAAAAGATAGATGCACCCCTGTATGTAGTACAGCATTATTTACAATAGCAAAATTATGGAAGAAACTCAAAAATACATCAAAAGATGAAGGGAAAAAAAAGATGTAGTATGTGTACACACACACACACACACACACACACACACACACACTGGAATATTACTCAGCCATAAAGAAGAATGAAATTTTGTCATTTGCAACAACATGGATGGATCTAGAGGGTATAATGCTAAGTGGAATAAGTCAGTCAGAGAAAGACAAATACCATATGATTTCATTCATATGTGGAATTTAAGAAACAAAACAAAGAGGAAAATAGACACAAACAAAAAACCAGACTCGTTAAACATAGAAAACAAACTGGTGAGGAGCGGTGGGTGGCAGGATGAGTGAAATAGATGATAGGGATTAAGAGTATACTTATGGTGATAAGCACTGAGTAATGCTTATTACTATATTATATACCTAAAACTAATGTAACACTGTATGGTGATTATATTGGAATTAAGCAATAAAAATAATAAAAAGGGCATTTTTTATGTAAGTATATGAAAAGGCAAAAACATTATAACAATGTTTAATTTAATTTTTGTTATATTATGCTGCAATGGAAGTTTATATAATAATAAAATAGAGACCATTACAATATTTAGTATTAGAAGAATGATTAAATAATTGAATGTAAATACTGTAGAATATCATGCAGTCATAGAAAAAGAGTAGTTAGACTGAATGCTAATGAATGAATGAATGAATGAGATCTTTACGTGCTATTTAGAAAGAAAAAATAACTCATTGAGTGCAAATATCAAGCTGCATGAATTTATATATATATATGTATATAAATTTATACACATCTATCTATAGCATGATTCTACTTATATTAAAACGTATTAGTATATAATAAAAATACTAGGAGTATGGAACATTAATTAAGCACTTAACTATTTTCAAGCACTGTTCTGTACTTTTTACAGTTATTACCTAGTTGCTAACTGAATACTCATAACAACCCTGTGAAGTAGGTTTCAGGTTCTCCTTATGATTTTGGGTGTAATTATTATCCCTACTTAGAGCAGATAATTGATGGAGGCTACCAATGTGACTCCAGTTCCTGCATGCTAATGCATTGTGCTATGCAAGCTCTTAAATATGTGTGTATATTCACTCATCCATCCATCTATTCTTCCAAAGTTCACTGCTTCTGTTAAGGCCCTGGACTAAACTGACTAAGGTCTTGTCCTCGCAGAGCGTACATTCTGGTGGGGGAAGGACAGACAACATGCATATCTTTTATATGATCAATGTTAGAAAGAAAGAAAGAAGAAAGAAAGAAAGAAAGAAAGAAAGAAAGAAAGAAAGAAAGAAGGAAGGAAGGAAGGAAGGAAGGAAGGAAGGAAGAAAAAGAACTGGCTAGGGAATCAGGAAAGTCAAGGTCAAGACCGCTGTTTTAAGTAGAGTGTTTGAGGTAGGCCTCACCAAGAATGTCATAGTTGACAAAAGACTTGAAAAAGGTCAAGCAATAAGCCCCAGGGATATCTAGGAGAAGACCTTCCCAAGAAGAGGTAACAGCCAGTACAATTCTTTTGTGATTGCCTTAATCTTCTCAACAAAGTAGGAAGCCATAGGCTTGATTTTCCTGGTATATTCAAGGAAAACAATGTCTCTAGAGTCTCTGGGGGTGAAGTGGCTTAGGAGGGAAAGTAAGATATAATGTTGGAGAGGTGAGGGGAGTAGAGGGTGAATGGGGGACAGGTCACAGAGGACATTGAGGCTGTTGTGTGAAATTCCCTTTAACCTTTATGCTATAGGTAACAGTTTAATACACTATCTTTAAAAAGAATCATGATATTCTAGTTCTATTTATTGATTTAATAAGATTTTTATGTACTTTTGTCTTTTTGTTTTAGCCCGAAGCACTCCTTTCAATATTTTTGGTAGGGCAAGTCTAGTGGTAGTAAACTCCGTCAGCTTTAGTTTATCTGGGAAAGCCTTTATTTCTTACTCATTTCTGAAGGATAATTTTGCCAGATAGAGTATTCTTGGCTGCAGTTTTTATCTTTCAATATTTTAAAGATGTTATTTCATTCCCTCCTGGCCTATAGAGTTTCTGCTGAGAAATCTGTCAATTGCCTAATGGAAAGGGGGCGTACCTTTGCAGGCTACTCTCTTTTTGTTACCCCTGTCTGCCTTTATAATTCTTTATTGTTGGATTTTGAATTTTAATGTCATGTGTCACGGAGAAGGTCTTTTTGTGTTGAGATAATAAGGTATTTTATTAGTCTGGTGGACTTGTATATCCAGTTCTGTCCTCAGGTTTGAGAAGTTCTCAGCTATTATTTCTTTACATATGCTCTCTGCTCCCTTCTCTCTCCCTTCTCTTTCTGTGATACCCATTATTCTTATGTTGACTTTTCTAATGGAGTCAGATAGTTCTCAAGGTGTTTCTTCACTTAAAAAAATCTTAGTTCTTTCTCCTCTTCCACCTGAATCATTTCTATATTTCTATACTCCAGCTTACTAATTCTCTCTTCTATATGATCTGCTCTATTTCCAGTGGATCCCTGCACATTTTTGATTTCTTTTATTCAGTATTTCATCTCCAGAATTTCTGCTTGATTTTTTTTTAGAATTTTTAGAATTTATAATTTCAATTTCTTTGGTAAAGTACTCCTTATGTTCATTACTTTTATATCTAGATCACTGTATTGCCTTTCTGAGTTTTCTTGTAGCTCACTGAATTTCTTCACAACCATTTTAAATTCTTTATTAGCTCTCAATATTCCATGTCTTTGGGTTTGGTTGCTAGAATATTTTCATTTTCCTTTTGTGATTACCCATATTACCATGGCTTTTCATGTTGTTTGATGAAAAGTGCCTTTGGTGTGGCATTTGAAGTAGCAAACATCTTTCCTATTTAGGTTTGTTTACTTTGATCCTAATAGTTCAACCAGTTGATAGTTAGTAGACCCTTTTTGTCAGAAGGTGGCGCTAGAGCACAAGTTTTCAATTTCTTTTATTGGCGTTGATTCACTTCTGATGGGGCACACACACACACACACACACACACACACACGTGAGGGGGGTGTGTACTTAGCACTCGGGGCTTTTGATGAGCCCGCAGCTAACAAGGGTATCCTGAAGGTGAGGGAATGGTGTCCCAGAGGTCTATGGGCGGTTCTCTTGCCTTCACGGGCAAACAGCAGAAGACCCTTTCCTTCAGTGCTCTTTTACGTACTTCCCTCTCCTTCCCTGGCAACTTCTCACCCTAATCTCTCAAGTCACTCTTTCTTCAGTGAGAGCAACTGGCTCCTCCAGCTGGAAGTACATAGTATATGGCCATATGGCGGAGGACATCCCCACACACTGTCTTCACCCTCCACCTCCTCTGACAGAAAAGTTGTGCTGGCTCACCTGCAGACGTCATACCTTTTCTGCCATCACGTACCCTGCTGACACGGGTTCTGCCACTAGCTATGCCACCTCTTCACCCACTGAAAGTGGGTCCAATCCACCCACTTTGTTGAATAGATGGATGGATATCTCCAGAGTGTAGTATGCTGTGTGGAGACACTTGTATTTTTGGTTATGGATGCCTGATTGGTTGTAAAGCAAAGAGGAGAGAAAAGATCAACTTGAGCCACCATGATGCTGATATATCTCTTTCGAGTCTCCAAAACAGACTTCCAAGACAGTGGCCTATACAAAGTGAGTGGCCTTCATATGAATGTCTATGTGACTGGGTGCACACAGACACATGTAAGCAGACGTATACAAGGTAAAGCCAAAACCATAAACAGTGGGAAACCAGGAAGAGTGATGTTGAATACAGGGGAAAGGCTAAGATAGTATTCTTAGTTTTTATTTTTGTAATGTTTATTTATCTTGAGAGAGAGAGAGAGAGAGGAAGAGACAGAGAGAGAGGGAGCTCATGCAAACAAGAGTGAGGAAGGGGCAGAGAGAGAGGAGAGAAAGAATCCCACCTGGGCTCCATGGCCTCAGCACAGAGCCTGACCAGAGCTCAAACTCACCAGTCGTGAGATCATGACCTGAGCCAAAATGAGGCGTCAGACATTTCACCAACTGAGCCAAGCCCCCGTCTTAGTTTCTACTTTATAAATGTTCATTTTATTTGATTTTTATAATAAGCTGGCATTATTTTTATAATTCATATATAAATGAAAACAGATGGTCAATAAAACATCTCAAAGAAGAAATAAAAGTATTTGCTTCAATATGTGTATGCAGCACCTGACTAAAGAGAGACTCAGCACAGGCTGCTCTCTGTATTCTCAGGATACCCAGGCACCCCTCCTGGCAACAGCCCAAGTAAGAGGACGGACAGTTCTGAAGCCAGATTGGAGCCTCTGGCTCTACTGTCATCTGGGAGGGGTCTAGGACTTCACACTGCTGAGCTTGACTTCAGAACTCGGAGGGACAGGGCTTTGTTATGATCCACTTAAAAAGGAATTACGGGAGCTACTAATGCACATTTTTTAGAATGAGGTGGTAAGCCTGGGTCAAAGGGAGCAGTGGTGTACCTAATATTCGGCTTTTTTTTCCTATCCCCAGCAGAATCTTACTTTTGTAGAGACTGCACTGTGGCTACATTCTGTAAATGACCCATATATCCAGAGAAAATCTTGCCAAGACAGTTGCACTGGAGTTAGCTCTAAGCAGCCACCTCATTTCTGTTTGGTTTTGTGTCCTTGAATAAATACGTAACAGCAAAATGTAACTCATCTCCTCCTGAGACTCCCTAACTCTCCTGTAGTTCAGTATTTGTGCTGTAACTGTTGCAGAGACATTTGGGAACTTATTCACAAATTTTCCATTCTTTGCCATTCATAGTAACAAGGTCATCTCTTCATTAATTCCCAAATGGTTATTTCATAGTGCCTTTCTAAAAGTCTAATTAGGATTTTGATAAATTGTTATTAGTTTTCTTTTATTATAGCATGACATCAATGTATTCATAACATGACTCAGAGCATGAATCCAAAGGAGAATCTTAGACATAATCATTATCAAAAGCATATTAAAAACAGAGAAATGTCTGCATGCAGTGAAGGAATATTATACTACCTACTACGGCAATTTACTGATACAAAAAGAATGTATTAAGTACACAGACACATCTTCTCTAGTTGTTACTGATGCCAGTGTCACCTCTTACCACTTTTCTCACTGAATCCAAAGAATTATTCTGAGATCTTATCTTAGTTCACTCTTCTTTAGTTTTTAAGATTCCTAACTACTTCTTTTCTTCTTGAAACTCTTGTGTCTTCTGGCCTCAATCAACTTATACTTCCTTGGCCCTCCTCTTAAACCTCTAACTACTGCTTCATATTCCCTTTTATGGGATTTTCTTCCCAATTTTAATTAATTAGTCCACTCACTAAATCAGCTAAATTTATTGAAAATGAATTATTGATCAATGAATCCATGCCTTTCAAATCTGTAAATTCAGCCCCGGTGTTTCTCCTGACATGTAGTTATTCCCTCATAACCTAGTGGTCTGAACAGTTTCACATGGGCATTCTTTGTCGTTCTTTCTGTCCTTCGGCCCATCGGTTCATCTTTTATATGTACATCATCTACTCTTAGATGCTAATGGTAAACAAAATGGGACAAAGACCTTGCCCTCATAATATTTGGAATACATATGAAGATACAGGCAATAACAAGGTAAGTAAATTTTTAATAGCTTTGGATGGTGATAAATGCCCTAAAGAAACAATAGGTGTAAGATATTAGATAATTGTGAAAGTATGGTTATTTTACATAGTGTGATACGGAAAGACCCTTAAAAGATGGTATTTATTTAGACTAGAATGAAGTACTGGAGTGGGGAAATCAAAAGGCTAAGAAAAGAGTGTTCCAAATCAAATGGGCTTTCTTTTTCACACAACGGAAAGAATGTCAGTGCAACCAGAACAGAGTGTGCTAAGGTGAAAGTTACAAGATGTATCACAGAGCAAATACCACCGAGATATGCAGGGGTCATGCCTCATGTGCAAGAATTTGCATTTCATTCTAATAAGATGGAAAGACACTGGAGGTTTTTAGCCTAGAGTTGATATTATCTAATTTACATTTCTATAAGTATTCTGGTGGCTAAAGAGCATATTTTTTAAAAGGTTAGAGTAGAAAAGAAAACAATTAGGAATCTTTAGTCACCTATTTAAATTCTCTAAAGACTCATTATTGAAGCACAGCTAAGAGATGATAATGGTGTGCCATGATAGTGGGAGAGCCTTGAAAGTAGTCCTACTTAGGACAGAACTGACAGGATTTGCTCATGGACTGGAAATGAAAGGATTGTTGAAAGAGAATAATATTCAAGATAGCTTCTTGGTTTTGTCATGAGTAACTGAATGAATTGTTGTGTTGTTTACTGAGCTGAAGGGAGGGACAGACAGATTTGAGATTAAGTAGAGAAGATCAAGATTTATGTTTTAGATCTCTATATTTGAGATGACTTTGACACTTCCAGATAGGAATATCACTTAGGCAACTGGATAAATGAATCTGGAGCAGAAGGGAAAGGTCTAATACGAATATATTAATTTGGAAGTCATCAGCATATAGATGACATTTAAAAGACAGTATTGGATAAGATCATCCAGGAGATAATGTAAATATGGAAGAGAAGGGCCTGAATACTGATTCTTAGGGAATGCCAACATTTGGAGACTGGGAAGGTGAAGAGGAACAAGCAAAGGAGACTAAGAAGGCATTACCAGTAAGGTATTAAAACAATTTTAAAAGGACAGAAAAAAAAATCCCAGGATATATTTCCATATTTAGCAAATAGGTGTTACAGAAACCTCCCCACACATGATGAGTGAAACCACCAAATACAATATTTTAAAATTTATTGTAAGACATAGTGGAACTTGTGGAAACATAAAGGCATTCCAAGAAATCTAGATTTGATAAGAAAAGTTAAATTCATAGTAACCTCCTTCAGTGTCTACATCAACGGCACATCTTTTAAGTGCTTAGGAAAGGACAGGACAAAACACCTGGGATCACAAGTATGAAAAAATGCCTGAGGTGTAATACCAATAGTAGGTAAAGTATAAAAACCTGCATCTCACTGTAAGGAAAAGCATAGTAGACACTTGTGCCTGCCTGTTTTGGCTCTACACAGAAAAAAAAAAAATTTTTTAAGTGATAAGTAATTGGATTGGTTCTCTCAACTTACAGTTCATCCCCTTGGTATTGGAGAGGTTGGAAAGCTAAAATCTCTATTTTTAGGCTCCCCTGCAGCCATAGTCGAAGTGTCAATTCATACAAGTTTAGAAGGCAGAAATTAAACTGGAGCCTTTTCCTGTGGCAGACAAAATTATCGCACAAGTTCCAGGAGACACAAGAATCTGCAGAAGCTGGAGTCCATGTTTAAATACGTAGGAACCACCTTCTTCAAGACAAGGCAGCTGCAGTAACCATAATGGTGGTAGCAGTAAAAGTATATTCAGGACTTTGGTATGGTAGCTATGATCGTGTGATTTTGAAATCCACATCCAGGCATGTTTCCCGATTTCCATGGCTTTGGCTCTTTCAATCATGTTTTTTAAGCACTTAATTCCACGAAGAATATTCTTATATGCTGGAAATAGACACAGTGTTTTCTGTTTCTTCCACCAATCCTGACTTAAAATGTACCTTAAAAATTCCTGTAAGTCTACATTCCCTCTGTTCTGAAACTGGACTTCATGCTATCTCTATGCATTAAAAAAAAAAACAAACAAAACAGGGGCACCTGGGTGGCTCAGTTAGTTGAGCGTCCGACTACAGCTCAGGTCATGATCACACAGCGCGTGGGTTCGAGCCCCGCATCAGGCTCTGTGCTGACTGCTTGCTCAGAGCCTGGAGCCTTGTTGAATACAAATTAAAATAAAATTAAACCACTGTATAAAAATAGCTTATAAGTAATGAAGAGACAATGGGAATTAAAACAGTCTAAGGTCCTGGCATTATTTGAGAAGAAGGGAAAAATGTTTACTATGGAACTAAATGAAACACAAGTTAAATTTCTAGACTAAGTTTTAAAAGCATAGGAAGTATCAGTCACTTCCAAAAACCCAATGGAAGAAAGAAATTTGGAATGAAGGAAATGAAAATCCAGACACTGAAGTATCTCAGAAGTTAATTAAAGAAAGTACATCAAAGAAAAAAAATTGCAACAGTGTGAGGTAAGAAGAGATTAGACTAGTTTTATTTTATTTTTATTTATTTAGTTTTTTTAACGTTTATTTATTTTTGAGACAGAGAGAGACAGAGCATGAACAGGGGAGGGGCAGAGAGAGAGGGAGACACAGAATCTGAAACAGGCTCCAGGCTCTGAGCCATCAGCACAGAGCCCGACGCAGAGCTCAAACTCACGGACTAGTTTTAAAAGACTTCATTATTGGCAATCTTTCAAAAAATAGAACTGAATCTAGAATGATACATGTAATCAAGTGTATTTTTAACATGTTTTATTTTTACAGCAAACACATTAAACACTGCATGTCCACAATTGTACACATCCTTGTCCCTAAAAATGCTGTTTCCATAAAGTTTTTTTCATTGAATAACTAGTTGCTAACTAGTTTCCAACATAGCTTGAAAGCAGAGGCCTTGGTAAAATATTTTGAGTCAACTTGTATATATCAGGCTGTTTGTGATACTTAGGGAAATGCATGCTAACGTAGTTAAGTCCTTCAACTTTACCAACTAGAAATAGCCATTTGCCATAGACTCTGTGATGGGCAGTCGTGACCACCCAATTTTGGGAATAGTTCTTTCAGGGGCTGGAAATTCTGTAGGATGATGGACCTTACTGGATGTCCTTCATTGTGGATTGAGTCAGCTGAAGAAAACTGCTTCTTTCCTGGGAGAACTATGTTCAATTATGGATCATAGCAAGGATAGAAAGGTCATACCAGCTTCCCCAACTTGAGACCCCCCTAAAGGGGGAAGTCTACCTTGGGATTGTTTGGGGGAAGCTTCACTTCTCCTATAAAATCATGTTTCATTCCCATAGGTGTAGATCAAAAGAGACCTTTGCAACAAATCTCCTGAATGTTAATATATGTCTCAGAGTTTGCTTCCATGGAAAGCTATTCTGGAATGCTATTGAAATATTGAAGATGTATTCTTTTAAACTGTATGAGATTCAAGATGATATTAATGAAATAATCTATCATAAATTTTCATGATCTTAGAAATAACATTGAGTCCATTTGATTGTTTGACTTTTTAATATTCCCAATCACCCTTTCCCCCCAAAGAGAGTAATATACAATTTAGGTGGGGTTTAATTCAGTTCTTCCTTTTATATTAGAAAGGAAGGAAGGAAGGAAGGAAGGAAGGAAGGAAGGAAGGGAGGAGAAAAGGGAGGGAAGAATTCCAAACTCTTGCATAGCTGTGTATAGTTGTTAGACTTTCATAAATTCCAAAATCCTTACTAGTGGGCCTCAAAATTGGCTGCACCCCAATATCATCTATGGAGTAAAAATATACAGATGTTATTACATATTCAAGAATTTCTGATTTAGGTATCCTGAAGTGCTGTTCTGGTGTCCAGTTTTTTAGAGTTTACATGGATTGAAATTCTCACAAACATTGAAAATAATTTACTGACAGTATTTTAGATATTCACCAGTTCTCTGACTTTATCTATTATGATCTTCCAACATAATCTTGTCTATCTTCTCATATGCAATTGCTAACAACTCTTTTCTCTTGCCAGTAGTCCTCAATGCCATGATGACCTTTACACTCCTTATTCTCCACTTACTATTTCATATTTCTTATTCCAATTGTCTTTTTCTAGCACCTGGTTCTAAGTGTTCTTCAAAAGTCTTTCTTTCACTTTATTTCATGCAAATTATTTCTTCAGATTCTTGTAGCACCAAAGTTCATTTAATGTACTTACTTATAGGCAGTTATTTATATTGGTTTTCCATTGTTGTAACAAATTGCTACATACTTAGCAGCTTAAAACAGTATCTGTTATATCACAGCTCTGTAGGTCAGAAGCCTAGATAGACTTGACTGGTTTCTCTGCTTAGGGTCTTACAAAACCAAAATTAAGGTATTAGGCAGGCTGGATTCTTACCTAGGGTTCTGAGAAATAATCAATTTCTAAGTTCATTCAGGAAGATTGACAGAATTCTTTTATTTGCAGTTATAGGACTGAAATCACATTTTTCTAGACGGCTAAAAGCTAAGGTTGGCTCTGACTCTCCTAGAGGCTGTTCCCAGCTTTTTTCTATGTAAGACAAAAGTCTCTCTTGCCCTGAATCCTTCTCATGGCTTCAAGTCTAACTTCCTTTTCTGCTACTAGTCATAGAAAACTCCCTGCATTAAAAGGGCTCATGTAATAGGTCAAGTCCACCTGGATAATCGTCCTATCTTAAGGTCATATGATTAGTAACCTTAATTGCATTTTCAAAATCCTTTTTGCCATGTATGTAATATATTTATGGGAATAAAACCAGGGGGTGAATATCACAGAGGCCATGTTAGAATACTCTCTATCACAGCAGTTTTTGACATTTCTTTTAATATTTCAAATGTGCCCAAATGTGTTCCCCAGCTAAATTAAGTAATTATTGACAGAGACAGAGATCTCTTCTATGAAATAAATACTGTAGTAGGTTTTAAAACAATTATTTAAATTCAGGTTAGTTAATATACAGTGTAGTATTGGTTTCAGGGGTAGAACCCAGTGATTCATCACTTACATATAACAGCCAGTGCTCATCCCAACAAGTGCCCTCCTTAACGCCCATCGCCCACTTAGCCCACCCCTCCACCCACCTCCCCTTCAGCAACCCTGTTTTTGTTCTCTGTATTTAAGAGTCTCTTATAGTTTTCCTCCCTCTCTCTTTTTATCTTATTTTTCCTTCCATTCTCCTATGTTCATCTGTTGTTTTTCTTAAATTCCACATGAATGAAATCATATGATATTTATCTTTCTCTGAATGACTTATTCCACTCAGAATACACTCTAGTTCCATTCACATTGTTGCAAGTGGCAAGATTTCATTCTTTTTGATTGTCAAGTAATACACACACACACACACACACACACCACATCTTCTTTATCCATTCGTCAGTCGATGGACATTTGGGATCCTTCCATTTTGGCTATTGATGATAGAGCCACTATAAACATTGGGGTGCATGTGGCCCTTTGAACCAGAAATTTTGTATCCTTTGGGTAAACACCTAGTAGTGCAGTTGCTGGGTCATAGGCTATTTCTATTTTTAATTTTTTGAGGAACCTCCATACTGTTTTCCAGAGTGGCTGCACCAGCTTGCATTCCCACCAACAATGCAAAAGAGATCCTCTTTTTCCACATCCTCGCCAACATCTGTTGTTGCCTGAGTTGTTAATTTTAGCCATTCTGACTCGTTTGAGGTCATATCTCATTGTGGTTTTAATTTGTAGTTCCCTGATGATGAGTGATGGTGAGCAGTTTTTCATGTGTCAGTTGGCCATCTGGATGTCTTCTTGCAAAGGGTTTATGTATTTTGCCCATTTCTTCACTGGATTATTTGTTTTTTGGGTGCTGAGTTTGATAAATTCTTTATAGATTTTGGATACGAACCCTTTATCTGATGTCATTTGCAAATATCTTCTCTCATTCTGTCGGTGGCTTTTTAGTTTTATTGATTGTTTTCCCTGCTGTGCAGAAGCTTTTTATCTTGATGAGGTCCCAACAGTTCATTTTTGCTTTTGTTTGCCTTGTACCCTGAGATATGTATAGTAAGAAATTGCTGCAGCAGAAGTCAAAGGGGTTGTTGCCTGGTTTTTCCTCTAGGATCTTTCAAATTAACTGTCTTACAGTTAGGACTTTCATCCATTTTAATTTATTTTTGTCTTGGTGTAAGAAAGGGGTCCAGGTTCATTCTTCTGCATGTCGCTGTCCAGTTTTCCCAACACCATTTGCTGAAGAGACTGTCTTTATTCTATTGTCTATTCCTTCCTGTTTTGTCAAAGTTAGTTGACCATACTAATGGTCATTGGACCCATTTGTGGGTCCAGTTCTGGGTTTTCTGTTCTGTTCCATTGATCTATGTGTCTGTTTTTATGCCAGTACCATACTGTCTTGATGATTACAGCTTTGCAATATATCTTGAAGTCCGGGATTGTGAGGCCTCCAGCTTTGGTTTTCTTTTTCAGGATTGCTTTGGCAATTCGGGGTCTTTTTTGGTTCCATACAAATTCTAGGATTATTTGTTACTATCTCTGTGAAGAATGCTGGTGTTATTTTGATTTGGATAGTATTTGATGTGTAGATTGCTTTGTGTAGTGTAGACACTGTAGTAGTTTTTAACATGTCCATGAGCAAATTCTTATCTACTTAATTGCTTATTAATTTATTTAAAAAACATATTTGGGGCACCTGGGTGGCTCAGTTGGTTAAGCGTCCAACTTTTGGTTTTGGCTCAGGTCATGATCTCACGGTTTGTGAGTTTGAGCCCCACATGGGGGCTCTGCACTGACAGCGTGGAGCCTGCTTGGAATTCTCTATTTCTCCCTCTCTCTCTGCCCCTCCCCCGCTTGTGCTCGCTCTCTCTCTCTCTCTCTCTCTCTCTCTCAAAATAAACCAATAAACTTAAAAAAATGTATATATAGAGAGTGTTTAGGGTCAACAACATCTGGGTTGAATACCTAAATACACAATTTTACTTTTATATCAGGGAGGGGGATGAATGGTAGGTGGTAAAAAAAAATAATGAATTAGTTAACATACAGTAATTAAAATCAAATACATTAATTTTAATTCATTAATTTTCTTTTAACTAGCATTCAACCCCACTCCTTGAGACCACCCATGTTATTTTGGAGGGGGGAATCTAGTGGTAGCCAGAGCCAACTCATTTCAACTCACAAGAGTATATTATTAGCATCTCTACCCAACTCTGAAAGCTCTCTTATTCGTTGCTTCAAATTATTCCTCATACTTGGAGTATTTATACCATGGAAATCTGTAAATGCTAAAAGCAAAATAAAGGACACTTTTTTTGTTTCTAGAAAGCCAATTGTTGAATATTTGCCAGCACATCACTCCAAATAACCTTTGTCTCTCTATTACATCTCACTTGTTGGAAGTGTGAATGCAGGTGGCTGCTGCTGGATATGGGAGCCTCTCATACCATGACCCCAAACACCCCTCATCCTCACCAGCTCTGACATGAGCAGAAAGACAACCGTGGCTTAGCCTGGCCAATTGAATGCTGCCGTAGGACTTGGGACTCTTAGATGAGAAATACAAAGTTAGAAAGAATGGTTGAAACATTGTATATGTGCTCTTTAAACAGGTGAGCTGTATGCTGTGTGAATTATATCTCCATAAAGCTGTTACAGAAAGATTCTACATTATTACTCCTGTCATTCCTGCTTCTCAGACTTCAAGAGCTGTTATGTTCCTTTTTGCCTCCAAGCTTAATTCTTGAGACTCCCACTAAGGGGTCTGGCATGAACCCAGCAAATTACTTTTTGCTTAAAGTAGAAAAAGTCTTTTTCTTTTCACATGCAAGTTAGAAACTATAGCATATGTAACATTAATTGTAAGTCCATATTAATTACAATGTAAGAAGGTTGCTTGTTTGAAAGTGACTTGTTTTCAACATAGTCTAACATTAATTCATAAACTGGCAGCATATATTAATTATCTGTAGTTCTTCCAATAATTTATTTTTGCAAGGTTGTGCTCACTATGTTTCTTCCCATATCAACAGGTAATTTAAAACATGATACTAGCTGAATTCTCTGAAGGCTGACTCCTGATGGTGACATAGTATATGCTTTCCCTTGCTGAAAGGAAGAAAGAAAGAAAGAAAGAAAGAAAGAAAGAAAGAAAGAAAGGAAGAAAGAAAGGAAGGAAGGAAGAGTCACACATTTTGCTATTTGGTTCACTGGAGTCATCAGGAGGTTTAGAAGGTTTAGGAAAAAATAAGCACATAGGCTATGAAATCATGTGAAATTATAAATCACATTTTTTTTTCCATTAAACTTGATGTTGCCCAGACTGAGATTAGATGTTCTTTGCCAACTGCTCTAAGAAAGTAGTAACAGCTTGAGAAATGATATAGAGAATTCATTTTTTAGAAGAAAAAAATTGACCTTGTGTAGAAAATTTAAAATAAAGTTTTGAATTCCCATTCTTTCAATAGTCTAAATATATATATTTGTTTACTAAGAGAAAATTGTGCACTTGACATCCATGTGGGAAATAGACATGTAACTACTCACTACTTGAGAGAGAATAAGAGAAGGTGATTGTCACACTAACAGTAAATGTCACCTAGAGGGTGTACTCCCTGTATGAAGAGGTGACTCACAGAAAGCATAATTCTGCTCACTCACAAAGAAAACAAATGGAATGGGATACAGAACATGTAGAAATTTCTATTCTTCAACTGAAATGATTTAAAAATGACAATAGGAAATGAAATACAGCTTTGCAGTTTGGGAATAAATTCCTGAAAGAAAATCTGTTTAATGCACAAAACAATTTCTCCAAATTTCAGTATTATTAGAACTGGGGCAGACAATTCAAATTGTATATGGCACAAAATCATAACATTCTCTTCTGTAAGCTGTCCCTTGCCTATTTGTTTTTTCAACAGCTGTCGACTTGTTCTGTCTCATCAATTCTGGTACTTCAGGATTAATTCTCACCATTATCAGTGGCAGAACATGATGGTACAATAAGCCAAAATGACTAAACACATTGTAAGAAAAAAAAAACTGAGGAAAATAAAAGAGAATTTCTATATAAAAGCTAATCCCTTATGAACAGCATATTTAGAAACTGTCTGCAGGTAATTACATTCAGGTAACCCGATCTGAAAATGCCAAGTTCACACAATGGTTCATTTAATTCCATCTGGTGTACAATAATACATTCCTTAATGGACACATTGATTTAAAAAGAAAAAAAAGCCCACAGATATCACAAGCCCACATTCTCTTGGTAATTACAAAGTACAGCATCAAAAGTTACAATCTCAAAAATGATCTTGCAGTGCTTGATCTATAAAAAAGGAAATTAAGAGAATGGATTTGGACTTCTCGTTACCAAAATCCCTCTTTAGTTATAATCTATTTTCTTAATAAGAAATATATAGGTTAATCTGAAGAATTGGGTCAGGACTTCTGATATCTAGAGATGAAAAAATAAACTGATTTAGAATATATAAGACTTTAAAAGTATCCAAAGGTATTTTTAAGAGAGATGTTTAACTCTTGGAATAGAGCCATCTGCTCCAGATAGGAATGGCACAAAATCAGTGTGTGTGCTTCTCACAGCCTTTGACGCTCTCCTTTAGGTCATTAAGATGGCCCAAGAAATTGGCTTTGTAGAAGAAAGCACATGATGATGGTTCAAAGCATGTAATGAACGACTTGAGGGAGAAAGAGCTACATTTGGCCTTTTCAGAAATATGAACTGTGCCTTTCAATGCCTTCTCTATCAGAGCTCTGATCTTGATGCCCACTCAAACCCTCCTTTTCTTAATTTTTCCTCTTTTACAGAAAGGAACAGAGTAAATGCACCTCCCCTGTGTGTGAATTTTTTTCACATTAGTGGATCTATGTATTTCCAAACTTCCTGATAAATTGATGAAAACTAAAGGCTTTTTCCAAGAACTTACTGAAAGGCAACAAGCTGAGTTAGCCCTGTTAAAACTATAAAAAGAGAATGGCTTTTTCTTTCTGTTTCCCCTCCTCTGTTAGTGGTTCCCTGCTCCCCCATCATGTCTAGACCACCGTCACAAACTAAAGACCCACCTAATCCTATTCCCTTTCTTCTGGATGCATCCTGGAATAGCCAGCTTCTTTCCTTTGCCCTACTACATGCTAGGAGCAAACTTTCTTTTCAAGTCTCCTCATCAAAAAGTAGGTTTTTAGTTTGATTCTGTCATATCTCTGATAACTTAAATATGTTTAGGTAATTTTATAAACTCAATATATAAATAGTTATTAGTGAGTATGCAGACAAGTTATTTTATGGCAGTTATCAAAATGCATTCCTTTAAGGACCTCTTGGTGTCAGCGCCTGAACCAAAGAGGGGCTCTGTTAATAGATTAAAGTACTAAGTGAATTACTTTTAAAATCTCATATAGGAGAGTATGAATCTAGTGCCTTTTAGGATAATGAGAAAAGATGGTTTATGGTTTCAGTAATTCATTCATTCAATAAATATCTATTAAGTGCCCATAATGTGTCAGGCCCATTTCTTAGCATTTGGGATACAACAATGGACATAATAGATAAAGATTCCTACTCCTAGAGATAAATGAGATGAGGAAGTACATCATGCAGTGAATGACACAGACAATGAGCAATAAACATAATAAATACAGAAATTTTATGTTAGATAGTGAAAAGTGCTATGAAAAAAATATAAAAACAAGGGAATGGGGGAATGGGGTGGAAATTAGTTGTAGTATTCAGTAAGGTAATTAGAGCAAATTACATTAGAAGAGAAACTTTAAGGAAACCCTAAAAGAGGTAACAGAGTTAGCCAAGCGATTCCATGGAGGAAGAATTCAGGCAAAGGCCTTTAGATGAGATTGCAAATGGAGTGTTCCAACAAACAGGAAGGAAGCCTATGCCTGCAGTGGAGTGACCCAGGGAAAGAAGAAAACCAGAGAAAATGTGATGGGGAGAGGCAGAATGGAGTCTTATGATGGTGGATCTTACAGGGCACTGTAAGGACTACAGGCTTTGATTTTTGCACAGTAGCTCCAAGACATATTACTGGCTGGCAGGCCAGTGGATATCATGTTCTGGGACAGGTAGCCTTTTTGACACAATAGACGTTTAAGTGTGGGGCTGATCTTTGCATAGTGTGTGCATCCAGTCAAATGACTGCTACCATCACAGCTTAATCAACTGCTTCTCATGGGAATTCTAAACCAACCCACTTGCTAAAATTTCAAGTAACTCAATCTGTTTTGGTTTAAAGATTCCTTCTGTCTTTGCATAAAAGCTTTGGGGATATTTAGTAACATCTCATAAGTGATTATCATATTACTCTAAAAATATGCTGCTTCTCTGTAAATTTAATGTTCAATGCCTACTCCGTGCTAATACTTAGTATAAAACAATATTTGAGTCAGAGTTCATCCTAAGAATGGAAATCTGAATGTTTGTTCTGTGATAGAAAGGCCCTTGTATTTTTCCTCTTGTTATTAAAGGGGTAAGCTGCACACAGTAAGGAAGATTTAGAGCAGCTGGTAACAATGAACTATATCCTCTCCTTTAGAGCCTAGAAGACACTAAGGTAAGTATCCTTATGGATATATAGAAAAGATATACTTCATCATTTCAGCTGGCATTATTCCAGGGAGTTTTGTTCTGTGGCGTACTGCTGTGAGGAGGGAATGGCGATTATTACTTCAAGCCTTTCGTCTGCAGAAGGACCCATTCAAAGCATGACTGCTAAAGGAGAAAAGAGTCACAGCTCTAGAGTGACAGCTTTCTCTGCTCCATTATGTCCTTTTTGAAGACTGCATAGCTCAGAATCTGCAGAACATAAGGCATTGCAAGTAACATCAATATCTCTTTTCCCATTTGCCTGTTTCCAAATGGCCCTACATGAAAAAACAGGGGAGAAATATGATTTTAAGATAAAAATCTTACTTTTTCTCAATAACTGATAAACCACAGTGTATCTTAGTAGCTAACATAAGTTCATTTCCTGCTGCAATTTTTTTTTAGATTTTAAGCTACAAAATAAGTTTTCATAACTACAATTAAAATTCATATTTAAGCATTTGTCTTCAGTATATATCTTCTTATATGAATTATAATTATTAATGAAACTTCCATGACTGCCTATGCACTTGGGGCTTTAAATGCATATTTAAATATTAACAAAGCTCTGATTAAGATGCAGAAACATGGGTAAGTGAAACTAATGGAAATACTTTGCTCTTGTCTTGTCTTGCTTCTGTATTATATTCATCAAAATTCCAATTAGCAACATGAGAATGCACAGCGACTTCCTACATGTATTCCAGTTCACTTACGACACCTTTGGTTTAAGGAATTTGGGGAAAGTAAATATTTTTAGCATTGGAATGAAAGAACATTTAATTTAATAGCAATGTCAGGTGAATTTTAAGAAGTATCCTGCCTCAACAGATTGAAATTTTATGCCCCCACTCTCAACTTAGGCTTTTATAATTAATTTTTTTAACTGATGCTATTTTTTGTCTTAGCTTTGTACCTGCTAGTTCACTTGATTGTTTCATCATGTTAATGAGCTCTAGGTTGCAGGTTTCATCCATGTATGGAGCCAGCTGTGTCTGGAGGAAATTTGATTCAGAGGCTTCAAAACACAATTCAATCTTTAGTCTAATACTTGCATTGTAAAGCAATGTAAACTCAGTAACATAAAACTTAAACTGCATTTATACTAGTGATGCAGTAACAGGGATAGGATGTTGATACACTTCCTGGCATTTCCCTTCAACATGTTGGTCTTCTATGAGACTGTAAGTTCCTTAGGGCCAAGGTCTGTGTCTGCTCTTTGCTAGACGAAATGCATGATGAATAGTTACATGGAAGGAAAGAAGACATAAAGAAAGGATGCATTTACCTTTTTCTTATAAGATTATGGAGAATAGTGGCAGAGACTATGTATATTTAAATATATTCAAATCTCTCTCACTTGAAAAATATCAACTTGTCACATTCTTACAATTATCAACTTATCTTTCTCTTGCTCAGCCAAAATTCTTGAAGTACTGTCAATTCTCTATCTACTCATTCCTTTTTTAAACTTTTCTAATCTGTTTTTGCTTCTATAAATTCACCAAAACAGCTCACATTAAAATCAACAGTGACTTCAAGTTACTAAGTGGACATGTTGGTGTCCTCATATTACCTGAGCACTCAGCAGCATTGGCTTTGCTGATCACCCTTTCCTTCTTGAAGGACCCACCTTACACTCTATTATTCATCCTCATGCATTGTTGGCCACTTCCCAATATCCTCTGAATGCTCACCTCCCAATAACTTTCTGTTAAATGTTGACGTTTCTCAATACTCTAATCTAGGCTACTTCTTTTCTTTTCCTGGGTAATCTTGAACAGAACCATCTCCAGATCCTTATTATAATCTATATAATGATTACTCCTAAATTTTATACTACCTTTCGGAGTTCCAACTGTTTATTCAACATCAGCCCTTGGATGTCTCACAGGCTACCTCTGAGAACTGAGACCAAATGTGTCAAACCATCTTAGTTGTTTGTTTCAGTAAACCTTTACAAAGAAAAGATATAACTGTAATCCCATAACTCCATTGCCTGCTTCAGGAAATCCTTGCAGATCAATTTAGACACAATAGTCTGCTCACTTGAGAAAGTTTACTTATCAAGGCTGACTTCACGAAGTCTGCTCTGTCCAACAATTCTTTTTTAAAAAAATTTTTTTTTCAACGTTTGTTTATTTTTGGGACAGAGAGAGACAGAGCATGAATGGGGGAGGGGCAGAGAGAGAGGGAGACACAGAATCGGAAACAGGCTCCAGGCTCCGAGCCATCAGCCCAGAGCCTGACGCGGGGCTCGAACTCACGGACCGTGAGATCGTGACCTGGCTGAAGTCGGACGCTTAACCGACTGCGCCACCCAGGCGCCCCATCTGTCCAACAATTCTAAACTAGCATGTCATGAATGTTGTCCAATTCCAATAAGTTCTCTGTCTTGAAAAAAACAAACAAACAAAAAACCCTACCTTAAACTTATTGATCCCAGACCTCAAAATTAAAAAAATATGTCACTTTTGACTTTGCCCTTTGAGACACTAAGACACTTCACTGGATCATTTCTTATAGCCGTAAGTTCTAATACATTTAATTTTGCTTTATTAACAGATGGTACAATAATTATTGGGGAATTCAACATCTCCAACTCAATGTGTCCAAGAGCAAACCTGAGGACTTTCCACAAGTGCCTGCTCATCTTTCGTTGTTTTCTACTTTAATAAACTCATTAAACCAAAAATGTATGGGTCACTTCCTTTACTCACTCACCTTTGAATCTACCAAATTGTATTGTTTTAGCTCTCCAGTAAATATTAGTTGAATAAATAAATAAGAGAAAGATGCTAATGCATGCAGTGTCTCATTCCACTCCTTCCAGGGGAGTTCAGGTCTGGAGACCTGGAGAGGTCAGATGGGGTGTCAGTGGGGAGCTGTGTGCCCTGGGCAGGTATAAGGATATATATTCTCTGCAGACTATCTATAAACAATTAATAAAAAAATTCAGGGGCACCTGGGTGGCTCAGCCGGTTAGGCGTCCAACTTCTGCTCAGGTCACGATCTCGCGGTTTGTGAGTTCAAGCCCTACGTCGGGTTCTGTGCTGACAGCTCGGAGCCTGGAGCCTGCTTCAGATTCTGTGTCTCCCTCTCTCTCTGCCCGTCCCCTGCTCACATCTGTCTCTCTCTCAAATATAAATAAACATCAATTTTTTTTTTAAAAGTTCAAAGTCTATCCGTTTTATTATCAATGTACCACAACAACTGTATACAACTTCAATAATAAATACTCTTGCCAGCAATGGGTGCAGTCTATTTCTCCTTCTCACACTTACTGTGCTGTTGTGGAATTTTATCTCAAGGACTTTGTTTACTGAGCCCTTACAGCTGCTATTAGGAAAGCTGCTACCAGGTTGCACTAGGGTGTATTGGTCACATGCCTCCTTTACCAAGTTAGTGCTTCACTCCAGAAGTGATGAACATCTTTCATTCTTTGGAAGAGAAATAGAAAACCATAGCCTTCTCTTTGCATGAGAACTTCCAGTTTCCATCAACCACTCAACGAATACTGACTGAGCACAATTACATGCCAGGCCCTGTTCCAGAAGCTGAGGAAACAATAGGAAACCCAAAGGGAAACATCTCTGCCTTCTAGGAGCTTACAATCCTGAGGGAGATTCAGACAATGAAAATGATAATATATGTGTGTGCATACACACACACACACAACACACAGACGCATAACACACATGTTGTTAGATAAAATACATAATATGCTAAAGAGAAAAAAAATAATTTAGAGAAGGGGAGAGGAGGTGGATATGTGAGGAGGATTTGGACATTTTTATAGGGTGGCTGTTGGTTAAAAATCCATATGTAGCTAAGTAACCACTTATTTATTTTAGGTATTAACTCTCACCCACCTTCAGAAAATTTCTTAAAGTTGTTACAAGACCAAATTTCCTAGAACAAGGAATATTTTGTACTGAGCTATTTTCACTACATCATGCAGTCAGGAAAGCCACTCCAATGCTTACAGTTCTGAGAACAATTTTGGTGAAAGTCTTATATATTATTGGTGATGGCCATTTTGTGCACTTTGTATGAAAGTCTGGTTTTCAGTGGATTTCCCAAAGTATTCACAAAGAACTTAATTCTAGTTTTCTTCTTTTCCTTTCTCATGACTGCCTTTGTCCATCATGTAAATTTATTCAAACCTATTTTTAGACTTTCGTAACACTTTAGCAATGTATGGAAATAGAGACTCTTCCTTGTTTTCATTAAATAAGGAGTGTTGAAACATCCCCCAAAGTCCACTTCCACTGAGTTTACAATTTGTGTAATAAGGAACAGTGGTTTGTTCCTGGAGGTGTTTCAATCAGTGAGGATTAACACACGGGGAAAAACATCTGTTCCATCAAGCCATTAGCTCTTATGGAAATGAATGTGAACTAGGGGAAACAGGAAAGCATTGATTTAGAGCTGTAATTGGTTCACAAGTCATGCCTGCTACTTCTGGTCACCACAAAACACAGTTCAGGTGAAACAGTGAAGTAGGTTGAAGATGGGCTTTGTCAATGGACTTGAAATCAGACCCTGTTCTGAAAAGAGGAGAGGAGACTTGTGGAGCAGCAGACTGGCTTCTCTGAGATCAGTGGGAGCACTGAGGGTGAAGAATCCATTTTTGGTGTTATGGCTATTTACGTTATACTCTTTAATTAGTAACTGTGAAATTTAGAAGAAAAAATCTTCAAGGTTTTGCCTCTTAATGGAATAATTATTCTTTGGCTGAACTCAGATCACTAGGTTGAATTGCCAACACGGTCTGCATGTGTAATGTGAACAGGACTCACAAAAGTTAAAAGATCAGAAAGTAATTAATACAGTGGGCTGTGTATTGGTGTTTGTAAAGCTAGTTTGAAAAAAAATACAACTGAAGTAAAAGTGATAGGAAAGTCATACCATATTCCCCTTTCCATATAAGTGTTCTTTATTATGTACGTTGTAGAAAAATAAGGAAATGGAACGTATAAAGTGGTTTTAGTCACAAAATGTGAAATACTTGGAATGGAATTACTGACAAAGTGTAAAGTTGAGTATTGTATTTAAGGTAAACTGCATTCTTTCTTTTTTCTTTTCTTTCTTTCTTTTTTTCTTTTTCGAGAATCAAGGCTATTAGTTGCAAAGCAGTTCACATTCTTAGATTAAAATCTGAAGCTACTAACTGAACAATTTGCATCAAGACTTTCAGGACCAGAAATCAAATAGGGGCACCTAAGGAGAAGCATAGAAAATGTAAGGTAAAGGTCAGTTCAGATAGGGATTGTTTAAATCATCTGTGAAGTGCTGTGAGCTAATATAAGTTCTAAGGTAATTTAGGTCAAATTAGTAAGAAAGGAGGAAAATGGTAAGAAAACATAAAAAAGTTAAAGCATTTTGTAGAATACTTGCCAGATAAAAATAGGGGACAATAATTTCACTCATTGTTATTACCATTCACTTTCCTGGAAAATAATGATTCTAATCCTCTTAAAACACAAACACACACACACACACACACACACACACACACACACACAGAACACAGGGAGTGACTTCCACTCCCTGCATATGTTTACTTAAGTAAACACAATCAAAAAGTTTCATCAATTCTTTCTATTGAGTATATAAGAAACCTATGCTAAATCTGGCATACAAGATGCTTATATTTCAAAAGGAAAACTACTTTCAAAATGGGATGTGGAAATCTGTACACTGACCCAACTCACTGCACACCAGAGGGACAGTCATAGCCACTGAAATTCTGAGTCCAGAACATACTATATATAAGATAGGCAATTTTAAAGAAACACATAATATTTAAATGTTAATATATTATGCAAATTTTAAGCATTTATTATACTAACCAAGGAGTCTTTGGTTTGGGAAAAATCTTTTTTTTTTTATTTTAAAAAAAAAAATTTTTTTAAAAATTTTTTTTTTCAACGTTTATTTATTTTTGGGACAGAGAGAGACAGAGCATGAACGGGGGAGGGGCAGAGAGAGGGAGACACAGAATTGGAAACAGGCTCCAGGCTCTGAGCCATCAGCCCAGAGCCTGATGCGGGGCTCGAACTCATGGACCGCGAGATCGTGACCTGGCTGAAGTCGGATGCTTAACCGACTGCACCACCCAGGCGCCCCATAAAAATTAAAGGTTTGGGAAAAATCTTAAAGGAAAACAAGAAAATGTAAGAAATGAAAAAAGGGAAAAAGTCTTGCCAGCTTGTTTTCAGAATGTTGACTCTATTTAGACCAGTGAACATGAAATATTACATTAATTTGTTTCTGCATATTATTTTTAACAGTAGTAAATCATTCCCCCCACCACTAAAAATGTAGCATATATTTTTAAAACAGTGAGTTGAAAGTATATAAAATTATCAGCTGAAGGCATCCACCACTGATGCAAGACAGCTTCTTCAGAAAGGTTTTATTTCATCACATTCTTTGGTGAAGTTCTCCTTCCTAAAAGCTTTAGAGAAACATCTAGCTGGTAGGCTCTGCAGAGTTTGCACCACAGATTATAATTTTCCTCCAACCTTCTCTTTCTCTCCGGTGAACACATCCCTGACCCTTCCAGTTCACTGTACTTGAGAACTGAAAATCAATCTTCAGTACAGTATGGGGAGGATTTATCATACAAACTGTTGAAATGAAAGAAACGAGCAATCTCGAGTTTGAAAAATGTTTAATAGATTAAACGTTTCTTTGTACAACAACCGTCACGACTCTGCTTAATCAGAAAGGCCTTTCTCTGTTCCCAATCCCCAGAAAGCACTATTCTTTTCGTAGTCATAACCCATTTTTTTTTAAATCTCTGGCTTAGTCTGGGCAATCTCTCTTTCAGATAAAGAACATTTTTTGTTCTGTTGTGCTTTTTAGTTAAGCAACCTAAGAATAGAATATCAGTAAGAAAAATCCACATGCTACTGGCATGTGCATAAGCAAAGAACAGATTTATGTGGACTTCAATTAATTAAGGAAATAGAAATCAAAGCAAAGTTTTAGGGGAAGCAAAGGAAGGATTTATTCTAGTTTGGGGAGATGGAGAATGTGGCCCTTGGAACACCTGAGACTTGAATCATGAGTAGAGAATTGACTTTTGATTTATACATTTGACTCTGGAAGTAACCTTATGGATGGATTAGACGTATTTATATCAAAGGTGGATAATTCCATGGGAAAGTTATTAAAATAACACAGGCAAGAGGCAATAAAAGTCTAACACACCATGAGAATTAAATATGAAATTATGCTGGCCACTCTTGTTTCATCACCTTGGTTAGATCAGTCTTTAGTTGGTCCTCAGATTGAAATTTCCTTCTTATATACATTCTAAACTCCAACAATTCTTGCAATAATTACTCTCTTTATATTTTTTTCTATTCAAATAATTGTATTATCCCTAAGGAATTTTTCTCATATTCCCATTAGTTAGGTTTAGTGCTTTCTACAAAACCTCTCTCAGCATTGGAAAAACCTCATAAAAAGTTCCCCACTCTAACTTCAGCATCAGCAGCTAAGCCTGTCCCCTCACCCAGAGGTTTCTATCCTGTCTCTGCTAAATTCAGCTCATCTTCCCTTTGACCCACACAAATTAGCATGTTAGCACATTGAAAAAAATTGACCTAGAAACTCTGGATATGGATGCTGGCTTCTTTTGAAATCTTTTAAGTATTTAAATTCACTTTCACATGTTAGCACAGTTATGCCCATAAATTCTACAGCTACATTCACACCTTGTTCTGCAGTCACCTTTGGAGAGAAAGGAGCTCTTGTTACAGCCATCATTTCTATAGGTTTTGTCCCAAGACAACCGCCACCCCCCCACCCCTTATATAAAAGAGGCAGATGTGCTGTTCTTTGGAACTATCAGAACTCTATTACTCCCATATTAATGAGTTGCATTAAAGCCCTTAAATAAATTAACTAAAAGTTATTTCTGCATCCACAGTGGTCCATCATAGTATGAATATGACCATTTTATTAAAGCTGTCAAGTACAACATTCAAAGAAAAGCCCATTAGGGCACTACGGTACCACCGTCTTGAAAGCCATTATTTAAATTGAGCAAATATTCTTTTTGCTAAATTGTTGTTTACATGCACAGCAAACTGTATTCTCTTTGTTCACTAGAGTGATACATTTCTACCATAAGACAAACATTCAGCTGTACTTGACACCCTCTATGTAGCTTATTTACTGCACTTCTTCTACTATTCAAGGTAAGATATATATATATATATATATATATATATACACACACACACGTGTGTGTGTGTGTGTGTGTGTGTGTGTGTGTATAGAGAGAGACAGAGAGAGAGAGAGAGAGAGAGAGAGAGGGAGACAGACTATCTGCTACATACAAAGCAATTAGCATGTCGTATTGTTTAGTTACTATTTTCATACCTGTGTCCTGTTTGTTTTCAAACAACATATATTTACTCTAGTTTAATGAAAAGGGCCTCTTTACATTCTGGGTAGTGTGTGATAAAATACATAAAACAATGCCCTTTTGCTGAAACTGTTATTATTTTCTTGATTCTCTTTGCAAAAGCAACATCCTTTTTTCCTTTCTTATTGAACATCAAAGCACTTATCAAAGGCTCTGAAGTGTGACCAAATCTCAATTTTCCCAAAGAGAAGCTATACTTTTCCTAGGGGGAAGAAAAGTAACTCTAAGAAAGAACATGTATATGTGGTACTATCTTCTCTGTTCCATTAGTATTTTAAATCTCTCTACGCATCATTCTTGTTTCTACAAATTTCCTAATATATTAAATTCCCAGTTAGTATAAAACAGATCACAGGTTTCTCTCTTACAGGCACATTTTAAAACACTCTTTTCAAGGCAGTCTTGATTCAGAAAATGTTTCTAAATTTTATTTTTATTAATAAAGAAACTGAATTTTAGCCTTTGTGAAAATGAAGTAAGTATACACATGTTTGCTTCTATGTAGACCAATATAAATATCAATAATATTAAAAAAATTTTCTATTATATCATACTTTATAAAAGTTTTTTTGCAAAATTTAACAACCATTTAGAGGTGACTGAGTATGAATGCAAAATACAAACTTTGAAGGAAGGAGAATATAATTCACCCATGAGTATACTTAACTTGAAGTATTATTTTCTAAACTATCAAGTAAAATTAGTAAAACTTAAAAAGCAACATTTGTGTTATAAAAATCTAACACTATTTCAGTTGGCATGGCTTTCTTACTTTCTTAATTCTCTTATAAAGCTAAAAAGAAATAAAAGAAAGTCACAAGATTTCTGAATAATCTAAGTAATACAAGTAGGTGATTACTGTTAAGTTAAGACAGACGGATGGATGGATAGGTAGACACAGACAGGCAGAAGTAGATAGATATTTTTACGGGAAACACAAGTCTGTGAATCAGAGAATGGACCATCTGTTTCTCACATAGCATCTCAGCACTCATTCTACATGGGGTGATAGGAAAAGAGCCTGATGTTACCCTGTGTGTTCATGCAGTGGTGTTGAACCACAGGAGAATTATGAGACTCAGCACTTCCAATGTGGTGGCTGGCACACTGGCCCATCCTACCACCAGACAGAGACCATTACTCTGGAACACAAAGGAATCTTCTCTGAGTAGTTGAGGAGAAGCTGTCTACTTTCACCATGCTGAAGTGTGAACAAATGGCTCTAGGAAAGACAAGTTTGCAAATTTCTCTGGAGCAACACACAAATCTAGCTTTTAGGACACGTTTGCTGTTCGATCATTCTTTAATTGAGTTTTGCCAGCTTTTTGTCCAGAAAGCCAAAACCGTGCGGTAACGTGAAATATTCATGTAGAACTGTCTCTTGGCAATATTAATAATGAAAATTAGCTTCTATTTAAAATACTGTGTAGTTGGATATATTTTTGGTTTTATCTGGAAATAGGCGTAAGTTCAATAAAGTGGTTTATTAAACCACTACTGAAAATGTTATGTTTTTATACTTAAATTTGTAAACATACAGAAGATATATATATATATATTAAGAGTCAAATTACTTGAACATAAAATTTACCTGTAATTCTCTATTTTTTGAGTTCTCTGTGTGCAATAAAAACTTAACTGTGTAAATGGAAAAAATGGACATTGTATTTGAGTTGCTCCGTTAAAGTTACTTTGCAAATTAGTGATGGAATAGAACCGGAACACAGGATCTTCTGAGGCCCCTGGGTGCTGTATCAATGAGGCCAATGGAACTCTTAGCTATGGTCTGTTCCAAGCAAATGGTATAAAATTCAGGCTTTACTCACTTAACTGCCTACATTTATCTCCTACAGAGAAGACAGTATTACAACTGTTTCAACTGCTTAAGCCCTGTTTTAGCATAATTTGGAAGCCTGCACTGTACTTGATAACTTTATAATACTCTGAACAGCATGTATAAAATGTTTAATTTTAATAATGCAAGATGTGAGAATTGAAGAAATCTAACAGTTAAAGCATTGTTGAAAAACTAAAAATGTAAGAACACATTTTATTATTTCAGGGTAATAATAAATTTTCCCATTTGCAAGTAATTTTTCCCTCCTCTGAACTGCAGCTTTTATCAGTGTGTTTCATGGCACCTCTCATGTATTTTATTTTATGTTATTTTTACTAGATTCTAGGTTATTTGGTGACCTGTTTGAATACTTCAAAGCTTCTAACAAATAACCTGAGGTAGGTGGCTCTCAATAGTTGTTGAATTAATGAGTTTTATTTTTATTTTACCATCCTTTGTTTTCTGATTGGCAATTGTTGATCTATGTGAAGCTGTCTTTTAGTGGAAAGCATTCACAACAACAATAATAACGCAACAAAACAGAGAGGTGGTTATAATCACTCTAATTCAATAATAAGTAGCTAGATAATGTGAGACATGGTAAACACATCAAATAATTGTGGTGATATTATAAGCACTCACCTAATAATATATCTGGTTCCCTAACTAAGAATAAAAAACTACTTGCGTGGCACTTTGATAAACCATAAGGAAAAATGTTCAAATTAAACAGCTGCTGTTTTAAAATAAAGTTAACAAAAAGATGACCACTATTTCTCTTTTGTTTTCTGTTATCAGCATCAACATATTGTTTTCTTAAGGGAAGCAACGATTCCAAAAGGCATCCAATGTGTACAGAGCATCACAATGCTTTTAGTTTACTTAATTATTTGTAATATGCTGTTATTTGTATTACCTTTTAAGAAATCTCAGTTGAAACATGAAACAAATGAAGAGAATAATTCAATTCTTTAAGTTAGAAAATTCAGCCATGTATAAGCTTGTTATTCCTCCTCAATGATGTCAGGTTAAAACTAGAAAAGCTCATTTAAATAGTTGAGATAAAGTACTAAATGGTGCACCCAAAAGGGGTTATTTGGGAAGTAAAAACAATTTAGTGTTAAACATTCCACATCTTCTGACAGGATAACATACTTGTTTCTTATTCTGAAATACTTCATGTTTATGTTCAGGAATTTTTTGCATTACAGGCCAACAGTTCTTAAAGTATGAACCCAATAGTTTTTGAACAGTTCTTCAAGGCCAAAAATATTTTCATAATAATACAAGGATAGATTTGCTTTTTTTTTTCAATGTCAACATTTGCACCAATGGGGCGAAAACAGTGGTGGATAAAAGTGCTGTACTTTCGCACAGATCAGGGCCAGGCACTAACTCTAGTGGAGGGTATGCATTCTTCACTACCAAACAATATCAGTTTAAAAGGAAAAAAAAAAAACAAGAATGTCTTTGATGAAACATTGAACACTATAAGTTTTATTATAACCTGACCCTTGAGTACATATCTCTCCTATGCTGTGCTTGCATAAAGGAATTCAGCTACATGCAAGTGTGCGATAGTTGTTTTGAGGAAAGACACCTAAGCAAGTTGCAAGCTAAACTAGCCACTTTTTCCATAGAACACCTGTTTTTTCTTGAAAGTTCTACTCACATCCATAAAAGTTATTTGGACTTGTGTATTTAGTAGGCATTTTCTCAAAAATTGGAAAGGATATTTCTTCAAGGAAAACAACATTTTATTCATTCACTCAACAAATAGTTACTCAGTGCTTATAATACCAGGGTGTTAGAAGATTTTGTGTTCTTTATTGTCTTCCTTGGTAATAAGGCTATTATTAATTTTGTTGACATTTAAAGTAACACTATAGAATATTTTGCATACTCAAATGGCTAATTCTGAATATTTTCTTGTCATATGATGATTATTGATTCAGGTTAACATTAATTGAGGGCTTACTATGGGGCAGGCACTATTCTAACCATTTTGCATATGTGGTTCCATAACAATTCTGGGTTTGAGGGCATTATGATTCTTTTTTTTTTAATGTTTATTTATTTTTGAGAAAGAGAGTCAGACAGAGCATGAGTTGGGGAGAGGCAGAGAGGGAGGGAGACACAGAATCTGAAGCAGGTTCCAGGCTCTGAACCATCAGCACAGAGCCCGATGCGGGGCTCAAACCCACAAACTGTGTGATCATGACCTACTGTTGAAGTCAGACACTCAACTGACTGAGCCACCCAGGCGCCCCAGATGGCATTATGATTCTTAAGTAGAGATAAAGTGAAAGAGACATAGAGATGTTATCTAATGTATTCACACCAAAGAAAATTAACTGGTGGAATTGGGATTCTTATCCCTATAATATAGTCCTGACCCCACTGCCACATTCTTGACTAATTTATGCCATTTATAAATAAATTTATCTAATTTATGTTCTACTTAAATTCTAACCTGTAATTTCTTTGCTAGCTTCAAAATGAATCTACTTATAATAGAGAGGTATCCCTTCGTTCTGGGGGTGGGGAGCTTTGAGTCCATGGAATTTTCTGGTGTGTCTTCATTGTGTATGAAGATACTAGTGTATTGATGAAAATCATGGACTTTGAAATCAGACTTGAGTTTGAGTACTGACCTCATCATTTATTAGCTCTGAAATGTTCTGCAATTTCCTTAATCTTTTATCCTCAGTTTCTCTATCTGTAAAATAAGGACAATGGTTGCAAGGACTTCAAAGTGTTAGGATTAAGTAAGGTTATTTATGTAAACCTATTAACAATTAATGGCACACAATAAGACACTCAACAAACATTAGTTATATTTGTTCATATTTATACTTGTATTCCTATGCCTTCAATATCTGGAACTCTGAAAGAGCCATGAAAGGAAATAACTTGGAAGTAATTCAATAACTTAAAAAGAGCAATTGCAGGAGAAGACTAAAAAAGCTGGCATTTAGGGGTGCCTGGGTAGCCCAGTCCGTTAAGCATCCAACTCTTGGTTTCCACTCAGGTCATGATCTCATGGTTTCATGGCTTCCAGCCCCACCTCCGGCTCTGTACTTGACAGTGAGGAGCTTATTTCAGATTCTCTCTTTCTCCCTCTCTCTGCCCCTCCCCACTTGCGGTGTCTCTGTCTTTCCCTCTCTTTCAAAAAGCATTTTGGAAAAAAAAAAAGGCAGGCATTTAATTCCCATATAGGAGAAAGACAACTAAAAGGAGATCATCAGTCAACTAAGACAATTATCTTTTTTTAGTTTCAAACAATAGCAGAAAGTACTCACTACTCACACACTCATTTAAATAGAATTGACGTAGTGAAGCCTGAGATAGCCGCCGTACTGTAAGTCTTCCGAGGCTGTTGTCCCACGCATATCTCCACGGACCCTGCCCCCACCTGCCCCTCCCAGGCCTCACCTAGTGCACTCAGATGCAGATACTGCCAATATCTGCAGCTCTGTGCCAGGACCTCAACTGCCTACAGGGCATGCCAGTGCCTGAGAATTAAAGTCCCTAGGAAGAGCCCACAACAGACTGACAGTTATCAGGCAGCATAACTGAGGTGACTTCTCAGCAGGATTAAGTTCCAGTTACTTACAGTGGTCACTGGCTTGATAACAAATTGCTTATTGGGTGTCTTTCTTTCTCTATTTTACTTCCGCACTTCTGTCAGTGTTTTCTGGGATCACCTCTCTGATAAATTATTTGAATTTGAATCTTTGTCTCAAGGTCAGAAACACAGACTACCTATATTTTTCATCACTGTATTATTCAGACCTGAATATAGTTCCTGGGACATAATACATACTCAACAGATATTCGTGGAATTAATTGATTCATTCTCAAAAGTAAGGGTTCCTTGAAGTCATCATTTTCATTTTAGTATACCCAGGTCCTGGCACAATGCCTGGCATAAAGTATGCACCCAATTAATGTTTGTGGGAAAAAATGAATGCATAAACTTGCCAGTATTGTTTTAAAAAAACACTGACTACTAATAATGAATACGTTACTACTGACAAGGACAGTGAGAATTGAATAAAACTTAAATCTAATACATAATAAAAATCAGTAATAATAGTTATTTAGTTACTTAATAACCATATTTATATTCATTGACCAGAGTAGCATTAAATTAAGGTAGAAACCTTTGCTATAGAATCTTGTGAATTACATTTCAAAAATGTACACAGAGATATGTCAACTTATTTGCAAACTTCACTTACAAGTCTGTAGCCTAAAATGAACAAATGGAATAATAAAGGAAGGGAAAAAGGCATTAATCAATTGGTTGATTCAACAAATATTTATTAAATGTCTAATAGGTGTCAGTCATGTCTCTAAATTCATGGTTTTATAATTTTTGTCTGAAACTCACAGTAGGAAATATATTTTACATCAAGACTTGTACACAAATGTATAATGTATGAATACATAGATATGCTCAAAACTAAAATAATGCTTCAGCATACAATATGTGTGTTCACTACATTTTATTTGCTCTGACAAACTCCTTTTAGTGTGCCCTATTTCCTTAAAAAAGATACTTTGCAATTCCCATTAATATGATTTCACTACTCGCTAACGGGTTCCAACTGACATTTTGAAAAACATTAGATTCTAAAGTTAAAATGATGAGCAAAAATAGACACTATGTTTCTTTGAAGGATCTTAAATAAATACAAATCAAATAATTTTAAAAACCAGTGTACAACTTACCTCTGTGATTGCTGCAGAGGTACATGGAACGAAGAAGGGTTTGGGCCAGAAAGATCTAAACTGGTGTAGGGGCTGAGCGTTGGGGGCAAAAGTGGTAATTAAGTGGAGATTTAGGGAAGAGTTGAAGTAAAGTCTGAGGGAGAGTTAGACTATCAAAGGTCTTTGTGAGAAGCTGGATATGGAGAATGAGGGAGAAGGAGACATCAAGGCAACCTGCTAGATAATTTGCCCAACTGGAGGGGCAATGGTGGTATCTGCTGAAAAGGGAAGACTAAAGAAGACCTGATCTAGACAAAGATAGGGTGGAAGGTCACAAATTTGTTATTAAACATGCTGCTTTTGAAGCATCTAAGAGCTAAAGACACAAAGGCAGTTACACATGGAGGTCTGGATTTCAGAGGCAAAATCTAGGACTGAAATGGCAATTTATGAATCATCTAGGTATGGAGCAGCTCAGAAAAGAGCCTAAAACATTAACAGAATCTGACAATATTATTTTCATTTACTTATTTACCCTCTATATGATTTTATGAGGGAATTTTAAGGGGCTTTCAGATAAATTATGTGCAGAAAAGTGGTCAAATGAAGGAGAATAATACTCACGTTATAAAAAGTTTGAAAAGACTAGTTGTGCGATGAAACCTGTGTAAAAAAGATAGTTGTCCATGATGATGATGGTGATGATTGACAACAATGAAAGTATAAGCCAATACCATATGTCTGGCACAATATTAGGCTCTTTATATGAATTATCCTAATTTTAAAAAAATCATATGAGGTAGATGAGAACCCTAAGAAATGGACACATAAAATAATTAGCCCAAGGTCACAAATCTGATAAAACGTGTATCACGGATACTTAAAATGAGCAAGTCTGTCTCATTTTACAGACTAAATTCTTCCTTCACCACTTTATTATACTTTCTCAAGTATAACATCGTACAGCCAAATGCTGTCAGGCATAATCTTTGAACATATGCTTTCTTCAAGAGAAATATTCTTTTTTTAAGCTGCTGTACCGTATCAATCATGTAAGTGATTATCATTTCATTTTTTTTTCATCTGTAAAGGCATATTTTCCTAAATATATGCACACTGGTTAAAATCTGTTACTTTATAAATGCCTTTAATAGCTAATAATAAAATAAGCATAAAAGATCTTATTTGTAATTTTTCAGTTCATTCACTACTTCATTCAAAAGTATTTATTGAGTACCTACCTATGTATCAAGTACCGCTCTTGAGGGCTATATACCAGACAGTCCATGCATAAGAGAAATGGTCATTCCAAGTAAATCAGTTTCCTAGACCTTGTTGTGAATTATGGGGGAAAAAAAAGTAAGAGATTCTTCTCATAACAGCTCCCCTTTCCTCCAGATATCTTTTATACTATATACCACAGGTAAAACGGGGCTCAAACATTTTGGAAAGAAAATAGAGACAAGCACACGGGACTTTATTTTTTAACTGGCAAATCTAGTATACCTATTAAGAATGTAAAAGTAATGTAATTCAAAGTTCTGGAATACAGTATAGAAGGAATCACATTCATATATGATAACAAATCTGACTTACAGGCCAAACAGGACAAACATATTCAATGCTTTCAAAAGGCACTGGCTGCAGATTTTGATAACAAAGACCTACCCTTTTAAGGCAAAAGTAAAAAATAAATTAAGAAAGATTGGAGAATGTTATTTAGACTCACGAAACCTAATTCTTATCTATCAAATGCATTCAAGTTTTTTTTCGAGGCACAACAAATAATGACATTAACCTGCCATAGGTGTTTTGCTTAACTATTGAAGAGAGATGAATGGATACGCATGACTAGGGAGTGAAATACATAATATTGGAATCAGGTAGGTTTGTTTGAAGGATGTGTATGTGAGGAAAGGAAGCCCTGTGGGTGTTAACAGTGGGTCCAGTTTCCACTCTTCCCTCAGCCATTGCCCATTTCTTTGTTCCTCTTCACAGAAACATTCTGACCTAAGTTACTTTGCAGGATTGGCCCCAATAAGGCTTTGCCTCTGTAGTAGGCCACCCAAAATATCAGGTGGAACCTGTAAAATGGTGCCTATATGGAAAAAAAGGGTCTTTGCAGATGGGATTAAATCAAAGATTCTGAGGTGGGGAGATTATACTGGATCACCCGGGAGGGAGACCATTAAATCCAACCACATTTCCTTATCAGGATAAGGCAAAGGGAGATTGGATACACATAGAAGAGAAGGCAATGTAAGTTGGCAGCAAAGACTGCAGTGGGGCCACTGCAAGCAAATGAATGCCAGCAACCCCGGAAGCCGGAGGGGGCAATCTAGAGATCCAGAGGGAGCACCTGTTATCACATCACTTTTACTTCAATCTAACAAGACCAGTGTTGAACTTCTGGCCTCCAGAAGTCAGAAAGAATACATTTCTGTTATTTTAGCCACCCATTTTGTGGTAATTTGTTGTAGCAACCATAGAAAACAAATACAGCTCCATTAAAAAAAAAAAAAATTCTCCTATAGTCAAATTCACCACTGACCTCCTAGTAGCTAAATCCAGTGGTCGTTGTACTCAAGTTCTCTGCACTATTCAACACAGTGGATCTTCCTCCTTTTTATTCTTTAGTTGGTGTGATGGTCGGTTTTATGTGTCAGTTTGGTTGGGATATAGTCTCAATTACTCAATCACACACTAATCTAGGTGTTTTTGTGAGGATGCAAGTGAAGTCTGAAATAGAGTGACATTAAATGAGGAAGATTATCCTGGATCACCTGGGTGGGCCTGATTAAATTAGTCAGAAAGCCTTAATATCAACACTGCAGCTCTTGTGAAGAAAAAGACAAAGGAGGAGGAGGAAGAAGAGGAGAAGAAGGAGGGGAGACAAGAGGCACAGGAGGGGAGAAATAGTTCCATCTGCAGAGTGAATCTTGAGCTCCTGCTTGCCCTTCCTGACAGACAGCCTGCCCTGCCGAATTCAGACTTGCCAAGCCATCCCCGTAACTGTGTAAGCCAATTCCTTGAAATAAATATCATGATATGTATTTTCTGCTGGTTCAACTCTGACTGATACACTTGGCTTCAAGGATACCATTCTCTTGCTTTCAGTCTTATTTCATCACCTGCTTTTTTCCATTCTCCTTTTCTCTTTCCTCCTCCTATTTCTTACTGCTTCATGCTGGAAAGCTCAGAGCTCAGTATTTGGACTCCTTTTCTCTATTTTACTCACTCAGTGAATGACTGATACCCTCTATGTGCTGATCCCTTGCATTTATTCTTAATCTACAGCCTGGACCTCTTTCCTAAACTCTAATCTTAAACACACAGTCACTTACATCACCTCAGGTTTCTAACAGGCATTTGGACATGACATGTCTCACTCTGAATTTCTCATCTTCTCACAAAACTTCCTTCTCTTGTCTTTCTCAGTAAATAGCATCAATCTTTCCTGTTGCTCAGGCCAGAGACTGGTAATTAAACTGAACTTCTCCCTTTCTTTCATTCTCCTTCCCAATATATTAACAAATAAGGTGGACTCTATCTTTGAAATGTATCCCAAATAGGGCCACTTTTTCCTGCCTTGCTCCAAAAACACCACAATCTTTTACTATTATTGCACTAAGCTCATCAATAATTTCCTTCTGTCCTTGCACTTTCTCTCTCTCCCTCTCTCTTCCTCTATCTCTCTCATCCATAGCCTAGCTAGCAATCTCAACTCTTCTAAAATATGAATCAGATCACATCACTCCTCTGTTCCAAACCCTCTGGTAGCTTCCTGATTCAGAGTAAAAGCCTAAGTTCTTTTTTTTCAATCTTTTTATTTTAGTTTTGAGAGAGAGAGAGAGAGAGAGAGAGAGAGAGAGAGAGAGAGCATAAGTAGGGGAGAGGCAGAGAGAGAAAGGGAAACACAGAATCTGAAGCAGGCTCCAGGCTCTGAGCTGTCAGCATAGAGCCTGATGCGGGGCTCAAACTCATGAATGGTGAGATCATGACCTGAGCCAAAGTCGGATGCTTAACTGACTGAGCCACCCAGGTGCCCCAAACCTAAGTTCTTTTAATGGTTTATCAGTCTTAATGTGAATCACCTCGACCTCTGCTCCTATAGCTATTTTTTCTCTCTCTTAGATCGAACCACACTAAGTCTGTTTCTTGGCCTTGAACAAACAAGGAAAGCTTCTGTTTGAAGGATTCTGAATTTGTTGACTCCCATGCTCTGTTTCCCATCGTTCCATGTCCACACTGCTTGCCCTATTAGTTTCAGCCCAGCCATTTGCGCAAATATCACTTCATCAGCGATGCCAGGAGTCAAAGTGAAAACTCTTTCCTTTCACCTACATTCTATCTCTTGCTCCTGGTTTATTTTCGTCTATGGCACCAATAACCATCTGATGTATAATATATTTCACATGTTGGTTTTTAGTTTCTGTCTCCTACCACTAGAATATGAGCTCCTAAGGTCAAGCTTCTTTGTTTTGTTCTCTGCCATATCCTTGGGGATCTAATACGGTGCCTGGAACATAGTAGGTATTCAGTAAATATTGTATGAGTAAATGAATGGATAAATGTGGATATTTTAATGACTGGGTAGATCCATAAACCAATGTGAACAAATATTTAACAAATGTGTGTGAAATATAATGGGATTAAAATTAAATTAAAATTTAAAATAATTTAAAAAATAATAGTAAAAAAAGAGACATTTAATACGACAGCCATAAAATCTTTACCAGGCTCAGCCTCTTCTATCTTATTTTTTTGTAAAGTTGCTTATTAGATTGGTTGGCCCACAAATTATTTCAGTGACAATCATTTTATGTGCTGTTTTCTGTAATATGTGTACCACTCCACAATTATTACCTATTAGATCTTCTTTTAATCTGCTTGATGTCAGAGACTCAAAGAAGGTAAAAGATGAAAGAAGAGAGGACACAGACCTTAGAACAATGATACCATAATTGGCTTTAGTTAGAAATTCAAGACCAATGAAATGGGCTACCCTAGATGTCTCAGAATTTACTTAATTAAACTTACCTTATTCTACTTACTTACTCATATAAAATGTGCCTGAATTAGACATGGCAGTATATAGCTGTAGGAGGGTAGGATGTAGAAGCACTGCCCATAGCCAGATAAATGCTCCCATGTTTCATTTGGTAGAAAATACCAGTAGAGCAGTGACTCAGTGACTCCAATGTTAATTGAATGAGTATTTTACTTCACAAAATTTTTTGACTTGGAGGCATAGTAAAGTAACTGTATTAAAAGAACACGTCCTGTGCATGAGGAGGATGGCTGGTTAAAAGCACTCTAAAGGCTTTCGCTGATTATACTCAGGGGTGCAGAAACACTGATTTTCCTCACATGGGTGAATAGTTTGACACCTTGTTGCTTAAAAATTGCTTATGTTTAAAGTACACTCCACAGCTAAAGGGCCATGCAGATGCCACATTATTGAATAGCATATGGACAACTCCAGGGCTGTTAAAAATGATCACACCGACCGTCTGTTTTTACTGGGGCTTACTGTATTTAGACAGTTCTAAGAGAGAAGATTACGCCTTACAATGTAGCTCAGGGGACCTATATCAAGAAGGAAAAAGAAGCAGGGAAGGCACTTGTGAACTTGCAAGAGAAACTATGTTTCAGTAATGACCTCTTTCTCAACAATGTGGCAGTTTTGAATCTTAGAGAGGACAAACATGTTTTAAGATTAAAAACTATTATTTTAAAAATTTGCAACTAAGTCTTTAGAGCCTCCACTAAGCTAAATTTGGTGGCAAGGATGGAGTGACTAACATTTTCTGTTTGGATGTCTGAACTCCCTTAGCTGCTGGCACAAATTTATCTGAGTTTGTCTCCAACTTTGTTATAACTTCAGAGTTCTACTTGGGAAAGAAACGGGTCTGAAACAATGCTGTTCTTTTCAGCAACAATAGTAATGGTTTACTTTCTGTGACCCATTACTTCCTAGGTCTGTTCATAGCCCATATCTTCTTCCATTAACACGACTTTATTTTTTTCCCCAGCGTTTGAATTGTCCACAGTGTCAAGCACCATGCTAAGCATACAATATAGCCTCCATCAGCCCCTGGTGAGTGAAAACAAAACCAGGCATAGGGTGCAAGATGCAGGGGTAAACACTTGCAGGATGATCATGCCCCTGTCCCTTATGTGTGTGTCTCAAAGATATGGGGACAAGGACTACAGCTCTTTCTCTAGAAATATACACTACATGAAAAAAAAAACAGACAAATTGTGGAAAAAATGTATACTTAGGGGCGCCTGGGTGGCTCAGTCTATTGATTGTCCGACTTTGGCTCAAGTCATGATCTCACAGTTCGTGAGTTCGAGCCCCACGTGGGCAGAGCCCACTCCGGATCCTCTGTCTCCATCTTTCTCTGTCCCTCCCCGCTCACACTCTCTCAAAAATAAATAAACACTAAAAAGGAGCATTCTTATTTTCCTCTAAGTATGTAAAATTACAAGTTGATAATTACTAAAGCAAATACATTTATGTATACCACCTTATGGAAAGCTCTGCCAGTATCATGTCAGATGGTGCTCCAATTCAACCACTCCATAAGTAATAATCAAAATTTACAAAGCTCACCTTGACAAAGGAGAGAATGGGTAGAGTCTATGCATTTGTCACACTAACAAAAGAAGCATAATCTTTGGAAGAAGTCAGAGGAGCAAATAATAGACATTAACGTTTTATAACTTTTTTAGTCTTAACATCTCTAAATCAATGTAAGAATTCAAATGACTTTTGTTAGTGTTGAAACGTTTGTCATAGGTACCACACGATTACATGCTTGCTGTTTAGGTCAACTTTTCAATCTAGTTTTTGAAATTATAACAAATTAGATCTTTCATTTGGTGTTTGTGGTAAGCCAGACACAGTGAGGACCACTTAAGAAAATCCAATAGGAAGTCCTATTATTTTCCTCATTTTACAGATCAGACGGTGTGAAGTTAAATAATTTGCCCAAATTAATGCACTTACCACATGGCAAAGCCAAAACTGTAACCATGGCCCTTTGACTTTAAAGCCTGTACCCCCTTTTTTTAAGTTCAATTATTTTGCCGGGGGGCAGGGAGAGAGGGAGAGAGAGAATCCCAAGCAGGTTCTGCACTGTCAGGACTCAATGCAGAGCTCCAACCCATGAAATGTGAGATCATGACTTGAGCATAAATCAAGAGTCAGATGCTAAATTGACTGAGCCCAGGCACTTTAAAGCCTGTACTCCTAACCACTGGCCTGATGCTTCTTCACACCACCACTCCCCATAAAATGGGGAATGAGAAAGATGAAACAGCCCAATGGCTTAGAGCTGTTAGCTGCATATGTATAAAGTAATTAAAAAGTAACTTGTATATTCTTGATTTCTTTCATGGTAAAATGTAAATGAAGAATCTTAGTTTGTGTTCAGAGTACACAGAATTGCAAAAGCATAATCAGAGTACTTTTTGAAAATGTTACCATGAACAAAAATGACTGTAAGGTAGCACAACATCAGTTTTGTGGACTACTCATCTTGGTTGAGTTTCTCTAAAACAATCACACAACCCACTTTCATTAACAGTATAGCATTATCCCTATGTGGGCATTTGCTTACTCTGAAGGCACTGTAAAAAATCACGCCTATCAGAATACCAAAAATACCCAATGTGCCCGAGTTCCTGATGTCTTCTGAGGCTTCGAGCTGCTATTTGTGCCCTCTGGACATGATGAGTCTCTCCAGGGCACTGCAGTGAATTAGACAAGCCTGAAATCAAGGCTGGGGAGAACAGACATGATGACTAACGCAGAGGCAACTTTTAACCTAGAATCTTTTAAGTATGGATACCTGGTATTAGAACACATAGATCGATATAAGCCTTAGTAAGGAACATTTGCCTCAGAACTTTAGTCTCCTTGGACCACACGCATTTCTCATCATCGTAACCTATTCACCCCCTCCGTACTGGTCATTGTAGCCAGCAGAATGATATTGAGGTCAAGCTTTTGCTAATGGAGAGGTGACAGACTCTTGCAGTTAGGTGTATTGATGCTAGAAGGACACTGTCCTGTTCATATCCCACCCCTGCTACTTGCTGTGCCTTTGGGCAAGTTATTTTACCTCTCAGTGCTTCCCTGTATACATGTAACAACTCCACACTGTGTTATAAAAATTAAGTCCATGTCTACAAAACACTTGAAACTACCTAGTATATAGTTGCTTCATAGGAGTGCTGTTATTATGTATTATTATTAATATTACTTCTCAGGTGTGAAAAAGATAATATTTAAGGCAATTTTTAAAACCAATTTTATCCCTTTAGTAGGTCATGAAACTAGTTGAGCTGTTCTTGATTCATAAAAATGAAATATAATCATATAAAATAGGGAAAATAACATCAGGATTCAATGTACATAGGATAGGTAAATATTATTTTATGGGACAAATATATACATGTGTTGTCAGTTGTAACCGAAATATATTTATTAATGACAATCATGGCCAAAAACATTAATAATAAGAAAACATACTGGCTTAGCACTATCATACAGGAAGTATGGCATTCTTACATCTGTGCGAAAGGGACTTTTAAATTGTTGCTGCAGTTCTAACGTCAAGCATTTAATTCATTCATAAATTTAGTGCTTAGACAACATTTTCTACGGTGTAGGCACTACACTATGGTTTGGAGGAACAATAACAAGAAAATTTGACTTGACTCTTGCCCCAGTGGACTTTACACCTTAGTGGGAAAACTCTCTTTGTCAAATAAACATACGTTAATGGAATCTATTATTCCAAATTCTTATAAATATACAAAGCTTAGATCATCAGCAAAAATAAATGAACGGCAAATTGTAAAGAAAAAGAAAATAATCTCACCAAAAATTAGGAGTAAAACACAGCACTTAAAAATGCATACAAAGCTGAGTACTCTCTACACAGCTCTATAAGTAGCTGATGGAATGGGGAAGGAGTGCAAGTGTAGTTTGGGATACTTGTTTCTAACTACGTTTCCATTTTGAATGATCATTTATCCCATTTAATATTCATCAAATTGCCTCTACCCCCACTGTGTCCTAATAACTTACATGGCATACTTAGTAAATCCTCAGCGAAATCAGTTAGTATCTCTTCAAATTAATATATAACTTTAATATAATTTCAATTAAATCACCATAGTGTTTTAGCAGGAATTGGAGAGAATGATCTTGAACTGTAAGTAGAAAAATACATGTCCAACTATAAGAGAACTATAAAGAAAAGCGTAATATTTGTCTTGCTTTATCAAAACATACTACAGATATATTGTACTCAAAATAACCTGGTGTTGGTAAAAGAGAAGCAAATAGATCAAACACAGAAGTAGGAAGTTTTTTCGGTGACTATAAGAAGTCAATATTTGACAAAGCCACTAGTAATTAAATTCAATGTGTAATTATATTTACTTATTTAATAAATTGATTAAACATCTGAAAGGAAATAAAAATGAAACCCTTATTTTCCCACATATAAAATAAAATTATAGGGACACGTTGGTGGCTCTGTTGGTTAAGCATCTGACTTCGGCTCAGGTCATGATCTTGCAGTTTGTGGGTTCAAGCCCCATATCAGGCTCTGTGCTGACAGCTCAAAGCCTAGAGTCTGCTTAGGGTTCTGTGTCTCCCTCTCTCTCTGCCCCTGTCTGGCTCATGCTCTCTCTCTCTCTCTCTCTCTCTCTCTCTCTCTCTTTCTCTCTCTCTCTCAAAAATAAATAAACATTAAAAAATTAAAAAAAATAAAATTATGGGTGAAGTATGGTCTTAAACACAAAACAAAGTATCTCTCAGGAAAATTTAGGAGATGCACAATCTGTGGTTAGGGAAATCTTCTCAAAATTACACTGGGAACCCAAAGTTATAAAATAAAATATAGACATTACTTATCTATTTAAACATTTTTGAAAATTTTTTAATTTTTTTGAAAAATTCCATAGAAAAACAACAGGTCTAGAAAAATTATCTGTAATTCAGACAACACACAGGGAATAACTTTCTATACACAGAAGACCCTTTCAAATTGGTAAGGAAAAGATAAGCCAATGGACAAAGTTTAATAATAGACAATTCACAAAAGAACAAATGAAATGGTTGAAAATATATGAAAAGTTTCTCCAGGTCAGGAATAGGAAAAACAAATTAGATTAAAAATACCTCTTTACACCCATTAAATAGGCACATTTATTAAGATCTATAGGATTTTTGCTGAATGGTTTGTAGGAATAAAAGGCACTATTTTTTTAGTGAAAATGTAAAGTGTTATATAGCCTTTTAGGGATGTGATCTATCAACATCTACTAAAATTAAAAGTATGCATACATCTGACTACGAAACTCCATTTTGGGGAATCTATTCCAACTTATTCTAATATTAAAGGTAAATGATATTTACTGCAGCATTTTTTGAAGTAAGCAAGAATTTTAAACAAAGTCATTACCCGTCCATAGGGGGATGAGTGAATTGATTGTGATAAACTATTTCTATGAGTTTATTATACAGTCATTTCAAGGAGTAAATTAGAGCCATGTTTGATGACTTAAGAGTCTTCAAAGAGATTTTCATGAGGTAATCTGGGTGAGGAAAGATAGAAAAAATGTGTATAGCAATATCCTCTTCTTAGTAAAAAAAAATACACATGCATGTATGTATAGGCATGTATTTGCATATACATAAGAATATGTGTATATATGTAGCATATGTATATGATTATATGAGTACAGAGAAAAATACGAAATTAATAACACTAGGCTTTTAATATACTAAGTGGGGAGGCAAAAATAAAGTGCCAGATTTTGATGAGATGGAAGAAAGAGAAAGAACAAAAAAATCTCCAGATTAAAACAGATAATTTGATCTCATTTATATAAATTTGTATGTTTTTGTGAGAGAGATAGAAAAAAAGAATATAAAAATGCATGCATAGATGCTACCATTACTAAAATGGTAAAGAAATATAAGGGCAAAACCAATAATACAAAAAAAAGGAAAATGAAAGGTAAATGAGTTGATGTTGACACCTGTCACTAAAGATAAAATATGAATATATTTGTAGGTGAAGACTAATTTTTTTTGTGTCCTCTAGATACCATAGTAACTATTTTTCTAATTACACCACAGAAATCTTTGTTACTGGTCTGGAATTATAATATCGTTTTTTCTTGAGGATTCCTCTTCCTCAACCACCTCTAGAGAGAAAGCACTTCTCCCCACCACACACATTCATGAACACACACTCATAAGCAGTCACATGCCACAGAAATGTTCCTGTAAAACCAAACTTTAGTAATCGTCCATAAGTAACACTGAAACCCCTTCACGTGGAATTTATTGTTAATATACTACAAAGACTTTGCCATTTTTATAAACTATTGGGCAGTTGTGTCAGTTTTTAGATCTTTAAGTGAGTCAATGCCTTTCATAATGTGTTCTTTATGAAGACCAAAAGAAACACATTTCTCTCTGTACCAAGAAAAATTGTATCCCTAAGCACTTTAATATACATCAGAAACCACATAACTGATCTAGACCTGATATCTTGGCTACTAGAAGAGGGGTGTGGAACCTTACTCCAGCTTCACATATTTTTATCCCTTACCTTTAGTTGTTTAAACATAGAAATATTTTTAAGCCACCTTAAATATTTCAGTAGGTTGTACATCCATATTACAAATAACATTAAGAGCTCTGAAGCAAGAAGCAGACATCCCAATGCTGACTTTGGGGCATACAGAAGAAAATAGCTTTTAGCCACACAGAATAAAGGTGACTACTGCTCCTTAATCAGGAGAACTGTAAACTGACATCATAACCCATATTGTATTAGCTGTATATTTTATGTAAAAGGAAACAAATGTATGTGTATGTTCTTGTTATAGAAACAAATCCAATTCCTATGTTTTTAAGTTCTCAAGATAAAGAGCCTCTATAGGTACTAATATGTGTGAATACCTGAACCGGAGGAAGCTGAATTGACTATTATGGAGTGGGCAAAATTAGGTAAGCAGTATCCCTTAAAAAGGAAACATTCTTGCACAGTTGGTGGGAAAGCAAACTAGTACAGCCACTCTGGAAAACAGTATGGAGGTTCCTCAAAAAGTTAAAAATAGAACCACCCTATGATCCAGTACTCACACTACTGGGTATTTGCCCCAAAACACAAAAACAGTAATTCAAATGGATACAGATACCCATACCTTTAAAGTAGCATTATTTACAATAGCCAAATTATGGGAGCCGCTCAAGTGTCCACTGATGGATGAATGGATAAAGAAGTGAGATATATGTATCAGAAGTGAGTACACACACACACACATACACCCATAAAAAAATGAAATCTTGCCATTTATAATAATGTGGATAGAGCTAGAGAGTATATTGCTAAGTGAAATAAGTCAGTCAGAGAAAGACAAATACCATATGATCTCATTCATGTGGAATTTATGAAACAAAACAAATGAGCAAAGGAAAAAAAAAAACAGAGAAAGACAAACCAAGAAACAGACTTAAAAAAAACTGTTCTTTTTTAAAATTTATAATTCATGTTTTTAGCAAACTCTACTCCTAATGAAGGTCTTGACCTCAAATCCCCAAGATCAAGAGTAGCATACTGTACCAACTGAGCCAGCAGCCTCTTAACCATAGAGAACAAAGTGATGGTTGCCAGAGGTGAGATAAAGGGAGATGGGTGAAAAGGGCGATGGAGATAAGGAGTACACTTGTGATGAGCACTGGGTAATATGTGGAATTGCTGAATTACTACATTGTACACCTGAAGCTAATATAACACTGTATGTTAACTACACTGAACACACGCACACACACACACACACACAAAATAAATACCACTTAATATACTTTAAAAAATAAAATAAAATGTAGCACAACAGTACCACAAAGGATGGGAAAGAGGGACTGAAAATCCACTGTTAAGGTCCTTACACAACATATGAAATCATATAAAAATATGTTAAAGGTAGATTCTGATTAATTAGATAGATATAAACTCTAAAATTATTTTAAGGAGATAAAATTATTTTATATAAAATTTATTTTAAGGAGATATAAATCACATTTCAACAGAGCAGATAAAATGGAAGAAAAAAAAAGAGAATTCCCTTTTTGGAAACCTAACAATGTCTCATTTTGCCACATATACCAATGCATTTAATAAGCTACGTTTAGAGAAATAGATGTAGTAAGTTATAGCCGGTTTTGTGGAGCTGTACTGAATCTGAGTCTTTTTTTAAAAAGTACGAAGGAATTAGCCCTATATTTGTTGCTTCGAATAACATTTTTCTCCCACACGTTTATTTGATTGTGTCAGCATGATAACAGAAGCCAAAAAGATTCATTATGCTCTCATTCAAACAAAATGGTTAACAGTTAATCATGTAGCTATGGATCTTCCTCCCTCTGCAGAAAATTTACCACCATTTTGTCCAAAACACTGCAGGATCGGTAAGTGACCATTTATAACTGACACATACGCACAATGACTTTATCATTTTAAAAATAGATTTACTCAACTTTCTAAAAGGTTTCTTGTTGTATTACATTTTTTTGACAAAAGAATGCACACTGTTTCACGCTTAATAAAACAAATACTATATCTATCTTGAAAGAAAATAATAGGAAAGATGTTTTAGATCACTGAGAAACATTCAGTCCAGGAACAGAAAATCAATCTAATATTTAAAAAAGGCAAAACTTCTTATTTTAGCAAGGCTGTTATAGACATCACATGGAGAAAAACATAAAAATTAAGCATAGGAAACACAATTACCAGGAGACATTCCAGAAAAATAAATTTGGGAAACTCATGTGAAGAGACCTCTTCAAGCCTTTATAAAAATAAGTCAGAATAAGTTGTATTGTATTCTAAACACAAACTTTGACACAATTTATCAATGTACGGTTAACAGTTCAATGAAAACAGTATATATGAAATGATAGTCTCATTTTTAATGTTTATAATAAAAAAGATGTAGGTAAGGAAGCTCAGAGGGATGTGCTAGCCAATTGGCTTTGGCCAGATGGAGCCCCTGAGGCGGTTAGACTCCATTTCTCCTGCAAGAAGGTGGCCATCTAAGGGCAATGCTGGTGATGCACAAGGGGCAGGGGACCACCTGTCCATCACTGTGAGCAGCAGGAATGCCCTAGGCAGTGCATGCATTTAGCACAAGTTCTGAAGTCCTGGATCCTAAGCAGCAGATACCCAGCACCCAGCTGCTACTTGATGTGAACAGAAGTATTCCATTTGGATGTGGCTTCCGTGCACAGTAGATCCCTAAGTATAACAATAATTTTGATGGCACTGTTATTATTTCGAAACTTTCTGATGTTTAATGAATCCAACTGCCAAATCACCTCAATAATATCATTCTGAAAACAATGCAAAAAACAAGCTATTGAATAAATTCAGGATGTCTGTATTCCTGTCTCTAATGTGACAGGCATTCAATGAAGAAAAGTTGAACATCAGTTGAAGATACTGCCAATAAAGTCTGATGAAAAAAGATACCAAATCTATATGAAAAAAATATACTTCTTGACGGAAAACATCTATCTTAAGATAAATTTGGGGAAATTTTATTATGTGGAGATAATTTATCAGGGTTAGATAGCTTTAGTTATAAGCTGCTTATTTTCAATTATTAGGAGGGGTAAAGTTAGGGAAGAGGAGAATAGTGCCTTCTAATTTATCCATTCATTCCCTCAAGACACATTATAAGCTTTTATGCCTGTAATTCTGATAGACTGCTATTGACAAAATTTGTGTGACAGAGAAATTCTAACTAGGTTTCCTTTATAGAATCAGTAATACAATAGCAGACCAATTGTCAAGTGTCTACAGTGAATCTATTCACTTGATTAGGTGAATGTTGCCTCTTTTATTTCAACAATAGACCATCAACATAGCCATTTGCCTAACATGTTGATACCACATGTTTATACACTAGTACAATATTTTAAAATGTCATTTGAAGCAAAATAAAAAGAAGCAAATGTCTTTTAGTTAAACTCTTAATCTCTTCTTAATTCAGCATAATTTCTCTGATTGCCTCCCTGCCATGAGAAATGCTCCTAAGGCATATTTTCTCCTCTGAGGCTATGACACTACTGGAGGTTACAGAGTGGTGTTGGAAACTGGCCTCTAAGTTTCTAGCTGCCTTGCCTCAGGGACAGCACTATGGAGACTCTCTCCTTCGTAACTTCCCGATTACTTGAAGTGAGGCTTCTGGATTCTTTCTCATGTTACTGTCACCTTGGTTCCCTGGAGTTCATTTCTGGATAAATAGGTAATTTAGGTAAAGTCTGATACTTCTTTCTTCCTATACTTCTATTCCATATGCTTTTCTCTCAGACACAGAACAGTAGCAATGCAGAAAAGATAATAAGTACTTTCTAAACTTCTTCATAAAATGTATTCAACTCCATGATAATATTTTTTTTTCTGAATAAGATGATCAATCACATGGGTGGGTAAGCTACAATATCAGTTCACTTCTTTTTATTCCTCTCTCACTTAGGTCATAAGGAATAAGGAGAAAAAATTTTTACCAAGGTTACCTTTTGCTGGGTATTTCATTTCCTTTACTTTTTCTTATTGTAGCTTCACAATAATCCCATCATTATTTTGCTCACTTGAAGAATAAAGAAACTCCTGGGGTGCCTGGGTGGCTAAGTCGGTTAAGCGTCCCACTTTTGGTTTCAGCTTAGGTCATGATCTCACAATTCATGAGTTCAAGCCCCACATCAGGCTCTGCACTGACAGTGTGAGCCTGCTTGAGATTCTCTGTCTCTCTCTGCCCCTCTCCCCACCACTCTCAAAATAAAGAAATAAACTTACAAAAAAAAAAAAAGGATAAAGAAACTTCTGTTTGAGTTAAGTCTTAGGGAGACATTGATTTTCTATTATATCAAGTGTTACTCCAAGAGGAGTTTAGTTTTTTGATTATTAATTTCAATTTTTTTAATATTTATTTATTATTTTTGAGAGACAGAAAGAGGAAGAGTGTGAGCAGGGAAGGGGCAGAGAGAGAGAGAGAGAGAGGGAGACACAGAAGTCAGATGTTCAACCGACTGAGCCACCCAGGCACCCCTACTTATTAATTTCAGAGGATGACAAATTTTATACGAAATAATTATAATTTGTTTCAGAAGGCAAAGAATAATCTTGTGAGGGGGGCTAATCTAATGATTGTATATAACACTGGTGGGATTAGGATAAACTTCACAGTCAATGTGCAAAATCCTTTGCAAGTCAAAATAAAAACAAAAACAAAACAAAACAAAACAAAACAAAAACAAGACAGTTTTTCCTGAAGCGATCAGAAGAGGTTCCAAGGAGATAACTCTGGACTCGGTCTTGAGTGATGGAGAGCTTTTTGTAAGGTAAATGTGTGTTGGTGAGAGAGTGAGGCTGAAGGAAGGAGTGCTGGGGAAGCTCTTAGGTGACATTAATGGCAAAATGCACAGACAAGGAGGTGAGGAAGGATGGCATGAATTCAGGGAGGAACATGTAGTTCTTAAAATTGGAATGCAGATTTAGGTTATAAAATGGAGGAAGATGAAGTTGTAAATAGTACTAAGTTTGAACATGGAACCAAATTAAATTGTCTGGTAACCCTGGGAGCCGATCCTTAGCATTGATTTTATTGGTGTAATTAAAATTTTCTGATTAATCCATCAGCCTAACAGGCAGTGTTAGGTGCTGCAACTCATTCATTACCATCAAACCAACATTCCAAGAACCTTGATTTGCAAGTGAGGGCTGTAGTTTATAACTGGTATGGTGGTCGAAGTCTATTTTTACAGAACACTCAAGACCTTTGCTTATGTAATAGTCCTGTTTTGTTTTTCACATAAGTCACAACTTATTGCAATGTTTTATGTAAATTCAAGGACATATTCACAATATGCAAACAAATGGTTTTTCTTCTGACATTTATTGCTATCTGAAAGTTAGGTAACATTTAGGCAGAAATTACAGTTTCTTTTCAAAGAAATTACACAGTGTATTGTATCTAAAGACTATTAAGATCTTAGCAGAAAATAAGTTAGATGGACTAAAAATATTTTTTCGTGGATTTAGAAAAAAAAAGTTTAGTCTTCATAGATCCAATTCAGTGTGCAGGATTTTATTTCAGAAACATACAAACTGCCTTGATTACCAATTATGCAATCTTATTCCTAAATCAGTAGGGAGAATTACACTGTCACTGTCAACTCTTGACTTTCATGGTACTCCAAATCCTTGTTTAAAAGGCTGAACTTTAATCTATATTTTAGCATTTGTGATATTATGATTTGGCTAAATTTAAACAAGTTTTTAAAACCTGCATTTTGCCATTAACTTCTATATTTCATCTTAGACATATCAGGAGCTTATACTTAATTCCTTCCCTTATACAATTTTTAAGTAAAAATAACAAATATAGAAAAATTATACACAGTCATTCTTGTTTTAAATGTTACTGGAATTCTTGTAATTTTATCTATTTAGTATTGTTTTTAATATGTCCAGGGATAAAGGCAAAGTTGTGCTGAGACTTAAGACTGAAACATGGTTTCTGATATTTCTTCTTTTATAATGCAGATTTTATTTTCTCCTTTCCATAACCAAGGTTTATATATAGAATATTCACTGTCTTATACAGAAATATAAAATAAGAAGAGGTACCTAGACATCTTTGGCCAAAGGAGAAACAATGGGACAAAGAATTTCTCAGCCATGAGGCATTCTAATACTCTGTAAGATGGCAGAACTTAAAAGGTATTTGACATGCACAGACCTAGGAAATGACATGAAAATACTATTTCAATGATCTAACTACATAAAATTACTTGGGCAATATTTGTATTACAATTTGCTTTCTAGCAAAGTATTACATATTGGACTCACAATTTCATAGACTGCTTTTAATAATACCACTTTGCCTGTGATTGCTGGTATAGAAAATCGAATGACACATTAAGAGATTGCAAAGGTTTTGTGTTAAAAAAAAGTAAGCATTACTGTCTTATCCCCTTTTCCAGTTCTGCAGTTAGTTCAGAAGAAATATTGGTAGAGCATCTATTCATTTAACCACCCACTCATTCCCTCCTTCCCTCATTCACCCAATACTTATTGAGCCTCTACTGTGTGGGCCAGGTGTTTTAAATACAATGACTGATTAATCTTCATTTTCAAGGAATAACATCTCTTTAAAAACACAAAAATGTTCTTTATATTCTAACTGCATTTTTATTTACAGTATTCATAAAATAATTATGTGATTTCATTTATATAATGCATATAACTATTGGGTTTATTATTAGTTTGCAAAAAAAGTCAGTATATATAAATATACCTTAATATCTTGCCCCATTTTCAAAAAAAAAGTATAATGGGGGGCATTGAAAATGTAACCCCCTTCTATTGTTCTCATTTCTTTTAAACTGTGGTGAAAACTTTAGTAGCTGAGTCTATGACTGCTAATATTTTCAATTTACATTTAAAGGAATAAGAAGTAAAGTGAGAAAAAATATTCTTGTGTTTTCATTTTCTCCTTCTGATATAAATGAATCAAGCTATTCTTATATGGGCACATTAGAGCAGAAAATTGAAAACTTAAACATTAATAAAAGGAGACAAGACACTGCCAGTAAAAAAAAGTACGAAAAGTAGAAAATGTGTCATCTTCTAAGGAAAGAAAAATCAAACTAGATATGAAAAAATGACTGTTAGTGCAAAAGTAATGAGCAGTGAAACCTAACTATAAAATGTTTAATGCTTGGAACTACATAATGCATCCATTAATATACTTCTGTGACATGAAATATTGTAGGTGATTGAGCTAGGTCCTTACTGTGTATAAAGTGCTACCTGAAATTAGGTTTTGAAATGTTCATGAATTCTGTGAAGCCACTGGAGTTCATCTGTTCTCTGAAAGTGTAAAGTTCAGTGGTAACTAAGCTCCCAGTTCAATGTTTTCCAAATAACCTGAAGCTGCTGGTTTAGCTACTTTTGGGGCTTTACGTACTTTGAAAAAGGAGGCAATAGATCAGGACAATCAGAGGTGGTATATAAATTCTTCCTGTTGCCCACATTGAATATCCTAGAGTGTGAATTGAGCACCCAGGGTCAGTATGTCAACTCCCAAGGTAATGAGAATTAACTGCCCCTATACATCCCCCAAGCTGATAGGTCTCAAAGTTTAGAAAAAATTGACATTGTTAAAATGCGTATCCCTAAAAATACATGTTCTCAGAGAATTTGATACTATTGTCTTGGTTGTCTGTTCATAGGTTTATAAGTTCCACAAAATCTCTAGGTGATTATGTCATGTTCGGCATTGGTAACTCATTAGGAGCAGAAACTTGGGGCAAGTTCTG